>NC_081410.1:93283797-94001428 GCF_030272615.1 Cryptomeria japonica
CTATCCATTAGTCTATGGATGAAAAGTAGAATTGAACTTCAAATTTGTCTTCATCTTCTTCTAAAGTGTTCTCCAAAAATAGCCAACAAACTTAGTGTCTCTGTTTGAAACTATGCTCTTAGGTAATCCATACAATCTCACCACTTCCTTGAAAAATAGGTCTCCTACATGCAATACATCTGATGTCTTCTTACAAGGTATGAAATGAGCCATCTTCAAAAATCTATCTAGTACCACAAATATAAAATCATTCCCTCTCGGTGTCTTAGGCAATCCAAGTACAAAATCCATTCTTAAATCCTCCCAAGGTCTTACCGGTACTGTCAAAGGTTTATACACTCCCACATTTTGACTACTACCTTTTGCAACTTGACAAACTCTACAACTCTGCACATATCTGTTAACATATTTATGAATCTGGGGCCAAAAGTGCTATTCATTCACTAATTAAACTGCTTTATCAATGCCAAAATGTCCAGCTAAACCTCCACTATGCTTCTCTTTTATCAGGTTCTCTCTCATGGAACTCTTAGGTATGCATAACTGAACTCCCCTAAATAACATCCCATCCTAAATGAAATAATCCAACCATTTTCTCCTATCAACCATAACTGGTTCTCTACATGCTTTACAAGGTTCTGCAAAATTTGGGTCTTCATCATAAAAGGTCTTCAAATCTTCAAAACCTAATACTGTCACTCTCATTTCTGTCAGCAAATTCCTTCTCCTACTCAATGCATCAACAACTTTGTTAGATTTACCACTTCTATGCTTCAACACAAAGGTGTAACTCTGCAAGAATTCTACCCATCTCATATGTCTCTGGTTCAACTTACTTTGACTATTCAAATACTACAAAACTTGATGATTAGTATACACCACAAACTCCTTAGGCAACAATTAGTGTCTCCATTTATTCAAGGCTTGAACTATGACATAAAATTCCTGATCATACACTGAATATCTCTTCTGGGAATCATTCAATTTCTCATTGAAATATGCTACTTCTCTCCCTTCTTGACTCAAAACTACTCCTATTTTTGTTCCACTTGCATCACAATCCACTTGGAATAGCTTATTGAAATCTGGTAAAGCTTACTCAGGCTGCTCAGTCACTTTCTGCTTCAACAATTCAAAACTTTTGTTTGCTCCGGTGGTCCACTAGAATTCCTTCCGATCTCCTCTCATGGTCTTAGTCATAGGGTTACAAACTGAACTGAAATTTCAGATAAACTTTTGGTAAAAACTAGCCAATCCATGAAACGATCTTACCTCTCCAATGCTTTCTGGTGTAGGCCACTCAACAATGGCTTTCACTTTCTCAGGGTCTATCTTCTAACAATCCTCAGATATCACAAAGCCCAAATAGACTAACTCATCCTTCATGAAAGTGCACTTCTTGATATTGATCAGCAACTTTTCTTCTCTCAACCTTTGTAAAAATTGTCTTAATTGCAACAAATGCTCCTCTTTTGTTCTATTGAAAATCAAAATGTCATCCAAATACACAATAACAAACTTACCCAAGAATTTTTTAATACCTCATTCATTAGCATCATGAAAGTGCTCAGTGCATTAGTCAATCCAAAAGGCATCACCAACCATTCATATAGTCCTTCATTTGTCTTAAATGTTGTCTTCCACTCATCACCTTCTTTGATCCTGATATGATAATATCCACTCTTCAAATCTATCTTTGTAAAGTATTTTGCTCCACTCAAACAATCCATTATGTCATCCATCCTAGGCAAAGGAAACCAGCATTTCACTGTGATCTTATTTATTGCTCTTGAATCGGTACACATCCTCCATTCTCCATTCTTCTTAGGTGCTATAACTGCTAGTACTACACAAGGGCTCAGACTCTCCCTGATCAAACCTTTTTTCAATAGCTCCTACACTTGTCTATTCAATTCTTCATTCTCTATTGGTGTCAACCAATATGTAGCTTTGTTAGGCAAACTAGCTCCGAGAACCAAGTCAATGCAATGAATAATACTTCTAATAGGTGGCAATCCATCAGGTACATTATTTGAAATGATGTCCTCATATTTTGTCAGAAAATATCTTATCTCTGTCAGGTGTTCTCCTTCCAGTTCCGGTCTCTCAATCTTCTTAGGAATTAAGGCAAAACACACCTTCTCATGTCTCAATCCATCCATGAATTTCTTTCCATCTACTAAATAGATTCTGACATTTGTACAAACTTCACTCTTCAAAGGTTCCTCCAAAGGTAACAAGGTTTGCTTCATCCCATTGGCCACAATAGTGTATGTATTCTTCCTCCCATCATGTATTGTCTATCTGTCAAATTGCCAAGGTCTTCCCAACAAGAGATGACAAATATCCATATGCATAATATCACATAAAACTTCATCATGATAATTCCCAATTTTCAATTTTACCAAACACTGTTCGCTTACTAACAACTTATGTTCATCCTGAATCCATGCTATTTGATAAGGCTTATGGTGTTTCAATCTCTCCAATTTCAACTTATTCACCATCTCTTCTGAAAAAAGATTATCTAAACTACCACTATCAATAACAACTTTACAACACTTACCGGATACCTTACATCTAGTCTTGAACAGGTTCTTCCTCTGCAAGGGTTCTTCATCTCCTTCGGTATGACACAAAGCTCTCCTCATCATCAATAATTCTCCATCTTCCGGTTTATTATCTGATCTGGTGGGGTTTTCTTCCACCATTGCTGCCCTTCCATTAGCCTCTATCTTCTTACATTCAAATGCACAATATCCTTCTCCTCCACACTTAAAGCAAGTTCCTCTAAATGTCCTCTTGTATTGTCTTCCAAAGTTCTCATTTCGGTAACCATCCGGTTCTCTCCTCCAGTAAAAATTTCTATCATCCTTCCAGTGTGAATTACCTTCTTTGCTCACTTCCTTGACCTTGTTCTAATCTATACTGGTTCCTCTTCCTCTAGTATATCCTCTTCCTCCTTGAAATCTTCCTCCGACAAACCTTCCACCTCTACCTCTTTGTCTCTGCTCATGTCTTTTCTTTAATTTCTCTTCAGCCTTTATTGCATACTAGTAAGCCTCTTCAACACTCTCCAATTTGATCATACTGAGTTCATCTTGTATAGACATCTGCAATCCATTCAAATATCTTGCAACTTGTTCAACTTCATCATCAACATGTCTGGATTTGATGTTCAACTTGTAAAATGCTTCGGTGTATTCATTCACACTAGATTCCTTCTGTCTTAGGTTCTACAATTTTTTGAACAAATCCACTTGATAATTCATTGGGACAAACTTTGATCTTAACTTAGCAATCATCCAATCCCATGTCTTAATCTTTTCTTTACCTCTTCTTTGTGTATCAACTTGCAAATGCTCCCACCAAAGAGATGCATGACCTTTCAACCGGGTACAAACATATTTCACCTTCTTCTCTTTTGCAGTGTTTTCAAAATCAAAATACTTCTCCATCTCTGAGATCCAGTCCATCAATTCATCCGAATCTAACTTCACATCATATTCCGGTTGGGGTAAAATGAGGTTTAGTGTTCGCCCTACTCAAAACCCCTAAAAACCTTTTTTCATTCGGATCAACTACCATTAGGTTCACTTGTTCTGCCGGGGCTTCTTCTCCTTCATCTTCACTTACATCTTCAATATGTCAGACTCTTCTCTAGGATATCTCCACAACTTCTAACCAAGCCGCTATTCCTTGCAACATCTCCATTGCAGCAGGGTCTGCATTCCCATGTGCTCCACCATTCCTAGTTCCTCTTCGCGTCATAGATTCACACTAGTCCTCTACAATTGCAGGTCGGATCCGCAATCCGCCACTCTACAACAAAATTCAGGACACGCAACCTCTAGAATGAAACTTTGCTTTGATACCACTTGAAGTAGTCACCAGTGAGGAGGGACCTCAAGGAGATAAGTCCAAATTGGTCAGCAAGAGTAAACACAATGAAAACACACAGATATGATGGAGGCAATGCAGAACAGATAGTTTTATTGCATGAAATTTGATTACATCCAACTGGGTTACAACATACCGACACACAAGCCTGGTAGAATAGGTCACACTGGGACCCTGAATCAAAAGATCTATCTTCTAGGCACAGTCTATATCTGATTGATCCTAATTGATCTTCGATTGATTCTGATTGATTCCATTCTAAAGCATGATTACAAATATATATATCGATCCAAGACCTAACGTGCAAAATGAATAAGGTCGGCCTCCACAAAGAGATTCCTCTGGAAAATCCAAAGGATGAAACATAGAAGGTCGGCCATATGCCAAGAAACACCAAGATCAATGCTCAAGGCTCCGCAAGCTTTGAAATGGGTTCCGGTAGATCACCAGAATAGGTCTCAGACAAATGGTAACAAAGGAACAACCAGTAACAAGAAACTATCATGGAAACCAGTAGCGATATCTTGCCGAAAAGTAATCCAAATGAGATATAGTTTTAAAGAAAGAAAGATGATCAAGTCTTCAAGTAGAATCCAACTCCATAGGATCCGGTGAGCCAAAACTGGGACACACATAAAGGAAAACTGAAACTGCAAACAAAACATAAAGGAAATGTTTTTGGTTGATGCAAGATTGTTGTGAATCGGGGATGCTCCTGATATATACATATATACATACATATATATACATATGTACTTACATATATATACATATGTACTTACATATGTATATACATATACATTTATACATATCTACATGTACATATGTACACACACACACATATGTATGTATGTATAAATATATTCATATATATGTATGTATATATACACACATGTAGTACACACACACACACACACACACACATATATATATATGCACACACACACATATATATGTATGTATGTATATATATACATGTATGTATGTATATATATATACATGTATGTATATATATATATACATGTATGTATATATATACATACATACATACATACATACATACATACATACATACATATATATACATATATATACATGTATATATACATATATATACATGTATATATACATATATATATGTATATATATATGTATATATATATATATGTTGGCATTATGTGAACCGGTATAAGGACATAATGATATTGTATGTTGTCATTGATGTTAATATGTGATATGAAGTGAACCGGCATATGTGATATGTGAGAAGAGCGAACCGGCATATGTGTGAACCGGTATATATGCCAAAGTGAAGCGGTGTATTTGCTCAAGGTGAACCGGCATGTAGTTATGGGAACCGACACATGGAAGCATTGTATGGCTACCAGTTGGTAGGTAGTTTCCACTTCAATATTTCTAGTTGGAGTACCTCAAGCCTGTGTGACTCAATCGGTGATCTTTGTGTGATGAGTTAGCAGTATAACGGAGAATAGGTCGTGTTGCCACGTAAGCCCTGTGAAGGATCTTGCATGAAGAAGACTATTCCTATCTACCTCGGGAATGTGCAAAGTTTGTCAAATGGTGATAACGCGTGATGGGTTATTAGCCGCCATGAAATTAGTGGATAATGGACAATGGAGAATGTCTTGAGATTGATTCAAGATTGTTGCATTTAATGTAGTATGATTCAACGGTTATGATTGAATCGCTTGAATTGCTTAACCTAATAGGTTTAGGGTTTAGGGTTTTTGCTACCGACCTGTCTGCTTCCTATAAGGTCGGTGTTGTGTTTCTTTCTAAGGTTGTTGGAAAAAGTTGTGTGTGTGTATCCAAGGGAAGTGATACGTGATTCTTTCTAGACCAAAGGAGAGAAGAGATACCTGCAAAGTGAATGTGCAAAAGGTGAAGAGGAGCCAAAACGGATCTGCATTAGCATTGAGTGCTGTTACCAGATCATTGTAATTCCTATTGATCTTTAACCACTTCAACAGTTATGAAATCCCTTAACAGGGTAGCCTTAACCGGCTTGATACAAATCCCTTAACAAGGTAGCTTCAACCAGCTTGATTCAAATCCCTTAACAGGGTAACTCAAAGTTATTGAGTTCTGGGAAGCTATAGAGCTTTGGAGATCCTCTAGCTATTGAGTTCTTGAAATCCTCTAACAAGGTAACCCTAACTGGGTTTATCCCTTAACCGGGTATTGTAGCCATCCCTTAATCGGGTGATCCCTAACAAGATCGGTTCCTAGCAGAACCTATTGTAATGTCTTTAACCGAACAAGGCTCCTAACATAGTAGACTTCTAAAGAGTTAAAAAAATAGCTGGTGGGTATTCATCCCCACCATGGTTTTTCCTAGTTGGGTTTCCACGTGAAAAATCTGTGTGTCATGTGTGATTCTTTTATCTTGCGATGCTTTGTTATTTCCTGTTGAGCATATGATGGTTCTATGTTTTATGCCTGTCTATAAAACATATTGAACTAACTATTGTGAAGATCTGATGATAGTTTCCCTATTCATGCATGAGGGTGTAATGGTACTATAGTATTGAGCTAACAGGAAAGCTTAGTGAGTAACTGATTTATGATTGTTTTAGTTGTTCTGGGTCTTACCAGTTGCACTCTGTTTCAACCAGTGTCACTGCTTGCTAGTCACTTGGAGTATTTGCTGACAAACTGGTTTTGGATAGTATTTTGCCTGTACTGATTCACCCCCCTCTCAGTACCGGTTTGGTACTAATCGTTCATCATTGAGTTATCAATTGGTATCAGAGCACTCTAGGTCCTCTGTGTTGTAAGCTTAACCACTTGAGGTAAAGATCCCAGTCAAATGATGAAGAGGGAAGGTCCCAAAGTTTAACAGGGAAAATTTTGGTATATGGAAAGATAGGATGAAGATATTCATCAGAAGCATGGGTGCTCAACACTGGAGTTATGTTGAGAATGTCTATGTTGTCCCTACCGGTACTCTCACCGATGACCAAAAGAGAGAGATACAAGAAAATGGGCAAGTCATGGAAGCCCTCATTAGTAGTCTATTTGACATTGAGTTTATTGATGTTCAGGACAAGGTAAATCCCAAAGAGGTATGGGATGCTCTTGAAAATATCTATGGTGGTGATGAACATGTAAAACATGCTAAGGAAGAAAGCCTGAGAGGGAAGTTTGAAGATATGCAGATGGTTGAAGGTGAGACCATTCAACAGTATGGAATAAGAATCAAAATGGTTGTTGGAGAAATCAAGAGTGCAGGTGGTAAAATAGAAGATTCCACTGTGGTAAGCAAAGTCTTGAGATCCCTACTACCGGTCTATGCAATAAGGGTTGCTGCTATTCAGGAGCTGAGATCAATAGACAAGACTAAGGTATCCTTGGACTCCATCATAGCCAAGCTGACAGCCTATGAGCTAAATAGTTTTGATGGCAGTGTTCAAAAGACTAAATCAGCATTTAAAGCCTCTGCTTTACCATCCAGAAAAGGAAAAGAAGCTAGCACTAGTGGTGAACCTAGTCAGAGCAGAGAAATGAATGATGAGGAGATTCTGATGGCATTTGAAGCTCTCCTTGCCAGGAAGCTTCCTAAAGGAACTGATAAATACAAAGGTAAGCTACCTTTGAAATGCTTTTCTTGTAACCATATAAGACATATTGCTATAAACTGTCCTAATGGCCATAACAAGGACAAACCAGAAAGGTCTAGGAAATTCAAAGGAGGAAACCAGAGAAATTGTTTTGTGGCAGTTGATGAAGGTGTCACAGATGAGGAATCAGAAGATGAAGAGAATGAAGACATTGTGTTTGTTGCTGTAAAGGAATATGTGGCAGACAAGAAGGCTCTTGTCTCCTGGTTTGATAATTCCAATGAGTGGGTCATTGACAGTGGTTGTTCTCACCACATGATAGGTGACCGGAGCAAGTTTCTATCCTTGGAGGAGTATGATGGTGGTGTGGTTCGCTTTGGAAATGATGCACCATGCATGGTCAAAGGCAAAGGGTCCATCTCTCTAAATGGAAAGAGTAGTGCTAACAATGTGTACTAGGTTGATGGTCTCAGACACAACCTTCTGAGTGTTGCCCAGCTGAATGATAGTGGCCTCACTCTAGAATTCAAGAATGGAGTCTGTAGAATCAAAGGAAAAGAGGGTGAATTGGTGGCCACCGACATGCAGACCAAAGGTAACCTATTTCATCTGAATGCAAATATAAGTAGATGTCTTATGGCTAAACTTGATGATAGCTGGATATGGCATAGGAGACTCTGCCATGTAAACTTTGATAACATTGTGAAGGCTAGTAAGATCAAGGCATTTAGAGGGTTGCCGGTGCTAAGAAAACTAGATAATACCTTGTGCAGAGAGTGTCAATTGGGGAAAATGTCTTCCTCAACCTTTAAAGGTAAATCTTTCACTGCTGATAACTTGCTTGATCTTGTGCATATTGATTTGTGTGGTCCTATGAAAACTAGAAGTGTGCAGGGTGATAGGTACTTCATGATTCTCACTGATGACTGCTCAAGAATGATGTGGGTCACATTCTTGAAAGACAAGTTTGAAGCTTTTGTGAAATTCAAAGCTTTCAGAAAATTAGTGGAGAAGGAAAGCGGTAAAAGGATCAAGTGTCTCAGAACTGATCAAGGAGGGGAATTCACTTCCGGTGAATTCAACAAGTAGTGTGAAGAATTTGGCATCAAAAGGCAACTGTCTGCCCCCCAGACTCCACAACAGAATGGCCTAGCAGAGAGGAATAATTGGACTATGGTTGAAGTAGTTAGAACCATGTTGATTCAAGGAAAAGTATCTCACACATTTTGGAGAGAGGCGGTGAGCACTGTAGTCTACACAATGAACCGGGTACTCATCAAGAAAGGTAAGAACAAAACTCCTTATGAGTATTGGACCGGTAAGACACCTATGGTTAGCTACTTTAGGGTATTTGGTAGCAAATGTTACATCAAGAGGAGTGAACATTAGGGAAAATTTTAAGCTAAATGTGATGAGGGAATATTCCTAGGATATTCTACCAAGAGTAAAGCTTTCAAGTGTTACAACAATAGGACTCAACGAATTATGGAAAGTATCAATGTAAGAGTTGATGAATCCTCTGAGAAAACTAAGGAAACTGGTAGTGAGTAAGCTGTAAATGAACTGGTTGCAACCTTCTGGGAACTGGTTGTTAGTTAATCAAGTACCAATAACAGTGTTCCTGAACCGGTGAATGCTGATGCTGACGAGGATGAGGATGAAGAGGAAAAGCAAGAAGAACCTGTCAAGACCATTCCTCGGTATGTCAAGCTGAATCATGATCCTAAGCAGATCATAGGAGATAAGGATGCATAAATCCTTACAAGAAGAAAGGTCAGAGAAAACTCATGTATGATCTTTGAATTTGAGCCTAAATCATTCAAAGAGGCTCATAAAGATGAAGACTAGATCAAGGCAATGGAAGAGGAACTTGATCAGATAGAGAAAAATGGTACATGGTCCTTGGTACCCAGATCGGAGCATAAAAATGTCATTGGCACCAAATGGGTGTTCAGAAACAAGCTGAATGAGGATGGCACAGTGATTAGGAATAAAGCCAGATTGGTGTGCAAAGGATATGCTCAAGAAGAAGGAGAAGACTATGGAGAAACATTTGCTCCTGTAGCCAGATTGGAAGGGGTTCGTATGCTTCTTGCATATGCAGCTTTTAAAGTGTTCAAAGTATATCAAATGGATGTAAAATCTGCATTCCTAAATGGTGTACTTGAAGAGGAGGTGTATATAGAGAAACCAGATGGGTTTTCCCTATCTGAAGACAGTGATATGGTGTGCAGGCTACATAAAGCCTTATATGGTCTAAAGCAAGCACCTAGGGCATGGTATGAGCGCCTACATTCCCATCTTGTGAAGATTGGATTTGAGAGAACAAGTGAAGATAGCAATATCTACTTGAAGTTTGAAGGAGATCAGATCCTAATCTATGAGGTTTTTGTTGATGACATTATCTTTGGTGGAGATGACAAGATGAGTCATGAGTTTGCTGATGAGATGAAGAAAGAGTTTGAGATGTCACTCATAGGGGAGATTAAGTTCTTCATTGGACTAAAGATCCAGCAGATGAAAGATGGAATCTTTATTACTCAGTCCAAATATGTCAAAGAGGTGTTGAAGACCTTTGGCATGGAAGATAGCAAACCGGTTGGCACACCGATGGTGACCAGTTGCAAATTGACAAAAGAGGATGATTTCGCACTGGTTGATGAGAAGGAATACTGATCAATGATTGGTAAGTTGCATTATGTAGTGCATAGCAGACCAAATATTGCACATGCATTTGGCATTACTGCAAGGTTCTAGAAAAGTCCAAGAGAATCCCACTTGGTTGCAGTCAAGTGGATTCTTAGGTATCTGAAGGGAACAGTTGACTATGGATTGTGGTACCCATACAACAATGATTTCATTCTGAAAGTATTTACAGATGCTGATTGGGTAGGTAATGTGGATGATCAAAAAAAGCACAACCGGTGGTGCATTCTTTCTCGGTGGTAGACTGGTCTCATGGATGAGTAAAAAGAAGAGTTGTATCTCTCAGTCTACAACAGAAGCGGAGTATGTTGCAGCTTTCATGAACTGCACTTAGACAATCTGGATGAAGCATGTTTTAAATGGCTTCAAAATCCCTGTATCTGATCTGGTAAGTATATTCTATGATAACACAAGTGCTATCAATATCTCAAAGAATCTGGTTTTACATTCTAGAACCAAGCATTTTGAGCTTAAGTATCATTTCTTGAGGGAAAAGGTTCAGAATAAAGAGATTGCACTGGAACATGTTTCCAGTAAGGAGAAGTTAGCAGACATATTCACCAAGCCTCTCCCAAAGACTACATTTGTGCATTTAAGAGGTGAATTGAGGGTACTGCCCCTTCAGGAGGTGAACTAAAAGTATTTGTTCCACATCAGTCAGGTATTACATAGTCAAATTTTTGTTGATTGATGTGTTGAAGGATGCTACTCCTCAGGGGGAGCAGCATAATGGAATAGGGATGCTTGTGCCTCCACTTTGGCATTGTTGTCAAAGGAGGAGAAGGAGTGAAGCATAAAAGATATCTACAGAAAATGGGGGAGAAGATGTGAAGTAGAGAGATATCTTTGTATATTGCCATCAATGCCAAAGGGGGAGATTGTTGGCATTATGTGAACCGGTATAAGGACATAATGATATTGTATGTTGTCATTGATGTCAATATGTGATATGAAGTGAACCGACATATGTGATATGTGAGAAGAGCGAACCGACATATGTGTGAACCGGTATATATGCCAAAGTGAAGCAGTGTATTTGCTCAAGGTGAACCGACCTGTAGTTATGGGAACCGACACATGGAAGCATTGTATGGCTACCGGTTGGTAGGTAGTTTCCACTTTAGGATTTTTGGTTGGAGTACCTCAAGCCTATGTGACTCAATTGGTGATCTTTGTGTGATGAGTTAGCAGTATAATGGAGAACAGGTCGTGTTGCCACGTAAGCCCTGTGTGCATGAAGGATCTTGCATGAAGAAGACTATTCCTATCTACATCGGGAATGTGTAAAGTTTGTCAAATGGTGATAACGCGTGATGGGTTATCAGCCGCCATGAAATTAGTGGATAATGGACGATGGAGAATGTCTTGAGATCGATTCAAGATTGTTGCATTTAATGCAGTATGATTCAACGATCAGGATTGAACCGCTTGAATTGCTTAACCTAACAGGTTTAGGGTTTAGGGTTTTTGCTATCGACCTATCTATTTCCTATAAGGTCGATGTTGTGTTTCTTTCTAAGGTTGTTGGCAAAATTTTTGTGTGTGTATCCAAGGGAAGTGATACGTTATTCTTGCCAGACCAAAGGAGAGAAGAGACACCTACAAAGTGAATGTGTAGAAGGTGAAGAGGAGCCAAAACGGATCTGCATTAGCATTGAGTACTGTTATCAGATCATTGTAATTCCTATTGATCTTTAACCACTTCAACAGTTGTGAAATCCCTTAACAGGGTAGCCTTAACTGACTTGATACAAATCCGTTAATAGGGTAGCTCTAACTGACTTGATTCAAATCCCTTAATAGGGTAACTTGAAGTTATTGAGTTCTGGGAAGCTATAGAGCTCTGGAGATCCTCTAGCTATTGAGTTCTTGAAATCCTCTAACAAGGTAACCCTAACCGGGTTTAACCCTTAACTGGGTATTGTAGCCATCCCTTAACCGGGTGATCCCTAACAGGATTGGTTCCTAGCAGAACCTATTGTAATGTCTTTAACCGGACAAGGATCCTAACATAGTGGACTTCTAAAGAGTTCAAAAAGCAGCTTGTGGGTATTCATCCCCATCGTGGTTTTTCCCAGTTGGGTTTCCACGTGAAAAATATGTGTGTCATGTGTGATGCTTTTATCTTGTGATGCTTTGTTATTTCCAGTTGAGCATATGATGGTTCTGTGTTTTATGCCCGTCTATAAAACATATTGAACTAACTATTGTGAAGATCTGATGATAGTTTCCCTATTCATGCATGAGGGTGTAATGGTACTATAGTATTGAGCTAAGAGGAAAGCTTAGTGAGTAACCGGTTTATGATTGTTTTAGTTATTCTGGGTCTTACCGGTTGCACTCTGTTTTAATCAGTGTCACTGCTTGCCAGTCACTTGGAGTGTTTGTTGACAAACCGATTTTGGATAGTATTTTGCCTGTACTGATTCACCCCCCCCTCTCAGTACCGGTTTGGTACTAATCGTTCATCATTGAGTTATCAATATATATATATACATGTATATATATATGTACATATATGTATACATATATATACATGTGTATATACATGTGTATATGCATATATATATATATATGTATACATATATATATATATATATATGTATACATATATATATATATATATGTAGATGTATACATATACATATATGTATACATATATATATATATATGTATACATATATATATATATATATATATATATATGTATATGTATACATATATATATTAGAGGAGATTTCAATTTCTTAATTGTTTGAATAATAAATTATTAGTATTATGTGCCTTAATGATTTATAGTTGAGCAAAAATATAAAGGAGTAAAATAAGATATAATGGTTCTTTTTATAACCTTGGATTTACGAAGTTAATAATGTTTTAGTGTTGTTGTTGCCTTCTTAGTAATTTGCATTATATTATTTTAACCTTGGCATGATGAGATCTTATTTTTTCTTTTGGATCTTTTCTATCCTTCTGGAGATATTCAGATGAGTTGTTCTATGTATTGGTTTCCAGAGGCCAGGGGAGGGAGTTTATGGATTCTTTATTATATAGCTATGCTTCTCTTTTGTTGGATAAAAGTTCAAGCCGTGCATGTTAATGAAGTTGGATTGTGTTTCCTAGCCTACTTTGGATACTCCCTGCATGTTAACTTATTCTAGCAAGAGAGTTAAGCCTTGCTATGGTATTTTGGTGTTTAACTATCTTGTGATTTCTAGTTTGATCTTTCGTACTGTTGCTTGGATTCCTAGGTGCAAGTCATTGGGGGTCGGGACCCAAAGTGGTCGCTAGGGTAACTCAATGAATTTTTTGTAATCAAGTGATAACCTAAGTAATGAATCTTGGGTTGGTAGTTAGTTCACATTAATAAAGATTAATTGTTGCCTCTTTTACCTGCAAATGCTTGTTAGGTTTGGGGTAAGTAGATAAGGTCTGGAATGGCATCCACCAATCTTATCCCTTCAAAAGGTTGGTGTGGTCCACTAGTGTTTGTATGGGGGTCAGGGGTCACGAGAGGTCACCAGGGTAACCCAGGATGGGGGTCGAGACCTAGTGAAGACCTACCAGGGTAACTCATGACAACCTAGTGATGATACTCTTCCCTATTGCATACCTAGTGGTGACTCATGTCTTTTATCCTCTTGAGGGTTGCTTGGGCCTCTAGAATGTGGTTGATTTTTTTACGAGTCTCTTGTGGTTATAGCCTTGTGAGTCTCTCATGTGTCAACAGTCTTGTGATCCTCTTGTGAGTACAGTCTTGTGGGTTCTCTTGTGAGTCATGGTGGTTCCCTTGTTTGCTTGTCTCCGTCTTATGGGTCTGACTGATACCTCCTAGCACGGGGGGTGGACCTTATGGTACCACATGGTTGGGTGGAGTGCTATTCACCCCCATTGGGTTTTGGTTCATCCTGCATCCTGATCGTGATGACTCATGAGGAGATTGAAGAACTTCATTATGTATCATATTTATGTATTCACTCCATTGTTGTACTCATGGAGATCATATCCTTACATATACCTTATTTTGTAACCGATGATCATATGTATATTCTCATGACATTTTATTATGTATCAAGTTCCTTTGTATAGGATAATGTTATCATATCTATCAAAGTTTCATTTGTCCTTGTAAGTTTGGTTATTGTTATCCTTGGGTAACATCGTTGTGGGGCCTTGAGGACTTTTGCTAGTTTATTCCTATACACCTTTCCCTTATCATGATGTTTCACGTATCCCAAAGCAATATATAGTATATCTTTAAAAAAAAATTATTCGCATTTTATTGTTGTTTAATTTGTTTAATTCCTCTGGGCCTCATAGAGGGGCGTTACATATATTTTTTTTACAAATTTTTATAATTATATATTTTTTAATAAATTTGAAAAGTTGTGTGCTGAAATATAACTCTTTCCAATTGTCACCACCTTTTTTCTTAATTATATATCCAAATTAGAAAATAATTATATAATCTTGACATAGATTCTTTTCTCTATTGCATCATATTTTTTTCAAGTTTTAAAATAAATTTTAGTATTTTTCCTTGACAATATAATCAACCTTATATTTTAGTGCTAATGACCTAGTTTCAATAAAAATAAAATATAAAATATAAAAAGTAATTAAAATATTAAAAGATATATAGTTGGGAAAATTCACTCATAGATCTATAAAAGGGTATTTTTTACATTTCAAAAAAAAAAATATTTATAAGAGTAGGAGTTGTTGAAACATCAAGTTTTTTTTAATTTTTTTTTTTGGTAATTAGTCCCAAAGTGGTATAAAATATACATTTAGTAGACATTTCCAATTGGAAAAGTTGTGGCCCATATATAACTTAGCTATAATGAATCTATATAGACCATATGTTTAAGTATAATTAAAATTTAGTTAGAATAACTTAAATTCATTTGTGCTGATAAGTTGGCCTGAAACGAAAGACAGTTTTGTGCTTTTACCCTTTTTATCATGGGTCTAATGATATTAGTAGGGTGATCGATTTGCAAGGCTTTGTTGATTCACAATCTACTGGTGATCTAGGTTGCAAAAGCTAATAAAGTGGATATGTGTTTGCTTTGTTTGGAGGATCGGTTAGTTGGATGAGATAAAGACAACCTATTATTGCATTGTCCATTATAGAACCAGAGTACATGGTTGCGACACATGCTTGTAAAGAGGCACTGTGGTTAGAGAGATTGTGTTCAGGTATTGGATTTTAATGTAAATAAGTAAGAATTAGATGTGACACTCAAAGTGCCATTTGTTTGGCTAAAAACCCAATGTATTATGCTCACATGAAGCACATAAAGGTTTAGTATCACTTTGTTCCGAAAATGGTTGAGGGTGGTAGAGTCATGTTACAAAAATTAGACACTTTAGAGAATATTGTAGATTTACTTACTAAACTAGTAAGCACACAAAACTTTAGCTGGTGCAGAGAGGTCATGGACCTATTTCTTTTGATGTTTGATTTGTTCAGTAAGGAGTTCAACAAATGGGAGAATGTTGTGAAAATGTCTCAACCTCGTTGTTTATATATTTAAATTAGATTAATTAATTTTAAAAGTGTAATATCTTTTGGTTGTCATTAAAGTTGCTAAATGTAATTATGACAACTTGTAAGATGTTTTTTAATTGTCAAAACAACAAAAGCATGAGAAAGGGGAAAAGATAAATGAAAGCTTGCTAAGATAAGAAAGATATTTCAAAAGACAGATAAAAACACAAGTTGAAGGAGGAAGTTTTCTATTTTTTGTGATTTGTGTCTAAGTGGTTTTTGAAACCATTTATGATTTATGGTTTCTCTCATGCCTATTTATTTAGTGCTTGAGTTGAACGAAACATATGTTACTCACAGGTTGTTGAATCAAATGAGTGTTACAAAAATTCAAAGAGAGAAGTTGTATTGATTTAACTCATTTGAAAGATTAATACAAGTCTCGAAACTCTTTGGGTGTAGAGTGTTTTCTTGAAAGAGTTTCTCTACATAATTCTTGAGTTATGGTTTGCATTTATTTTGTTATCCATTTCCATCTATGATTTATTGTTATTTGTTTATTTGGATGTATAAAATTATCAACATAATTTCACTATATGTTTTATCCCTCTTTTTCAACAAATATACCTCTTCTTCACTCTCAACCACACTATTGAATCCAATATAGTGCAACCAAAAGATTAGCATTTAAGTTTGTTTTTTTCCAGCTTCACCATGATCACACCATCAATGCACCATCCTTCCTAGTCATTGATCTATAACTCCAACAAACCATTCACCCCACTATAATCAAGCATGATAAAATTTCTCATCCAAGCATGTGGAGAGGACTAATGTCTTGCTCCAAGATCCTCCAATCATTCACATTATTGGTAGGGAAATAAATGCCAGACATTGAGATAGCGATATTTGCATAGTGATCCACATCCTTATTTGCCTAATCAAAAACATGAGTCACTTTGTAATCATCCAATTGATCAAGCAATGCCCAACACAATCTTAGGGTGCTCACAAATTTCCAATTTGGAGATGAATTATTCCTAATGGAATTTTTATGCTTATTTGGAAAACACCCTTAATGATAATAGTCACATATGTATACAAGTCTAAAGCGCAAGGAGAAAAACTTGATCTTTGACCTCATTTTTGGTCCCAATTGCTAGTTTTTTTCCCACAAAAGCCACCATCTCACCATTACGATTGCTAATTATACATATAGCCCCTAAGTTCCTAGGATTACCTTAAGCCACACTATCAAAATTCAATTTTTGCCATCTTGCATTTTCCCTTGGATTATGAAGTAGATGAGCTTATGACTTTTGATAAATGAAGGATATTGTTGTCATTATTGCCATTGATGTCAACAAGTACTGCAGGGATGACTTGAGGATGCAGAGAAACAACAAGTGTTGCAGGTTGCAGAGTTATCATACAGACATATTGGGATAGCAATACCGATTAAGGGTGGTGCAGGTGAAATGATTATATTGGGATAACTTATACTGATTAAGTGTTGTGCAGTCGATAACTGATTAGGTGGTTGCATCAGAATAGCTCTACCGATACCATGTAATGTAGAGGAAAGTGCTATCAACGTAAGTGTAGTCACATAAATTTGTCCAGTTTAATTAAATGAATATTTGCTATTTATTTGATTAAAAATCCACTAACCATCAGTTAATTAAATTAACATTTAATTAATTCATCTTCAAACATTCTCCTATTAATTAAATAAATTATTCATTTTATTTTAATTAATTCATTATACCAAATTCACAAATCAATTAAATGAATAAATCATATTTATTTCATTTAATCCCCTCACTAGTACATTCAGAGCTGATTTCCAACGGCTGTTTGTCGGATTTTCGACAAATTTTCGTCGGAGTGTAGACAAAATCCACTGTCGAAAACTTGGCGTCGGATTGGTTGACGATGCCATGCCCGTCGGAAATTTGACAATCCAATGGACTTTGCCAATGGTCAAAGAAGTCATCGGTCGAAAGCTTGGTATTCGTCGTAATTCCGACGATGACCATTTTTATAAAAAAAAGTAATAATTATCATCGATATAAAAAAAAAAAAAAACCTAAGAAAAGCCCTTTTGGTTTCTAATTTGGCGTTACTGTACTATTCACTTAAGCGATGGGTCCATTTATCATAAAAGTGTTCTCCCCTTGTCATTTACCTAGACGGTCCCTTTAAATATTTTATTCTTGTTCACTTTTAATCTCCCTTTTCTAATGTCCGTCGGGCCTTATAAGTATCATGCGATTTTCTGTTGATCTGATGGCCCACGTTGGTTCGCGACCAAAAAGTGCTCAAAACTTAGTTTCCAGCAAAAGGTGAAGGTGGACCCAACATATAGGTTTGGACCAAAGCTAAACACTAATCAAGTTTCATATGATCGAACGAAAAAAGTGGTTTTATGAGATCAAGCTGAACGTGTTTTAACCTTAACGAAGTGGCGAAAGGGTTTGGCAGGTCCCAGAGATAAGCGGTCTTCTTTGGTTAAAGAATGATCGGGTTGGAAAAAGATCAATGGCTTCTCGTTGTTTCGTGGCTGGGAGATGCACGAGCTATACCTTCAGCGAAATAGCAAAAAGGTGGAGGGTCCCGCTAAGAGTGGTAGTAAATGTGGTAATCCTAGTTGGCGATGACATGGCGGTGACAAGGAACTGAGTTGGCGGTATGCAGTGGGTCCAGGCAAGGTTGTCATAAAAAGAGTAAACAACGAGAAAGTTCTTGAGATCTAACGGCTCGCATGAATTTGCGAAGATAAGATGCTAGCAAGTTAGTCATTATGAAGTAGTGAAAAGGCCGATGGGCCCAAGGGATAGGCATGGCATGAAGTTAAAAGAAGATCAGGTCTGTTTTGATCTAATGGTTCTTGTGGTTTCATGGCTGCAAGCCAAATGAAGAATAATGTTTGTGAAGTCGTGAAAGATAGGTGGAAATCACATGGAGGAGTGACGTGGCGTAACAACTACTGCTTTTTGTAGAGCTTGGAAAAAGATCAATGGCTTCTCGTTGTTTCATGGCCGGGAGATGCACAAGCTATACCTTCAGTGAAAAAGCAAAAAGGTGGAGGGTCCCACTAAGAGTGGTAGTAATGTGGTAACCCTAGTTGGCGATGACATGGTAGTGACAAGGCACTAAGTTGGCGGTTTGTAGTGGGTCCGGGCAGGGTTGTCATAAAAAGAGTAAACAATGACCAAGTTCTTGAGATCTAACCGCTCGTGTGAATTCGCGAAGATAAGATGCTAGCAAGTTAGTCATTGCAAAGTAGAGAAAAGGCCGATGGGCCCAAGGGACAGGCATGGTATGAAGTTAAAAGAAGATCAGGTCTATTTTGATCTAACGGTTCTTGTGGTTTCGTGGCTGCAAGCTAAACGAAGAATAATGTTCGCGAAGTCGCGAAAGATAGGTGGAAATCACACGGAGGAGTGACATGACACATGGTTTAAAAAAGTGGCTGAGGGCCCGCCTAGGTGTAACTGGCAGTTATGTGGGAATAGTAAAAGGGAACACGTGGCAAATTAAGGGTGGAACCAAAAGGAGTTTCCAGGGCTAATGGCCGACTGCCATGTGGCGTTTATTAACCAGCTAACAAGTGGTGTAAGTAATTCCCGGATAAAGGGCCCACTTAAAAGGCATTCATCTCAAGATTGATCCAACGCTTCTCGTTGTTTCATGACCCGAAGATGCCTGCAACTTAACCTCAGCGAAATGGCAAAAACCGTATGAGGCGCGGTTAGTTAAAAGGATTGATGGTCCTGGTTGGAGTTAAAGGCTAGGTGATTTGAGTTTGATATAATGCTTGGCGTGGCCTCGCGAAGGAAAAGTGCACGACAGTTAAACTCTGCGAAGTGGCGAAAAGGAGGTAGGGCCCGATACTTAAGCAAAGAGATTAAATGGAGATAAAGGCGATGTAAGTTCTCGAGATCCAACGACCAGTGTTGTTTTGCGAAAAAAAAGAGCACGGGTTTTATGTTCTGTGAAGTAGCGAAAGAGTGAAACAGAGGAAAGACTTAGAGAAATATTGACCCGTTGGAGCCAGTTTTGAATTCGATTTGGCGAATTTAATTCTGAAAAGAAAGCCGAAGCATGTGGAGTTAATTTCTAAAAACTTAAATGCCAACTTGCCCTTTTCAGTTCGCATCAACTTGATTGCTAAGTATTGTTTCATCAAAGTTTGTTGCAGAGTGAATTGTTGTAGAGCGAATTGTTGCAGAGCGATTTTATTCAGGTGAATAATCAGGTTTCTTGTGCTTTTCTTGATAACTCTTGGTTTGTTCTCAAATATTGCTGTGTGAATTACTTCATTAGAGGTCCGTGCTAGCTTCTAGTGGTATAATTGTTTGACCAGAATGGCACACAGAAGAGAATTTACAGGGAAAGCTAATTACTAGGACCGAAATATCTGTGATGATTTTTTAGAGCAATTAACCATGTCCACGAATGCTGGGGCTAAGGCCAAAGAGCTAGTACCTAAGAACCCTCGTCTAAAAATTGGAGATGGCCTTTATGATAAGGGTAATTGGTTGAGGGATGCTGAAATAGGATTGTCAGGCTTAGGACTCTTCAAAGTCAGTTTTGGGCAAAGGAATTCCCCAGCTCCTTTGAATGGCATATGGGAGCAGGATACAGGAAAGCTTGTGGTCCCAAGTGTTTTTATGGATGTAGATCTGTTAGCCCTGATTGCACAAAATTATGACTCTGTGGAAAGATGCATCAAGAACATAAAGGGATCAGTCTTGATTGAGATTGATGAAGATGAATTCAGGAAAGTGTTTAAAATCAGTGAGTCCTCCAATTTGTTAGAACCTATTGACTTTGAGTCGTTAGCCCAGGTTTACAACACACAAAGGGATCATCTTAGAAGTGGCCCATTGAAAGAATTCTTTGTAAAGATAGGGGGGTTAACAGTTGTAGGCCCCAACACAATGGAACCATTCTCTCTCAACCTATTCACTCTGAGAGCTAAGGGTATGTATTGGGCATTATGCCAGATTTTTGGAGAGGATGCTGAAAAGAATATGCCAACCCATTATATGTTAATGATTGCACAAATTCTAAACCCTTCCCTAGCAATAACATTTGATTATGCCTCATACCTTGCTGATGGAATTCATAAAGGGCTAGTAGGAATAAAAAATGGTAAGGTGGATAGGCCATTTGGATGGTACTTCATGTTAATGCATATGTTTCTATTCAAAGAGGCTGATTATTTTGGAAAGGAGATGAACTTGATTAAGGTCAAGGATAAAGAGGAGATGCCAGTGCAATTGTGGAGTACTGTTCTATCTTAGGATAGAGAAGATGCAAGTTATTTAAAGTTTGATAGATGCTTTACATCTAAAATTAGGATTCTTCTATGCAGAGAAAACCCTAGAATTCCTAAGGCTCTTTTGGAGTTTCTTAGACCAAAAGAGTTTGCAGAGGATATCAAGATTGTTCACAATTGGGGAGACATATGTTTGTACCCCATGTCTACTATTTTTAGAGTGTTTGGATTTAGAGGCACCCCCTTTTTAGCACCCTATCAGTTCCCTTTGAAGATAGGGATTGCAAAAGTCCTAAGACAAATTGGGGGAGTACAAGAAGCAGAGATAACCAATGGAGGTAAAGGGACTATTTTCCCAACTATTACCATGGCTCACCATTTTGTGATCACTAAGGGTGGATGGAGATTTTTTGAAAAATTCTTTAAGCCATATAGGTTGTCTACTGCAATGTCAAGATGTGCAGACCCTGAGGATTTTTTCAATGGCATGTTTAGAAAAAGAGCAGTGTGAAGAGGTAGGCCACATCAATTTCAGTTCCCAGAACATCTGATTAGAAATGAATTCAGTTTAGATGAGCAAGAACTGAGGAAGGAGAAGTGGGTGGCATATAAGAAAGCCCTTGACTTTATCCATCAATTTGACACTGGCTATGACCCCCTTTCTAGCTTCAATCCATTTGAGGAGAAAATAAAATTCCTGATTCTTTATTTTGAAGATCTCATGCAGACCTTAAAAGAAAAGAGGGAGGCCATAATGCAAAATGAGCCTGATAAGGCTAAGATGGTATTGGATAAGCCTGCCTTTGCGAGAGATATCCCATGTGGTGACTATGTAATGCACAAAAGGTCAAAGTACACTGTGATAATGCCAGTGACAGGTGAGCCTTCCACTTCAAAAGGGAAGAGGAAAATTAAAGATGTCATTGACATCCAGGATTCCCCTAAGAAGTAGAGAGTGGGAAAGGAAATTGAAACTGATGAGCCTCAATATTCTCCATCTCAGTCTCCTATCCACGTTGGAGATGAACAAGCTGTGGTTGAACAATTATTGCAGTTAGGGAGTCTTGGTGAGATTGCCTATACCTATGAGGAGACCCAAGAGGGGATGCTCGAAGAGCCACCTAATGCTGAAATAGATTTGACTGATGGTGAGTTAAAGGGCCAAGAAATGGACCTTACTGTTAAGTAAGCTAGTGAAGAATTCCTAGCTGACAGTAATTTTGTCACATCAGGAGCTTTTATACAGTTTCTATGCAAGCAAAATATTGATCAATTCAAGACTAGATGTAAACAAAGGAAAAGTGAACAGCCTCTTAAAATTACAACTCAGGTAGAAGAAGAGGTTAAGCAATAAATTATGGAGGAGTTCAAAGCAATCAACCCTAAGAAAGGAAGAGAAATGGTAGCAAAGGTTGGTGTGTTGATTCTCCCTAAATGGGATATAGTTGATGCTTTAGTGCTTGATAAAGTGAGGAAAGAAACAAAGCCGATGAAAGGAGTGACATTCAACAAAGATAATGCTACTCTTGTCATGTGGTCTTTAAAGAAGGATGAAAAGAAAAGAAGGAAGGATGCATCAGATTCTATCCTCTTAGGAGGCATGATAGTTAAAAGAGTTCAAGACACAGGGGTAATGGAAGCTGCAAGCACAGTCCTAGAGACTGCAAAATTCAGTGTTGCGGTGGCAGAGAAAGAGGCACAAGAAAAGGATAATCTCCAATTGAAGTTGGAGACTATTTTAAAAGCTTACAATGATGCTAAAGAAGGAATAGCCAACAGAGACAACATAATTGCTAGACTCCAGAGTCAACTGGCAGGTCAATATCATCCTGGTGAATCTTCTACACTCATGATAGCCTCCTCTCTAGCAAGACCCCCTCCTACTAGTCCCATCATTGAATATCCCCCTTCTCCTATGCCTTCTAGTTCCTAATTACCTGAAAATGTCCAACATGAGTTGGAAAAATTGAAACAAGCTCAGACATTGTATGCAAACAAATATGAGGAGAAGGTGAAAGCAACCATCTTGAAGTTTGCTGACTCAGTCAAAACCTCCAATGTATACATAAATATGAAGAGGATCCTTGATATTTTGATCAAATTGAGAGAAGAAGAAGCCACTTTGGAACCAATCGTGAATAAGTGGGTGCCTAGAGGTAAAGAGTTAGAGCTCATGTGTTCTTCCCATGTAGATGCAGAAGAGAATGACAATCTAAGGTCCACATGTGAGTTTATAAAAGAGATGAATATTATTTTAGTGGAAGGAGCAGGTATGAAAAGAAAAGCCCAACTTTATAGGAAAGAATATGCAAATCATAAATTTGAAATGTTTCTAGGAGGTTTCATTGGTCCTTTCTAGCTAAAGGAAAAGAAGACTTGGTTAAAGGAGGTGGACCACAATTTGTCCCTAAGGATCAATCAGATTATTAGTACTCATGACACATCCTTATTTGTGCAAACAATTGAGGAAATTGAAAAAGTGAAATTTCATTATGGTTTCATAGAAACAGAGATTGGGCATGTACGAGTCACTTGGAAGCGGCTAGAAGATATGAAACAAAAGATTGCTAGTTTTACTTGGCCTAGGGATGATGTGTATTAGGAGTGGAAAGATAAGTATATGGGACAGAAAGAAGATGCTCGGGAGCAGTTATAGGAGGTTGCAATAGAACAACAAGCAGAGGAAGCCGCAGATGCTAAAAAGGACTTATAACCACTTCTTGAAAACGATCGATTGTTTGTAACAAACTTTCATTTGAAGGGTCCAAAGCTTGTATGCATCCATACTATTATAAATGGATACCAGGACTCCTAATAAAATGATCGCAAGTAATTGTAAGAAAACGTGGCAGAAATTTATCTGAGCTTTTTTCTAGTCTTATGGAGAATACTGAGTTTTGTAATATTTTCTCCAAATTAATATCAATATACAGACTAGAAATAGTGTATATACGTAAATGTGCATAGCAGTCATAGGGAAACTCATGTCAAATGTGCAACTCAATACAATAAATAATCTTAGTTTGTAGCCCTATAGCATCATAATGCAGTCCTTGACCAAGTATGCATACAAGAAACATCTAGTTCTATTAAGGCACAAGCATCAAAGTCAGAGGTTATGACAACTAGTGAAAAACATGAAGAACAAAAAGTTTAGTCTCAAGATTTAGGAGTTGTAATAAAAAAACTTACAAGGATGAGGCATATTCATAACTTTTGCAGTCCCACCTTGGATATCAACACTAGAAGCAACTCATATTGTTTGTGTAAGGACAAGACAATATGGGGGTTCATTATACCCAGCAACTCGTGGTGTTGTTGTTCGTGTTGGCTCTGTTGGACCTGCAATTAAGATTCAATATACATTATTCAATAAGATTAACCGTGCAACATAATGAAATATTGAAAAGTGTGTTACCTTGTTGAGCTTCACTTGGTTTTGAGAATAGTTTAATATTCTCTACTTAAGAGGGCCAACCACGTGATGGTGGAAGCTCATTTGGCCCCTCCCCCCCCAACATCACTCTAAATTCCCTGTTAACATCTTATAACATTCATTCATTAATTATTTCTACCATTAATAAAATATAGCATTCATTTATTACTATCACATAACATTCATTAACACATAACATTGATTAACATTAATTAACATGCAACATTCATCAATATTAATTAACACATATCATCCATAACCATTAATTAGCACATAATTACATTCACTAACACACAAAAATAAGTCATTATCAAATAAGTTTGATTACAATCATTTCTTTCTTTGTTTTTTCTTTGAAGCTATGAAAAGACTAAGTGGAACATCGGTGTCTTCATCATTTCCCCCCTTTGCAGATGTTCCGCCAACTGCTCATGATCTCAATGTATGCCTAGTCCTATACTGAGGATGAGGACACTGAAGCGAAGGGGGGTCCTCTGCAATAACAAAGAAATGGGTTAAATTCAAAAAAAATAAAATTATTGTTACAAGTATTTCATTAATTTAGAGAACATAATTGTTGTGCTCTTTACCTGATGGGGCCACATCATTTTGTGTAGCCTCAACCTCAACATGCTGAACACAACGGTCCTCTTCACCTGAGTGGGGAACATCACGTTCTTGAGGTTGTGTACCCAGATCATTCTCCACTTACTCACCACCAACTACATGCTCTAAAATATTAACAAGAAAGGTTACATTAATTACTACTCTAATTACAAATTAAGATGTTTAATTGTATTAATAGCTAAATAAATAAATTTGAATAGCAAATGAATACCTCCACTATTGGGATGCACATCCAGACGTTCATGTGCAGGCGGTGTTTCACAATTAGTAGGCTGTGTTCCAATGACATGCAGATTGTTATCATTGCTTGCTTATTTAAAACAAATATAGTCACTTTATGTTGGAACTCAACATCAATTAGATTATTGGTAAAGTATTCAATTTGAAACAACTTCCATTTACCATATTTACCTATGTGACGGATGCACTCAAATGTTGTGTATGCCCACTCAATTCTCGTAGCCGATCAGCCACGGCTGAATAGCCTTGCTGATAGGCAATTCTCTTGTCATCTTCTGTGGGCGCTCTATTGAATTCAGAGCCCTGCATTTTTGCTTGGTACTGTGAATTTTGCTTGCATTGTTTTATTAAAAAAAAACGTTTGCAATTTATTAATATTTTGAGACAATATGGGAGTTTACATGAGATACTTACAATTCGTGCAACAAGTTTCATGTAACCACTAGAGCCGAGTTTGTGTTGCCCGTGTTTTTTTGCCTTGCCTTGGTTGCCTTTGACGTGTCACTCAGTCTATAAAAAGTTTGAAATATGTTAGATTATATAAATATAAAGAGTAATTAATTAGTACATAATTAAATTCTTAATAGTATGTCGTACCTTCTTCTGGCGTCTACTGGTGTATTTCCTTTTTTCCTTTCAATTCTCTCCTTGGCATCCAAAATTAGGTCCTTCCACTCCCTCTCTGGAATCATGGGGGGACGCTCGTACTTTAGGTTCCTCTCCAAATGGGTCTTGTATTGGTCCCTCACATACTTTAGATATGTGCCAGCTTTTTCAAGGAGCTTGGTTTTGTCAAAGGTGTCATTTCCAAACCACTCAACCATTTGGTTTGTCAATTCATCTTTTAACCTTTTTTCTTGGTCATTCCACCTTTTAAAGCAAAAAAAACCTGTTAGATTCATAAATGAACTGAACCTACATTTATTACACTTCAAGAAATGGATCAAAGGAAAAGTATTCTAGCAATGATATGAAATCAAAAGTGGATAAGGGTTAGTTCACATATGATGTACCACCTTTTACGTATGGTGGGCCCAAATATCTGCAATGCAATGTCACTAAGATATTTATAGAAAATATCATTGCCTGCAAAAAATTCATGCGATCAATATTAGTCCAAAATGAGTGATCATAAGTAAATTAGAATTAGAGTATATATAATAATAATTTTAAAGTACCTGGAACCTTTTGTATCTTTAAGGGAAGCATTTATTCATCGCTCACCACAAATGTGGCTTGCAATGTTCCTGTACTACCAATACGAGAAGATCTAGGAAATGATGTTATGTTATTAGCAGTAGTCACCTGTGGCACATCCTCATGTGCATCTCCTCCTGCAAAAAATGAATCCACTATGAAATGGCATTAGAATTCAAGAAAGAATGCTTGAAGGGAAATAAACAAATGACAGAAGATAGAGAAAAAGAAGGATCTACCAACAGTGGGCGGGCCAATATGATGTGCACTAGAGGATGTTTGCATGCTACTTGTTGCCGACATTGCAGTCGACAATACAGGTGAGGGTGACCTCTGATGAGGCGGCGTCGACATTTGCACAGTAACATTGACAACACCTAAGGAATAATACATTAAATATATCAAACATTAAATATATGAAAAGTGCGAGAATTGTAAACAAGGATGAACCTTTATTTTGAAAATTGATAGTATCAAGTATGATGTGTTTTGGTTACTCAGAGTGATAAGCCAAGCAAGTGATAATACAAGAAAATCGTCATCACCTGATCCTGCAACACCTTGATCGTAGGAACGAATATCATGAGGGCGGATAAATTTTTGTAGAAACAATACGTACATATTTTAGTTAATGACATAAAAAGAGAATAAAATATAAACCATTATTGAACTTTTGTTATAATTAAAGCTTTCATTACTACTTACTTGCAAGTTTTCTACTGTCTTATACAATAATTCCACCCTCTGTCGTATCTCATCAGTGGTAGGATGCACGACTGCCAAAGCAAAAATCTCTTTTCTAATTTTTATAAGAGGCATTTTAAAGAATTTCACAAGGTCTGTGGGATCTTCAGGGTCATCATTGCTTAACCCTAATGATTACACATCCATAGAAAGATGCCCAGGTACTGCAACTCCCTTTCCCTTTCCCCGAACATCTATTTGTGTTAAGAATATCATTAACAATTACAAAATTAGTATAAATCACTAAAAAAAAGAACATAATAATGTAACAGTTTGCTTCTACCTAATTTGTACAATTACAATGAGGTTTACCTGCTCGGTAGAAGTGTCGCAAGGTACATCTCTGTTTGTGATATGTGATGGATCCATGTCTGCCTGTGACAAAGAAAAAATATACAAAAAGTTAGCAAAATTGCATCATACACAACATGAACAACATGAACTTTGTAGACAAAAAGAGTATTAAATAATAAAAAGATGTTGTCATCAAAATCATTGTAAATTTTGTAATTCCTTACCTTTACTTTATGTAGACTATGCAGGATCCTCAACTAAATGGTCACATAAATAGTCACATAGCTAATAAACAATCCAATTTCCATAAATAAACACAGTTTAAAAATTGTCACATAAATAGTCACACCCCCTATCTCCATCTCCATATTAAAAGGTGCATCATGAATTAATTATGTAATGGCATTATAATTCTAAACAGAATGAATTAATTATGTAAAAAAAATTCTATCAAGAAGTCAATATTTAATAGATAATATACTAATCGCATTCCTCATACATTTCATTCCTCATCATCATGATCATCAAGGTCATCATCATCATCATCATCATCATCATCATCATCATCATCATCATCATCATCATCATCATCATCATCATCATCATCATCATCATCATCATCATCATCATTATCATCATCATCATCATCATTATCATCATCCTCGTCGTCGTCATCATCATCATCAATGTCTTCGCCATCATCATCACCATCATCACCATCATCATTATCATCATTATCATCATTATCATCATCCTCGTCATCGTCATCATCATCATCAATGTCTTCGGCATCATCATCATCATCATCATCATCATCATCATCATCATCATCATCATCATCATCATCATCATCATCATCTTCTTCTTCTTCTTGTTCTTCTTGTTCTTCTTCATCGTCATTGTGAAATTGTCGATCATGATCATCATCCACTTCATCTTCTACTTCTTCGGTATCTTCTTCTTCCATCACATTATACTTTATTGACCTTCCTCTTGGATCATGTCTAACAACAAATGACCAACTTGGTTTATGTGGAACCTCAGAGTAAAATACTTGCTCACATTGGCTTGGAAGAACATAGGGCTCATCCCCAACTGGTTCAAATGACCTTGTATTTAGCATTATAAAACCATTATCATGTTCAATAATAGTTCTATCAGGATCATTTTTATTCAATCGTAGCCTGTACCATTTGACGATGAACAAAACTGATTTGAAGGAATTAAAGTCACACTCAAGTATATCATCCAAAATGACATAGTATCGATTTTGAGACTGTTGAGGATGAATGTCATTTCTTGATGAAATATTTGTCACCTCAAAGATTGCAGTGATGCCAGAATCACAAGTTTTCTTTGTGTCATCCAACTTTTTTATGCGAAATTTATGACCATTGCAGCACATAGTGTTGTGGTGTTTGACCTGCGATATGTCAAACATGTAAAATTTATTACATTGTGAGTTGATAAACATATGGGTGATTAATAAATTTATATGTACCTGTTTATCTCTTAAACCATATGCTAAATCAATTTCCCTTTGCGTAACATTGGAATCTCCATTACGATGTGCTTCTTTAACCAATGAAGCCACACCTTCCCATGTTAACGTGCATCCAGAATGTTGACAATGTTCAATCCATACCGTCATCCAATCAAGATTGTTTGCAATATACAAATGTAGTGCATCCCACTCTTGACCAACTATACAAAAAATAAATAGAAGTCTTACAATCGATTTATTTTGAAGATTAAGAATTAATTAACTACAATAACATCTCATAATTACCTCTCACTTTCCTCAATCTACCTTTCCCCGTCAAGTACTCCGCTTTGAATTTGTTAATGGAGTTGGGATCCCAGATGCGATCCACGTGGATCTTTGCTGCAAACTTAGGAAGATATTTAGAAATGTACACCATAGTCTGGTATACCATATATCCCTCCACCATAGAACCCTCAGGATGTGCTCTTTGTCGAACCAAAGCCTTCAAAAATTTCAAGTGTCTCTCATCCATCCACATTGACCTAGTGTGTACAGGTCCACACAATTCAATCTCCTCAACTTGGTGTATGAGGTAGTGTTCTTGTGCATTGAAAAAAGCTGGAGGTAGACACTTTTGCATTTCACACATTAAATGAAGAAGTTTTCTCTTCCAATATTTTATATCATCTTTATGGATTTCTTTACATGACAACCACCTACAAGGTATTTAAGATGTAAAAAAATATATTACATAAGAAGTAAAACAAATCGCAATTATAATATCTATACAATGTACTAAACAAATATCACTACTTACCTTATGTATTTTCCAAGATCATATATGACTTGCTTGACATTATTGTCGAAGTCGTCTGGGAGAGATAGAGGTAGAACGTACTGCAATAATTATAAAATTATCTTTTCATTTTTTTGTAACATAATGAAAAGTACACGTACGCTCAGTACTTAAATACATACTAAAAACATAAGAACATGAATTACCTTAATGAAGGTATGCCAATCATGCATTTTCATCCCTGGCCCAAATTCACTTTTCTTTGATATGAGATTGTTTATGTTCGCAGCAAATCCTGTGGGAAATCAAATTTTTCGTATGACTTCTTTTATAGCATTTCTTTGCTGGTCCGTTAATAACCAAGGAAGCTCACTTATATTAATTTGGTCTCCAAGGCTATTTGATTGAATGACATTTATCATTGCATGATTAGAATCCTAAATGTCACTACATATTTTGACAATTTTTTCTTTGTGACGCCTTCCATCCAATATTTTCCATAATGTCTCTATTATATTCTTTCCAATATGCATACTATCAAACAAATGAACAATTTGTAACTGCTCATAGTAGGGCAACCTACTAAATTGTCAGGGATAACTTTTTATTCCCTTAGGAAGGTGGTCATTTATGCCTTCACGACCATCATGATCATCAATCACATCATCAGTAAACAAAACAAAATAGAAAAGATGTTTTATGAAAAACCAATAGATGGAATGGCATTACCTTTATGATTAATTCTATTATATTCCAACTTCCACAGGTGAGGTGTCATTCTTCATGGCTTTGATGTATTCTCTTCTTTCCCATTGAAAAGATGTTTTTCAGTATTTCGATACTTATGATTTTTGTGGAGAAAGTGCCTATACTCATCAAACACTTGCTTTCCTAAACTTTTTGAATTACGAGATTTCATCTTTGGACCACAAACAGGACATGCAAATTTTCCCTTTGTTTGAAGACCTACAAGATAATGTTAATTGGATTAAATATGATAATTTTTTGAATTATAATGTTCATGCACAACTTAAACACTATAACATACCACAAAAATGTGTTAGCCCCAAGGCATCGTGTATTGTCCATAGAAGCATCGCATGGAATTGAAATTGTCTTTGTCCTATTGGTCTAGAGATGTCATACATAGTGACACCATTCCATAACTCCAACAACTCGTCGATAAGAGGCTTGATATATACATTCATATCTTTAACTTGGTACTTACTTAATCGAATGAACAAAAACATTACATAATTATTATGACCATTTTACTGCAATATTTATAATTAAATTTAGACGACTATATTTAAATGATAAAATACCTGGAAGAATCATTGCCAACATTATGTGCTCCCTCTTTATTGACATCCATGGAGGAATGTTATTGTTGATAACAAAAACAGGCCACACTGAGTAAATAGATCTCATCTCTCCAAATGGATTGACACCGTCCGCTGCCAATGAAAGCCTGAGATTACAAGGTTGTTCTTTAAAGTGTGGCCACTTTTCCTCTATGTCCATAAATGCTAAACCATCCATAGGCATTCGAATAATGTCATCTCGACTTCTATTGCGTGCATGGTAATCCATAAATTGTGCCAAGGTAGTGCACTTGAATAATCATTGCATATGTGGAATAATGGGAATATAGCGAAGAACCTTGCGAGGAACCCTTTTTGTTATTTGATCTGTTCGATATCTACTGATATGACATTCAGGGCATTCGGTTTGAAATTCATGTTGTTTGTGATATATAATATGATCATTGGGACAAGCATCTATTGCTTGATACTCCATTCCAATATCTTTCATAATGGCAGATAATTCTCGGTATGAGCGAGGTAGAATGTTTGATGGTGGTAACAAAAACTCACCTATCAATCTACAACAACAAAATAGAATTTGTTATAATAAAGAATATTAATGGTACAACATGATTCATAGTTTATTATGACATATATGACATGCCTTAACATACGTGACATTGTTATGTTGGATAAACCATTCATAACCTTCAAGTTTACCAACAACAATACAACGGAGAGAAGAGTTGCCTGCGAGCCTTCATAAAGGGCCTCAAATGCCTTCTCAAGTAGAGGGACATCATGAACAACATCAAGTTCATCTTCATAATCATGATTAGCTGCGTGAGTACTAAATGAGTCATGGATCAATGTATTTGTACCATCATCTTCAATTGTGTTTTCTGGCTCATGATCGTCATCTTCCATGGGATCATTATCTTCAGCTTCTATATTCACACCTCCATGTTCATCCACTTCGAAAATCATATTCTCAGGGTTGTGTTGATCCATACCATGTGCTCCGGGGTGCTCGACCTATATAAAACTGATATACATAAATAAACTGTGATCATGATCTCATCATCACGTGATTTATTATGTATATAAATTGTCAAAACGATATAATGAAAAACTTACAAATGGATGATAATCATGTCCACCTTCAATGTGACCATGCAGCCTACAATGATTCTTTGATGTTTTGATTAGAAGTCTTCTAGTCTTTAACCCCTTACAAATTTTGCACGGACAATAACATTTTCCATCACCTTTTCTTTTCAAGTTAGACCACAATCTAGCAATTGTCTCTTTATTTTGTTGTTCGTTGATATTGTCTGACATGGTCTTTCTTCACAGGCAAGAAAATAGAACTTATTGTCTGACATGGTCTTTCCCTTAGGAACTGGCAGATCCTGCTTCCATACTTTAATTCTATTTTCTCAAAGGACAATCCTAAAAATCCATGCATTGCAAACAACTTTTTACACCTTTGTTGGTTGTGGTGGCGTCACAAAGAGTTTACATCAATAAATGAAGAACATGCCAATGCTTTTAATGCAGCAGTAGAAGTCTATCTCTTGTTCAATATCTCTAGTGAAACCCCCATGATCTTTTGTTGGAGTAGAATTTGTTATATTCTAGAAAGGGTCTTGTCCTTTGTTGATGGGATATTCATCTACCTCAAGAAATAAATGTTCTTATCTCCAACAAGAAGTGGAACTAAATGAAGATCTAGCACCATGAAATTAATCCTCAAAAGGATTACTATAGTTAGTTTTGGTAGATAATGATCTGGGTAGAATACTAATGTGGCTTTACAAAACATTATGTACTAGCTTATCATACTCTAACAACTTTGGTGTGACATGCTACATCCAATTAAGTCTCCATCGGTATCGCTGTTGTGTTTATGGATTGGGATTCAATGTACTCTTTTTATACACAGATTTTACTTTCAACTGAGGAGGTTTGTATGTACATGTCTTTCAATTGTATCCCTATTTCAGGAATTTCTTCTATCAACAAATCATTTGTTGTAAGTTGTACAAGTGGAAGCTTGAACATGCCTTCCATGCTAGCCTTGTTGATACGTTCAACACCATGTTGTGCAACAAATCTTTAGAACTCCATTTTTCCGAATTGAAGAGTGAGTAGTAGGGATAATCTAGGACACTTACAAAGGTTTTGTAAGAGAGATAAATAGACCTAAATATTATAGCTTAATAATGATCAATAGGTAAAGAGATAAGAAACTTTCAATATCAAAATGACTTTCCCAATTGTCTTTACTAGAAATGGATAGATCTGCTAATAATGGCTTTATGACTGTATGCCAACTTTAGACTCAATCCAAGAAGAGCTATAACTAATATGCGATAGCTAGATTTTTTATCTCTATAATATAACAATCCAATAATTATGTTTCCATGCATCTATACCACAACACAAACATCATGCTAGTGTTCAGCCATATCAATTGATATCCTAATTATAGAATGTGAAATATGCACATAACTATGAGTAAAGATTAAGAAAAACAAAGAAAGATGCTTATTGCAAACATAAATGATTAATGGACAAGAATTGAATTCATTGTAGATAGTTTTGAATATCAAATTCACTTATTTGTGTGCATTTAGTAACTCATGTACTTGTGGCCAACCATTTATCTCTTTCATAAATTAAACACTTATTAATAACATTAAATGGCCGAGTAATTATGTTTTAGTAGAAATTGAAAATAAAATATTTTATTTCAGGACAGCTCACACTATTCCCTATCATATTTTAGACTCTCGGTTTTGTTAGTAGTGGTTTGACGTCTTTGGAGCTGATCATTGCATTTCTTTAGTTACGTTTGCCAGCCTACTCCTAGCCTGTGCCAAAATGGGAGCTTTGGAATAGGGTATGGACATCCATCAAAGCATAAAAGATAGAGGAATTTTGTCAAATGTAGTTGCAACTGCACAAAATGGATTTGTTGAGAAGGCTTTAGAAACTTTCAAGCAAATGCAATCGACAGGTGTAAAGACAAATTCCATGACCATTGCTACTATCCTCCCTTCCTATGCCAAAATGGGAGATTTGGAACATGGTATGGACATTCATCGAATCATAAAGGATAGAAAAATTTTGTTAGATGTTGTAGTTGTAACTGCCTTGGTAGACATGTATGCAAAATGTGGAAGCATAGACAAGGCACGTGAACTATTTGATAGAATGCCTGAAAGAAATGTTGTCTCATTGACTGCAACAATTGCTGGATATGCACAAAATGGATTTGTCGAAAAGGCTTTAGACACTTTCAAGCAAATGATATTGGAAGGCATAAAGCCAAATTCCACAACCTTTGCCAGCATCCTCCCTGCCTGTGCAAAAATGGGAGCTTTGGAACAGGGTATGGACATCCATCAAAGCATAACGGATAGAGTAATTTTGTTAGGTGTTGTACTTGCAAATGCCCTGCATGACATGAATGCAAAATGTGGAAACATGGACAAGGCTCGTGAATTGTTTGATATGATGCCGCAAAGAGATGTGATCTCATGTGAACAATCAACACGCGCGTATACGGGAGGAAGGGATTGCTGATACAAAATTGAACGCTCACTCCTCAATCACAGTTCTATGGTTTTATGAGATTAAACTAGGACAATTAACCACCACATGTATATTTTTTGCAACATGAAATTAAAAACTAGGGCAATTTGAATCTGCCTCCTGCGTGGGATTGCCTTCGGCATGGGTTTGATGTTCTTGGGGGTTGAAGTCGCAACGGACACCTACGCGGGATTGCAATTCACAAATGAATTCCCTGCCTCTTTTTTTATTTTTGTAATGGTCGTTGTCATCAAAATTACGATGAAATCAAGCACTTTTTTGAAAAAAAGAAAATTCTCATTGCTAAAGCCTTCTTCGTTGAATCCAAATGGGTAATTTCCATTGGAATTACGACGAATGCGGGCATTTTTTCAAAAAAAAATCAAATTTGGCCACAATATACCTTCTCCGTCGGAAACCTCAGTCGAAAATCTAGTCCAAATGTATTAGTGCCTATTCCTCTTTTAAATAAATTAAATCAAACATTTATTTAAATCATTTATCCCCCCACTTGCATTTTCCTACAAATGCAACTTGCACACATTTATTGAAATAAATTAATTTTATTTTAATTAAAAATCTTATTTTCCCTCACCCACCAAACCCACTTGCAAATCTAATCCCCTTCTAGATTATTTTAACCCCCTCCTAATTAGCCTAATCCATCCCCTAATTATTGTTACATTCCTAAGCAACTTGGAGTCACTTCTCAAAGACTTCAAAGTCTTTGAAAAGCATTTAATGCTTTGTGTGTTCAACAATTTAACCTCCAAAGTCTTCCAAAACCACTAATGGCTCTTACATGACCATTAATGGCTCTTACATAACCATTTATGGTTATTTCAACTTGCACTCATGTGTCTCCTCAAGCATTTATTGCTTTGACCATGGTTATCCCTTTTGCCTTTGCACAAGAGTTTATCCATTGGATAAAAGCTTTATTCTCTGAATAAAGAATTTATTCACTCAACCCAACCTTGACCCTAACCCCCAAGTTAACTCCCAGGTCATGTCAAACATTTAATGCTTATTCCCTCTCCTCTCAACCTATCTCACATTGACACTTGTTATTATGGGATTGGGTTGAAAACCCTCACATGGATTGAATATCATTCAATCTCGACCCTTGTTGAGATTACTCAATCTCAACCATCCATTGCTCCATTTTTCCTATAAATAGAGCCCATTTCTTCATAATCCAGATCTTGAAAACTTGTATGCATTTAATCTATAGTGAATTTTAGAGAGCATTTAGCATAAATCACTAATATATTGTTATCTTGGACTAAAATAAATCTTAGTTCTTTTTCATAATATGTTTAATTAGTTTGTTTTACACTTGCATAGCATAAGCTTGAGATCATCTACAATCTTGAATCTCCATAAGCATCCGTAGTACAAAAAGTTGCTGAGAGCTACACTATTTTGGAACTTGGAGAGGAGAGGAACAAAGGAGAAGGAGCTAAGAACATGTTAAGAGGCATTTGGAGATGCCTTCTTATATGTGTGTCATTTGTTAAATATGTTAGCATGATCTTAGTATCTCTTTTGATATGCCTGCTTAGATTAGTTTTTGGTTGAATAACACTAATGATTTCTTGTGTCTTTTTGTGTGTTATACGACCACAGGTTCTAGTCTAACTTTTGGGGTATTTTGTAGAGCATCATTTGGTGAACCCCACGTGAATCCAAACACCTAAAACCAACTTTTTTTGACACAACTAACTTGTTTGAATGTTGAACTTGACACATAGGTTGTGCTTTAGCGCTTTTGATCACGTTGTAGCGCTATTGCAACCTAACATTCTAGCACTATTATTTTTAGAATAGCGCTATTGTACCAAATTTGGTGCCATTGACTTTTATTTAGCGCTTTTGAGCTTATTTGAGCGCTTTTGTGCTTGTTTTAGCACTGTTGCATTTGCTGTCAAAATTTTACTTTTAGCGCTGTTGTGTCTGTATTAGCGCATTTGTGTTAAATAACACTTCTGTTCAAACACAAAGTGGCGCTATTGTAACAGAACATTGTAAAAAAGACCCTGTAACCAAAAAATTGAAATTTGTTAGTCTTGTAGAAGCCCACCATAAATCCAATTTTTCCTAACTATTCGTTTCTTGTGCAGGTGTTTAAAACTAACCCCTTTTTGTTGCTAAAAGTTAAATTTTTTTTTTGGTGGTCTAAAAATTGAACAAAACAAGTTTGTTTTCTTGCAAGATTAGGATCAAATTTTACATTTTGATGCTCTAAAAATTGAACAAAACAAACTTTGCTTATTGCAAGTTTAGGCTTAATTTTTCATTTGGTGCTTAAAATCAACAAGACATTTTTTTTTTTTTTGCATCAAACTTAAGCAAAAATTTACAATCCACACTTCAATTTTTGGTGCAAATAAAATTCACAATTAACTTGTTTCAATTTCGCAAGTGGTTTACTTCGTGCATACGTGCTTTAAATTAAGTTGACCAAGATTTTCAAAATTCTAGTTTACTCAAACCTTTGCCTTTGAAGTTAAAAAGAACACCATGATGGTTGGAGAAACATCTCCAAATAGTTAGATCACATTGCGATGAAAAAAAGTTAAAATAACAAGTGCTTTTCATGTTTGGCACGCTTGTGCAAAGAGTTGGTTGAGTGGTCCTACTTCTAACACACACTATCCCCTCCCTTGGCTTTCTCAGTCCTAGGTGCAAGAGAAAAGTGTTAAATTTTTTCTTTTTAAGAGAGGCCTGCCAAGAGACACATCACTCTTGGGAATGACCTTGCGCAGTAAATCCTTTGAGCTGCTATAGAAATCAGGTGAGAGTGAAAGCTGTAGCCTTGGGTATAGTTGTTCCTACAGTGTAACTTGCCGAAAGGACAAATGGGCCCCACCACAAGTTACAAGACTCTTAAGTGAGTCACTGCAGAATGAACTTATGTCCAAAGACATCAAAAATTACTAAACACCTTTAAGTAGTAGCCCACCCGTTCTATTGATTGAGCATATTTGTGATATAATTCAGTGCAAGAGCATAGATGGTTTTGCTCCCAAGATACTCACCATACATATTTCCTTGAGTAGAAACATAGCTTTTTGAAAAGTCACTTGTGGCTTGATGAAAGTGGTGACTCCCCCATCATAGGGATCATCTATTTGTTATGCTTGTGCAAGACTTAGTATATCACATCCTTACCTGCCATGATGGGATTCATAAGGTATGTAGTACCAAAGTCAAAGAAATATCAAGATGTGGGCTGAATTTATCGCAACTGGCCATTTGACCTTAGGGATACAAAGTGTTTGAAGTGTTTTTGTTTTAGTCAGAGACCAAGTACAAATTGAGCCGACTTCAGGCTTTGGAAAGAAAAATACCTAAAATACACTTAAAGGGAAGGGTCATAAAAAGTCCAAGGATTGGGTTGATCTAGACCCATACTCATTTGTGCCTTTTAGGCAACATTCTTGTGTTTGCATACTTGCTTTGTTTTCTTGTCAAAGAAACATCATAAAATCAAAAAAATCAAAACAAGTATTCATCCAACCAAACATTTTTCAAAACAACCAAAAGATCAAAAACAAAGAAAATTTTCAAACTATATGACCATTCTTCACATCTTGAGAAAGAAGAATCTTCATCAAAACATCAACTTGAAAAGAAGACCATTGAGCTCAAAGGCTTTGATCAAAAGGAGGAAATTCATCTATCTAAATAGACAAATCTTTGTCTCTCATAGAGTTTTCCTACGTCACATATGTCTCTACCTTCAAGGAAAATCAAACGAATTTGATTCAGAGTCATTAAACTACAGAGCTTTTGCAATATAGAGCTTTGAGTTATCACAAAAACCAAGGAGGCAAGATCAATCTCAACTTCTTCCCAAACATTTGTATCACATACAATGTAGCTCGAGAAATGCCACCAATGCCCAAAAGGGAAGAGGTAGAATTTGTTCCATTTGTGACACAAAGATTTTATTGAAGTTAAAACATCTCATCCATTCCCACATTCACTTCATCATCAATCCGTTCCAACTCTCAAAACATTAAGAGGTTCTTGTCCTAAGTTCTCTTTTGGATATTGCTTGAATCAAACAACAAACATCACTTTTAGATTGTTTCTACATCTAGGATAAGCTCATCCTAAGAGACATATCTACGCAAGTTAAAACTAGTTTATGAGTGAATCCTCTCATTACTAGGTAGTTAAGTCTGTAACACATCTCAGATTTCTCTAAACCTTATCAAACACAAGAAGCAATTCAAAGAAGAAAACTTTGGTAATATCTACCTTTAAGTGCTAGAGATCCACATGCAAAACAACACACCAACCATCGATCTTTCATTTCATCAAAAAGTCATCATCATTTTCACCCAACTTCAACAAAAACTCATAAACAAAATGGCTCATACCCAATCACAGTCAAGGCAACGAGAAATAGAAGAAGAAGATGAGGAAAATATCAATGAATTTAAAGAAGCACTTGGAGGAAATGCTAATGACGAAAACCCAAGTACTCCTACTCCTACAACAATAGAAAGGGCTCAGCACAACCCTCTCTTTAACAGAATTTTTGACGAAATACTTAGGAGCAATGTGGATGCTCACTTTTTAAAGCTTGCTCAAGAAGGAGCCAAACTCCCCTCTGACTTTGATCTTGCACAACTAAGACAAGCATCAGAATGACAAAGTCACCATGAAGAAGAAAGAGGTAGAGATCCCATTAGATATAACATTCCTCAAGGCAACCCACCTCCTCCTCCTCTGAATGACATAGAGATGTTGTGGCAACAAGTGGAAAATCTCACCCAACAACTTTGTAGTGGCGTAAAGACTAATCAATTTTCACTCAATGACATTTCTCCCTATCCCTTTGATAGGAATCTTTATATGCCACCTTTTCCACAAGGGTTTGAAATACCCAAGTTCAAAAAGTATAGAGGAAAAGGAGATCCTTGCGATCATGTCAGAGAATTCCATTTAGCTTGCCTCGAAGTGACATATGAAGATACATACCTAATGCGCCTTTTTCCCCAAAGCTTGGGAGGAACAACCACATCATGGTTTTCCTAACTACCAGGTGGCTTTAGGACCTTTGAAGAGCTAGCTCAGAAGTTCTTGGCACATTACTCTCATAACATTGAACGTGATATCACCATGGCTAATCTATGTAACACTAAACAAAAACTAGGTGAACTATTCTCAGTATTCCTGCAACGATGGTGTCAAATGTCTAGTAGACGTTCTCTTCAGTTACCTGAACAAGAACTAGTGGAAATATTTATTTCCAACTTAAACGAAGAAATGGAATTTCACCTAGATGTCAAAGACACAGACTCTTTCAATGACATGATCACAAAAGATTTAAAATGTGAGCGGGCTCTCATCAAGAAAGGACTTATCAAAATCTATAATGAACCAAAGGATGGTCCTCGCCCATGCTTCAATAGTGACAAACCAAATTTCTAGAAAAAACACAAAAATGTTGTCAACAACGGGGTTGTGAGTGCAAGAACTATCAAAAGTGCGCAACCTATAGTTCGATTTGTAGGACACAATCCCCCACCTCAGACTAACACAATTGCTCCTCCAAATCAAGGCCGCATTACATCTCATGATGAACCTAGACCTCGTCAACAAAAACAAAAGCGAACATACACTCCCTTAGGGGAACCCATCGAAATAGTATTACAACAACTGGTTTCTCAAAATTTGGTAACTCTACCCAAAACATCAAACTATGAACCTCAAGTCAAACCTGCATGATGGAGGGATATTGAACATTGTGATTTCCATCAAGGGAGAGGACACAAGACAAGCAATTATCATAGATTAAAAGATCTTATTTAGGATCTTATTGACCGACGTGAAATCGAAATCGAAGGACATGACCCAAAGACAACAAACAATGATCATCTTATGTTCAAAAATCCACTTCCATCACCAGATAAAAGGGGTCCTTCCACTTCCAGGAGAGGCATTGATACCATTGATTATATGCAAGCTGCGTATAATTATACTGTAAATCACCTTTACGATGCCAGTGAACAAATTGCAACTATAACCATCAAAAATCCCAACTCCACTTGCAATGTTGTTACACATCACAACAAGATTACTATAAAGGCAGCTCCACAAGGCACCCCATCTATCCCAAAGCAGTACAATCTTGTGGAATAGTTAGACAAAATGCTCGCATTGATATCTATCCTAGAGCTATTGCACCTATCTCCATCCCATAAAACAGTCTTGGATCAAGCTCTTTAAGAGGCATTAGTCCCTACAAACCTAAATACAGATCAATTCCAAGCCATGGTTGGAAGTCTAAAGTCATCACCTTGTCTCACTTTTTCCGAAAGTGACAACTCTTCCTTCCAACAACCTCATAACGCTTCGCTACACATTGAAGGATTTATCAACTAGCATAGGATCAAGTGAGTCTTGATCGATTATGGAGCAGGCTTGAATATTTGTACACTATAGTTGGTCACAGCATTGGGAAATGCCATAGAATCAATGGATCCCCATAAAAAGATCACAATCAAAGCCTATGATGATTCAGAGCGTTCATCCAAAGGAGCTGTGGTACTACCAATCCGAGTGGGCCCTGTGGTGAAGCACATCATCTGTCAAGTTCTGGACCTTCCTCTACCATATAATCTATTGTTGGGAAGACCTTGGATACACTCCATGCAAGCCGTTCCATCCACTTACCATCAATGTATCAAGTTCCCACATAACGGTGTAGAGATCACAATCCTGGGTGATGCAAATCCCTTTGCATATTGTCATAATATCAGTCATCAACCAAAGATTACCATTCCTAACAATAGAGAAGCCATCTCCTCCACATCATACATAAGTCCAACCTCTCTTGCTAGTTCAAACACCACTATACCCAAGCAAGAAAATCTTAAGATGAAAATAGCAAAGGAAGGTCCTGGGGAATACAATTTGAGTCAACTCTTTTGTGAGGGACAAATGCCCACTTCTCCTAGAACACATGGAAAACCTCAACAGTTACTTCAAACACCACTGATCATGCTAGCATGTACTTTGACGCCTTTCATCCTTGGGAAGAGTCAAGAAGAAGAAACCAGAGATGAGGACTTAGCGGAATAGATCTATAAAGATCCCATTACCACCAATATACTGCAAGCTACACTTCCCACAGATCAGTATGGAAAAGGCCTCCTCATTATGCAAAGAATGGGTTACGATGGTCAGAGTGCTTTGGGACCTTGCAAACAAGGAAGACATGAACCACTACTGCCGGAATTAAAGCCCAAAGATAATACAAGCTTAGGCTTTCAAAAGGAGATCCTTCCTAAGCTTAGATTCAAAGGAAAACCCAGCAAACCACTATATCAGCCTATTGCAAAGAGGACACCTTTTATCATAAAAGTAGCATCAAAAACCATCGAAACTGCCCCATTGAGGCTCAAAATCCTAGCACAACCGCCTATAATACCAATCATCCCACTCATCAAACTAGTGATCCCATCAACAACAACAATAACATCACTAGCACCATTAGCAGCAACAACTACATCAAAACCCATAGTAGCATCTACAACACCAGTAGTCCCAGCGGAAGCAACAGAGTCAAAACTACCGATACTCCCCATATCAGATTCATTGATCCCCATCATCCTTCCTGCAGCACCGATCATTTCATCTACAAAGGTACATCAACCGATCACACCTGCAGTGTTTAACACAAAGGACATCCCGGTATGGTATAGTAATCGGATGCTGGAAAGTGATTTAGAGACTGACTCACACGAATGGGAATTTGATTCCATCCAGCTTAATACTTCAGATGAGGAAGACACATCACTACCTCCACCTCGCAAAGACATCCCTGTTTATGGAGAAGCACAGATAAAGACCTCTTGGGTTCCTGAGCTGAAAAATTCTTCCACAGACCCTACGTCACATCCCACGCCTGATTCTAACAGGGAGAGTACCATCAATGACCTTCACTACAACATCTTAACCCTCACTAACACATCTAATGAAATTCACCTAATCAATGAAGTAATGCCCATTATCTATCCTGAACTCATCGAATGGAACCAACCTAATCCCCCATGTCTTGACCATTTCCAAAATGATGAGGTGATCATTGACTTTTTGGAACCGCGGGATAACATACCAAGCGGGGATCACAAAACTGGATTCGCCATAGAACTTAATAGTGCAGCATACTTTGGGGTGGATGCCAAACCTTTCAGCTACAAAAATATAACAATAAAACATGGATCTTCCAGTGAAAACCACACTGTGGCACTGTTTGATTTAACAAAAGTAAAAAGAAAGAGCATATTCAATGGTGAAAACCTCTCCGAGGTGCCTGAGGATGAAATGTTTGACATCCTTCCCTATAGCACACAATGGGAATGATCAACGATTCTCATTTAAGAAACCAAAGAATACAATGTGGGAACTCCTGAAATTCCTCACCTCATACATGTGGCATCTCTTCTAACTCGAGAGGAACAACCTTAGTTTGTAGAGTTCTTCTAGAAGCATCGGATCAACTTTGCATGGTCATATGCAGACATGCTTGGGCTTGATCTTGATTTAGTCATGCATCACCTCACCATAGAAGAAGGAGCCAAGCCTGTCAAGAAGAAGCTTCACAAGATGCATCCTCAGATTGCAGTACTAGTCAAAGCAGAACTCAAGAAACTCCTAGATGTTGGTTTCATTAGACCAATTGATTATGCAGATTGGATATCCAATATTGTGCCTATCGGAAAACCAAATGGGGGCATCCGTATTTGTATTGACTTTAGAGATCTGAATAAGGCATGTCCTAAGGATGACTTCCCCCTACCAAACATCGACAACATAGTGGACCTAATAGTAGGACATGCCATGCTTTCACTCATGGATGGCTTTTCAGGATACAATCAGATAAAGATAGCACCAAAGGATCAACATAAGACAACCTTCACATGTCCATGGGGCACATACTACTGGATTGTAATGCCTTTCGGTCTCAATAATGCAGGAGTGACCTATCAACGAGCAATGACCACCATCTTCCATGACATGATGCATACTATGATGGAAGATTATGTTGATAACTTACTAGAAAAATCACTCACCAGAGAAGGGCATCTAGACATATTCGATAAAATCTTTGATAGACTAGAACAATACCATGTTCGACTGAACCCAAAGAAATGTGTCTTTGGAGTAACCTCAGGGAAGATTCTAGGATACATTGTCTCAAGCAAAGGTATTGAGGTCGATCCAACAAAGGTCAAAGCAATCATGGACATGTCACCACCAAAGAACATCAGTCAGCTAAGGACATTACAAGGATGACTACAATCCATCCGAAGATTCATTGCACAACTGGCAGATAAGTGTCACCCCTTTACACATCTGCTACACAAAAAAATCCATTTTCAATGGGATGCCAGATGCCAGCAAGCATTCCAGATGCTTAAAGACTATCTCATGAATACACCATTGCTGATCCCACCAGATCCAAGTAGACCTCTGTTACTCTATATCTCAGCAACAAGTACAACATTGGGTGTACTACTAGCACAACATAATGTAGAAGGGAAAGAGTGCGCTGTTTACTACATCTCTCGCACAGTAGTTGGCTATGAACTCAATTACACACCTATTGAGTGAGCTTGCCTAGCAGTAATCTTGGCAGCAAATAAACTGAGGCACTATCTATTAACACACAAGGTACAACTCATTGCAAAGATTGATCCACTCAAATACTTACTCAGTAAAGCAACATTGACAGGCCACTTGGCCAAATGGGTGATGATTCTAAGAAAATTTGACATTGAGTATGTGGATCGTAAAGCTATCAAAGGACAAGTTAATGCAAATCAGTTGGCCGATGCACCACTCATAGGCGATCATCCTCTCATTCCCAATTTTCCAGATGAAGAGATATTCATGATCACAACAGCACAACCATGGAAACTATACTTTGATGGTTCGTACACTAGGCATGGCTCGAGGGTAGGCATTCTGTTTATCACACCTCAAGGTGACAGCATCCCGAAGTCTTACAGGCTCACATTTCCATGCACCAACAACATAGCATAGTATGAGGCCTTGATCACAGGACTCAGGCTAGCCATACAATGGAAGTTACAATAACTACAAGTATATGGCGACTCCCAACTGGTCATTCGACAAGCAACTGATGAATATCAGACTAAAGATGACAAACTCATGCCGTACAAACAAATGGTGGACAAATTAAAGGCATCATTTACTACTATCATCTTTGAGCAGATACCAAGAGATCAGAATCAAGCTGCTGACGCTATGGCTACCATTGCATCTCTCTTAGATCTTCCACAAAATTCAACATGCTATGAGTTCTTGGTAGAACAGCTTTGGATTCCCACTTATGATATCCCCGAATCTGAGATGATATGTCACTTAATCAATTCTGAATCCCCATGGTATGATGAGTTCTACACTTATCTCTGCGATCACACCCTTCCTCCTAACCAATCGAATAACCAACGTAAAACCTTCATTCGCCAAATTGCTCAATATACCATTATTGTTGAAACCCTATACCGATGTAGTCTTGATGGTACTCTCCTTCGATGTCTGGAATAGGATGAGATAACAAAGGCCTTGGAAGAGGTACATGAAGGAATTTGTGGAACTCATGCAAGTGGTCCGTCACTAGCCAAGAAACTCCTATGCACTGGATACTATTGGCCATCCATGGAAAAAGACTCCTACTACTTTGTCAGAAAGTGCAAGAAATACCAAGTTCATGGAGACCTGATACATGCACCAACATAGGAACTACAACCAATCACAACACCATGGCCTTTTTGTCAATGGGGCCTTGACCTTGTGGGTAAAATCCATCCATCTTCATCCAATGGCCACAAATTCATTATTACCGCCACCGAATACTTCACAAAGTGGATCGAAGCTGTTCCACTTACCCAAGTTATTGGCAAGCAAATTGCCTCATTCATCCTCAATTACATCATCTTCCGGTATGGTGTACCCATGTCCATCATCATAGATAATGAGCTTTCTTTCAAAAATCAGGATGTCCATGAACTCTCTGAGAAATTTCACATCCAACACCACTTTTCCACTCCCTATTACCCACAAGGCAATGGTCAGGCCGAAGCGTCAAACAAGAACATATTGAGAATCCTAAAGAAAACAGTCAATGATGCCGGTCGTGATTGGCACGTTCAATTGAATCCAGCACTATGGGCATATCGAACTAGCATTCGAACCCCTATAGGCGCAACTCCCTACTCATTGGTCTATGGTGCAGAAGCTATTTTACCTAATGAGGTCGAGATACCATCACTACGAGTTTCCTTGCACAATCTCATCGATGATGAAGCATACAGAGTATCCCATCTCCAAGACTTAGAGCTACTTGATGAAAAGTGACAAGCTGCATACAATCACCTCAAGGCCTATCAACAACGCATGAGCATAAGCTATAATCATCGAGTTAGACCTAGTACATTTGAGGTAGGTGATCTTGTTCTTTGAGAAAATCCTCGTAACCAACCCAACCGAGAACATCAAGGAAAGTTTGAATCAAATTGGCTGGGTTCATATGTTGTCACTACTGTATTTGGGTCCGGGGCATATTAGTTGGCTACTTCAGAAGGAGAACCACTAGCAGATCCGATCAACAACATGCACCTCAAATGGTTTTATACATAAGCTACATAGAGCATCAGGCTCCCATATATACTGGCAAAAATACTAAAAACATCCAGATAAATGACCTGAGAAAATACAAAAACATCAAAATAGTAAAGAAAAATCATGCATCCAAACGGTGAACAACCACTCCGGTGGCACCTTGGGTAAGTACGATGGTGAAAACCTGGCAAATAGGCACCACTCATAACAACTATGGCTCCATTGTCTTTCAAACTTGTTGTGATCACATCCACTACATACACACATCCATCCACCCACCCACACCAGGGCTTGTTATTGATCTGCAATCAAAAACAGTACTTCAAGCGTCTTGAATCCCGCTTTTTCAGAGTCATGTCTAAACTGGGGGCAATGCCCTTAACCTTTTGATGGAAGTGGATTCTGCATTACTTGTGATTCATTGGTTCTTCATTCAAAACTATCTCACAAAATCCAAAAACATTCAAGACTATCTCACAAAATCCAAAAACATTCAAAACTATCTCACAAAATCCAAAAACACTCAAAACTGTCTCTCCAAAATACCAAAAACATTTGAATACAATCACAAAATCCAAAAACATGATAAAACATCAAAAAACAATAAAAAACATTGCAACACCCTGTACATATATTCTTCAAAGCAGATACCAAACAACATTGTGACATACACCAAACAAATGACCACTTATCAATTAACCAAACAATCAACGTCAACAATCAAACTACCAAAACAAAGGCAAGATGACATTTTCTTTGACAAGAAAATTTTGTTTAAGCTATCAAATACTTGGTTGATTTGGGGGTTATTTATATTAGGATCTTACAACATTGTTTGTGTATCTTCGACGCTTTATTCCGATGAAGTTCTGGGGCATGTACTAATGATGTCTACGTGGGAAGTTCACTAAGCTACACGATCTTATGCAAAATACAGTCATAGATCACTACAGCTTGCTGACTATAGCGTATACCTCGACCATATGAGAAGCATTACCAAGGATCCATATTCTTTATTCTTTATGTATATACTGTTTGTTTGCAGGTACAATGCTCTTTCTTTGGTTCCTCCTACCTCATCCAAACTGGATAAATGTTTTATCTCTTATTATGGTATGCACTTGTCTCAGGATATGATCAATCCTAAGATCAAGGAGGATGATCCAAGTCATGCATGAATAGAGATAATCCTTGTTTGTTCCGCAAACAATACTCTGGTCAACTTGACCCATTATATCAAGTTGTTTGTATTAACTTGCTATATCAAATCCATGTAAGAAATACTTTGGTCATCTTGAATCATTATGTCAAGATGCTTGTATTTTCTTACAACATTTTAAAGCTCAATGATGAAAATAAAAGCACTATGGATCGTCATTTCATCTCATCTATTTATATGTTGCATTCCGTTGCATATCACCCATCCATTCACTCATTCATATGTATGATTTGTATGCAAATGTAAATAAAGTTAGTGACAATTGAGCTGGTCTTGGATACAATCACGACTGAGTACTCTGATACATCATCAATGCATCATGCAAAGCCTCAAAAAAACTTTCATTTTGCATCAAGTACATTTCATATCGTTTTAGTTGGTTAAAATGCATATAGTTCATTATCATTTATTAAATACGAGTCTTCTTATATCATCTCATCATTGCATAATTTTTAGATTCATACATATAAAACCATTTGTCCTTGATTGTATTAGCCATTTACTATGCATTCATTTAGTGTCAGTTATCCATTATCATATTATCATCCTTTATTATCCTTTATCATTGCATACATTCATTTATCTCTTCATTAGTTAAAAAGTGCATTCATTCATCCATTATTAAGTGTCTTATTAGGCTCATTGTAAGATTAATTTACATTGCATTCATTATCCTTTTTTAATTGCATTAAGGTACAGTTATTAACCATAAGTTGCATTATCATCACATTATCATTTTACTTAATCATATTTAGGCATTTAGAATCATAAAACCATTTGTCTCAAACATTGGTTCATACCATTTTATATTTACATTATACGTATGCATTCATTTAGAAATCATCATATAAACATTTGTACTTTACATTTGTTTACCCATATTACATTCATCCAAAACACCATCTAGATGCATCTACATACATAGAATCATTCCTTCAAAACATTGCATTAACATCATTGCATATCATTATCTCATCATTATATCAACATGAAGCACAAGATCCCGTCCATATCATCATAAGCATACATCATCATCATGGCATTACATATATAAAGCAATACATCAAACAAAACATGCACACATGTATAAACTTGCATTCATATGTCAGTATCCAACATCATAAATCATCATAAAACATGCATATAGGAATCATCTCATAAATGCATACATATACACGTATCCATCTAAGCATAAACTCATAAAATCACCATCCTGCATAACATCCATACATATCAAATGCATACCATCAAAATATGGGATCTCCTCATATATATCATCTCATGTATGAAAGTCCAATGAAGTCTACAAAAATCGGCTACCAAGAGCCATCCAAGATACAGTCCAAAAATAACAATGATATAATAGATGCATGCAAAATGCTCTCTCAGATGCCACTCTGACCAAATGCTACACCACCATCACCACCTGCTCCACCACTAGTCCCCGCACCATCCGATCTATCTCTCCGTGGAGGCCCCATCAAACCCCCACTAGCTCCTACACTACCTGACACCTCTCTCTGTCGTGGACCCACCTACCCCCACTACTCTGCATCCTCTGAGATCACTTTGATTTGGCCTGTTGCATCTGTGAATAGCTCGGTGCTTGCTGACTAGCTGGCACAACCTGCTCATATAGACCCTGCCAATAATCAACCTCTCCACCTCTCCACCTACTCTCCATACCTCCCTCACCAATGCCTCCACAGATGGCCCCTGTCCCTGTACTCCCTCCAAAACCCTCACTCTCTCCTGCAACTGGACTACCTTGTCAACAACCTGATCTCTCTCTCGCAACACTATAGTAAGCTCCGACTCTCATGCAAATAGCTGCACATCTCTTGTTGCAACCTCTGCCTCCAGATCCTCCACCCGTGTCTCGGCTGCTGTCAATTGAGTATGCAAATGTGCTAGCATATGCTCCCGAGGATCACCACCCCTTGTTGCTCCCTCCCCTATCTCCATAGGTGCCTCTCCAGTGGCTCCCTCCCCTCTGTCCATCAGTATCTCCCTCTCCATACCTTGGCCACCTAATCTGAATCTGCCTGGCACCAACGGTCCTTGTGATATCCGTAGTGGCAATCCACCTCTCCCTCTTCACTAGACCCGACCACCTAAGCCACCTCCTTCACCTCCTCGACCACCTCCACCATCTCCTCCTCCACTACCTCCACCCTCTCCTCCTCCTCCATCACCACCATCCCCCTCCCTCATCCACCTATCATCAGTCATTGACCTCCTCCCCTCCTCCATCTCTGTCCCCTCTCCTCCTCAATCAGGAATAGGCTCTGCTGGATCTGATATCTGCAGAATCAGATGAGCTACCATATACTTTGTATACTCATCTGACATTCCAGCATCCACCACCCTTAGCTGTATATCCCATGGCCTCTCCTGAAGCATCTGAAACTCTGCCAATGCATGATCATATGGAAGTACTGACCCCCATGCATATCTCTCTTGGACCACTCTAGCATACTCTCCTGATCCCCTAGGTAATCCCTGCTGCCGTCCAAACTGCCTCATAACTCTGCCCGACACCTGTCTCTCTACATCGTAGGATGTCCTCCCAATGAGGAATCAGGTCATAAATACATATGGCAAGGCCTCTGCATCATCCTCCCAAGGCTCACACTCTAGATAGGGTCTCCAGATCACTGCATCAAGATCATTTAGCACCCGCCGCCACCACTCTAACTTCCCCAAGTGGGGCTGACTCATCATGCCGCTGTACATGAACATATAGGGCTGATCAACTTCCTGAAATCTCAGACTCACTAGTCGCATCATCGATAAGTGCTCCCATACCCAAATGTGCAGCAACGTCACTCCCACTGCCATGGAACCTCTCCCACGGTACACTGCCTCATGAAGCTCTTGATACATGTACACTAACACGCACGGTCCCCAGGAAAATCGGGTACCCTCTGTCATCATGTGCTCTATCACCTGTCCCCACCCAACAGCCAGACCATGCGATCGCCTATCAGGACACAATAGCCCTCCCACTATCCCAGACAAAACTACTGGCAATGGCTTGTACAATGTTGCGATGTCCTCCTAGGCTATGGAGCCGTCATCAATGAACACGTCCTCATCGAAGAATCGCTGCACTGCTAGAGTCTCCCATGATCTATCATATGTGACTAGCTCACCCCGAATGGGAATATGAAGGATATGCCACACATCCTCCAATGTCACTGTCATCTCCCCCTATGCTAGGTGAAATGTGCACGTCTCACTGTGTTAGCGCTCTGCCAAAGCTGTAATCAAACCATGATTCATCCGAATCATGGGCATATGCATCACATCATACAACCCAGTCGCTGCAATGCAATCAATCTCGACCTCTGTTAGCCGATCTCGTAACCCCTGTGTCGCTGGATTTTTTCTTGCGCAACTGTAACATGTGTAGATCCTCCTACACATGGGCATCAATCAATCATCATCAGTTGTTTTGTTTTCAAACTTTCTTAAGTTTAAACCTAGACTATCAACAGATACTTTGATCAAGTATCTTTGGGTCTCAACATGTAAGCAATCATGACACACCTAGACTTCAACAGACATTTATCCTAATAACCTAAGTCTCATCAAGGCTGCTATGGTTCAAAACAACTCTCACTTCACATCCCTATTCATCCATCATTGGCATCAGGAGATTTTTGTTCACATAAACTGGGGTATCTATTTTTCTAAAAAATAGCGCTACTTTCTACACAATAGCGTTAAACCCCTCACAATAGAGCTAAACCCTTAACAAAAGCACTTAATCAACCCTACAAAAGAGCTAAAATTATAAAAGCACTACAAGACCTATGCAATAGCACTACTTAAAGACAAAAGTGCTCAATTGACCCCTCAATAGCGCTCAATAAACAATAGTGCTTAAACATGCATACAATAGCGCTAATCTTTTCAAAAGCGCTCAAACAACAGCCCAATAGCGCCATTGCGACACAAAAGCACTAGTTAATTAGACAAAAGCGCCAACACATAGTTTCAACGCTATTGTCTTGACTCAACTTGGACTCAGCAAAAAACATGACAAAAATGCGTAAAATTCAAAATTTCAAATTTGCGTACCACTAGTCCGTAGTCGTCTGGCCATTGGAATCGATAGACTCATTCGAAACGGTTCTCTGCAATGGGTATTGGCATCCTGATTGCTGCTTGCTCCTCTAAAAGGTCACTATCAGAGCTCTGAATTTACACTAGTCGCGGTAACAAATGATCTTGTTTTCACCCCTTTCTCCCCATATAAACCCTTCGCTGTCACTATAACTTTCCCCTGCTTACTGCCATGGTCCCCATGAACTTCCTGAGCCTCCCATTTTTCCATTTTATCTTCGATTTATTTTATTTTTCACCCGTATTGCTAACTTCTTCTTTTCTATCACCCTGCCAATTTTCATTCTTTTTCAAGAGATCGTCCGATTTTTTCGAAAATTTTCGACCCATCTCTCAAGGAGGCATACCACCCATTAAATTTACATTTTATGGGGCATTTCTTCACACCTATTTTTCTTTCTTTGAAACGATGCAATAAACCGCACCGTCTCAAAGAGGGGCAAATGTAGTCACATAAATCTGTCCAGTTTAATTAAATGAATATTTGCTATTTATTTGATTAAAAATCTATTAGCCATCAGTTAATTAAATTAACATTTAATTAATTCATCTTCAAACATTCTCCTATTAATTAAATAAATTATTCAATTTATTTTAATTAATTCATTATACCAAATTCACAAATCAATTAAATGAATAAATCATATTTATTTCATTTAATCCCCTATTCCTCTTTTAAATCAATTAAATCAAACATTTATTTAAATCATTTATCCCCCCACTTGCATTTTCCTACAAATGCAACTTGCACACATTTATTGAAATAAATTAATTTTATTTTAATTAAAAATCTTATTTTCCCCCACCCACCAAACCCACTTGCAAATCTAATCCCCTTCTAGATTCTTCTAACCCCCTCCTAATTAGCTTAATCCATCCCCTAATTATTGTCACATTCTTAAGCCACTTGGAGTCACTTCTCAAAGACTTCAAAGTCTTTGAAAAACATTTAATGCTTTGTGTGTTCAACAATTTAACCTCCAAAGTCTTCCAAAACCACTAATGGCTCTTACATGACCATTAATGGCTCTTACATAACCATTTATGGTTATTTCAACTTGCACTTATATGTCTCCTCAAGTATTTATTGCTTTGACCATGGTTATCCCTTTTGCCTTTGCACAAGAGTTTATCCATTGGATAAAAGCTTTATTCTTTGAATAAAGAATTTATTCACTCAATCCAACCTTGACCCTAACCCCCAAGTTAACTCCCAGGTCATGTCAAACATTTAATGCTTATTCCCTCTCCTCTCAACCTATCTCACATTGACACTTGTCATCCTGGGATTGGGTTGAAAACCTTCACATGGATTGAGTATCATTCAATGTTGACCCTTGTTGAGATTACTCAATCTCAACCATCCATTGCTCCATTTTTCCTATAAATAGAGCCCATTTCTTCATAATCCAGATCTTGAAAACTTGTATGCATTTAATCTATAGTGAATTTTAGAGAGCATTTAGCATAAATCATTAATATATTGTTATCTTGGACTAAAATAAATCTTAGTTGTTTTTCATAATATGTTTAATTAGTTTGTTTTACACTTGCATAGCATAAGCTTGAGATCATCTACAATCTTGAATCTCCATAAGCATCCATAGTGCAAAAAGCTATTGAGAGCTACACTATTTTGGAACTTGGAGAGGAGAGGAACAAAGGAGAAGGAGCTAAGAACATGTTAAGAGGCATTTGGAGATGCCTTCTTATATTTGTGTCATTTGTTAAATATGTTAGCATGATCTTAGTATCTCTTTTGATATGCCTGCTTAGATTAGTTCTTGGCTGAATAACACTAACGATTTCTTGTGTCTTTTTGTGTGTTATACGACCATAGGTTCTAGTCTAACCTTTGGGGTATTTTGCAGAGCATCAGTAAGTTATGCCGATGTTGGGTTGTGTGGAGTTTCCATTTTGTTGGATCAGGATAGCAATACCAATCACAATGAGGAAGCCACTTATCGGGTTAGTTGACAAAGGTGACATAATGATTTTATGTTATACTGATAGTATTAACTACTTCGACAATCACTATGTCAGAATAGCTATGCCAACAAGGAGATAAATGGTGTGTTTCAGAATGGTTACTAAAGGTGGGATGACTAATTATTTTATGCCGATAGATCTAACTATTCCAACAGTTTTCTATCAAAATACCTTATGCTGACAAAAGGAACAAAAGGCATTGCAAGGTGTATCGGAGTAGCTTTTGATCTTAGAATGACATCTTCTTGGTATGTCGATACTGTAAGTTATTCCAATAGAAGAAAATGTTGAGAAGACTCCTTGGTGAGTTAATCGGAATAACAAATTCCGATATGGAGAAGATCCTTGGAGTTCAATTTCAAAGTAGCTACAACGATGTTGGTTCATGTTGGGTCATCAGAGTAGTTTGTGTTTGCGAGATAGTGTCAATGTGCTAAGTTGATAGTGTTATCTATTCTGATGGGTATGTGCTTCGGGATAGCTTATGCCAATATAGTTTTTCACCGTGAAGTTTGAGTTTCAAGATATCTATGCCGATGAAGGGTGAGGAGACAATATGTCATCAGAATAGGTTATAAAGGCGAAGTAAGTGTAAAATGGTAATCCGATAGTTAAGACTATTTCGATGGAGCTTTGAGAAATACGACTTTGGGATAGCCTATGGCAATAGCAAAAACTGAAGGTGAAGATCTCATTGGAGTAACTCATGCTGATGAGAGTGATCAAAGGCATCAAATGGCCATCAAGATAGATTGTGAAGGTAAAATAGCTACAAGATGTCATCCCGATAGTTTAAGCTATTCCGATAGTGCTTTAAGGATGTTTATCGGAATGTGTAAATTGATGTGCCTGTAGAGCATGTTTTCAGGCCACCTGATAGTTCACATAACCTTTGACTGTGTGTGAACCGATGATATGGCCTGTACAGAGCGAATCAGAGGACGTCTGTCGATAAGAAGAAAGGGTATTTTTGTTGACAAAATTGATGCTTATGATCGACTCTATAGTCATGTCTACAAGTTGATTGACTCGAGGGTACACATGGATGCTGATTAGGATTGACAAAGTGACTTGGACGATGTTAATGAGGACATGTGGCTTCCAGAGGATGAAGGACAAATCAGATATGATGAGGTTGGTGACAATGGAGATTGTTGTCAATTTCTTCAGGGTAGGTCGATAGAGGATTGAGGTGCATTAATGGTAGACCTGTTATAGGAGATTTTTGCAGGGCTTGAGGTGATAAAGAATGGTAGAATAAAACATGTGAGGAAGATTTAGATTGCAAAAAATAGGAATATAGTACAAAGATTGTCTAGGAAATCAAAGAAGAGTCATTTAATGCAAATGATTGATTCAAAAGAGAAAATCCAATCTGCTACTAACCAGATCCTTAAACAGATATAATGAATCATTTTTAAATACTGATCTGGAGGGAAAAACATTATCTGATGAAGAACTGATAGAGAAGAGTAGTAAATGCGATTGGATAGTGGTAGTTGTTTCTAGAGAGACAAAGATAGATGTGAGTTGGTGAAAGTGGAGGCTGCTAATTTTGAAAGAGTGTTTTTGCCGCCAAGAAGTGGGTGATTGAGAATGGTGAAGGGTAAGATGGTGAAGAAATAAAAAGTGAGAGAACAAAGAATAAGAGATGCGTGGTTGCAAAATCAGAGACAAAGAGAAGAAAATATCAACAAATAGAGTGCAAAAAGAAAAGACTAGTAGAGGCAGCAAGAAGTTCAATAGGAACCGAGAGAGCATCAAAAGGAGAGCTGAGTTAAAGAAGGTGCAGTGAGTAGAGAGAAGAAAGAACAAGTATAATCAGTAAGGTCTACAAAACTCCATTTGTATCAAGGTGCCTAATTTGTAATTGAATCCATATTCATTTTATTCTTTGAGTGGGTGCTCAGAGTAGTGGTAGGCGCTCCTTTGAATTGTAGCTTATAAAACTAGGGGTTGGTGCTCAGAATATTAGGGGTTGGTTCCCTATAACATATTGTAATAAGTGATTTCTTGTGAGGCTATATTGGAGTAGTAGACTCCAACAACTATTCTCACCGAGGTTTTTCCCACATTGGGTTTTCCTCGTATATTTGGTGTTATGTGATGTTCTCTTATGTGTGTGTATGTCTATGTTTGCATTACATTTCTAAAATCTGCACACTAAACTAAAAGTTTTAAAATACATTGATTCACCCCCCTCTCACTGTCCATTTGTGTTCAACATATATGTAAGTAATATTTTGTTGGAGATATATATTAAAACTTAAAACAACAGTTTATTTTTTCTTAGTGACAAAAGTATTTTTAGTCTAACCTGAGCTAAGGTCGGTCACGAATGAGGGACCTCATCCCTAGCATGAACACATTGAATTAATATGAATAGTCTAAACTTGTGAAATTTGTAGACCAATAGGGGCACAGAACCTGCAAGTACATTGACCCAACAAGAGTTTGGGGCATGAATTCAATAGATTGAATGCAGATAATCTCAATTTGAAGGTTCAAACCCATGAGCATAATGGATTAGTGAGAGCACAATGCTTAAAATCACAATGGTCTGATAGGGGTTTGAACCTTAAGCTATGATAATGATGCCATGTTTTAACCAAATCACTATGCCATGAACAACAAAATTAAAACAATAGTTATTCTTTGCAATTTATGATTTTTAAAAGAATTTTTTTCGAATAAAGTATCTTAGCACCAATTCATGACATTGACAAGTACCATCAACTTTAGACTTGTAGTGGAGTTCGATTAATACTCCCCCATCAAATAACATATTCAAATAGTGCACCAATTCACAAATTAAAATGGGTGTCTTTGAGGGATGTGACATTGTATTCCAATCATAATCAAACAAAAATACTAGAGAGCTAAAAACTCAAATCTATAATGTATGATAGTGATCACTAATTTTTACATCACCAATGTATTGTAGACCTTTGTTTTGCTAGAAAATATATTGAGACATAAAATCTCTATTTTGTTAATTGCTAGATTCAAACTTGTATTCATTCATATTCTCCTTGCATGCACAAAGAGAATGTATCACTTGGGAGGATGGGAAGGGATGAATATCCTCATGTTCATAGCCACCAATTCCATGGACACAGTGATCCCAACTAAACTTTACTAGAATTTTACCATGTAGGCACAATACATCATCAGTACAAGTTTCTCTATAGGGGTACATCCTCTCACAAATTTGGCTAAGACATCACTTCTATGGTTGGAATATTGAAGCACAATATAACAAGATATAGGGTTAGAGATACATAATTTAGAATTTAATATGTTATTATAAAGGTTAAAGTACAATATTTAGACAATTTTTTTTTCAATCACTAGTTATAGTAAGTTAGTATGATGGGGCGAGCATGCTAGCAAACAATACTAAAGAGCTTATATGTATGTATGTAAGTATGTATGTAAATTGTACACTCTTAATTGGGTGGTACAATTCCACGCTTAGGTTAGCACCCACCTTAGTGTGTTTGCATTTTGCATTTCAAATTATTTTAAGAATTTAATTAATTAATAAAATTAAATCTAAAGTCTTCTTTGAACCCTCTACACTTTATAAAATTGGGCCTTTACCCAAAGTGTGCCCCTTTTAATTTTATTCTCCCAATTAATCATTTCATCAAATACCCTAATTATGTCTTATTTCGACCTTCAATGCTCGATTTCGCATATCTAGACATCTCAAATTCCCATATACTCCTAGAATTTTCTTTAAAATCACAATGTCTTGCTTCCCCAAAATTTGGTGAAAAGTTGGTCGGACTGTGTGTTCGGACCATATGGGTACCTGCATGGTCCTGACTTTTTCTCCTCAAATTTTGGGAGTATGTTTTGGCGGTATTTTAATATTCAAATCCAAGAGATTGGCAAAAAAATATTATTTTTAAGTCGTCCTATGACTCAAAACAAAGTTAGGGTCTCCTACATAAACCCTTCCTTTCCTCATTTGAAGATTTAAGATCTAGTGATTGAAGGAGATTCTTATGAAGTGAAAGTGTAGGCTTTATGAAGTCTACAACAAAAAATCAAGAATTCATCAAGTCTACATCAAGCATTTTCAACATCCTTTAGGAGCTTCGAAGATATTGAAGAATAATAAAAGATCACCCTCTGATGATTGGCTTGTACCTCTCCCTTAGGGTTTGGTATGGTTTCATATTGTTTTCATGTCTTTGTATGAGTTTCCTTTTAAGATTTACATTCATGCTTTAGATCTCTAGATCATTTATGATTTGAAGCATTTACATTTATATTTACAAGAATTTAGGGTTTTCTCTCCAAAGCGTAAGGTAGAACTCTAGATTTACTTTCTTGTTCTTTTAGGATCTTGCATACACACAAGATTCTTGCACACACACTTTTAATACATTAACCGCTATTTGTGGAGGTAGAAATCACCAAAACAAGGGGTTTGGCTAAGGCAAAACCCTATATAGCCACCTAGACACCCTTTTTCAAGTTGCAGGTGCAGGTACAAAAATCCGACGGATGCATGAATTTCAGGACTGATGGAAGACACAAATACAATCTCAGGGCCAAAATTTGATCTTAGATCTTGTGAGGCCCTACCCCGACTTAGCTTGACATTTTCAGTTATTTGCATATTGAGACTATTATGGATGCTTTATTTTATGCTTTATGGATTAGAACCTATATGATTTCATGATTTGGATCACATTGACATATATTGATGCTTTATTTTATGCATGATGATTATGAAACTTTATATGTTGCTAGAATAGAATTACTTTGAAATGGTGAATGTCATTATTGGGATTGCAGGACTTCATTTTGATGATAGAAAAATGTTGCTTATTTTATGAATGGTTCAATTTTGAGAATTATGTTAATTGCTTATGTGAAATCGAATTTGAATGAATCAGATATTGAATTATTGTTGCCAAATGTATGAGTGTTTGATGTGCAATGAAATCCATGTATTTAATTATGTATAATTGTGATTATTTGGAATTACTAATGTGTTAATTGAGATGCACAGGAAAATTATCCATGTACCAAACCTAGACCAATGTACGTTTGTTAAGCCAGGGGTTGTCTATTTGGAGAGACAACACCCCGTTTGTAATGTATTTTATTTGTGATGTGTATGATGCTTGAGTGTTAAAATTGATTTTTTTATTGATTTTTATGTATATGTGTAATCCTACAAGAGACAAATTCCATGTGTGATTTTTATATTGTATTTTATTGTGTCACTTGACACGTGATGATTAGTGTCATTGATTTTGACTTGTCTCTTGGAGGGAGTTTTGTTTCTACCAAAGCCATTCAAACTCATGAGTGTGGTCCCAAATTTGCCTTGGGTAGGGAGTCTTGGGAGTGGTCAACTCAGGTTTGACCCGTAGGTTAACTTCAGTTGGGTTTCTAAGGGGTTAAATGGACTCCTAGGGTCAGTTTTAGGGCTTTTCCGAAGGTCCAAAGGGTATACCTATGGGTTAGGGGTATTTTGAAACATGTGATTACTCCCATGTGACTGTTTAGTCACCTCAAAAAGTGGTTTTCCAAGGTGAGCGAAAATTCAATTTAGAAGGTTCCTCCTAGGATAGACAACCTTCCCTTTTGATGTCAAACTCTCTTCCCCATCTTCTCTCACCTTTTCCCTTTCCATTTTTAGTAATGTGTAAGAGTTTGGGAAGAGCAACTGATGGGAACTCTCACCTCACCCAAGGGGTTGGGAAGTGTGTGAGAGGCCTTCTTAGGCAAGAATTAGGGACTTAGTGAGTAATCACCCACTCTCCATTGTTGGAGATTATGCATTGTTTTGAAAATTAGTAGTAGAATAGAATTTTTGGGAAAGATTGGAGAAAAGTTTGTGTGGATTTGGGCAGCTCATCCCCAACTAAATCTAACATACCTATTGGCAGAATAAGGTTGGTTTTATTTCCTCTTATTTATGTTGTTTATGTTGTTTTGTTGAAGGAAAGAAATGCTTGTTGAAAGAGATGTGTTTATGTAAATTGTTGTTGGAGAAAAAAAAAATGCAAGTTTTCATTTCTATGCTTTTTTGTTTATGTGTCTGTTTTTTTGGGAGTGTCCAAGATCTCCTACTCTTGGGGGAGTAGGATGGTCTTGGGGTGGAAGGAGTATGACAGCCTTGGGTGAGAGGCTCTGCTTATGGAGAGTGATCTCAAGGGTGTCCTTTGTGACCCTTGCTGCATGGCCTTGTGTATGCATTTGGGGGTCATAAGGGGAGAAGATATGGCCTTTGAGCCTTTGGGGGGCATAAGGTATGGAGATGTATCTTTGTTGTATTTTGTATTGCCATGAGGTGGCTTGAGTTGTAATTTTTGGCTTGCAATCTCCCCAATGGTACTTGGTCCACTTCCACCCGTGGAAGGATCATCACAAATGTGGTGAAAGTGTAGCTTGGGATGGGAAGATGTATGTTGAGTGTTTGCCCTATTTGTTGTGTTGTTTGCTTGTTTGTAACCCGTTTAGTGCTTGGTTCTCCAAGTTCGGGGGTGGCTTCTAGTAAGCCTAGGCTGGGAGGTGAGCTCTCCATGGTCAAGTTGTGTTTTTATTGCAGGTTGCTTGGGATGGGAAAAGAAAGAATAAAGAGCTTGTTGCTGTTTTGTGTTGTAGAAAAGTGTTGAAGGAAAAAAAATAAAAAATGTATTCAATGTTGTAGCTTGTATAAAAAAAAAGGGGAATGTGAGCTATGTTGTATTTATTTTCAAGAAAAGAAGTGTATTTATTTTATTCATATTACCATGAGAAGAAAAAAATATTGTTGGGTTTTCAAACCCATTTGTATTCATATTTACTTTGTATCTACCTTTGCTAAAGAAATATATATATTTTTCCTACTTGGTTAGTTTTGCAAAAAGAAAGGAGAAATGTATTAGCTTGTATTTAAATCTTCATGTTTTACAAAAAATGAAGTAGATGCATTTTTATGTATTCTGAAAATAAAATTTAGTTTATTACTACATGATTATTTTGTTATTTATGCTGCTGCAAAATAAATAAATCAGTCATTTATTTTCCCATTTAATGCAGAAAGTGAAACTTATTATAGTAGTTTATTTCTTTTCAAAAAAATTAGCATTTAGTCTTAGTTTATTTTGCCTACAAATATATATATATATATATATATATATATATATATATATATATATATATATATATATATATATATATATATATAAAGTTGCTGTTAGGATGCATTGTAAATGTTAGTTGCAGAAGGCTGTTTTTAAACAAAAAAAAAAGAATATTCAACATATATTTCTTCAACCTTTTTCTTTAAAAAAAATAAAATATTTCCCCCATTATTCAATCTGCAAATAACATTAGGAAATCCTTGCATGCATTTTAGGGAAATATAAAAATAATAAACTCAAAAGAAGGCCTAAATGAGTTATAGTTTAAAAATGTAGCAATATATATATATATATATATATATATATATATATATATATATATATATATATATATATATATATATATATATATATATTACTCCTTTAAATGGCATTCTGAAAACCTGTTTATAAAAAAAAAAAAGGGAGAAAACTAATAAGCTTGTTTATCAAGCCATTCAAATATATATATATATCATTCATTATTTGTGAAATCTGTATATTTGAAATTAAAACTATATATATTGCCTTACCTTTATATATATATATATATATATATATATATATATATATATATATATATAAATAGAAAAAAAAAAAAAAAAAAAAAAAAAAGAATTACGTATTTTATTTTTAAACAAAAAAAAAGGAGGGGTTTTAAAAATTTCGAATTGGCATGTAGGGGGCCGCAGCCTTGGGCGGCGACGCCCACAGTCTGCGGGGCTCGGGGGTTATTATTATTTTTTGTTTTATCTTGGCGGAGGAGGAAGGGGGCGGAGCGGAGCAAGTAGAGGGAGGCGGTGCGGGAGCGTCGTAGGCTACAGACAGCGTCGCCCACCGTCTGCAGCTCCCGCAGGCTGCGGATAGCGCCACCCACAGTTTGCGGCTCCCACAGACTATGGGCGCCGCCGTCCACAGGCTGCGGAACCCGCAGCTGTGGGCGGCGACGTCCACAGCCTGCGGGAGCTGCAGACGGTGGGTGGCGCTGTCCGTAGCCTACGGCGCTCCCGCACCGCCTCCCTCTACTTGCTCCGCTCCGCCCCCTTCCTCCTTCGCCAAGATAAAACAAAAAATAATAATAACCCCCGGCTCGGCCCTGCGCTCGCCGCCGTGGGGAGAATGGGAAACAAGAAAGAGCCCTTCCCATGGCTACCGCCCACTCCTTCACCTGCACACACACACACAAAATAAATAAAATAAAAAGTCATACACACACACAAAATAAATAGAACATCACACACACAGCCCACACTCAAAAAGAGAAAAAAACATATGTAGGTTAAAACACACATGCCCTAACCCTAATTTCGGGTTAGGGCAAATACACGTGTATATTTTAAAACAAATATGTGGGGGTTGGGTGTTTGAAGAGTTAGGGTTAGTTGTGAACTTTTAGAATTCCTTTTAGAAAAAAACCAAAAAAAAAAACATATTTATAAATTGAAGAAAGGAAAACTCCCCCTTCATGGGAATATATATATAAGATTTAAATTCCATATTTTTTTTGCGAAACCCAATAGTTAATTGTAAATTTAGCAATGCTCTTTTATTTATTAAATGGATTAAAAAGTATTTCAATAAGAAGATTTTGGACTCTTGGGAGAATAAATCTTAGAACTAAAATTAGATATAAAATTTTAATAACAAGATTTTCAACTCCTTGGAAGGCTAAACCCTTGGGAAATAAGATGGGGTATGTAGGGTCAAATTGGTCCCTCTCTAAATTTTAAATTTTAAGGCATTTTAAATTTATGGAGATTTTATTTAATAGGATTGTCAAATTTAATAACTAGGACAACTTATTTAGACCTTAGGCAAATAAAGAACTATAAGAGATTATTAGTCAAATAATTTTAGAAATTATATATTAAGTTTGAGATTAATTGCTAGAGAGTGTAATTATTTATTAATGGAAGATCAGTGAAAATTATTTTGGGGAAATATTAGCTCACTTATAACTTAGATTATTTATTGCCTCATTAATTTAGTTGCTTGACTTATTTGAAAACCTAGTTAAGACCAAACTAGTTTGCATTAATTTAATTAGGTTAAGTCGTACTGTGCTAAGTATCAAAAAAAAAAAAAATTATTCCATTTGTGCCCAAAAGTTTGGGCATGACAGATCTTAGAGACAGAGGCATGGATCCCTAGGATAGGACCAGGGTGTGGTGCCTTGATCCCTAGGGTTTTTGCAGTTTGAGGTGCCAGATCTGCATATCAGATTCTTGGGATCTCAGATTCAAAATTTCAACTTTTTGCTAGTACACGGACAAGGGAGCCCAACGCCTTAGGATCTGCCAATTCAGCATCAGTTTCAGCATCAGGTGCACCTTTGAATCCTTTTTCTATCCCTATTGTCTGACTTTTAGTTTCAATTTGCACATAATCTGCATTTTCAATTTAAGTGTGGTTTGTTTCTCATCTCCTAGTTTAGTCGATTGTTGCATCAGATTTTGCATATCTACCCCTCATTTATAGCATAGGAATAGAAACCCTAAGAGATATCCTTGACTCTCTCTTCCCTACAAGTAGTCAAAGTGAGATACCCTAGGCTCTTTTGTATTCCACTATGTGTACATGAGAGTGGGATTAGGTCTTAGTTACTTGGTTCCATTTTTGTGCTCCACATCTTGGTGAACCTGACATGAATCCAATCTTATTTAAATTTGGATTTCCTTGTTAGATCTAGTTATTGCACCTTTCTTTTCATTAAAAAGCATAAAAATTAAAAAAAGGTTTTAATTCATTGCATCGTGTGTTTTAAGTTTTGTGTGCATTCTTCATTTCAAAAATGTTAGATCTTTATTTGCAAGACTTTCATTCCTTTGGTAATGCATTTTCTTATGATGATTATGTTAGGGGTCCCACAGATACTGAGAGGGGGGGGTGAATCAGTATCTAACCAGTAATAAGTATTTCTTAAGTTAAAATATGCAGAACATAATATAATAGTGTACCGGTATGCAAGAAATAATGCAATAAACAGAATCAAGAATATCCACATGAAAAGTACACCATAACACAAGATGTTTAATGAGGAAACCCGGTGTGGGAAAAACCTCGGTGGGATTTGTGACCCACAATATTCACTCACTGGCCAATAAGAGAATATTACTTACAATAGGGGCTTGCACATGCAGGAAGGCCAACTGCCTAGAGCTTATTACTCAATGGGAAGTCACACTGACTTACAATAAGGATTATACTAATCTAATGACTTGTACTGCTTTACAATAGCATCTTCAATGCCAGATTCAGTATTGGTTCCTGCTCTGTTCTTTACATATACCTTTGACCTATAGTTCGCACATTAGGTCTGCCTAATATTTTTCTTTTTCATTATATCATCACTTCTACAAATGTCTACAATGATCTCCTTTATATATAAAAGTCATTTTACAATTTGCCAAGTCGGCTTACAATAATAAACAAAATATTACATAACAAAAATCCTATTGGCCTCTGTGCCGGTATACTTGTTTTCTTTTGTGCCGATGCCGGTGTAGAGTGATCTGCTGATGCCGGTGCACTGTCTTGACGGTGTCATGCTTTGCCGGTATAATGTCTAGCCGGTGCCATAGGATTACAAGGTTGCCTGTGTAATGCTTTGCCGATATAATGTCTTGCTGGTGCCATAGGATTGGAAGGTTTCCATCAATGACAAAACCTTCAATCACATACAATGTCTCATTGGAGTGTGCATATGCCAACAATCTCCCCCTTTAGCATTGATGGCAACACTCATGAGAAATTTCAAAAAGTATCCAAAAATGTTACCAAAAATGTTTACCAAAAATGTGAGAGCTCCCCCTGAGCATATGATTCCTGTGTTTTGAATTTTCTCATTCCACTACTCCCCCTTTGGCATCAATGACAAAGGTTGTCAAGATGTCAGTAGAGTTTGTAGGTTCATCTATCCATAACCTCAACCTTGTAGCTAGGTAGTTATTATCTGAAAAAGGTCTCCCAAAATTAAGTTTATACTATCCATAAACTTCTTACTATCCTTTATTGTTGTCTCAGTTTTCTTCACTGTACCGGTGAGATGCTGCAAATGCTCTGCCGGTGTTTTACTTCCCTGTGTTAATGCCTCAGAAATTTCCTTCCGTAGAGATGCTAAATAGTCCAATCTTGGACTCAGTTTAGATCTCAAATGTTTTTCCTTATTTATTATTCTCTCCTTTTCCCTTTCTAATTTGAGTAGCTCTTCCTCAAAATTTGCTATCTTCTCTTCAAAAACTGATAGTGAATCAGGTGAGTTTACAAAATTGTTTGCAAGCTTATTTATCTCACCCTGTGCCTTGCTTATTTTCTTGTCAATATCTACAGTCAAAAAGTTTGTTTTACATGTATCTTTATATAGATTTTTGTATTCTTTCAACAAACTACATAGTTCCAGTAGAAGTGTGTCAAAATCTCTGTTACACTTCTTTATTTCCTCATTCAAAGAATTTCTATTTTTCAATCTCTACCTTATCCTTTACTGATTCTTCCTTTATTTTCTCAATGTTTTCTGAAATATATTTACATAATGTATCCAATTGTCCTAAAGAATCTTTATTATCTATATTACAGTTGGGAGCTATTACCTTCAAAATTGGTATAGAATCATCAATTGCCTTATAAGCCTATGAGTTGCAGTTAGTTATTTTCTTGATAGAGTCAAGTAATACCTCAGTCACATTTGTTGACTTGAATGTTGATGATGATCCAACAATTTGAGTGCCGGTGGAAGTAACCATGCTTGTATTGACCTCTGGTAGGTCAGTTTGTGTCTGAATTTCTTTTAGCACTGGTTTTCCTACTTCACTACTTACCGGTGGCACTGATTCCTTATGTACCTATTGTTTTGGAGCCTTTAGCTCTATTGGTTTCTTTGTATGTTGTGTTGTCTCTATCTGTGCCTCAGTCTCTACCTTTTTCTCTGTATCATCTGCCGGTTTCTCTGTTTTCCCTGCTATCGGAGGCTCATTTGCCATATCTGACTTATTGGTTGTATCTTTATCTACTATTATGTTGATCTTCTGAGTATCAACATTTACAGTATATAGGACTTCAGAATTAGGATTGTTATCCTCTACATCCATACTTTCTACTATCGGTTGATCTTTAGTAGTTGTTATTTTCACCGGTGGAGGTAGGTTGTCTTTAACTTTGATGCTTGGTGGTGCACCAATTTTGCCTTTCCCCCTGTCTCTATCTTTCTAATATACCTTTATAGGTTTAGGGTTCTTGTACTCTTCTTGTTTTTCTTTGTCAACCAGTAATATATCCCATCCATCTTCTGTTTCCTCTGTTACTTCATTAACTCTTCCTGCCATTAGTGAAATATGCTGGTGTACAGTAGAGAATACTAACTGGTTTGCTTGAGCAATCAAATCATCAATTTCCTTTGGAAAGTTTACCGGATATACAACAAGTAGCTTCTCTATTTTTATTTTCTTGTCTAATTCTATCATTGCCTTCCTTCTAGCTTCTAACCTTTTGAATAAATCATTAGGAATTTCATTTGCTACTTCCATCAAAAATTTCTTATACATGTCCATATGCAATATAACATTGTTCTCAACTTGCTCTTTCTCATCAGCAGTTAGAGTGTCATAAATTTTCTCTATGTTTTTTAGTTTTCCTTCCTCTATGATTTCATTTAACAATATATCAAGAGGTGCCAAGTCTTTGTTTGTCCTTTTATTTTTCTTTGGTGTCAGCTTTTTCATTGGTGTGGCCTTTCTAACTAGAGATCTCACTGCTTGTTGCTTTTGCCTTGTTCTTCTAGGTGAAGGAGTGGTTGCCGGTGATGGATCTCTTTTTCTAACAACTCTTTTAAAAGTTGCTGGCATGTCACCTTCCGAAGAAGTACCTATCAGTGATAGGTGAGTTTCAGGTTGTGGAGCTGCCAACTCATCCTCTGTTATGTCGGTTTTCTTCAATACATCTTCCTTAATGGATTTTGCTTGCCTGGATCCTTTCCTTACAAATGCCTCAACCTTCTTTACTCTTTTCTTTGATTGTATTTGCCTTTCTATAGTCTGAGAACTACCAAATATTTCTTCCTTAGGTTCATTGGGGGCTTCCAGAAGTGCTTTGGCATATGTTTCAACTATGTGGTCATCTGTTTCATAGCCCATCTCGGTTACCCAAATTGTCCTTGGGATGACTACTTCCATCCAGATTTCATCTTTCTTAATGATAAAGCATATATCATCTTTGTATTTGTCTACTATTTTCTGAGATAACCTTATTCTTTGCTTCATTTTGGTCTTTAATGCTTGGAAAAAGTCATTAATATTGTTCTCATTGTTCTCACCCATCGTATTGAACAGTTCAGTCAATTGTTTTCCTACCGGTATGTCATATCCAAGTTCTTTATAACCTATACCAGGAACCTATTTTGTTATGTGTAGCATTAGGCATACTAACAGATTTCCAAATCTGAAAGTTCCTTTCTTGTCCTTCTTGATTTTTCCAAGGTTGTCTATTAGTTCATCCTTTAACCATTCACAGATGTCAATTTTTGCATTATCTGTTACCATATCATAAGCACTCTTAATGCATAAACTTGAAACTGAGTTAAGTCTATTAGCATGAGTGGCTTTGTAACCTAATGTCATACTTATGAATCTCACATTGATATCTTTTACATCATTAACCCTTAGAGATCTCTTGTCGAATGTTGCACTAGTTAGTTTTGTAACTAGGTCATTGGGAACCTTTTTGGTTTTATCTGGTCTCTTACCAGTGGTCGGTAACCCCGTGACAGCTTTCACAGCTTCCTTGGTGATCTTATGGATTGCATCTAACCAAAAAAATTCTCCATGAACTCTTCTCAAAACTATCCTAATCACATCCTTTGGAAATTCAGGAATGCTAAGGATTTCTGTGAATCCTAGGGTTTCAATAACCTTGTGTTCATCTTTAACATTGTCGGTATCATCACATATTATGGTTTTATACATGGTTTTGATTTCCTCATCTCCTAACTCTTCAATGTTGCAGTGGATGTACATTCTGGGGTCTTCAGCATATACAACTCCTTTAGGGATTTGAGAAAAAGCACCTAAGGTATCATCCTTCTTTTCTATCTCGGGAACTAACTGAAATATGGGCCTAGGTCTTTTAATTACTTCAACAATAGTAGGGTTTGCTATGTATTCAATTGTAGAGGTGGATTCCATGATTAAATACCTTTTACTGCTTTGGATGGATGATTGCTTGGAGTGTGCTTGCTTCTTGCTCGAAATGCCTTAGCTCGGAATCTTCGAGTTCTCTAAAAATTTGAAATCACGGTGAAATGAAATAGAGCCAAAACCTTATTTTTATAATGTCTTTTCACCATCTACCACATTTATTGCATGCCGGTTAAGTATTCACTTAACATTGTCTGCCGGTAATAAGTAATTTTCAACTTCTTATCTCTAACCGAGGGAATAATTAGCATATGTGTCATTAGATTGCCAAACCTTCAAGGAAATTTTCTTCAATTAGATGAAGAACTTCTTGCCGATGGAGCACTACTCTATCCTGCCAGTGAAGCATCACTTTGTCCTACTGGTGAAGCATTGGTTGGTTCTACCAGTGGAGAAGTATTCGCAATATTTAGATCAGCTTTTCTAATCCATTGTTTTGAGAATTCTTTCTTAACCTCTTCAACTTTTTCTTTACCTTTCAAGCTAGCACTTTTGTTGTCTACCGGTGTTCCTTTACTTCTACAAAATTTGGCAAATATGCCCAATCTTGTTACATGCATAACAAGTTACATTATTCTTCTGAATAGCTTTCCCACAACCTATGCTGGTTTGTGTTCTGCATTGATTTGATAAATGTCCAAATCTTCCACAAACATAACATCTCACATTCATTCTGCAGTTTTCAGAGTTGTGACCAACTTTATTGCATTTTGAACATTGACTGGTGGGTGTATTGATATTCTGATAATTCCTAGATCTACATTCATTTTCTCTATGACCATACTTATTACAGTTAAAGCATTTTCCATTGAATTTATAAGCATTAGGTTGTCTTACCGATTTGCTATGATCCTGAGTATTTGCAGTACCAAAGCTTTCACCAACTTCAAAGCCAATTCCAGAAATGTCACCTTTAGGTTTCTGATTCTTCAGCAAGGTACCAAGTTCCTCTAAGCTTTTCTTGAGTTTTTCTTTGTGTTGATTTACAGTTTCCAGTTCCCTTTCCAAGATTTCTTTTTGTCTCATCAATTCATTTGAGTCATTCTGAGTATGCATCAAATCTGTCTTCAACATGTCATTTTCATAGCTAAGTCTTGTGTTCTCATTTGCTGCATCACTTAGTCTTCTGGTCAATTCTTCTTCATTCTTCTTCCTGTCCTCAATCTCTTTGCAAAATCTCATAGTCATATCCTGCATTTCATTTTTTGCTGTCATGATCTCTTGTTTCAACTTTCTTAACATATGATTAAGTGATTCCTTTTCATTATTCTCATTTTGCAGTTTTTCACAAAGTTTTCTTCTCTTATTTCTTGCAATAGTAAAATTTTCTTGAAGTGCCTGAATGATATCCTGAGCTGCTCTTAAATCATCTTCTAATTTGATATTTTTCAATTTCTCTGCATCATAGTCTGTAAGAGCTCCTTCAAGTTGCTTCATCAGATTTTCCATCTTTATCGGTGTCAAGATCTTTCTCAAGCTGTTAGGCTTCTAAAAATAGAGGACTAGGCTCTGATACCAATTGTTAGGTGTCCCATAGATACTAAGAGGGTGGGGGGTGAATCAGTATCTAACCGGTAATAAGTATTTCTTAAGTTAAAACATGCAGAACATAATATAACAGTGTACCGGTATGCAAGAAATAATGCAATAAACATAATCAAGAATATCCACATGAAAAGTACACCATAACACAAGATGTTTAATGAGGAAACTCGGTGTGGGAAAAACCTCAGTGGGATTTGTGACCCACAATATTCACTCACTGGCCAATAAGAGAATATTACTTACAATAGGGGCCTGCACATGCAGGAAGGCCAACTGCCTAGAGCTCACTGCTCAATGAGAAGTCACACTAACTTATAATAAGGATTATACTAATCCAATGACTTGTACTGCTTTACAATAGCATCTTCAATGCCAGATTCAGTACCGGTTCCTGCTCTGTTCTTTACATATACCCTTGACCTATAATTCACACATTAGGTTTGCCTAATATTTTTCTTTTTCATTCTATCATCACTTCTACAAATGTCTACAATGATCTCCTTTATATATAAGAGTCATTTTACAATTTGCCAAGTCGGCTTACAATAATAAATAGAATATTACATAACAAAAATCTTGGCGGCCTCTATGCCGGTGTCGGTGTAGAGTGATCTGCTGATGCCGGTGCACTGTCTTGCCAGTGTCATACTTTGCCAGTATAATGTCTTGCCAATGCCATAGGATTGCAAGGTTGCCTGTGTAATGCTTTGCTAGTATAATGTCTTGCCGGTGCCATAGGATTGCAAGGTTGCCATCAATGACAAAACCTTCAATCACATACAATGTCTCATTGGAGTGTGCATATGCCAACAGATTATGAGTTTAGTAAGGAATAAATAGATGAGGCTCTTGATGAGTTTCTATACCCTAAACCTTCTAAACCTACATTTTGCCAAAATCTAATTAACCTTGTTACTATACCATTTCATAGTGATGAAAAATATAAGTTGAATGATTCTTCTCATGAGTAAATTCCTATCAACTCATCCCCTAAATCTAGTAATATGGTGGTTCATAACAATTCCCTTTATGAGGACCTATGTCCTTTTGAATCTAAAGACAAGCCATTTAATAGATATGATCATTCTATGTTGGATGATGCTCTTGATGATTTCATGTCTTTGCCAACTCCTTCAAACAAAGATCACACATCTAAAAGATTGATTAACATGATAAATGTGAATGAACATAGAAAACCTCTCTTTATGTTTCAGGGTGGTTATGAAAATGATCCTTTTTGTACACCTTGCAAACCTGTTATCACTGTGCAAGGAGGATATCCCACTAAGAGTCCTTATGAGTGATTAAAAAATTACTAGAGAGAGTTATCATTTGGTTTCTCATACCTATAACACAAGAAACAATAGGAAAGCTAATCCTCCTCCGGTTATTCCAACCTCACTTCCTAGTCCTCAACCCATTCCTCTTCAAGCATCTTGCATTTCAAAAGCCCTTGGTAAGGAGTGTGATCTCATTGAACAACTCAAGGCCACTCCTACCTAGATGCCCCTTTGGGATTTAATTCAAACTTATTCAACATATCATGAAATGTTACAAGATGCCTTGAAAACTTTGAATATCCCACCCACTGTGACATCTAATAATATGGCTTCTTTGATTGACTCCATGACCACACCTAAAACTCAAGTTATGTTCACCCAAGATGAGTTACCTTCTCGTAAGGTCCAATGCCAATATGGTCCTCTCATGATTGTTGTTATTATTAATGGAAATGCTATAAGACAAACCCTTGTGGATAACGACTCTGGCCTTAATGTTTGTAGTGTTAACTTGTTGCATAAGATCAATGTGGACACTTCTCTCATCAAACCCGATTCCCTTACTATCTGTGGCTTTGATAAAGTGGCTAGGTCTTCACTAGGTACTAGGACTGGTTACCTTATCTACACCTATTCATGTCATGCCTGATAATTTAACCTACAATATTTTGTTGTTAGGAAGACCTTGGTTCATAACATGCAAGCTGTCCCTTCTACCTTACATAGGAAAGTCAAGTTGATTTATAATAACAAGATGTATACCTTGCTCATCAATGTGAGAGTTGAGAAACACAACACCACAAGAGCCTAAAGATCTCTGCAAGCTGAATAACCTGTTACAAGGAGAAGCAAGGAAGCAAATAACAGAAAAACAATACACATAAAATATGCTAAAAAAGATGAGAGCTGAATATTCACAAAATGTGTAATGTGATAATCATACAAGGAAAAGAAAATTAACCTCTAATAGGTCAAGAAACCCTAAAAGGGAAAACATAGTCTTGCACATAATAATTAATAAAAGAATTAATTATTATGCACAAAATGTTAGCTTAAGTGTAAAAAGAGATAATAGGGAACTTAAAGAATTAAACAAATATTGTTTAATTAATCAGGTAAAGACCCGATTACTCTAACACCCCCCCTTAAGCTAGACTTAGGGAGAAGCTAAAACCTAAAACAACTACTGAAAGTAGGAAAGATGGGTCCCGACAACAAGGCCTGATCAGGTACCCAAATACAATGAAATCTCTATGAAATGGAGAAAAAGGAGAAAACCCAGTGGGAAAAAACTCCTCTCCAAAAAGAGATAAAAGAACATGTTGAAAGAAGAAGAAGGAAGGAAGGCCTCCTAAAGACCCCCCAAGGACAACTTCCTTCACCCCAAGCATAGAGCACAACTGAAGATAGCGCAACAATGCAAAATGTTTCATGAAGATGTCTGCAACCTGCTCGATAGTGGGAATGTACTCCAGAATGAGAGAACCATCCTGAATCAACTAGCAGATAAAATGCATGTGAAGCTCAATGTGCTTCATCCGTTGATGCTCTATCAGGTTGCGAGAAATATGAATAGCACTCTGATTGTCACACCAAAGAATAGTGGGACTATCAAGAGGAAAACCAAACTCAGTCATCAACTATCGAAGCCATATCTCCTGACTGATGAGCACAACAACTCGGTACTTAGCATCCGTAGATGATAATGCATGAGCAGTCTGCTTCTTGCAAGACCATGTGATAGGACCAGAGCTAAGACAGAAAATAAGGCCAAAAGTAGACTTCCGATTAGTGACATCACCATCCCAATCTAAGTTAGTGTAGCCAACAATGTGAGGTTCCCCTGATGCGTAGTGAATGCCATGAGAAATAGAGCCCTAAATGTATTGCAAGATACGTTTGGTAGCTTGCCAATGAATCTCATGAGGATCATGGGAGAATCAAGAGACAAGGCCAACTGCAAAGGAAAGATCAGGATGAGTGTGAGTTAGGTACAACAAACTGCCAACCAATTGCCTGTAAAGTGTAGAATCTATTGAAGGAGTGGGACAAGTAGTAACCAAAACAATCCCTGACTGAAAAGGAGTGGGAGTAGGCTTGCAATCAAGCATGCCAAAGCGCCGAAGCATGTCAAGAGCATACTTCTGCTGGTAAATGTAGATCCCATCGAAAGACTGAATCACTTGAAGACCAAGCAAATAGTGCAGAAGATCAAGATTTGTCATCTCAAACTGGTCCATCAAGGCTCGTTGAATATGCTGAATCATAAAGGATGAGCTACCTATGATGAGGAGATCATCAACATAGTACAAGAATGAGGATTTCACCCTCAAGAAGCTGAATGTACACTGTGATTAGAATGACTGCAAGTGAAACCAGTGGAGAGCAAGAAAGAATCCATCTTTCATACCAAGCCTGAGGGGCCTATTTGAGACCATACAATGAACACCAAAGTCTGCAAACCAAAGAACTATCCTGCACAAATCCCTGAGGCTGCTCCATGTAGATTTCCTCTTGTAGGTCCCCATGCAAGAAGGCACTCTTCACATCCATCTAAAAAATGGGCCATCCCTGAGAAGCTGCAAGAGATAGTACAAAGCGAATAGAGTTCATCTTGGCGACAGGGGCAAAGGTCTTGGAGTAATCAATACCCTCAACCTGTGAGAAACCCTTCACAATAAGATGTGCTTTGTACTTATCAATTGAAACATCAACAACATACTTAGTGCGATACAACCAGCGACACCTAACCATCTTTCTGCCCTTAGGAAGAGGATAGAGATCCCAAGTATGATTCCTCATCAAGGAAGAATACTCCTCCTCCATAGCACAATCCCACTCAAGGTGTCCTGTGGGCTCTGAAAACTTCTGAGGATCATCTGAAATGGCATGAATCAAAAGACTAGAACCCATAGTATGAGAACAGGTGCGATGAGTATCTGAAGGATCACTGACCGTAGAACCTGCTTCCTCAATAGTGAAGCAAGCCCACTTGGGTATCTAAGGTGGAGGTGGGGATGGTGGATCATCAGCACCATCATCAGAATCATCCTCAAAATAATACTTAAGAGATGGAGTGGGAAGAGTAGGTAGAGGAGTAGACACTGGAGTCAGGGTATCCACTGTGGGAAGGCGTTCATCAAACTGAACATCCCGTTGAAACAAGACCTCTCTAGAATCAGGATCAAACAACTTATACGCCTTAACATCCTCACAGTAGCCAACAAAAATGAGGGGTCGACTCTTTCACTCCAAGGATTTCTTTTGAGAATCAGGAATAAAAGCCCATGCCTCACTACCAAACACTCAGAAAAAAGAAATATCAGGCTTGTCATGAGACCAAGCCTCCTGAGGAGTCATATGTCAAATCGCCTTGTGAGGCATCCGATTCTGAATATAGTTGGCACAATTGACTGCCTCAGCCCAAAAAGATGAATCCATGGACCTGGAGTGAATCATACAATTCACCATCTCCTATAAATTTTTGTTCTTGCGCTCAGCAACACTATTCTACTGAGGGGTGTAGGGAATAGTAAACTGATGCTGCAAACCATGCTTAGTGCAAAAATCTCTGAAATCTTCATTCACATACTCCCCCCATTATTTGTACATATCTGCCGAATAGAACAACTAGACTACTTCTCTACAAATGTCTTGAAGATTCGAAATGAATCAAAGACATCAGACTTGTACTTAAGAAAGTACACCCATGTGCGTCTGGAGAAGTCATCAATAAAAGTGAGTACATACTTGGCCCTAGAAAAAGGAGTGGGAAATGACATGAGATCACTGTGAATCAACTCCAAGGGTGCCAAAGCACAAGGAGCTCTTCCCTTTGGAAAGGGATCTCTGTGATGCTTTCCAAGCACATAACCATGACAAACAGCATCAGTGCAAGAAATCTGTTGGAGCCCAAGAACAAGTGCATGTATACTCATCTACTGAAGATATCTGTAATTGACATGGCCCAAGCGCTCATGCCAAAGCTTACTCACTGAATCTACATGTTCTATAAGAGATGAACCTGCACCCGCAGAGGGATCAAATCCATCAAATCTATACAGACGAGAGGCAGTATCAATACTCCCAGTAGCCACAACTAAATCAAAGTCATGGAGGTCCCGAATAACCACATCATGTGGTGAGAACTCAATTGTCTTACCAGAGCCAGAATGAAAAATCTGATAAATGGACAGGAGGTTGGTCAAGATGTCAGGGACAACCAGAACATCTTGCAGAGTACCCCCATCCAAAGAGACAAAACTTGAACCCAAGACTGAAAGCTAAACTGAGTCACCCATTGCAATCCGTGAAGTACCACAAGAGGCAAGAGAAGTAACCAATTGCTGAGTGTGAGTAATATGGTGAGAAGCACTAGAATCTAGTATCCATGTGGACCCATAGGTCAAAGCTTGAGTAGTGAGAGCATGACCTTTCCTCATGGAAGGAGAAGACGTCTAAGGTGAGGAGATGTGATGCTGCTGCATGGCTTCCTCTAAAGCCTCTAAGCGTTTCCAACAACCTGGAAACTGGATGTCCTTCCTTGCCACAAAAACTGAAAGTGTCTCCTGATTTCTTCTTAGTCTTGGAGGAAGACTCACCAGACTATGAAGATTTCCCATGTTTTGGAGGAAATGGTGGTTTAGAATTAGACTGAGGAGGTGGCTTGGAGGAATGCTCACTGCCCGCAGAATTCTTCTTTGGCTTCAGTTTCTACTTTTGTTTCTCTTTAGAGGAGTGAGCAACCAATGCTTTGTTCTTAGACCCTTAGAGCATATCCAGTTGAGAAAGATGAGATTTCTCATGAGATAAACACTCACAAAAGACATCAAAGGTAGGCATGGTGAAACGAGCACCCAAGCCATCCATGGTGGAGTAGAAATCAGAGGCAAAAACTTGAAAATTACCTCAAAGCTTCGAAAGAATCAAGTGAATGCGCTCAGTGTCTATCTTGATCTTTCCACATCCTTGAAGAACAAATCTGGTAGTCTTGAACTTGTTTAAAAAATCCTCAATGGTGGGAAAGGAATCAGGTGACAAGGAAACCAACTCTGCCTCAATCTGTAATGCATGAATCTCATTAAACCTCCCCAAGAGAGACTCAAACTTTAACCACATAGTGCGAGGAGTGAGCAACTCATCAAGGTGAAATAGAAGACTGTCAGAGACATGCAAAGAGAGAAAACACATGACCTCATCCATCTTGTTTATGTGCTGAAGAAGCTCATAAGGATGCTACAATAGAGGTTGAACCTCATCCAAACAAGACCACAACCCTCGTGCTCAGAGATGCCTCATGATGCAGGGTTTCCAGGTGTGATAGTTGTGTGATATCAACAACTCAACTAAAGGATCTACCATGAAAACTCTGCACCTGCACCTGCTTGTTGGTTGTTTTTATTATGTGATCTTTCAGAATATACAGAAGATGCAGAAGGGTTTGTTTGATTTGAGAATTTTGGTGTTCTTGATTTTTGATATAAATAACAGAAAGTGAGAAAAAAACACCCCCCCACAATGGATAAACCCAAACCCTAGTACATACTGATGAGAAGGAAGTAGTGCATAAGCAAAAAAACTTCAAACTGAAATCTCATGTACTTGATGAAAATTCTGAGAAACAAGATCAAATATCTGAATAGAGCATGTTGAGATCTTTTAAACGCCTATTTGTTTTCAAAAAATGGAGTCCATTTGCCTATTCTACGGCCCTAGAAGTGCAGAAAAGAGTCCTGACTTTGACTGGAAAAAAGTATAGTCAAACAAAAAAATCAAGGAAAAAATCCAACACCACAAGGTTTAGCTCAGAACCAACTTTTCGACGCCTATTTTTTTTTGAAAACATGACTCCATATGCTCATGATATGGAGAAAAAAATAAACCCCCCCTTAAAAAGACAATAGGGCAAAGGTCCGGTGGCAGGGGCTTGGCAGGGGTGGTGCTCCGGCGGTGCTATGGGGAGGAGTGGCAAAGAGGGAGCAGCGGGGGCGGGAGGATCCAAGGTGGCCAACGGTGGGGAGGAGGTCTCCGGCGGGCAAACAGTAGGTGCTGACGGCAGGGAGGCGGGCGTCGGTGGAGGGAGCAGAAGCCGACGGTGGGGAGGCTGGCGCCGGTGGAGGAAGCGGAAGCCGACGAGGGTCGACAGAGTGGGGCCGGTGGGGGCCGGCGGGGGCCGACACTGATAGGTCCGGTCGGCCGGATTGCCAGCCGGTGACCGGACTGTCAGGGGTATAGAGTACCCTCCGAACCCTAGCATAAAAAAAATGATTTTTTTCCAAAAAGCTTTTTCTCTTGCGCCTCTTTCCAAAACTTTTGAGTTTTTTGATTTTTTGATTTTTTTTTCAAAAAATCAAAAAATTAGCCTACATGCCGTAAAAAGGCAAAAATTAATTTTTTTGAAATTTTTCTCGAACTGCGTGCCAGGGTTGTACAACCCGGTACTGAAGAAATTACCCCCAGATGCTCAAGAGTCAAAACTAGGCAATTTTTATATGACTAGGGTTTTTGGGGCCTTCTGAGCACAATGGTGAGGTCCGTTTAGGCCCTAAGTGCTCAGAAAAAAGGCCCATTGGTGCAGGAGCACCTAGGACTTAGGCTAGTAGTGATTTCTCAATTTTGGCTTGTACTGACCCTAGCCAAGTCACGTAGTGAATAAGGACTCTAGGAGGGTCCAAGAGTTAATGTTTAGAGTCAATGTAGTCCTAGGTTGAGTTCATTCTTCTTAGGTTTGCATTTTGTGTCTAAATAGTGGTTTGAGTAGGTAGTTGACCTTCTTGACGGTCAAAAGTGTCAAAATTTGGTATAGGCATTAGGGAGGGTTAAATTAGTCTTAAAAATGTTTTAAAAGTCATGAGTGATGACTTAGAATAGGTCTCATAGGTTGAGAAGACCAAAAAGTGCAAAAGTGCAAAGTTGCAAAAAGTTGTCATGACAACTTTTGTCCTAAATTGGTTAGCGATGGAATTAGGGATTGTCCAATGTCCTAGAAAGACTCCACACATGGGAAATTCTATAATAACCCCCTCTTTCATGGTTACCACGGTTGGAGAATGTGTTTTGTAAGTTCAACAATCTGAAACTACTCATTTTCAGACTACTTGGCAGCATTTTGGCTTGCTTTTACTCATTTTGTAATTGCAAATGGATTGAATCCATTGATCCAGCAATGGATTGGGTTTCTATAGTGTGTTATAGTGTTTTTGGTTTCATTTCAAGATTTATAATTAGTTTGTATTGGTGTTTTCTTTCTTTGGTTTGCAAACAACCAGTTTTGGCTTGTATATAGAAGTTTTATGAAAAATGGTTGCCTAATGAAATCCACACGTGCTATCAACACGGCCTATTGGGACATGAAGGGAAACCACTTTTACAATGTACATATGTAGGGACAAATGCTGGAGATGAGTTTCAACATGACTTTCACCTTGTTCTAGGCAAGTCCAGGAGCAACCCGACTAGAGGAAACAAGATGAAATTGAAGTGCAAAGTGCAGGGGTGAATGCCAAACTACCATCTAAGCTTTTGGAGGGGTCCATGAAGTTGTGCAAGGAGAAGCATTGACAAAGTCATTTGATGCCCAAACACCAACTTGACCAGTCACTCCCGGCTAGAAGGCCTAGAAACCTTTCAAAATCCTCATTTTGGGATTAGCATGTTGTACGGTGGAGTAAGGAGCCAAAACCACAAAAATCACCTGAGGTTAGGTGTATCTTTGAAGGAAATCCAAACTTTCTAGGGGGTCTTTTGGACCATTTTCACTCAAGCCCTAAAAAACCGGATTTAGGAGGCCTAATAGGGCTAATTCCTTGTAGCCCTTTCCTAGGCAAAATATTGAAATCAGTAAGAAAGCTAATGGTTGCAAACCTCAAATGGACCCAAAAGGAATTAAAAACATGTTAGAAGACACCTCCACACCTCTACATCAACTCATAATAGTAGGAGATCAATTTGACAAGTTGAAGCCAAGAAGCCATAATTGAGCACATGGGAAGCATTGTAACTTGGTAGGGTTCCTAGCTAAAAGACTTGAAGCAAACACCTTGGAATGGTTAAGAAGCAAGCCCTAGAAGAGATTGAGACGTACTTTGAGGTCTAGAATGAAATTAAGCCTAGAGAGTTGGTGGAATTGAGCAACTCCAACTAGGTGAAGTGTGGAGCAAACTAGGTAAACCCCATCACCTATCCCTAAGTACATAAAAAACTTCCTGAAACCCCAGATCTGCTTCCAATGCAAAAGGTCTCAAAACAAGAACAAATAGCTGCAGATCTAAAGCTTTGATACCATGTGAGAGGAGAAACACAACACCACAGGAGCCTAAAGATCTCTGCAAGCTGAATAACATGTTACAAGGAGAAGCAAGGAAGCAAATAACATAAAAGAAATACACATAAATATGCTAAAAAATATGAGAGCTCAATATTCACAAGATTTGTAATGTGATAATCATACAAGGAAAAGAAAATTAACCTCTAATAGGTCAAGAAACCCTAAAAGAGAAAACCTAGGATTGCACATAATAATTAATAAAAAAATTAATTATTATGCACTTAATGTTAGCTTAAGTGTAAAAAGAGATAATAGGCAACTTAAAGAATTAAACAAATATTGTTTAATTAATCAAGTTAAGACCCGATTACTCTAACAATCGATACCAATCTCCAAGTTTGTTTACAAACATCCACTTCTAAATCTTCCTTCACTAGTTCCTCACCAACTATTTTTGAAGTCCCTTCTAGCATCCCTTCTCCTTTTAGCACAAATTTATCTTCTACTAATCGTATTCCTCTTAGTGATCTTGTAGTCCCTGAAAATGATTCTTCTTGATCTAAATCTCCTCCTAAAGATTTAGTTTCTCCTGAGAAGGTACTTTCAGATGATGATTGGGGGTCCTTGGACTTTAACCCTACCTTTGTAGGAGAATACAAAATCCCTTCAAGAGAATATAAGGTTGAAAAGAAGGAAGACAATAATGGACCTGAAAAGAAACCCACTTTGTCTAAACCATTAAGTAACAACTTTGTGGCTGCTTCCAACTCTAACCCTCCACCTATTTCTACTCCCACTGATTTTGATACTCAAACCTATGAAAAACCTCCTTCCCTTACTGAAATGGCTAACCTATATGGGCCTGGCTTCCATATCCTAGCCAAGAGTGGATATAATGCCAATGGTTGTGGTGCTCAAGAACAACAATGATGCCAACCAAAATACCGTAGAGAAATGATCTAGAATATACTAACAATTTTTGTTTTTTCAATAAAAACATCCATTACATTATTCTAACACTAACATACATCGATAAAACATTATCCCATTGCAAGAACACATGTAACATCAAATAGAAACATTATAATTCCATTCTACGCAAGCAGATTAAACCTTCTAACATTAACATATTTTAAATATACTCTTGCAACACAATTATTCCCTAGGGTATCTAAATGTCACTACTTAGCAACATTCTATCTTAACATTTATTTGTCTAGAAGATTCTTTCCTCTAATCCTTTAACCATTTACTTTCACAAATATAAGCAATATTAACACATGCATATTCTTACACTTAGTATTCTCTCAAGGAAGCAACATAGGTTAAATTTTACCGTTCATTTCTCATAAATTTCTAACTACACAAGTAAATCTTCAATGCAACCATTCTACTCTTTCCATCATTCATCCTAAGGCATATCATAACCCAAACCCAATGCATGAATATAAATACAACACAAAATCATATGTCTTGTCCATTTTACCATCACATAAAATCCATAAGCACATTTTACATATTAATCATTTTATACATTAAGGAGACATCCAAGTATTCTTCCTAACCCTACAACATGTCCTTTCCACATTTACATATAAGCACCTATTTCATAGATGCATAATCCCTTACATAATCAAATCATCATAATCATCATCTTATGCAAATTTCAATACCCATAGTATACTTTAATTGAACATTATACAATCATTTAATCTTTAGTTTCAATGATCACCTAGTTACTCAAGTATAGATAAATTATATCCAACCCATTTTGCTATCATTCATTCTATATCATAACATAATATTGCTCATCACATAAATGCAGTACAACACAAGTGCATATAAACTATTCCAATTTCATGGTTACTTTAAATCTATAGAAAAAGTCTTTTACAACATAAAATAGTCATAGATCTATACCCAATTCTAACATAAAGTCCTATTACAACTTTCTTCTTCAAATACATGATAATACCATATTCAAGAATACATATTTCATTACGATAAAATGTCTTCCTTTCATGATCATAGAAATCAATTTCCAAGTGCAATCTCATGAATAGTCCAATCCACACACGTAACACCAAGGAGAGTATCCCAATGGAAGAAGGCAATCAACCACCCGACCATGTGGAACCAATCAAGGAACCACCCCGCGTGCTAGGAGATGACAAAGGTTCCAAATCACACTCAAGACCTAAGATGACACCTATAAACCAAAGGATACAACACGACTTCACAAAATCCAAATATAAGAATACAATACCAAAGTACATCAAGTGGCTAAATTGATGCAATCATCCTCCAGAGGCAAATCAATAAAACAAGGCATATGGACAATGGATACATGTGGGGTAGAGTTTCATCACATGCTAACCTCATGTGGCATCCTTCTCCACCTTGGAGTAACTCAAGGGAGATTGGGTATACTGCTCCAACGGTCTTCCCAATCTAGGATCCGAAGAAAACCTCCTTGGGTCTATCCAATTGGGGCATACAATATCATTTTCTTTATCTTGATTAGGTGTATTCCTAATACCCAACCCACTATTCAATTATTATTATGTTATCACTTTCAATTATACCATCAACTCTTCATGTGGTTTCCTAGGTTTAGACCTCCTTTCTAGAGGTCTAGTACTCACAACCTAGGTCCAACACATGCAAGAGTCCACTCCCCCATCCTTGAACCAAGGCTATAGGGTAAAGATACAAATCAAATGAATACGTTACACCATCATGAAATTCCAAGAATATACAATAACCATATCAACAAACTGAGCACAAATTGAGCAACATGGACTCATGAATCGAACTTAAAGAAAGAGGCCTGCACATATAGGAAGGCACACTGCTCAACACAAAAGAGTCTCACTGACTACAAGCTTCTGTTGAGATAAAATAGTATTGGTGAACTCACAAAATAAATCTGCAATGCCAAAAAGAGTTCCGGTTAAAGCTCTATTCTGTACCGGTTCATAAACCTTGAATCCTTCTACCAGTATCTCCTTTCCTCCAAGATTGCTTTACAAACCATCTACCAATCATTGCATGATATTAAATTCACATACAAATGACCTACATACATATCCTTCGCATTAAACAATACTACTTCCTTGTCATATATCAAAATGACCTAACAGACTGACTTATATACCCTTTACAAACAATATGCCTTACGTCGGCTTACAATACAAAAGATATTCAATGTCTGCCCTTATACAATAATTACAAAATGATTTTATAAATAAAACCTTCTGGATCCCAAACTAATGTCGGCTTCACTGAAGTGCTGGATGTCGATGTCAATGTCGGTGCCGGTGATGACCCTGAATGCTCCAATGCCAGTATCTGCCGGTGTATGCCTCCAAATGCCAGTATATGCCTTCAATAGAATCTTGTTGCCATCAATGACAACATATGAATCCAATGAGTGTCAATTTCCAACAATCTCCCCCTTTGGCATTGATGGTAACACTCATGTGAAAAAATGGATTCCTTGTCGGTTCTACTGAAACATGAAACATTCTCCCCTTGAGCTAATTGACTCTGTCGATATCCTCCCCTAGGATTATGTACATATTTTTCACATAATATACACTCCCCCTTTGAAATCAATGCCAAAGACCGGTGAAAGAATTGAAAGTATAATTACAGATTACTTTATCGGAGCTTGACCAATCTCAAAATTTCTGGGTAAGCTTTCTCTAGCAACTGTACATAGGTATCCCAACTGGCTTTGAATGTTTTAGAGATGGATACAAGTCCACTCAGTAAATGTGCAAGTGTTTCTTTCTCAGTGACTTCTGTTGGTGTGGGCTTTGCAAGCATATCAATACATTCCCTCTTATGTACACCAAGTGAATCCAATCTTGGACTCACTAAACCTCTGAGACTCGTTGCTCTCTGAATGATCTTGTCTCTTTCTTTTTCAAAAGCAAAAACTTGGTTTTCCAAAGTCAAAATTTGTCCATCAATGGAAGTTGTAAGTGAAGTTAGTCCATCAAAAGAATTGACAATATTATCAATCTTTTCATGTAATTTGTTTAACCTCTTATCTACATTTGTTGTAAGAATCTCTATATTACAACAAACCCTATAGATGTTAGTACATTGTTTCAAAGAATTTTCAATGAGTATAAGTTTCTCTTCAGCCTTCCTCTTCTTTGTCTCAATAATCTAGTCAAAAGCGGCTTTCTTGGCCAGAGTAAATCTTTAAAGTGCTTTCTTGTCAAAAATCTGTTGCAGTGATTGAAAGTTTTTAGATATGTGCTCTGTTAATGCCTTAAGCTTGTCAGAAGGGCTTGCTTCATTTTCAATCATACAATCAGGAATCAGTCTATGCAAAACTGTTATTGATTGATCTATTATTCCTTTATTTGTAGATCCTTCCTTCATTAGCTTTTGAGTAGCCATCATCATTAGCTATGTAGGACTCATCTCTGTGATTGATTTCTTCTCAACTTGAGAAGTGTCAATTGCCAAAAATTTTGCAAGAGAATCAACTGCCAGTTCAGTCTCCTTTTCCTTTTCTTCCTTACCCTCTCCCAGTGTATCTCTTTTCTCATCCTCTTTTGCATTGGTGGCTTCACCACATGGTGTAGTATCTATTACTGCCGGTGGAGTATTATCCATAATATTATCTGTAACCTATACATTGCCTTGCCCAAACTGTACAAATGTAGTCTCTACCAGTTCAGTTTGTACACTCTCATCAGTTTTAGGTTTATCTGCCGATTCATTCAAAATTTGATCTGAACTTCCCAAAATTCCTTTCCCTTTAGATTTTTCTGGAATGGTGGGAGTAGTTGCCTTAGCAAATTCCTCTTGAGAAGTGAGAAAATCAGGATTGTTTTGGAAGAATTTAGTCCAACCATCTCTGGTCTCATTTATTATCTCATTGACTCTACCCATCATTAGGCCTATTTGCCGGGTTTTTCTGCTAAAGACTGTTCTATTTGCAACATATATGCACCTTTTCATTTTCTCATTATTTATAGAGCCACACATACTCAAAAGTTCAACTTCTTTAATTTCTCTATCCCTCCTGATTACATCTAATCTCCTTGCATCTAACTTATTATACAATGATAAGGGAATTTCCTTCAAAATCTCTACCAAAGCCTTCTTATATATGTCTAAATATAACATGATTTCTTCTTCTATTTCATTTTGCTCATTATCATCTAAATCTTCATAAAAATTTGACACATTCTTCAAAATTCCATCTTTAGTTGCCTCATCAATTAACTCTACACAAGTCATTTTACCAGATTTATTTGCTTCATCACTCTTTTTCTTCTTGCTGGGGGTTGCAGGAGCAGATGGAGCAGGCTGCCTCTTTTGAATAGGTTTCCTTGTCGGAGGTGTGGTTGCATTTGTTACCTTTCTAATTAGCTTCCTCCATGGTTCCACCTTCTTCTCCTCTACCGGAGGCTTGTCAACTTTCTTCCTTTGTACCCTTCTAAATGCAAGAGGTTGATTATCCTCTAGATCATAGTCAAAAGTGATAGAAGAAATGAATGTCTCAGACCTCTTCACCTTAGGAGCACTTGCTGCTACCAATTGATCTACCGGTTTAGATCCAAAACTTAGTTTTGTATCTATCCCATGAATTACATCCTGAACAAATGCAGACATTTTGTCTATCTTCTTTTCTCTTCTTTTCTTGTTGAAACTAATCTTAACCTCAAGAGCCTTCTCCTCTACAGTGCCAAAGTGTTCAACCTTTTCATCCAAAGGAGCATCAATCAACATTTTAGCATATAGCTCCAAAGTGTTATCATCTACTTCATAACCCAATTTAGTGACCCATAGAGTTCTAGGTTCCACTGCTTCACTAGTACATTCAAAGCTGATTTCCGATGGCCGTTTGTTGGATTTTCGATGAATTTTTGTTGGAGTGTCAACAAAATCCACCATCGAAAACTCGGCATCGGATTGGTTGATGATGCGATGCCCATTGGAAATTTGACAATCCAATGGACTCTACCGACGGTCAAAGAAGTCGTTGGTCGAAAGCTTGGTATTCGTTGTAATTCCGACGATGATCATTTTTATAAAAAAAATAAATATAAAAGAGCCATCAAAGGAAGGAAGTTCTTTCAATTTGTTTTAAATCCTAAGGGGTTCAGGGTTTAGGTTTTAAGTCGCTTCAATACCTGAGAAAAGCCCTTTTGGTTTGTAATTTGGCATTACTGTATTCACTTAAGCGATGGGTCCATTTATCATAAAACTGTTCTCCCCTTATCATTTACCTAGGCGGTCCCTTTAAATATTTTATTCTTGTTCACTTTTAATCTACCTTTTGTAATGTTCGTTGAGCCTTATAAGTATCATTCAATTCTTTGTTGATCTGACGGCCAGCGTTGATTCGCGACCAAAAAGTGCTCAAAATTTAGTTTCCGTGAAGTAGCGAAAGGCGAAGGTGGACCCGACATATAGGTTTGGACCAAAGCTAAACACTGATCAAGTTTCATCTAATTGGATGGACATCGTGGTTTTGTGAGATCAAGCTAAACGTGTTTTAACCTTCACGAAGTGGCGAAAGGGTTTGGCGGGTCCTAGAGATAAGTGGTCTTCTTTGGTTAAAGAATGATTGGGTTGCAAAAAGATCAATGGCTTCTTGTTGTTTCGTGGCTAGGAGATGCACGAGCTATACCTTCAGCGAAATAGCGAAAAGGTGGAGGCTCCCGCTAAGAGTGGTAGTAAATGTGGTAACCCCAGTTGGTGATGACATGGTGGTGACAAGGCACTCAGTTGGTGGTATGCAGTGGGTCCAGGCAAGGTTGTCATAAAAAGAGTAAACAACGAGAAAGTTCTTGAGATCTAACGGCTCGCATGAATTCACAAAGATAAGATGCTAGCAAGTTAGTCATTGTGAAGTAGCAAAAAGGTCGATGGGCCCAAGGGACAGGCATGGCATGAAGTTAAAAGTAGATCAAGTCTGTTTTGATCTAATGGTTCTTGTGGTTTCATGGCTGCAAGGCAAATGAAGAATATTGTTCTAGAAGTCATGAAAGACAGGTGGAAATCACATAGAGGAGTGACATGGCATAACAGATGCCGCTTTTTGTAGAGCTTGGAAAAATATCAATGGCTTCTCGTTGTTTCATGGCCGGGAAATGCACGAGCTATACCTTCAGCGAAATAGCGAAAAGGTGGAGGGTCCCGTTAAGAGTGGTAGTAAATGTGGTAACCCTAGTTGGCGATGACATGGCGGTGACAAGGCACTCAGTTGGTGGTATGCAGTGGGCCCGGGCAAGGTTGTCATAAAAAGAGTAAACAATGAGCAAGTTCTTGAGATCTAATGGCTCATGTGAATTCGCAAAGATAAGATGCTAGCAAGTTAGTCATTGTGAAGTAGCGAAAAGGCCGATGGGCCCAAGGGACAGGCATGGTATGAAGTTAAAAGTAGATTAGGTCTGTTTTGATCTAACGGTTCTCATGGTTTCGTGGCTACAAGCCAAATGAAGAATAATTTTCATGAAGTCGCAAAAGATAGGTGGAAATCACACGAAGGAGTGATGTGACACGTGGTTTAAAAAAGTGGTTGAGGGCCCACCTAGGTGTAACTGGCTGTTATGTGGGAATAGTAAAAGGGAACATGTGGTGGATTAAGAGTGGAACCAAAAGGAGTTTCCAGGGGTAATGGCCGACTACCATGTGGCATTTATTAACCAGATAACAAGTGGGGTAAGTAATTCCTGGATAAAGGGCCCACTTAAGAGGAATTCATCTCAAGATTGATCCAACACTTCTCGTTGTTTCGTGACTCGAAGATTCCCACAGCTTAACCTTAGTGAAATGGAGAAAACCGTTAGCCGCTAAGACAAGGCACAGTTAGTTAAAAGGATTGATGGTCCCAGTTGGAGTTAAAGGCCAGGTGATTTGAGTTTGATCTAATGCTTGGCACGGCCTTGCGAAGGAAAAGTGTACAACTGTTAAACTCCATGAAGTGGCGAAAAGGAGGTATGGCTCGACACTAAAACAAAGAGATTAAACGGAGATAAAGGCGATGTAAGTTCTCGAGATCCAACGGCCAGCGTTGTTTCATGAAAGAAAAGAGCATGGGTTTTATGTTCTGTGAAGTAGCGAAAGAGCGAAACAGAGGAAAGACTTAGAGAAATTATGACCCGTTGGAGATAGTTTTGAATTTGATTTGGCAAATTTAATTCTAAAAAGAAAGCCGAAGCATGCAGAGTTAGTTTCTAAAAACTTAAATGCCAACTTGCCCTTTTCAATCTGCATCAACTTGATTGCTAAGTATTGTTTCATCAAAGTTTGTTGCAGAGTGAATTGTTGCAGAGCGATTTTCTTCAGGTGAATAATCAGGTTTCTTGTGCTTTTCTTGATAACTCTTGGTTTGTTCTCAAATACTATTGTGTGAATTACTTCATTAGAGGTCTGTGCTAGCTTCTAGTGGTATAATTGTTTGACCAGAATGGCACCCAGAAGAGAATTTATAGGGAAAGTGAATTACCAAGACTGAAATATCTGTGATGATTTTTTAAAGCAATTAACCATGTCCACCAATGCTAGGGCTAAGGCCAAAGAGCTAGTACCTAAGAACCCTCATCTAAAAATTGGAGATGGCCTTTATGATAAGGGTAATTGGTTGAGGGACCCTGAAATAGGATTGTTAGGCTTAGGACTCTTCAAAGTTGGTTTTGGGCAGAGGAATTCCCTAGCTCCTTTGAATGGCATATGGGAGCAGGATGTAGGAAAGCTTGTGGTCCCAGGTGATTTTATGGATGTAGATCTGTTAGCCCTGATTGCACAGAATTATGACTCTGTGGCAAGATGCATGAGGAACATAAAGGGATTGGTCTTGATTGAGATAAATGAAGATGAATTCAGGAAAGTGTTTAAACTCAGTGATTCCTCCAATTTAATAGAACCTATTGACATTGAGTCGTTAGCCCAGGTTTACAACACACAAAGGGATCATATTAGAAGTGGCCCATTGAAAGAATTCTTTATAAAGATAGGGAGGTTAATAGTTGTAGGCTCCAACACAATGGAACCATTCTCTCTCAACCTATTCACTCTGAGAGCTAAGGGTATGTATTGGGCATTATGCCAGATTTTTGGAGAGGATGCTAAAAAGAATATTCCAACCCATTATATGTTAATGATTGCACAAATTCTAAATCCCTCCCTAGCAATAACTTTTGATTATGCCTCATACCTTGCTGATGCAATTCATAAAGGGCTAGTAGGAATAAAAAAATGGTAAGGTGGATAGGCCATTTGGATGGTACTCCATGTTAATGCATATGTTTTTGTTCAAAGGGGCTGATTATTTTGGAAAGGAGATGGACTTGATTAAGGTCAAGGATAAAGAGGAGATGCTAGTGCAATTGTGGAGTACTGTTCTATCTTGGGATAGAGAAGATGAAAGTTATTTAAAGTTTGATAGATGCTTTACATCTAAAATTAGGATTCTTCCATGCAGAGAAAACCCTAGAATTCCTAAGGCTCTTTTCGAGTTTCTCAGACCAAAGGAGTTTGCAGAGGATATCAAGATTGTTCACAATTCGGGAGACATATATTTGTACCTTGTGTCTACTATTTTTAGAGAGTTTGGATTTAGAGGCACCCCCTTTTTACTACCCTATCATGTCCCATTGAAGATAGGGAATGCAGAAGTCCTGAGAAAAATTGGGGGAGTACAAGAAGCAGAGCTAACCAATAGAGGTAAAGGGACTATTTTCCCAACTATTACCATGGCTCACCATTTTGTGATCACTAAGGGTGGATGGAGATTTTTTGAAGAATTCTTTAAGCCATATAGGCTGTCTACTGCAGTGTCAATATGTGCAGCCCCCGAGGATTTTTTCAATGGCATGTTTAGAAAAAGAGCAGTGTGTAGAGGTAGGCCACATCAATTTCAGTTCCTAGAAGATCTGACTAGAAATGAATTCAGCTTAGATGAGCAAGAACTAAGGAAGGAGAAGTGGGTGGCATATAAGAAAGCCCTTGATTTTATCCATCAATTTGACACTGGCTATGACCCCCTTTCTAGCTTCAATCCATTTGAGGAGAAAATAAAATTCTTGATTCTTTATTTTGAAGATCTCATGCAGACCTTAAAAGAAAAGAGGGAGGCCATAATGCAAAATGAGCCAGATAAGGCTAAGATGGTATTGGCTAAGCCTGCCTTTGGTAGAGATATCCCATGTGGTGACTATGTAATGCACAAAAGGTCAAAGTACACTGTGATAATGCTAGTGACAGGTGAGCCTTCCACTTGAAAAGGGAAGAGGAAAATTGAAGATGTCATTGACATCCAGGATTCCCCTAAGAAGCAGAGAGTGGGAAAGGAAATTGAAACCAATGAGCCTCAATGTTCTCCATCTCAGTCTCCTATCCACATTGGAGATGAACAAGCTGTGGCTGAACAATTATTGCAGTTAGGGACTCTTAGTGAGATTGCCTATACCTATGAGGAGACCGAAGAGGGGATGCTGGAAGAGCCACATAATGCTGAAATGGATTTGATTGATGGTGAGTTAAAGGGCCAAGAAATGGACCTTACTGTTAAGCAAGCTAGTGAAGAATTCCTAGCTGGCAGTAATTTTGTCACATCAGGAGCTTTTATACAATTTCTATGGAAGCAAAATATTGTTCAATTCAAGACTAGATGTGAACAGAGGAAAAGTGAATAGCCTCTTAAAAATACAACTCAGGTAGAAGAAGAGGTTAAGCAAGAAATGATGGGGGAGTTCAGAGCAATCACCCCTAAGAAAGGAAGAGAAATGGTAGCAAAGGTCGGTGTGTTGATTCTCCCTGAATGGGATATAGCTGATGCCTTAGTGCTTGATGCAGTGAGGAAAGAAACAAAGCCTATGGAAGGAGTGACATTCAGCAAAGACAATGCTACTCTTGTCATGTGGTCTTTAAAGAAGGATGAAAACAATAGAAGGAAGGATGCATCAGATTCTATCCTCTTAGGAGGCATGATAGTTAAAAGAGTTTAAGACATAGGGGTAGTGGAAGATGGAAGCATAGTCCTAGAGACTGTAAAATTCACTATTGTGGTGGCAAAGAAAGAGGCACAAGAAAAGGCTAATCTCCAATTGAAGTTGGAGACTATTTTAAAAGCTTACAATGATGCTAAAGAAGGAATAGCTAATAGAGACAACATAATTGCTAGACTCTAGAGTCATTTGGCAGGTCAATATCATCCCAGTGAATCTTCTACACTCATGATAGCCTCCTCTCCAACAAGACCCCCCCCTACTAGTCCCATCATTGAATATCCCCCTTCTCCTATGCCTTCTAGTTCCCAATTACCTGAAAATGTCCAACATGAGTTGGAAAAATTGAAACAAGCTCAGACATTGTATGCAAACAAATATGAGGAGAAGGTGAAAGCCACCATCTTGAAGTTTGCTGACTCAGTCAAAACCTCCAATGTATACATAAATATGAAGAGGATTCTTCAGATTTTGATCAAATTCAGAGAAGAAGAAGCCACTTTGGAACCAATCCTGAATAAGTGGGTGCCTAGAGTTAAGGAGTTAGAAATCACGTGTTCTTCCCATGCAGATGCAGAAGAGAATGACAATCTAAGGTCCACATGTGAGTTTATAAAAGAGATGAATATTCTTTTAGTGGAAGGAGCAAGTATAAAAAGAAAAGCCCAACTTTATAGGAAAGAATATTCAAATCATAAATTTGAAATGTTTCCAGGAGGTTTCATTGGTCTTGTCTAGCTAAAGGAAGACAAGACCTTATTAAAGGAGGTGGACCACAATTTGTCCCTAAGGATCAATCAGATTATTAGTACTGATGACACATCCTTATTTGTCCAAACAATTGAGGAAATTGAAAAAGTGAAATCTCATTATGGTTTCATAGAAATAGAGATTGGGCATGTACGAGTCACTCAGAAGCAGCTAGAAGATATGAAGCAGAAGATTGCTAGTTTTCCTTGGCCTAGTGATGATGTGTATCAGGAGTGGAAAGATAAGTATATGGGACAGAAAGAAGATGCTCGGGAGTAGTTACAGGAGGTTGCAATAGAACAACAAGCAGAGGAAGCCACAGATGTTGAAAAGGACTTATAACCGCTTGTTGAAAATGACCGGTTGTTTGTAACAAACTTTCTTTTGAAGGGTCCAAAGCTTGTATGCATCCACACTATTATAAATGGATACCAGGACTCCTAAAAAAACAATCACAAGTAATTGTAAGAAAACGCTACAGAAATTTATCTAAGCTTTTTCCTAGTCTTATGGAGAATACTCCGAGTTTTGTAATATTTTCTCAAAATTAATATCAATATACAAACTAGAAATAGTGTATATACATAAATGTGCATAGCAGTCATATGGAAACTCATGTCAAATGTGCAACTCAATACAATAAATAATCTTAGTTTGTAGCCCTATAGCATCATAATGCAGTCCTTGACCAAGTATGCATACAAGAAACATCTAGTTCTATTAAGGCACAAGCATCAAAGTTAGAGGTCATGACAACTAGTGAAAAACATCAAGAACAAAAAGTTTAGTCTCAAGAATTAGGAGTTGTATTAAAAAAACTTACAAGGATGAGGCATATTCATAACTTTTGCAGTCCCACCTTGGATATCAACACTAGAAGCAACTCATATTGTTCGTGTAAAGACAAGACAATATGGGAGTTCATTATACCCAGCAACTCATGGTGTTGTTGTTCATGTTGGCTTTGTTGGACCCTGTAATTAAGATTCAATAGACATTATTCAATAAGATTAACTGTGCAACATAATGAAATATTGAAAAGTGTGTTGCCTTGTTGAGCTTTGTCTGGTTTCAAGAATAGTTTATTATTCTCTACTTAACAGGGCCAACCATGTGAAGGTGGAAGCTCATTTGCCCCCCCCCCCCCAACATCACTCTAAATTCCATGTTAACATCTTATAACATTCATTCATTAATTCTTTCTACCATTAACAAAATATAGCATTCATTCATTAATATCACATAATGTTCATTAACACATAACATTGATTAACATTAATTAACATGCAACATTCATCAATATTAATTAACACATATCATCCATAACCATTAATTAGCACATAATTACATTCACTAACACATAAAAATTAGTCATTATCAAATAAGTTAGATTACAATCATTTCTTTCTTTATTTTTTCTTTGAAGCTATGAAAAGACTAAGTGGAACATCGGTGTCTTCATCATTTCCCCCCTCTGCAGATGTTCCCCCAACTGCTTGTGATCTCAATGTATTCCTAGTCCTATACTGAGGACGAGGACACTGAAGCGAAGGGGGGTCCTCTGCAATAACAAAGAAATGGGTTAAATTCAAAAAAAATAAATTATTATTGTTACAAATATTTCATTAATTTAGAGAACATAATTGTTGTGCTCTTTACCTGATGGGGCCACATCATTTTGTGTAGCCTCAACCTCAACATGCTGAACACCACGATCCTCTTCACCTGAGTGGGGAACATCACATTCTTGAGGTTGTGTACCCAGATCATGCTCCACTTGCTCACCACCGACTACATTCTCTAGAATATTAACAAGAAAGGTTACATTAATTACTACTCTAATTACAAATTAAGATGTTTAATTGTATTAATAGCTAAATAAATAAATTTGAATAGCAAATGAACACCTGCACTACTGGGATGCACATCCGGACCTTCATGTGTAGGTGGTACTTCACAATTAGCAGGCTGCATTCCAATGACATGCACATTGTTATCATTGCTTGCTTATTTAAAACAAATATAGTCACCTTATGTTGGAACTCAACATCAATTAGATTATTGGTAAAGTATTCAATTTGAAACAACTTCCATTTACCATATTTACCTATGTGATGGATGCACTTGAATGTTGTGTATGCCCACTCAATTCTCATCGTCGATCAGCCACGGCTGAATAGCCTTGCTGGTAGGCAATTCTCTTGTCATCTTCTGTGGGTGCTCTATTGAATTCAAAGCCCTGCATTTTTTCTTGGTACCGTGAATTTTGCTTGCATTGTTTGATAAAAAAAACATTCGCAATTTATTAATATTTTGAGACAATATGGGAGTTTACATGAGATACTTACAATTCGTGCAACAAGTTTCATGTAACCACCAGAGCCGAGTTTGTGTTGCTCGTACCTTCTTCTGGCGTCTACTAGTGTATTTCCTTTTTTCCTTTCAATTCTCTCCTTGGCATCCAAAATCAGGTCCTTCCACTCCCTCTCTGGAATCATGGGGGGATGCTCATACTTTAGTTTCCTCGCCAAATGGGTCTTGTATTGGTCCCTCACATACTTTAGATATGTGCTAGCTTTTTCAAGGAGCTTGGTTTTGTCAAAGGTGTCATTTCCAAACCACTCAACCATTTGGTTTGTCAATTCATCTTTTAACCTTTTTTCTTTGTCATTCCACCTTTTAAAGCAAAAACAAACCTGTTAGATTCAGAAATGAACTGAAGCTACATTTATTACACTTCAAGAAATGGATCAAAAGAAAAGTATTCCAGCAATGATATGAAATCATAAGTGGATAAGGGTTAGTTCACATATGATGTACCACCTTTTACATATGGCGGGCCCAAATATCTACAATGCAATGTCACTAAGATGTTTATAGAAAATATCATTGCCTGCCAAAAATTCATGGGATCAATATTAGTCCAAAATGAGTGACCATAAAGTAAATTACAATTAGAGTATATATAATAATAATTTTAAAGTACCTAGAACCTTTTGTATCTTTAAGGGAAGCATTTCTTTGTCGCTCACCACGAATGTGGCCTGCAATGTTCCCATACTAACAATACGAGAAGATCCAGGAAATGATGCTATGTTATCAATAGTACTCGCCTGTGGCACATCCTCATGTGCATCTCCTCCTGCAAAAAATGAATCCACTATGAAATGACATTAGAATTCAAGAAAGAACACTTGAAGGGAAATAAACACATGACAGAAGATAGAGCAAAAGAGGGATCTACCAAAAGTGGGTGGGCCAATATGACGTGCACTAGAGGATGTCTACATGCTATGTGTTGCTGACATTGCAGTCGGCAATACAGGTGAGGGTGACCTCTGATGAGGCAGCGTTGGCATTTGCATAGTAATGTTGACAACACCTAAAGAATAATACATTAAATATATCAAACATTAAATATATGAAAAGTGCAAGAATTGTAAACAAGGATGAACCTTTATTTTGAAAATTGACAGTATCAAGTGTGATGTGTTTTGGGTACTCAGAGTGATAAGCCAAGCAAGTGATAATACAAGAAAATCATCATCACTTGATCCTACAACACCCTGATCATAGGAACAACTTTAATGAGGGCGGATAAATTGCTGTAAAAACAATACGTACATATTTTAGTTAATGACATAAAAAGAGAATAAAATATAAACCATTATTGAACTTTTATTATAATTAAAGCTTTCATTACTGCTTACTTGCAAGTTTTCTACTGTCTTATACAATAATTCCACCCTCTCTCGTATCTCATCAGTGGTAGGATGCACGACTGCCAAAGCAACAATCTCTTTTCTAATTTTTATAAGAGGCATTTTAAAGAATTTCACAAGGTCTGTGGGATCTTCAGGGTCATCATTGCTTAACCCTAATGATTCCACATCCATAGAAAGGTGCTCAAGTACTGCAACTCCCTTTCCCTTTCCCCGAACATCCGTCTGTGTCAAGAATATCATTAACAATTACAAAATTAGTATAAATCATTAAAAAAAAGAACATAATAATGTAACAGTTTGCTTCTACCTAATTTGTACAATTACAATGAGGTTTACCTGCTCAATAGAAGTATCGCAACGTACATCTCTGTCTGCCATATGTGATGGATCCATGTCGACCTGTGACAAAGAAAAAATATAAAAAACGTTAGCGAAATTACATCATACACAACATGAACAACATGAACTTTGTAGACAAAAAGAGTATTAAATAATAAAAAGATGTTGTCATCAAAATCATTGTAAATTTTGTAATTCCTTACCTTTACTTTATGTAGACTATGCAGGATCCTCAACTAAATGGTCACATAAATAGTCACATAGCTAATAAACAATCCAATTTCCATAAATAAACACAATTTAAAAGTTGTCACATAAATAGTCACACCCCCTATCTCCATCTCCATATTAAAAGGTGCATCATGAATTAATTATATAATGGCATTAGAATTCAAAACAAAATGAATTAATTATGTAAAAAAAATTCTATCAAGAAGTCAATATTCAATAGATAATATACTAATCGCATTCCTCATACATTTTATTCCTCATCATCATGAACATCAAGGTCATCATCGCCATCATCATCATCATCATCATCATCATCATCATCGTCATCATCATCATCATCATCATCATCATCATCATCATCATCACCATCATCATCATCATCGTCATCATCATCATCATCAACATCTTCGCCATCATCATCACCATCATCATCATCATCATCATCATCATCATCATCATCATCATCATCATCATCATCTTCTTCTTCTTCTTCTTCTTCTTCTTCTTCTTCTTCTTCTTCTTCATCGTCATTGTGAAACTGTCGATCGTGATCATCATCCACTTCATCTTCTACTTCTTCGGTATCTTCTTCTTCCATCACATTATACTTTATCGGCCTTCCTCTTGGATCATGTCTAACAACAAATGACCAACCCAGTTTATGTGAAATCTCTGAGTAAAATACTTGCTCACATTGGCTTGGAATAACATAGGGCTCATCCCCAACTGGTTCAAATGACCTTGCATTTAGCATTATAAAACCATTATCATGTTCAATAACAGTTCTATCAGGATCATTTTTATTCAATCGTAGCCTGTACCATTTGACGACGAACAAAACTAATTTGAAGGAATTAAAGTCACACTCAAGTATATCATTCAAAATGCCATAGTATCGATTTTGAGACTGTTGAGGATGAATGTCATTTCTCGATGAAATATTTGTCACCTCAAAGACTGTAGTGATGCCAGAATCACAAGTTTTCTTCATGTCATCCAACTTTTTTATGCGAAATTTATGACCATTGCAGCACATAGTGTTGTGGTGTTTGACCTGCGATATGTCAAACATGTAAAATTTATTGCATTGTGAGTTGATAAACATATAGGTGATTAATAAATTTATACGTACCTGTTTATCTCTTAAACCATATGCTAAATCAATTTCCCTTTACGTAACATTGGAATCTCCATTATGATGTGCTTCTTTAACCAATGAAGCCACACTTTCCCATGTTAACGTGCGTCCAGAATGTTGACAACGTTCAATCCATACCGTCATCCAATCAAGATTGTTTGCAATATACAAATGTAGTGCATCCCACTCTCGACCAACTGTACAAAAAATAAATAGACGTCTTACAATCGATTTATTTTGACGATTAAGAATTAATTAACTACAATAACATCTTATAATTACCTCTCACTTTCCTCAACCTACCTTTCCCTGTCAAGTACTACACTTCAAATTTGTTAATGGTGTTGGGATCCCAAATGTGATCCACGTGGATCTTTGCTGCAAACTTAGGAAGATATTCAAAAATGTACACCATAGTCTGGTATACCATATATCCCTCCACCATAGAATCCTCAGGATGTGCTCTTTGTTGAACCAAAGCCTTCAAAAATTTCAAGTGCCTCTCAACCATCCACATTGACCTAGTGTGTACAGGTCCACACAATTCAATCTCCTCAACTTGGTGTATGAGGTAGTGTTCTTGTGCATTGAAAAAAGCTGGAGGTAGACACTTTTGCATTTCACACATTAAATGAGGAATTTTTCTCTTCCAATATTTTATATCGTCTTTATGGATTTCTTTACATGACAACCACCTACAAGGTATTCAAGATGCAAAAAAATATATTACATAAGAAGTAAAACAAATCACAAATATAATATCTATACAACGAACTAAACAAATATCACTACTTACCTTATGTATTTTCCAAGAGCATATATGACTTGCTTGATATTATTGTCGAAGTCATCTGGGAGAGATAGAGGTAGAACGTACTGCAACAATTATAAAATTATCTTTTCATTTTTTTGTAACATAATGAAAAGTACACGTACGCTCAGTACTTAAATACATACTAAAAACACAAGAACATGAATTACCTTAATGAAGGTATGCCAATCATGCGTTTTCATCCCTGGCCCAAATTCACTTTTCTTTGATATGAGATTGTTTATGTTCGCAGCAAATCTTGTGGGAAATCAAATTTTTCGTATGACTTCTTTTATAGCATTGCTTTGCTGGTCCGTTAATAACCAAGAAAGCTCACTTATATTAATCTAGTCTCCATGGCTATTTGATTGAATGACATTTATCATTGCATGATTGGAATCCTGAATGTCACTACATATTTTGACAATTTTTTCTTTGTCACACCTTCCATCCAATATTTTCCATAATGTCTTTGTTATATTCTTTCCAATATGCATACTATCAAACAAATGAACAATTTGTAACTGCTCGTAGTAGGGCAACCTACTAAATTGTCGGGGATAACTTTTTATTCCCTTCGGAAGGTGGTAATTTATGCCTTTACAACCTTCATGATCATCAATCACATCATCAGTAAAAAAAACAAAATAGAAAAGATGTTTTATGAAAAACCAATAGATGGAATGGCATTACCTTGATGATTAATTCTATTATATTCCAACTTCCACAGGTGAGGTGTCATTCTTCGTGGCTTTGATGTATTCTCTTCTTTCCCATTGAAAAGATGTTTTTCAGTATTTCGATACTTATGATTTTTGTGGAGAAAGTGCCTATACTCATCAAACACCTGCTTTCCTAAACTTTTTGAATGATGAGATTTCATCTTTGGACCACAAACAGGACATGCAAATTTTCCCTTTGTTTGAAGACCTACAAGATAATGTATAATTGGATTAAATATGATAATTTTTTGATTTATAATGTTCATGTACAACTTAAACACTATAACATACCACAAAAATGTGTTAGCCCCAGGGCAGCGTGTATTGTCCATAGAAGCATCGCATGGAATTGAAATTGTCTTTGTCCTATTGGTCTAGAGACGTCATAGATAGTGACACCATTCCATAACTCTAGCAACTCATTGATAAGAGGCTCGATATATACATTCATATATTTAACTTGGTACTTACCTAATTGAATGAACAAAAACATTACATAATTATTATGACCATTTTACTGCAATATTTATAATTAAATTTAGACGACTATATTTAAATGATAAAATACCTTGAACAATCATTGCCAACATTATGTGCTCCCTCTTTATTGACATCCATGGAGGAATGTTATTGTTGATAACAAAAACATGCCACACTGAGTAAACATATCTCATCTCTCCAAATGGATTGACACCGTCTGCTGCCAATGAAAGCCTAAGATTACGAGGTTTTTCTTTAAAGTGTGGCCACTTTTCCTCTATGTCCATAAATGTTGAACCATCCACAGGCATTTGAATAATGTCATCTTGACTTCTATTGCATGCATGGTAATCCATAAATTGTGCCAAGGTAGTGCACTTGAATAATCGTTGCATACGTGGAATAATGGGAATATAGCGAAGAACCTTGCGAGGAAACCTTTTTGTTATTCGATCTGTTCAATATCTACTGATATGACATTCAGGGCATTCAGTTCAAAATTCATGTTGTTTGTGATATATAATATGATCATTGGGACAAGCATCTATTGCTTGATACTCCATTCCAATATCTTTCATAATGGCAGATAATTGTCGCTATGAGCGAGGTAGAATATTTGATGGTGGTAACAAAAACTCACCTATCAATCTACAACAACAAAATATAATTTGTTATAATAAAGAATATTAATGGTACAACATGATTCACAATTTATTATGACATATATGACATGCCTTAACATACGTGACATTGTTATGTTGGATAAACCATTCATAACCTTCAAGTTCACCAACAACAATACAATGGAGAGAAGAGTTGCCTATGAGCCTTCATAAAGGGCATCATATGCCTTCTCAAGTAGAGGGACATCATGAACAACATCAAGGTCATCTTCATCATCATGATCAGTTGCGCGATTTTTAAATGACTTATGGATCAATGTATTTGTACCATCATCTTCAATTGTGTTTTCTGGCTCATGATTGTCATCTTCCATGGGATCATTATCTCCAGCTTCGATATTCACACCTCCATGTTCGTCCACTTCAAAAATCATATTCTCAGGGTTGTGTTGATCCATACCATGTGCTTCGGGGTGCTCGACCTATATAAAATTGATATACATAAATAAACCGTGATCATGATCTCATCATCACGTGATTTATTATGTATATAAATTGTCAAAATGATATAATGAAAAACTTACAAATGGATGATAATCATGTCCACCTTCAATGTGAACATGCAACCTACAATGTTTCTTCGCTATTTTGATTAGAAGTCTTCTAGTCTTTAACCCCTTACAAATTTTGCATGGACAATAACATTTTCCATCACCTTTTCTTTTCAAGTTAGACCACAATCTAGCAATTGTCTCCTTATTTTGTTGTTCATTGACATTGTCTGACATGGTCTTTCTTCACAGGCAAGAAAATAGAAATTATTGTCTGACACGGTCTTTCCCTCAGGAGTTGGCAAATCCTGCTTCCATACTTTAATTCTATTTTCTCAAAGGACAATCCTAAAAATCCATGCATTGCAAACAAATTTTTACACCTTTGTTGGTCGTGGTGGCATCACAAAGAGTTTACATCAATAAATGAAGAACATGACAATGCTTTTAATATAGCAGTAGAAGTCTATCTCTTATTCAATATCTCTAGTGAAACCCCCATGATCTTTTGTTGGAGTAGAATTTGTTATATTCTAGAAAGGGTCTTGTCCTTTGTTGATGGGATATTCATCTACCTCAAAAAATAACTGTTCTTTTCTCCAACAAGAAGTGGAAGTAAATGAAGATCTAGCACCATGAAATTAATCCTCAAAAGGATTACTATAGTTAGTTTTGGTAGATAATGATCTGGGTAAAATACTAATGTGGGTTTACGAAACATTATGTACTAGCTTAGCATACTCTAACAACTTTGGTGCGACATGCTACATCCAATTAAGTCTCCATCAGTATCTCTATTGTATTTATGGATTGGGATTCAATGTACTCTTTTTATACACAGATTTTACTTTCAACCGAGGAGGTTTGTATGTACTTACCTGTCTTTTGATTGTATACCTATTTCAAGAATTTCTTCTATCAACAAATCATTTGTTGTAAGTTGTACAAGTGGAAGCTTGAACATGCCTTCCATGCTAGCCTTGTTGATACATTCAACACCATCTTGTGCAACAAATCTTTAGAACTCCATTTTTCCGAATTGAAGAGTGAGTAGTAGGGACAATCTAGGACACTTACAGAGGTTTTGCAAGAGAGATAAATAGACCTAAATATTATGTCTTAATAATGATCAATAGGTAAACAGATAAGAAACTCTCAATATCAAAATGACTTTCTCAATTGTCTTTACTAGAAATGGATAGATCTGCCAATAATGGCTTTATGACTGTATGTCAACTTTAGACTCAATCCAAGAAGAGCTATAACTAATATATGATATCTATATTTATGATCTCTATAATATAACAATCCCATAATTATGTTTCCACACATCTATACCACAACACAAACATCATGCTAGTGTTCAGCCATAGCAATTGATATCCTAATTATAGAATGTGAAATATGCACATAACTATGAATAAAGATTAAGAAAAACAAAGAAAGGTTCTTATTGCAAACATAAATGACTAATGGACAAGAATTGAATTCATTGTAGATAGTTTTGAATATCAAATTCACTTATTTGTGTGCATTTAGTAACTCATGTACTTGTGGCCAACCATTTATCTCTTTCATAAATTAAACACTTATTAATAACATTAAATGGCTGAGTAATTATGTTTTAGTTGAAATTAAAAATAAAATATTTTATTTCAGGACAGCTCACACTATTCCCTATCATATTTTAGACTCTCAGTTTTGCCAGTAGTGGTTTGATGTATTTGGAGCTAATCATTGAATTTCTTTAGTTACGTTTGCCAGCCTACTCCCAGCCTATGCCAAAATGGGAGCTTTGGAACAGGGTATGGACATCCATCAAAGCATAAAAGATAGAGGAATTTTGTCAGATGTAGTTGCAACTGCACAAAATGGATTTGTTGAGAAGGCTTTACAAACTTTCAAGCAAATGCAATCAGCAGGTGTAAAGCCAAATTCCACGACCATTGCTACTATCCTCCCTGCCTATGCCAAAATGGGAGATTTGGAACAGGGTATGGACATTCATCGAAGTATAAAGGATAGAGAAATTTTGTCAAATGTTGTAGTTGTAACTGCCTTGGTAGACATGTATGTAAAATGTGGAAGCATAGACAAGGCACGTGAACTATTTGATAGAATGCCTAAAAGAAATGTTGTCTCATGGACTGCAACGATTGCTGGATATGCACAAAATGGATTTGTCGAAAAGGCTTTAGACACTGTCAAGCAAATGAAATTGGAAGGCATAAAGCCAAATTCCACAACCTTTGCCAGCATCCTCCCTGCCTGTGCAAAAATGGGAGCTTTGGAACAGGTTATGGACATCCATCAAAGCATAATGAATAGAGGAATTTTGTTAGGTGTTGTACTTGCAAATGCCCTACTTGACATGAATGCAAAATGTGGAAACATGGACAAGGCTCGTGAATTGTTTGATACGATTCCGCAAAGAGATATGATCTCATGTGAACAATCAACATGCGCGTATACGGGAGGAAGGGATTGCTGATACAAAATTGAACACTCACTCCTCAATCACAGTTCTATGGTTTTATGAGATTAAACTAGGACAATTAACCACCACATGTATATTTTTTGCAACATGAAATTAAAAACAAGGGTAATTTAAATCTACCTCCTGCATGGGATTGCTTTCTAGGTGGGTTTGATGTTCTTGGGGGTTGAAGTCGCCATGGACGCCTATGCAGGATTGCAATTCACAAATGAATTCCCCACCTCTTTTTTTATTTTGTAATGGCCGCTGTCGTCGGAATTACGATGAACTCAAGCACTTTTTTGAAAAAAAGAAAATTCTCATTGCTAATGCCTTCTTCGTTGAAACCAAATGGGTAATTTTCGTCGGAATTACGACGAATGTGGGCATTTTAAAAAAAAAAAAATCAAATTTAGCCACAATATACCTTCTTTGTCGGAAACCTCAATCGAAAATCTAGTCCAAATGTATTAGTGCTTCCATCAATGTCTCATCTATTTTTACGATGAAGCAAATATCAGTGGAGTATTTCTCCAAAATGTGTTTGGAAATTCTCTCCCTTAGTTTCATGTTCTCCTAAAAATTTTTGAAGTAGCCCCAAAGCTTCTCATCCTTGTTACTACCAAGATTGGTGATTTCTTCTTTGATCTACATACCTACTGGTATGTCATGTGCCCAACACTTCTTTCCCAAACCTAGTAACTCATTCATGAAGTACAACATCAAACAGACAATAAGATTGCCAAACCAGAAAGTTCCTTTCTTAACCCCTTTTATCTTGCCAAGATTAATCATTATTTCACTCCTTAACCATTCACACAAGTCATACTTTTCATTATTCTTTATCACTTGGTGTGTAACATGGATGCAGGAACTGGCAAAAAAGTTCAATCGACTTGATTAAGTTACCTTGTAGTCAATGATCATGCTGGAAAATTTCACATCTGTGTCTTTGATGGTGCTAACCCTCATAGATCTTCCATTATGGGTTGCATCGGTGAGCTTCTCAACTGCAGTGTTGGAGATCTTCTTACCTGGTTCTTGTCTAACTTTGGGTAAGCCAGTGATTGCCTGAATTGCTTCTTTGGTAATCATGTGGGGCCAGTCCAACCAGATAAATTCACTATGGACCCTGCTTAGAACATATCTGATCACTTCATCCTTGAATTTTGGTATGTATAGGATTCTTGTTAACCCTAGGTCTTCAATAATTTGATATTCCGGTTTGATTATTCCAGAGCTACCTAGTATCACAAATTGATACATCCCCTTTATTTCCTCAGTGCCCAAATTCTCCAAGGTGCAATGAATATAGGCCTTGTCATCTTCTACATAAACCATGCCATCGAGAACTCTTGAAAATGCGCTAGTAGAGTCTTCCTTCATAGAAATTTGGGGAACTTCCTTGAAAATAGGCCTAACCCTATCCTTAACCTCACCAACAATAGGATTCTCAATGAAAGTAGGAGCAGATGATGATCTGGATGCCATTTTAAAGAAATACCTGGAAAACAGTATTCAATTAAAGGATTTTGATTATTTCTCAGATGACTGCTAGAAATATTTTAGAATGCCTTTGCTTTCTCTTGATCACATGTGATTCACCTTTGCTTTGCTCTGGTTTTCTTGAGTGCTGGGTGAGTGAAAATGAGTCCATTTTCCCTTTTTATCAACGAGTAAATCCTAATTCATCACTCTCATAAATGCTAAGTGATGTACCCTACCGGATGCCGGTTTCACAGTTTTATGCCGGATAAACCTCTATCAATGATTAATGCCACTCTCTAGATCTCTTCCAGATCTCTTTTGGGGAATATGCAATATTTCCAATGAATTTGACAACCCCTAAGGCGTATGCCTCAGTTACTAGTTGAATTTCCTATCGATGCATGAATGTTGTATTCTATTGGTGGAGTTAATGGTGCAATTATAGGTGTAGTTGCATCTCCACTTGGTTCTTCAGATTTTCTAACCCATCTCTTGGTGTGATCTTGTTTTATTTCATCTACCTTCTTCTTTCCTTTCTCATTTTCTTTATCATTGTTAACTGGTGTAGTCTTGCTTCTGCAGTACATAGCAATATGACCTATTTTTTTACATGCATAACATGTAACATTGTTATTTTGAATTTCTTTGACATATGTAATGCCCCGCCAGAAACCCTAAAGGAAAAACATCACAATCTATGCAACTAAGGGTGAAATATTTTTTTTAAAAGAACAAGTACGTAATTATAACCATTGCATGCCTAATAACACAGCGGAAGTCTAACACAAGATTCCCTAAGGGTCACCAATGAAGATTACTTCGTAAATTATATTAACATCACAGAAAAACCTACTGTTCAGCTTTATAGGAAAATTAAATGTTTAAGATAAAAATTCCACAATGAAAGAATTCAAAGTACTCCAAAGAAAACATTTATTATATACAAAAGAATTAAGTAACTGAAATAACATGCATTCCAATGTTTCTCTATTTTACAATATTCAAAAATACATATTTACAAAAATACCATGAATTAAAATATTACAAAATGAAGGTTACATAAAAGTTTCGATACAAGACCTCAAGGTTTCAACTGAACAATGGTCACGAACAAGAGCTGGTACATGAACCACAAACCAAGAACATCAGCAAAGCCCTTTCTCGCCTGAAGATACATTCCAGAACATCTGATGGGAAGTGGCACTACCACCCGACCATGTGATCCTGAAATGGAACCACCCCACCGTGCTAGGAGATAGTAGAAAACCCTCAAGCAAGAAAAATAAGACAAGTACGAAATAAATACATGACTCCACAAACATTCATGTGACTCAACTCACAAACACTAGTGACTCTAAGGAGAGAGTGTCATCGCATAGCTTAAGATGGATACCATGGTACAACCTCCTAGGTCCCGGCTCTTTGTCCTGGTAACCTCTCCCGGCTTCCGGCTCCAATTAAGTCTCATGCGGACCCTACCAATCCTTTCATGAAGACAAGGTGGTAAGTTTGCCATTCCAGGCCTTCTCATAACATTATGAGCCCTGTACAAGCACTACACCTATGAACGAGGAACATTATCTTAATTAATGTTTATCTCACCCATCCCAAATCAATTATTAGGTTATCACTTTTTATCCGACTTTCGACGGGTTATCCTGTCATCCACTTTGGGCATGACCCTTGCTCAAAAGCCACTCTCTCTCATAGGACACTATAGGAAAAGTCTCTCTCTATGAGAACTCTATGGTGAAACAGACAACCATACCTAATCTTGAAAAACCACAGGTGAAGGATACACGATTTACTAACCAAAGGTTGACCATTTGGAGAAAACACACAATGGCTCACATCCATAAAGTTATACATTGACACCTAACCAAGGAAACATAATAACATAGGACACAATGATAATGCAACAAGAATTGGAATTTAAACTTGACAGAAAACACCATTTACAATGATCCTAACACAGGCAATCTTTCCTTAAAATAGTCAAATGCATAAACAACTTGCAAATAAAGACTTCCGGAAAATAAGAATTACAACTATATTAATATACTATTTAATAAGTCATAAACCTAATGTTTCAACAGTAAGTCATTACTCCCCAAACTCTCCTAGAGAAGTGACTAATAAGTCTTAATACCTAGGTTTTGAATGCAAGCATAAATTTCTTTCATATAATAAAAAGTGTGCAATATGTTCTTAAACAAAATTCCAATACTATAGCTATAATGTAATTACACTTAATATTCTATGATTTTTCATTAACTAACCCAAACAATAAATGATACTTCACCATAACTATAACATAAGCAAGATCATAATCATTACTTATAACAAAGACTTTCGTAAATAATAAGCAAAACTAAAGTAATTTCTGACCTCTTGTAATCTTGACCAGTTTCCAAGACCTCGACGCCCTTCCACCAAATAGTAACATTCCTTTCTTGCGAACCTATCTCCAATTTACTCCCAACTCTATCTCAAATCTAACTCTCTTTGATACTTCAAAAGTATCCTCTCTATCTCTCTATCCTATTCTATTTTACTCCTTCCTTCTATTCTTTCCCCTATTCTACTCTTTCCTCTATTCTATTCTTTCCCCTATTCTACTCTTTCCTCTCAAGTCTACCGTCCTTCCTTGGATGCAAAATGAATTCTCTAATCCTTCATTGCATCTCGCCTCCCTTCTCTTCCAACTCAATGGTCTATATATAGGGTTGTCATCTACCCTCTTTCCTACTTTCAGGCTATCTCTACTAGAGGTGGATTGATTCTAAGTGACACCACTCAAGATCTAATTGCATCGTAACAGTCCTAATTGTATATAAACACCTATGTGTTCACCATGTAAAGTTATTCACTATCCATTTCATGACACCACACCACTAATGTGATTAAGTACATATTTATAGATTATCCATGTGGCTTTTAACTCCAAGACTAAGTCGACTTTACTAAAAATAACTTCCTAAAAACATGCAAGGTTAACTTAAACTACTTCTTACTATGCATGTTGATAAATATGTTGGTGAGTATACGTGGGTTGGTAAACCACATTATTTTCCAAGTTACTCCCTACATTACTTCCTACCCCTACATTAACTCCTTCCACCACATACCTTAATGACCAAGGTTGCATGTTAATCGATGGCTCCACCGTATTTGCATGTTAACGTGGGCTATGTAAAACAAAAAGGGAGGAGGGTGGTTGGTGGTAATACTAACCCCTCCCTTTTATTAAGGGGGTGGTCGATATTACTATCAGTCACCCTAGTTATTTGATTTAAAACTCTTTAAACTTAACCCGCCACCTTGCTATTATTATTATATTATATATATTTTTAATTTATTTTAATTTTCATTTTTTTATTATATATTTTTAATATATAGTTAATGACCCTTTCACTAATATATATTTTTTTAAACATTAATCATTTTTTAATAAATTAAATATATATGCAAATATATATTTCGGTTTTTTTTTCATTAAAGTAATCACGATAATTGTTTATACACACACATATATATATATATACGATCAATTTCACAATTATCTAACTAATATTTATATAAAATTTGTATTATTGTAACCAAAATGATGCTTAATAAAGATGTATTTCTTTTTTGTACGAAAGACAATAAACATTCGATATATAGTACGTTACGTCGTAAAATCCAACTTATAAAAAATCCTATTAAGAGTGATCAACATAATTGAATATGACTCATAATTACCTACGCGTATATGAATATGTATATGTCTGAGTCCAAATCTACATATTAAATACGTATAACGATAGTATAAATTGAAAACCAATCATCGAACATAGTTTTTGATAATTTGCCTACTTCTACATGAAGGACGTTAAATCCTAGCATCACTATTTAATTCACATTATCAACAATATTTCACCCTATATAGACAAATAAAATATAACATGAAGTAGTTAAAATCACTAAACACACAAACTGAGAAAACATCAAGCAATTACGCATAAAAGATCAAACAACAAAATACGAAGGCCGAACAAACTGACCGGATGACCAACTGACGACACTCACATGAGTGTAACTGAATCAAATAGGTTCAACTACTATCTCCTCCACTTCCATCAAAAAATATAAGGCACACTCAGACCCGTGAAGCCAGGTAGAGACGACACCTCGTACCTACCCGGTACTTGTACTTGCAATTATCTTGCATCACCGAACCACACATGCATATATATAATATAGATAACATGACATACACACCGATGAAGGAGAATCACGACGTTCCCTGTCTCACCGAAATGAGTGAAGGAAAATCGTCCCCTTGCATCCAATACACTCATAGACACACATCATACATTGCATAGATAAGGTAAAGTTTTAGTACATAGCAATAGTCCATATAAAAATGCCATAAATCACAAGTACTGAATACTGTAAATAAGTTAAACATATCCTATCCAGATGAAGCATGAAATAATGTCATATAAGCCTGAATAACAAATCATGGTAATGTATCCACTGAAAATAATCAAAATAAAATATGAGTCCAAATGAGTAGGGGTACTAGAACATATCTAGTGTCATTCCTTAACCTACATTGATTAGCCAAATGACCAAACTTTCCACATGCATGAAACTTAATATTCATTCTATAGTCTTCTGACTTATGACCATATTTCTTGCAATTTGTACATTGACCAGGAACTGAGTTGTAGTTTTGATTTTCTCTATTTCTACATTGTCTAACCATATGCCCAAATTTATTACAAACAAAGCATCTACCATTGAATTTGTAAGCATTAGATTGCCTTACCAGTTTCCTTTGGTCAGATGAGTTCTACATACTGATTGTCTAATCTTCATTTGCAGTACCAGAGCTTTCACCTTGTACAAATCCAAGTCCTCTAGAATCTTCACTTTGCCTTTGTCTTTTCAATAAATCATCCAACTATGCAACACTAATCCTGAATTTTTCTTTATACTCACTTGCAGTAGTTAGATCATCTCTTAGAGTCATTATTTGTCTCTCTAGCTCTTGTTCATTATTCTAGGATCGTACCAAATCAGTTCTCAACAAATTATTCTCATGAGTCAATCTGCCATATTCTTCAAATTTGTTCTTCAAAGATATAGCAAGATTTTCTTCCTTCTTTCCGTCCTCAATATATTTTGATAACCTCATAGTCAGGTCTTGCATTTCATTCTTCATGAGCATGTTTGCTTGACTCAGTTTCTGACATTGTTCCTTAAGTGCATTTTTCTCTTTATCATCCTGGTTTTGCAAAAGTTCCTTTCTCTTAGCTTGAGTTGATGATAACCTTTCTTGCAAAACAAGAATAAACTCAATAGCAAAATTCAATTCATCTTGCAATTTTAAGTTCTTCATCCTTTCAACATCAGAATCCTCAAGTGCCATCACAATTTTCTTCTCCATAGTCATGTTCAATGATTTTAGGTTCAAGATCTTCCTCAAGATGTTAAAATTCCTCTGAGGTACTAGGTTCTGATACCAATTGTTGGAATCCAAGAACACTGAGAGGTGGGGGGGTGAAGTGTTCTGCTGGTAATATAAGATTTTACCTTATTATAAAATACACATATAAACCAGTAAATGAAGAAATATATTACATGAAGTAAATAAACCAGGCACATGAATGAACACCTTAAGACAAATTTTATATGTGGAAAACCTCAAAGAGGAAAAACCACGGTGGGATTTGTGACCCACAATATCAATTCACTGGCCATATGAAAGATATTACAAAGCATGGGGGCCTGCACATATAGGAAGGCACACTGCTCAACACGAAAGAGTCTCACTGACTACAAGCTTCCACTGAGATAAAACAGTACTGGTGAACTCACAAAATATATCTACAATGCCAAAAAGAGTTCCGGTTAAAGCTCTGTTCTGTACCAGTTCATAAACCCTAAATCCTTCTACCAGTATCTCCTTTCCTCCAAGAGTGCTTTACAAACCATCTACTGATCATTGCATGATATTATATTCACATACAAATGACCTACATACATATCCTTTGCATTACACAACACTACTTCCTTGTCATATATCAAAATGACCTAACAGACTGACTTATATACCCTTTAAAAATAATATGCCTTATGTTGGCTTACACTACAAAAGATATTCAATGTCGGCCCTTATACAATAATTACAAAATGATTTTACAAATAAAACCTTTCGGATCCCAAACTGATGTCGGCTTCACTGAAGTGATGGATGCTAGTGCCGATGAAGACCCTGAATGCTCCAATGCTGGTATATGCCTTCAATAGAATCTTGTTGCCATCAATGACAACATATGAATCCAATGAGTGTTAATTGCCAACAAATACATACTACACAAGCCTTTGGAGTATACACACAAATAAAAATGCACTTAAACAGGCTAAGAATTGACTCCGGGAGACCGCCAAGATAGCTCAACACTCTTGAAACCTAGGATGGAATTCCTGGTAAGTACTATGGTGTTTTTGGCATGCATGATAGTGTTTCTGGTTAGGATAATGGCATTTCTAGTCTCTAGGGTGGCGTTTCTGGGCTTTTTGCTTGCATTTGCAAATCAATACCTCAACTCTCTTGGTAAGTTTGTTAGAGCATTTGGTATGAACAATGGTATTTCTGGGATAAATAATGGTGTTCTTGGCATGTAGGTTCTAAAATGCTCAAATGAAATCAAGGACAACCAACATACTCATCACATACTTCATGGTAAAAAAATATAGAAGAAAGTCTCTCCTACTGAGCATAAACTGAGAAATAAGAAGCCAAGACCACAAGGAGAGAGAGAGGAAATTAGCAATCAACAAAAATAGACTCAAGCAGCCTAGAGAATGTCTAAATGCATCCAAAACAAGTGGAAGGAAGAGTCCACATTCTCATAGAGTAGTCATAGAGAAATCATAGTAACACAATGGAAACATAAAGTCAAATCTGCACTTTCCCCATTCCAAACTTGCATAATAGATCAAAATCCATTAAGGAAGATTATTTCCACAATCAAATCAATCCCCAAGAGCAATCCAAATTCAAAATTGCAGACACAGAGAAGACAATCTTTTTTGGAAAGAAAATGCAAAAGTAAGAGCCACCAACCTACAATTCACAAAACCAAAATTGAAGTTGAAATATGAAATTGTCAAGCCTTTCCAAATCCAAATCGCAATCTAATCTCCAAATAAAATTCAAAAATCCTCTTGTAATGATCTATCAGATGATTAACCCGTGCACAGACTAGTAAGTCAAAATAAATAGAAAAATTAAACTTAAGACTATAGTTTTTCCAACCAATAGAAAAATTCCAAAAACCATATATCTTACTTACCTTTGCAAAGTTTGAAAAAGGCATAATATAAATATATATTTCTTACCAACTCAATCAAGCCGACCAATAAAAAATAAGGGTAGGTAAAATAAACCCAAAACTCAATTACTATATTATAGGAATGATAAACAATTAGGAAATACAAATGTTTCCTCATAATTCGATGATAGGTAAAAATAATATTATTTACAAATAATATTCTATATTTTAATTAAATAATTCCCACATAATAATTTATAATTAATTATCATTATTCATAATAATATCAATACATAAATAAAATAAAATAAATAGAACTCAAATAAATAATTAAATTAAAATCAATAAATAAAAGTCATCTCAACAACAAATCAAACAAATTAAATATTAAACAATAAATAAAGCTCAATTAAATCTCAATAAATTAAAATAAATAAATAAATTACTTGATTAGATTATTAATTAAAATGAATAATCCAATCATGCAATAAAGCCAATAACCAAGCCACGACTGAGCAAAATAAGAAGCCAGAGAGATTTGATCTCAAAATCTATGAAACAAGGTGGAAGAGACAACCAATTTACACCACATCTCTTAGTTGACCCTAAAAGAAGATCAACCAATAAAAAGACAACAAGATAAACTAACAAGGTATACATATTAGACCTAGAGTGTGTGAGGGAAACTATGTCATCTCCGACAACTTGCCATTGGGATAAAGACACGCTCAGGCCTGTGGAGCCAGGCGGAGTCGATGTCTGGTACTTGCAAACCTGCATCAAAGGCCAACATGACATATACAATAGATATACTTCACAATAAACAGACAGGTGATAGAGAATCACGATGACATATCCCGCTTGCAATGAGTGATATGGCATCGTCTCTACTCACGAAGACAATCATGCAATATAATACCAAAACATCACATAGAATCATCTTCGTGAAGTAGGGTTAGTATCATCATCAATCTCATAATCCATATAAATAATAATCATATGTAAAACCATGAGTCATATAAATCCATCCATTTAGGAGATACCATATATCAACATCCATAAGAATCAAATATCATATAATAAGTCTCACATCATCAATCATAAAAGTCTCCAATCATAAAGAGTCATAACAAATACCATGAATCCACATAAGTCCTAGTATCACATATACCATCCCAAAATAGCAGAAGAGTCATAAACAACCATCATAAGTCTAAATAAGTCTATCAGTGTGCAAATCAAAATGCAAGTCTAGGAGGGACACTACAACAACATACCAAAGTTCCTATAGAAACTATCATAAAAATCTTTTGGACTTGGATATAATCCCCTCAAACCCACCAAAGCCTCCAAAAGACCATCTATTAGTGTTAATGTCATTTATGTTTCTTCCAAATCTCTTCCATTCAAGCATCATGAGTACATTAATTCCGATTCTAGTGTATTTTCTTTGGATGTCTTTTCTACCGATGATTCCTTAGATGAGTTTTTAGGAGCTTATGATAATCTTCCTTGTTACCATCATAAGCGTGGGTTTCCCTATTGTTTGAATGTGAAAGAATACTTTGGGGAAGATGTCGAATTAGTTAAAAATAATGATACGATGTTTAGGGAGTTCCCTCAACTAAAGGATATTCCTCAACAAAGTAAACTCCTTATAAGTGACACCATTGACATAAAGGTGGATCCTTGCAATGAAGACAAAATCATAAAGATTGGGAAATGCTTAACTGATGAAGAACAAAAGGAACATTCTAATTTACTACATGAATTCTGTGAAATATTTGCTTGGATATACTCTGACATGCCCAACATTGATCCTAAGATTGTTACTCATAATATTTTTTTGGTCCCGATGGTAAACCTGTGAAGCAGAAGATTAGAAAAATGAATCCTAAAATAGCTTTTCTTATCAAATCTGAAATTGATAAATTATTGGACACAAGATTCATTTGCCCTATTGATTACTCCCCTTGGATCTCAAATATTATCATTGTGGCTAAACCTAATAATAAGATTAGAATGTGTACCAATTTTTGAGATCTCAATAAGGCTTCCTTAAAGGACGATTTTCCACTTCCTAACACTGACATGACAGTGGATTCTACCACTAGACATGCCTTGTTGTCCTTTATGGATGACTTCTCAGGATATAATCAAATATTCATTTATCCTAAAGATCAATTTAAAACCACTTTTACCACCCCTTGGGGTACATTTTCTTGGGTCATGATGCCTTTTGGATTGAAAAACGCAAGCACTACCTACCAACGTGCTATGACTCTTATCTTTCATGACTACATGCATAAAATCTTAGAAGACTACATTGATGACATCTTAGAAAAATCCATACTCCGTCTATATCATGTTAAGATACTTCGTCAGATGTTTGAAAGAATTTGTATATACAACATACACTTGAATCCCTGAAAGTGTGTCTTCGGTGTGGATAGTGGAAAAATATTAGGGTTCATAGTCTCGCATCATGGTATTGAGGTGGATACGAAAAAGATAGATGCTATAGTTAACATGCCACCTCCTAAAAATGTCTCCCAATTGAGGAGCTTGTAGGGAAAGATATAAGCTATTCGTAGGTTCATGTCACAACTAGCGGATTGGACCTTCCCTTTCACTCAATTTCTTAAGAACAACATTACCTTTCAATGGAATGAGGATTGCCACCAAGCTTTTGAAGATTTAAAATCTTATTTGGCCAACCCTCCTATTTTGTAACCTGCTGATCCCACTAAACCATTCCTTCTATATATAATCACTTCTTCTCATGCTCTTGCAACCTTATTGCAACAATGTAATGGTGATGGTAAATAATGCCTAGTTTATTATATAAGCAACACTTTGCTCGATTATGAAGTTTGGTATTCTACAATAGAAAGGCAATCCTTGCTTTTGTTTTTACAACTTAGAAGTTGAGGCATTACCTTTGAATGTTGAGGTTGATGTTATCATTAAACTTGATCCTTAGAAGCATCTTTTCTCTCAGACAGACCTTTTAGGACGTCTAATGAAATGGTTTATGATGTTGACTGAATTTGACCTTAAATTTGTTTCTCAAAAAGCAATTAAAGGACAACATTGACTGATCATGTAGCTAATGCTCCTTCACCTCGCATGTTACCTAATCAAGAATCCTTTCCTGATGAGTTTGTTCTATCTACTAAGAATGATGAGACTTGGGAGTTATATTTTGATGGCTCTAGGTGTCATACAAGCTCGAGGGTAGGTGTTGTTCTATTTCCTCCTAATAATAAAATTGTTCCCTTATTTTATCATCTTAACTTCCTCTGCACCAATAACATTTTTGAATATGAAGCCCTTATAGCTAGTCTTAGAGCGCCTTTAGCCTTAAATGTAAAACATATACATATCTATGGTGACTCTCAATTGATCATTAGATAAGTTACAAGAGTTTATCAAGCTAAACAAGATAAATTATCACAGTATCAAGATTTGGACTTATCCTTGTTAGAAAAATTCAATTCCTATACTATGGAGCTTGTCCCTCAGAAAGATAATTGACATCTCGATGCAATGGCATGTGTTTCTTCCCTTATATCCTTAGAGGACCTCGTGGTAGACCTTAAATTTGTTATTCATAACCTTTCTTCTCTAGCTATCGCTGATAATCCTGGTGATGTGGATTATTGCTATACCATAGAATCTGACAAATGGTACTTGCATATCTCAAGATATTTAACTAATGGTACATTTCCAGACTCCACAAGTAAAAATGCTAGAGTTAGGATTCGTAAGTTATCTGCAAGATACATTATCCTTTCTAATATCCTTTATAGGAGGGGTTATACTAATTTTCTTCTCCGTTGTCTCAACAAAATAGAGACCCCAATTTCTCTTAAGGAGCCACATTTAGGTTCTTGCGGGGGGCATTTTGGAGGTAAAAATTTAGTTCAAAGGTTGCTTTGAATGGGATATTATTGGCAAACCATGGAGAAGGATTCCTTTGTGTTTGTTAAGAAGTATCATTAGTGTCACCAACATAACAATTTGATTCATGCTCCTGCACATGAACTTAAGTCTCGAGTGGTCTCTTGGCCCTTTCAATGTGGGGTTTGGATATTATTGGAAAAATTTCTCCTCTTTCATCCCACATACATACTTTCATTATAACTGCTACAGATTATTTTGCAAAGTGGGTTGAAGTAGTTCCTCTTCCATCCACTACTACTGAAGTAATTTGTCAATTTATCTTAGATAACAATATTTCTCGATTTGGAATTCCTTCCAATTTGGTCTTTGACAATGGGACTTCATTTAAGAGAAAATATGTGAAGAAATTTCTCGAAAAATACCATATTCAACATCGCTTTTCCACACCCTACTATCCCCAATCTAATGGCCAAGCTGAGTCCTCTAATAAAATTCTGGAACAAATTCTTCGTAAGACTATAAACAAACATGGTAAGGATTGACACACCTAGTTGTTTTATGCTCTTTGGGCTTATCAAACAAGTGTGTCCATAGCTATGGGTACTACCCCCTACAATCTTGTTTATAGTGTTGATGCTATTATGCATTTAGAGTTGAAAATTCCCTTGCTAAGAATTTATCTTAAGGGTATAGTTGACGATGATTTTTATCGATAACAACACCTTCAACAACTTGAAATACATGATGAACGATGCATAAATGCTCTTGAGCATATTCAAGCGTATCATAAATCCTTGCAGCGAAGCTACAATGATAAGGTTATTCAACGTTCCTTCTCAGTGGGTGATCTAGTGCTCTATGATAATCACTGTAATATGAATGGTTCACCTGAAGAAAGAGGAAAGTTTAGCCCGAATTGGCTTGGACCATATATCATCACTGAGGTCTATAGATCAAGCGCCTACAAAATAGCGAATGTGGAAGGTATGCCTCTCAAGGAGCCCATAAACGCTATGCATCTTCGTAGATACTATGCCTAACATTCTCCTTTCTCTTCTTTTACTTTCCTTTCTTCTTCAAAATTGTATGATATTATACCATGTCTTCATTAAAGCATGTAGTATTAAATCATTAACATTTGATCTATATTGCTTCATTCTTCACAAACATATTTTAAATTTTTGATTGTCTTGAATTCATGGTGTAAATTTTTAGGAATTTACATTTTTATGTGCTAGTTTATGATGCAATTTTCTTTATGTGTTTTGGAGTTAGGCTACATCATGTTGTGTTTAATTAGACTCTTAATTAGATCAAATTAGTTATGTTATCCTTAACTTAAAACACATTCATTTACATCATCAATGTTGTATATAATTAAAGACTTAGTTATTTGATTAGATCACACATGTATCAATTTGATCATGAGGTATGAGAAATCAATCATATGAGAATTAGATTAGACATACAGGTACATTTATAAATTTGTTACTTTTAATCAAAGTAATATAAACAATCATTGTGTTTGCAAATTAAAAGAACACATTTGAGGCTAAGATCATCATTATATATATATATATATATATATATCATCAGAAGTTTTAAATACATCATCATATACAAAATCAGCCACTAGTTATAAAATGTGGTCTCGGCTATATAAAGACCATCTATGACTAGTGACTATTCGAGCCCTCAGGTCCTAGTCATGGTGGTCCCATGGGTGTATAATGGGATGAGGACCATGACTAACTCCTAGAGGAGCTCCTTCAATCTCGATCCATGACTATACCTCCATACATGGCTGACTCTGCCCGAGACTTTGATAGCTCGCGCTATAGCCGCTCCCCCTCTTCTCACCCGATCTCTAGCTCTACTTGAACTGAGTCAAATAGATCTTCATGTTGTCCAACACTCCTCTAAGGTCTATGCATGATCTGCAAAGACCAAGGTATGCATGAAACAATGATGATGTCAGATTTGGTCTACTGGATAAGGGATTGCCACTCCTGTACTCTGATTGTAGAAGAGGGAATAGAATAATCAAATCACATATACATCATAATAAAAAATTACAAACAAATTCAATTAAATAAAAGACCTTTACCTGGATCTCTTGACTGCCAGTGTGGATCATGTGTCATGGCTATCTTTGATCTAGAGCTGCTACCCTCTCTATGCTCATAGTATCTCTGTACTCCATTAGGTGGTTTTGTAGGAGATTATTGGGGTAGGCTAGAAATGGGTCTCCTAAGATTGACTCCCTCTCCTTTAACTGAAACTACTCATGGATCTAGGGCTATGATATCATTTTCAGAGTGATGGGGAACCTCCTCCTCCTCCTCCTCCTCTCTCTCCTCCTCTTCCTCCTGCTCTCCTTGCTCATCCCCTCCCCCTTCCCCCGAGTCATCATCCTCATCATCCCCACCCCCACCCTCCTCCCCACCAATATTTATGTCTCCTCCTCCCTCCTCCTCATCATCTCTACCCTAATATTCTCCATCCTCATCTCTCTCATCCTCGTGATCCAATGTGTCTCCATCACTCAGGTCCTTAGTTGTCTCGTGATCCTCACTAGATGATCGCCTCAATGGTCCAATATTACCCCTCAGATAGTCTAAATGAAAAATGGCTTTAGGGAAAGTCCTGTCCCACCATGTGATGTACTTGCGATGAGCTCCCATGTAATCATTAAAGGGGACCATGACATCTCAATCTCATCACTGCAAGGCCTAGGAACTACTCCCTCCCTTGCCATCATTCGAGAGTGGTGTATAAAAACTGGCACATAATCTAGAACACCCTACCCTAGCCCAAACTGTCACCTAACCTAGTTGAAATAGAATGGGACTACGATGTGGTTGTAGCACCCCTTGAGGAAGCGGTTCCTCTGCATAAGCCAAAGCTGATTGCACTAGACTGGCCATGTGCTCATGTGTCGGTATGGCCTCCATGTGATGACATCTAATCTCAATCTATCAATCACAGTCCTTCAATGCAACAAGTCACCATTTTGCAATGGTCTGGTGAGTGGGTATGAATAGGATCTAGGGTCATCTAAGCCAATATCAACTGGTACTCTTGTTGGCCTAGTGCATGTGATATGCTCAAACATCCAAATCTAAAGAAGGGTGCACGTCATCAAGCTACATCCATCACCATAGACTTAATCTCCTAAGTCATGATAGAGATGGGCCAACATGCTCCATCCCCAGGAGAACATTGTCCATTGCTCCTCCATTTCTCAGATAATATAAGTGAGACTGCCATGCATATGACTGCCTCATCCATCTATGCATACATCTAGCTCCACTATAGCTATCACGAGTCTCCTCACGAGTAGAATGACACCAATAGGATGTAGTAACCACTGAATCATGATCTGTCCTCTAGTCTCATTGGGCATAACTTGCCCAATGCAATACCTATGCTCTCTCCTAAAGTTAGATGGGGTGCAACCTATCTGATACCTCATAGTGCATCCTCTAATGGGAAGCCTCAGTATGCGGTACACATCCTCAAGTTTCATTGTCATCTCCCCTAGTGGTAGGAAAAATGTGGAGGTATCTATATCCCATCTCTCCATAAGTGCCATAAGCATCATTGGATGGAACTTCATGGATGGCATGCCACAGATGTACCAAAACCCTACTACCTTAAGCAACTCTCTGTCCTCTTGAGATAATTGGGGAATCTGACTCCATAGACTCTGATATGTGTGCCTGGCTGCCTGGCAGTGTGCTCTTGCATGTAGGACAATCTCTGCAAAACTCAACCAATCAACAATCAGTATCATTCTCTCATTCACATTAGAAATTTTGATCCTATGCTAACCCTTGGTCAACTTAGTTAGGGACCAAGATACCATGGAAGGACCAGGGGGCTTTGGAAGGACCATAGCACCCTAGTGGGACCATCGCACCCTGGTAGGACTAGGGCGCCCTAGTGGTACCATGGTGCCCTCCTGGGAGCACACGTGCAATCAAAAATTCTCTCATATCAAAAAGTCAGAGTCAACTCAATAGAATGTCAACAAAAAGTACAAAGGTAGTTCAATACACTCACCTTGTCAAGTCATTGATTGGTAAGGACAAATTGTCATAGGATCTCCATCCAGGTAAGCCGCTTGGGTCATCTTTGAGGCATTGTAACTGCTATGTGGGCTCCTCTGCTACAAATAAGACAAAAAGTGAGAATATGACAAATGAAAGTGTCATTTTCCACTATTCATAAGGTATACATTTCTCTCTTTCTCGAAACCCTGATTCCTACTTTTCTACTTAATCTCTCATATCTTGAGCTAGAGAACTCTAATTTCTAAACTATTGGTGGCATTGGAATCATGATTTAGTTCTATTTCTTACCAAATGTTCCATGATGTGCTTCAATATTGTATCAAGCTTCATTGTGAGCATTTTTCATCACCTCTCTTTCAAAATTTGTTGTGGTAAACATGATACCCTGTTTCACCTCACTAATTAGCAAGTCGAAACAGGGGGTAATATAACTACTTGTGAATTTCATCACTTCCCTAGTAATCATTAGGTGATTTTTTGATTTTATCTAACATGTGGTTTTCTAGGCTACGATTCCTAACAGTGTACTACAGATACCATTGGGGGATTCATTTGACACCTTATGGATTATCCTTTTTCATGAAATGTTTACTTTTCCGCACTTTAGCTTGCATATGCAGGTAGTGTCATATGATCACTAAAGTGGGGGCTAAATGTAACGTCATAAATTTTACACCCTTAATTGGGTGGTACAATTCCACGCTTAGGTTAGCACTCGCCTTATTATGTTTGCATTTTGCATTTTAAATTTCCTTTAAGTATTTAATTAATTAATTTAATTAAATCTAAAGTCTTCTTTTATCCCTCTACACTTTATAAAATTGGGCCCTCTACAATAAGTGTGCCCCTTTTTATTTTATTCTCCCAATTAATCATTTCATCAAATACCCTAATTATGTCTTATTTCGACCTTAAAGGCCCAATTTCACATATCTAGACATCTCAAATTCCCATATATTCCTAGAATTTGCTTTAAAATTTCAATATCTTGCTTCCCCGAAAATTTGGCAAAAAGTTGGTTGGACTGTGTGTTCGGACCATGTGGGTACCCGCATGGTCTCAACTTTTTCTCCCCAAATTTAGGGAGTATGTTTTTGGTGGTATTTTAATATTCAAATCCAAGAGATTGGCAAAAAATATTATTTCTAAGTCGGCCTATGACTCAAAACAAAGTTAGGGTCTCCTAAATAAATCCTTCCTTTCCTCATTTGAAGATCTAAGATCTAGCGATTGAAGGAGATTCTTATGAAGTGAAAGTGTAGGTTTTATGAAGTCTATAATAGAAAATCAAGTATTCATCAAGTCTACATGAAGCTTTTTCAACATCTTTTAGGAGCTTCAAAGATATTGAAGAACAATAAGAGATCACCGACTTATGATTGGCTTGTACCTCTCCCTTAGGGTTTGGTATGGTTTCATGTTGTTTTCATGTCTTTGTATGAGCTTCATTTTTAGATTTACATTCATGCTTTAGATCTCTAGATCAATTGTGATTTGAAGCATTTGCATTTACATTTACAAGAATTTAGGGTTTTCTCTCCAAAGCATAGGGTAGAACTCTAGATTTACTTTCTTGTTCATTTAGGATCTTGCATACACACAAGATTCTTGCAAACACTCTTTCAATACATTATCAACTATTTGTGGAGGTGGAAATCACCAAAACAAGGGGTTTGACTAAGGCGAAACCCTATATAGCCACCTAGACACCCTTTTTCAACTTGCAGGTGCAGGTACAAAAATCCGACAAACACACGAATTTTGGGACTGATAGAAGACACAATGTAGTACCCCTGCCTTAATCAATTTCTAATCTTGGTTTGACATTGGTTAGTTTATCATAATATAATGATTATAGTCAGATGTTTTGATTTTAGTGCATACCTGTGTTAGGACCAAGAGACAACTGAGAGGGGGGGGTGAATCGGTTGTCAAATAAATTCAAACCAAAAACAACTTAACCAACTTAATTCTTAATACCGGTAAACCAGTTTAATATCCCGGTAGATGGTTTTAGCAGTTAATTGCTATACCAGTAAGAATTAGTGCATGAAACCTAAACACAAAGTCATCCACAACACATAACACCAATATTTGTATATGGAAACCCTATAAGGGGAAAAACCACAGTGGGAAACCTTACCCACAATCAGATGATACTACTACAGATAGTAAGTGTACATAAATGGGGTCTGCACATGCAAAAAGGCCAACTGCCTAGAGCTCACCGCTCAATGACAAAATGGGAGTCACACTGACTACAGTTGGATGGTTAAATCCAATAAGAATGTACTACACAAAATAGCATCTTCATATGCTAGAATCAGTACCGGTGTAGTTCTGATTGTCTTCACAAAAACCCTCCTTCAATCTTCAAATGATGTCTGTGTGTATATCTCTGCTTATTCTCACATATACCTTTACACAATCCTTTTTTGCATTCCACATTTGATCTTACAAATAATATCTTACATTTATACCATAACCTAAGACCAATTTTAGTAGGTCAGCTCTACAAGATATTGCAATAAAAACATTTTACAAACAATATAATATCTGATGCAATAACCAATTGAACATGTCGGCTTAACGCATTTACAACAATAATTAATCATCTCCATAGTGTGCCATGTTGATCTGGAAAAGATAAACCTACCGGTGTAACCCTAGACCTATTTTCTGGTAACAACAAATATGCAACTATGAATATACCAATGAACAAAAGTCTAGGACAAGATGTCCAAACGATGTCTTGGACATAACCATGTGTTTTCCATATTATTCCAAGTGCCGATGATGAATATATCTTGCCGATGTTCCAGATACCGGTGACTATGCATGAGTCACTTGCTTGCCAGTGAATGTTGCTTATTCTCCAAAGTGCCAGAGTTGATAAGAGTTTAGTAGGTGTTGACATCAATGACAAAACCATACCAAAATACCAACAATCTCCCCCTTTGGCATTGATGGCAACACAAGATAGAAAAACCATCAAAGTGCCAAAACAGAAATGCCAAGTACCAAAAACCAACAATCTCCAAAAAGATCATAACCAGGAATCAAAATATAGATACAGAGAGTAATAATCTCTCCTAAACAATGTCTCCCCCTAGGAGCAAAATATGTTTTACTTGTGTTTTTCAAAGTTTTTCCATACCAATCTCTCCCCCTTTGACATCAAATGCCAAAGTTACAATAAAACCAAGTTCATATACAAAATACCAATCAATTCAATATACCAACTACTCCCCTTGAGAAGTAGCTTCCCATCAAAGACTGGAATAAAATATTTCTTTCTTAATTTTGTCGGTTGATGTCAATCATCACCTGTACAAGTCTCTATCGGTGATGGTATGACTCCAAGATGATCTTTGAGATATTCAAAAGTCTCCTTAGGAAAAGGTTTAGTAAAAATATCTGCAATCTGTTCTTTAGTATTCACATAAACCAGTTTTACCTCCTTTGCTTCAACATTTTCCCTTAGAAAATTTAGTTTGATAGAAACATGTTTGGTTTTAGAATGTAATACCGGATTCTTAGATATATCGATTGTTGCAATGTTATCACAATAGATAGTAATAGGTTCCTTGCATTTTACCTTTATGTCTTTCAACATTTGCTTAAGCCATAGTACCTGTGTACAGTTAGTTGCTGCTGCAACATATTCTAATTCTGCTGTTGATAAAGATGTACAACTTTGTTTCTTACTCAGCCAAGAAACTAATATGTTTACAAGAAAGAATGCTCCGCTGATAGTGCTTTTTCTATCATCCACATCTCCTACCCAATTTGCATCTGTGTATGCACATAATTTAAAGTTTTCATCTCTAGGATACCATAATCCAAGATTTACAGTGCCTTGTAAGTATCAGAAAATCCTTTTTACTGCTGATTCATGATTATCTCTAGGATTACTTTGAAATCTTAAAACAATACATACTGCATTCATAATATCAGGTCTAGTTTGTGTCAAATACAGTAAACCTCCTATCATAGATTTGTATCTAGTTGGATTAACAGGTGATTCATCCCTTTGTGATAATTTGTCATTTGTTGTCATAGGTGTGCTTACCGGTTTAGAGTTCTCCATCCCAAATTTCTTTAGTAACTCTTTTAAGTATTTGGATTGACTCAAGAATATACCTTTATCAGTCTATGAAATCTGCAATCCTAAAAATAATTTTATTTCTCCAATCATAGACATTTCAAATTCTTGCTACATTTTAATAGAAAATTGTTTACGTAATCCATCTTCTCCTCCAAAGATTATATCATCAACAAATACTTCTATAATCAAGATGTCATCATTAGCTACTTTATAATATAAATTGTTGTATGCATTTCCTTTAGTAAAACCAATCTTTAAAAGATACTTATCCAATTTTGCATACCAAGCTCTTGGAGCTTGTTTTAGTCCATACAGAGCTTTTCTCAACCTGCAAACCATATCATTGTCATCTGTCAAAGAAAATCCATTAGGTTGTTCAATGTATAATTCCTCTTCAAGATCTCCATTCAAAAATGCACATTTAATATCCATCTGATAAACTTTGTAGTTCTTGTGTGCTGCAAAAGGCAAAAATAATTTGACTTCCTCAATTCTAGCTACCAGTGCAAAGGTTTCATTATAATCAACTCCTTTCTGAAAATATCCCTTACACACTAGTCTTACTTTATTTCTGACAACCTTACCATCTTCATTAAGTTTGTTTCTAAATACCCATTTGGTTCCAATTACATTTTTATCTTTAGGTCGGGAAACTAATGTCCAAGTGTTGTTTTTCTCAATTTGTTCTAATTCTTCTTCCATAGCTTTAATCCAAAATTTATCTTCACATGCCTCATTAATAGATGATGGTTCAATTTGAGAAATAAGACTTACCTCTTCATTTTCCAATCTTCCTCTTGTCATAACTCCTTTAAACTTGTTTCCAATTATCTGATCTTCAGAATGATTCAGTCTTACATACCGGGGTGTTTTGGTTTGCTATTGTTCCTCAATTACTGTGGAATTCTCAGATGATACCGGGTTAAATAGATCTTCATTCTGTACCAGTGGATTCAGAGCAGGTTCATTTGTCAAAATTTCTATTGCCAATTCAGAGTCTATATACCTTGAAGTTCCTCTGAATTGTTCATCAATCTTTACATTTGTACTTTCAACAATTTTTTGCAATCTTTTGTTAAAACATCTATATACCTTGCTCTTAGATGAATAACCAAGAAATATTCCTTCATCACTTCTAGGATCAAATTTGCCAATATACTCATCTCTTCTGATATAACATTTACTTCCAAAAATTCTAAAATACTTAAAAGTAGGAGTATTACCAAACCATAGATCATGAGGGGTCTTCCCGATTTCACCTTTGATGTGAAATTTGTTAAATGTATAGACCGTTTTACTGACTACTTCTCTCCAATATACATGTGGTAGGTTTTCTTCTGATAACATACTTCTTGCTGCATCCAAGATAGTTCTATTTTTCCTTTCAACAACTCCATTCTGTTGTGGTGTCTGAGGTGCTGATAGTTGTCTTCTGATTCCATTCACTTCACAGAATGTATTAAATTCCTTAGATGTAAATTCACCTCCTTGATCTGATCTTAAACATTTGATTTTCTTACCGGTTTCATTTTCTACCATTGCTTTAAACAATTTGAACTTTCCAAGTGCTTCTGATTTTTCTCTGAGAAAAGTAACCCAACACATTCTAGAATAGTCATCAATGATTAGCATGAAATATCTATCACCTTGTAAGCTTTTAGTACTAGCTGGACCACATAAATCAATGTAAATCAAATCAAGAGCATTATTTGATTTTTCTGGAATACTTTTGAAACTAGCTCTAACTTGTTTTCCAAATTGACATTCCTTACATACTGTATTCTGAGGTTTGACAATTTTAGGTAAATCTCTAACTGCCTTAGTAGTACTGATCTTTACCATGCAATCAAAGTTTACATGACAGAGTCTCTGTTAGGGTTTCAAGCAGATCCAAAGCAAATATGAACTAATAATTATATGCAGATTTAAATACAAAAGATAACGAAATAAAACAGGACACAGGTAACACAGAGATTTAACGTGGTTCACCCAGAATGGGTTACATCCACCATACACAGTCGTCCAATCTTTCTTATTATCCAGCAAAAATAGTACATCAACCTTACAATGCCTTAAGAATCCCAGCCGCTTATAACATGTGTTTTTAGCACAACAAACAAAGTCGGCCTTTTTAGGGTTTTATTACAATGTCGGTTTTCATCAACGAAAAATGGCAAAAAAAATTTCTCGGGGGCTCCTGCCCCCAAACCCCCTCTTTTCTCGGGGGTTGCCACCCTCGAACCCCTGCTCGGGGTCCAGCCCAGCCCCGGACCCCAGCGAGGATACATGCTGAGTGTACAGTACTTTGCTGATCAGTCACCACATTTCAACAATCTTCCACTTGGAGACTGATCAGGCTCCACACTAAACAATCTCCCACTTGGAGACTGATACTACACGACACCACTGTACATGCAACATCTACTGGATAAAACACGAGGACTTGTCTGGTATAAATTCCACAATTATCAATCAAGAAGACCAACATAAACTGATGAAGAAATCAGCTTCTCCTATGGAACTGCCTTTGTGAACATATCAACAGGATTCTCACTTGTGTGAATCTTCTCAAGCCATAACTAACCCTCCTCCAAAATAGTCTGGATGAAGTGGTACCTGAGCTGAATGTGCTTTGTCCTTGAATGAAAAGTAGAGTTCTTCGCAAGATGAATGGCACTCTGGCTATCAGTATACAATGGGCTATCCTCTTGTGTCTGACCCAATTCCTCCAGAAAACATTGCAACCAAATCATCTCCTTTCTGGCTTCTGTAGCAGCAACATACTCAACTTCAGTGGTTGAAAGTGCAACAACCTTTTGCAGCCTAGAAATCCGACTGACTGCAGTTCCCCCTATAGTAAAAACATACCCTGTAGTACTCCTCTATGAATCAATATCACTTGCCAGATCAGAGTCAACAAATCCATTTAGAGCAGCATTAGATCCTTTGAAACATAATGCCTTCGTAGTAGTTCCTTTCAAATATCAAAGAATCCATTTCACAGCATTCCAATGTTCCATACTTGGATTACTCATAAACCCGCTTACAACTCCCACTACATGCGCAATATCTAGCCTTGTGCATACCATTGCATACATCAGACTGCCAACAATTGATAATATGGGATGTTAGACATTTTATTAACCTATTCCTGTGTCTTTGGGCACATCTCCTTAGTCAATTTGAAATGACTAGCCAAAGGTGTACTAACTCCTTTTGCATCCTGCATGTTAAATCTTTTCAACACCCTTTTTATATACTCACTTTGGGACAAATTCAAGGTTCTATTTTTCCTGTCCCGTGTAATCCTCATACCGAGAATTTGCTTAGCTACACCCAAATCCTTCATAGCAAATGACTTGGCTAATTTTTGTTTAGGATCATTTATATGTTGCATGTTAGACCCAGCAACAAGCATGTCATCAACATAAAGCAATAAGATAATATAACTGCCATTATCAAATCTCTTAAAATATACACAATGATCAGAATGACATCTATGATAACTGTGTTTAGCCATGAAACTATCAAATTTTAAATACCATTGTCGGGGTGCTTGCTTTAGGCCATACAGACTTTTTTTCAACTTGCACACCATGTTCTCCTTACCTTTGACCTCATATCTCTGTGGTTGCAACATGTAAATTTCCTCCTCCAAATCTCCATGGAGAAAAGTTGTTTTGACATCTAATTGTTCAAGATGTAAATCATCTACAGCCACAAGACTAAGTACAGTTCTAATTGAAGTCATTTTTACAACTGGAGAAAATATTTCATCATAATCTATACCATTTTTCTATGCAAAACCTTTTACCACAAGTCTGGTCTTATATCTTTTCTGACCTCCTTCCTCCTCCTTCAGCCAATACACCCATTTGTTAGGCAAGGCTCTTTTTTTTGCAGGTAAAGGGACTACGTCCTGAGTCTTATTTTTCATCAAGGAGTCCATCTCCTCTTTCATGCCTAGCTCCTACTATTGTTTGACATCTACCTGCATTGCTTCTTCATATTCTTCTGGTTCACCAGAATCCGTTAATAAAATAGAATACAAAGAAGGAGAAAATCTTTCAGGGGGTCTACTTGTTCTCGTAGAATGTATAACACTTGCACGAGTTTGTGGGACAATCTGTTGTTGCTAAGCATCAGGTACCTGTGGCATTTCATTTTCAAGAATCTCATCCAACACCACATATTATTGTTTGTTCTGTTCATGCTTCTTTTCCTGCATTTGTTCTTTATACATAACCTTCTCATTGAATATAACATCTCTACTTCTAATTATTTTCTTATTTTCAAAATCCCATAACTAATAGCCATATTCATCTATCCCATATCCAATGAAGGTACATCTATGAGATTTAGCATCAAGCTTGGTTCTGTTTTCTTTATCAACATGGACAAAAGCTTCACAACCAAAAGTTTTTAGAAAAGAATAATTTACCTTTTTACCAGTCCATGCCTCCTCTGGAATACCACCATCCAAAGGGGTTGAAGGTCCTCTATTTATCAAATAGATAGCAGTATGTACACCATCTGCCCAAAAATGTAAGGGCAATCCAGCATGCAATCTCATGCTCCTCGCGCGTTCCATGATAGTCCTATTCATTCTCTCTGACACACTATTTTCTTGTGGAGTTCCTGGAACTATCTTCTGCTTTTGAATCCCATTTAAGGAGCAGTAATCTTCAAATGCTTTGCTGAAATACTCACCTCCATTATCCGATCTGAGACACTTCAACTTTTTTCCTGTCTCATTCTCAACCAAAGTTTTCTATTTCTTAAAAGTTTAAAAAAAATCTGATTTTTGTTTTAGAAAATATACCCATGTTTTTCTGGTTGAGTCATCAATAAAAATAACATAATAACAAGAGCCACCAAGAGATGATATCTGAGTTGGTCCCCATACATCTGAATGTACAAGCTCTAACTTCTCACTCTTCTTCTCTTTCCCAACCTTAAGAAATCTGACTCTTTTTTGTTTACCATAAACACAATTTTCATAGAACTCTAAATCAATCTTCTGTTGTCCTGGCAATAGATTTTTGGAGTGAAGGGTTTTCATCCCTTTCTCACTCATGTGCCCAAGCCTATGGTGCCACATTATCGAATCTGTTCTTGCAACATTTATTATTGTTGTCCCTGCAGTAACTTTATCTGTAGCAGCTAGGGTAGAGTAAGTGTTACCTGTACATAGATATAATGTGCCTACCTTCACACCTTTAGCTATTACTAATGATCCTTTAGCGACCTTCCACAGTCTGTCTGAGAGGGTAACTATGCAACCTTCACTACCTAGTTGCCCTGTAGAAATTAAATTTATTCTTAAATTAGGAACATGTCTTACCTCCTGTAGAAACCAGTCATTTCCATTCTGCAACTTGATCTTTATCTTGTCTTTTCCAACAATTTGATAGGGCTCATCATCACCCAAATATACCTATCCAAAATCACCTTGAACATAATCTAGAAAATATTTTCTATGGGGTGTAGCATGAAATGAAGCCCCAGAATCTATTACCCAGGAATCATTAACATTATCCAAACATAAGATTAAAACATCTTGTAAAGTATTACTCGCAATATTAGCTTCCTTACTGTCATTTTCATTTTTGTCTCCTTCTTTGTTTTTCTAAGACCAACAGTCTTTCTTTAGATGACCAGGCTTTCCGCAGTACCAGCAATCTTTCTTTCCTCTGGATTGAGAGCATCCTTTCTTTGACTTCCCTCATGACTTCTCATTCCCAGAGCCTTTCCTCTTTCCTTTGATCTTCCTCTATTCTCCACATTCAAAACACTACCCGATGATGTTGGAGTCTCACCTGTGCTTTCCTTCGCATTTCCTCACTTAGGATAACACCAACAATATCATCAAATACCAAAGTAATTTTACCAGAGACATAGTTACTTACAGCCATAACCAAGCTATTCCAGCTTTCTGGCAAAGAACATAAAATCAAGAGAGCCCTAACCTCTTCTGCAAAATTAATTTTTACCGAAGACAATTGACTAGTAATTGTATTAAATTCATTTAAGTGCTTTGCTACAGATCCTCCCTCACTCATTTTCAAATTAAACAAATGCTTCATAAGAAATACCTTATTCGAAACCAAGGGTTTCTCATACAACTTAGCCAATGTCGCCATCAAATCTATAGTCATTTTTGTTTCTGTTATATTGAATGCTACAGACAGTGCAAGGCACAATTGAATGGATCCCAGTGCCTTTCTATCTAAAATGTCCCACTCTTCATCTAACATTGTGGTTGCTTTCTTTGCCCTTCCTTCCAATGGCCGCCACAAATCCTTTTGATACAGGTAATCCTCCATCTGCATTTTCCATAACTGATAATTCTATCTGTTAAACTTTTTGACCTTGAATTTGGAATCCTCCCTTGCTCCCACTCAAATCTGAAAGTCCTGCCAATTTACAGAAAATCTCGCTCTGATACCAATTGTTAGGGTTTCAAGCAAATCCAAAGCAAATATGAACTAACAATTATATGCAGATTTAAATACAAAAGATAAAGAAATAAAATAGGACACAGGTAACACAGAGATTTAATGTGGTTCACCCAGAATGGGTTACGTCCACCATACACAGTCGTCCAATCTTTCTTATTATCCAGCAAAAACAATAAATCAACCTTACAATGCCTTAAGCATCCCAGCCGCTTATAACATGCGTTTTTAGGGCAACAAACAAAGTCAGCCTTTTTAGGGTTTTATTACAATGTCGGTTTTCATTAACGAAAAATGGCAAAAAAAAATTTCTTGGGGGCTCCTGCCCCTGAACCCTTGCTTTTCTTGGGGGCTTTTGCCCTCGAACCCTTTCCCGGGGCCCGGCTTAGCCCGGCCCCAGACCCCGACAAGGATATGTGCTGAATGTACAGTACTTTGCTGATCAATCGCCACATTTCAACAATCTCCCACTTGGAGACACCGAACAGTCTCTTATGCCATAACCAACTTTCATCTATATGTGCAATTAAGCATGTTTTTTCATTGTTATTCAAATGAAAGATATTACCTCTAGTCTGATTACCAGTTGCAATTTCCAAACCAGTTCTATTCATGATTTTCCATTTTCTATTTTTGAATTGTAACTGAAATCCTTTCTCAACTAATTGATCAACACTCAAAAGATTATGCTTTAATCCTTTAACATAGTAGACATTGTGAGTGTTATGCTTACCATCAAGAGATATTGTACCCTTACCTTTGATTGAACAAGCTTTGTCATCTCCAAATCTCACTAAGCCTCCATTGTATTCTTGAAAGTTCAAGAATTTACCTTTGTCTCCTGTCATATGATGTGAGCATCCTGAATCAATGATCCATTCATCCTTTATTTCAACTTTAGCTGCCAAAGCCTGTACTACTGGTTGAGCAGTAGGTGCTAGTTGATCTTCTGTTATAGCAACAAAAACCCATCCATTGTCTGTTAGATCCTCATCAGAATCATCAGTCACACCTTCATCAACAATGTAACAAGATTTGTCTTTATTCTTCTTAAATCTATATCTCTGATATTCAGGGTTAGGCTTGTACGTTCTTCTAGCTTCTTCTCTTAGTCTAGCATGTCTATCAGAGGATCTTGAAGCCATATGACCAATCTTATTGCAGTTAAAACATTTAAAGGGTGTTTTACCTTCATACTTGCTTCCAACTGGACCTTTAGGCATTTTCCTTGCAAATAGTGCTTCAAGTTCTTCAAGTTCTTCATTTTCTTTCCTACTTTCTTCAAGTTCTCTTGCATAAAAGGCTTTCCAATCAGATTTGTCAAATGATGGAGTAGATGATGTTGATGCTTTAAAGGCCAACTCTATCTTTATAGTAGCAACATTACCAAATTCTTCAATTTCAAAAGCTGAAAGTTTCCCAATCAATGTATCCCTAGTAACTGATGTATTAGGCATTGTTCTTAACTCATTAATAGCAGTGACTTTCATTTTATATGCCCGTGGCAATCCTCTTAAGACTTTTGAAATAATTTCATTTTCACTTAACGTTCCTCCACAACATTTAATACCCAAAACAATTTCATTTACTCTTTCCATAAAAGTAGAAATCCTTTATTATTCTTCCATTTTCAGATGTTCATACCTGACTCAGAAGCTTTCAAGTTTTGCAATTTTGATTGTGGAATATCCTTCATTCAGTGTTTCCAAATGATCCCAAATAGCTTTAGTAGTAGACCTATCTGATAGTCCCATAATTTGTTGATTTGATAATGCGCTCAAAAGTGTTTCTCTTGCTTTGCAATCATTTTCCTCATCTTTAGTCAAGTTAGCTGGACTAGGCTGACCTTGTAAAGCAGCATTATAACCATTCTTTGTAACATCCCAAATGTGTTTTCTAATGCAATTTAGATGTGTCTCCATTCTGATCTTCCATATGCCATAGTTGGTTCCATCAAGTTTAAGCCTGTCCTTCCTGAAATAATTAGTAGACATTGGATCTCCTCAAGCTGTTAAACTTCTACAAAAGAGGACTAGGCTCTGATACCAATTGTTAGGACCCAGAGACAACTGAGAGGAGGGGGGGTGAATCAGTTGTCAAATAAATTCAAACCAAAAACAACTTAACCAACTTAATGCTCAATACTGGTAAACCAGTTTAATATCTCGGTAGATAGTTTTAACAATTAATTGCTATACCGGTAAGAATTAGTGCATGAAACCTAAACACAAAGTCATCCACAACACATAACACCAATATTTGTACGTGGAAACCCTGTAAGGGGAAAACCACGGTGGGAAACCTTACCCACAATCAGATGATACTACTGTAGATAGTAAGTGTACATAAATGGGGTCTGCACATGCAAAATGGCCAACCACCTAGAGCTCACTGCTCAATCACAAAATGAGAGTCACACTGACTATAGTTGGATGGTTAAATCCAATAAGAATGTACTACACAAAATAGCATCTTCATATGCTGGATTCAGTACTGGTGTAGTTCTGATTGTCTTCACAAAAACCCTCCTTCAATCTTCAAATGATGTCTGCATGTATAGCTCTGCTTATTCTTGCATATACCTTTACACAATCCTTTTTCGCATTCCACATCTGATCTTACAAATAAGATCTTACATTTATACCATAACCTAAGACCAATTTTAGTAGGTCAGCTCTACAAGATATTACAATAAAAACATTTTACAAACAATATAATATCCGATGCAATAACCGATTAAACATGTCGGCTTAATGCATTTACAACAATAATTAATCATCTCCATAACGTGCCATGTTGATCTGGAAAAGATAAACCTGCCAGTGTAACCCTAGACCTATTTGCCGGTAACAACAAATATGCAACTATGAATATACCAATGAACAAAACTCCAGGACAAGATGTCCAAACGATGTCTTGGACATAACCATGTGTTTTCCATATTATTCCAAGTGTCGGTGATCAATATATCTTGTCGGTGTTCCAGATACCGGTGATTGTGCATAAGTCACTTGCTTGCCAGTGAATGTTATTGATTCTCCAAAGTGCCAGAGTTGATAAGAGTTTAGTAGGTGTTGACATCAATGACAAAACCATACCAAAATACCAACAACCTATTAATGTGGTTTTCACACCACATTGTATGCAAGTTATTAATTCTCCTTTTTCGTGTTATTATCTTGGGCTAACGCTTTCATTAAGTTTATATGTATGCATGTATGACTCTTGACTACAGGAGATTTCAGGTACAGTGCCGCATGGGTGCGAGGTTCGTCTCCACCTGGATTCGCAGGTTTGAGTGTACCTCTTTGGTCCTTAGAATTTGGATTAGGTGGTTGTAAGACCCTCGTTTGACCTTAGTCATGCTCAAGTGAGCATCGTTAGTCATCATCGATATTCCCTTTGGTTGGGTTTGCAGGTTGTCTGTCCGTTTGGCTTCTTGGGTTACATGTCTTGTGTGTATGGTTAAATTGAGTAATTAGTCCTTAGTATTTAATTTGATTAAATATGTGTTTGTGCATTAAAGATTAATGAACTAAATTAAATGGGGTTACTTTATGCAATTATCGTTAATTTGAATTGCTTGATTTAAATTGGGAGCAAGTTCAATTAAATAGTTAATTTTAATGTTAAATTTATTATGTTTATGCTTATGAAAAGAAAGATTTAAATTTAATTGAAATAGAATTAATTTTATCTTCTTGGCATTTTGGAAATAGAAAGGTTAAATTCGGTTATTTGGAAAAATCAATTTTAATTTGAAAAACAAGTTTAATTATTGATATAGTTTAAAAGAATGATTTTGAGAAATTATTTTAAATAAAATATTTTAATTCCAAAAAAATAAAATTTTGGTCAAACCTTTCCCATTTAACCTAGGTTTTTGGAAAAATAGGGGGGATTGATTTTTTTTGGAAAATATTTTGGATGAAAATTTTGGGGATTTTGGAAGGAGAAGGATTTCTTGAGTTGCAAGTTGGGGCTCTCCATCAGATCCTTTCTAGGAATGCTTATTGAGGTAGGAATTTGTTTATCAATTTGGTTATTTGTTTAAAAAAAAAAATGGGCTTGAATGTTCTTCATGTTAGGGTTTCAAGCAGATCCGAAGCAAATATGAACTAACAATTATATTCAGATTTAAATATAAAAGATAAAGAAATAAAATAGGACATAGATAACACAGAGATTTAACGTGGTTCACCCAGAATGGGTTACGTCCACCATACACAGCCGTCCAATCTTTCTTACTATCCAGCAAAAACAATACATCAACCTTACAATGCCTTAAGCATCCCAACCGCTTATAACATGTGTTTTTAGGGCAACAAACAAAGTCGGTCTTTTTAGGGTTTTATTACAATGTTGGTTTTCATCAACGAAAAACGACAAAAAAAATTATACGTGCTGAGTGTACAGTACTTTGCTGACTGAAATTTTTTATTTTAAGTCTCTATATGAGACTGTTTAAAACAAAAATGGGGGTTGTTGTTTTTAGAAAAGAAAAAAAAATATAAAACAAAAATATATTTCATAGCAAAATCATTTTTTATTTCAAAATCGAAGTTTTATTGTTTAAAAAATAAATAAAAAAGAAAATGTAATTCATTGGGGTTGGAGAGATGGGGAGCAGAGGCTCAACCCGCCGCCTCCTCCCCCCTGCGTGGGTATGCGACCAGCGGCGGCCGCAGCTAGCTACGACCCCCGCGGTGGCCGCAAGGTCCCCCGCGGTGGCACCGCCCGCGGCTAGGACACGACCGCCCAACCCCCGTGAAAGGGAGGTGGGCTCGGCTACCCTTTTTGCCGCCCCCATTATATTATTGTTTTTAAAAATTATTTTTTTTAATATTTTTTTAATTATCAAAAAAATAAATATAATAATTATTTAATATTATTCAATGTAAATTTTAATTAAGTTTTTAATTAAGTTTAAATATGGCATTTAATTAATAAATTATGATTATTTGTAATTAATTAATTGTATAAGTGACAATATACTTTAATTAATTTTTAAATTGTATTTTATTATTAATGTATATTTTTCTAATTAGATACTTAATTTGTTATTTTGTTATTATTAATTGTATATATTTTTTTTTAATTGCAGATTAAAAATATATATATAGTAATTAATATTTAAGTTTAGTAATTTTCTATATATGCACAAGGAAATAAATTGTTAAGTAGGAATGGACTATCTTTATTTGGATTCCTTATATGTTTATGTTTCCTTGATCCATATAGTGTAACTGGGCTTGGAAAAGACGAAATTGGAGAGATTGTTTTTGAGCCAATATGAGAAAGATGTTTTATTTGAAGAATAAATATCTTATTTAGTTGGTTAATTATTATTTAATTATATTCATGTGAACTTGGTTTAAGAACTCATAATGATGCATTCATGTATGTTCGATGCTAATGAACCTTAGGGAGTTAGAAAACCAAGAATCAAATTGTACCTAGATGAGGTAGATAATTGAAATCTAACTTAGATAAATTAGAAAATTGGATCGATTTTATTGTTTAAATCAATAGGAAAGAAGATTGTCTTTTCTGGTTATTGCCTATGTGAGTTTAATTTTTGTATTCGCTTTTGCTTAAGTAATGGCAAGCCTTATTTTGTTTGATAGGATCTTGTCATATGGATTGATTTGGGGTACCTATTTATGTCCTCAGTCTCAAGTTTGACTATTGTTTTGCAGTGGTGTTGTATTTGGTCTTATCCTTTATGTGGGTGTTGAATGATGTTTGGTGGTTGACCATAGTTGGTCAGGTCTCTAGTTAGAGTACCGTCTGTTAGTGCACCTCATATGAAGTCGTGTTGGACCAAATGGTTGTTTCCTCCATTTTGAACTCTGTTTGTTTGACATGTGTATTCCTTGATTTTTGAGTTCATTTGAGTATGGTCTAGTGTCTAATGGGAAAGTGGCTTTTGATTGGGGGCCGCGCCCAAAGTGGCTGCTGGGTAACCCATCGGAAGTGTGTCTAATAAGTGATAACCTAATAGTATATTAGAGTGTTAGTTAATGAATCACTAAGTAAGATAATTGTGCCTCACACATGGGACGAGTGCTAACACAAATTCAACATGCTGTGAGAAGGCCTGAAATGGCAAACCATCATCCTTGTCTTCATGAGAGGATGTGTGGGTCTACATGAGGCTTGGATGGACTGGAGGTTCGGATTAGGTTGTCAGGGTAACTCAGTGTATGGGGTTGGAACCTATGAAGACCTGCCGTGGTAACCATACAAGGTTGTGTGATGACACTTGTCCCTACGTTCGCTAGTGTGTGGTTGTATTATCTTGAAAGGAGCGCTTTTGTGGAGTCATCCTGTTGCTTATGCCCTTGTGAGTACCTGGTTTCATGTTATACCTTGGGTTATGATGACTTAGTTTGCAAATGCTCAAGTGGACCCTTGTATTAGCTTCAATTATGTTCAGCTGGATCCTTTCCTTTTCAGGGATCATTTTTGTATTTATTGACCGATGTGGTCATTTGTATATTGGTTATGTTTCGCCTTGATGGAAAGATTGTAAATAATGAGAACCTTATGTATTATGAACTTATTTAATTATCAGAGGGGTCTGGCAGTTGAGAAGACCCGTAGATGTAGCCCTTTAGGGGTGAACTCCGAGATTATCTTGGTGTTATGTGATGTTTTTGTTCTTATGTTTCATGTTTGGTTTTAGCATGTATGGATGGCATTTTGATAGAATGTATAAATGGATCAGACGAGATTTATTGTAAATGCATGTATGCAGTCGTCTTTTAATGCAGTAAATTGGAACATGAAAGAATGTAGCTTAGGATAATGGAATATATTCAGTTATTGTTAAGGAAATTAAGTATGCATGGAAATATCTGATTAGTTTATGGTAAAATTCAAGTGTGTTGTTAAATTAGATTCATGGCTTATATTTTGATGAAAAGTATGAATGAAGGGTATAGATAAATCTTAATGGATGAACTTTATTTTGTGATTTATATTTTCATCTTCTGAAAGAAATTATCCTTGTTTAAGAATTATCTAGTTATAAGATAATCAGCTTACTGGATTTATTAGTGTGAGTTAAGTGAAATATGGAATTGAGTAATCACGTTGGAAAACCTTGTAGGTGTTAGTTGATGGCTTCCGCTATGTAATCTGAATTTTGATATCTTGTTGTATCCTATGTTGTGTTTATCTTTACCAAAAAAAAAATATTTGCATTTTATTCTTGTGTTTTGGCTTAATCCCTTTGGGGTTTCTTGGTGGGGCATTACATTTGGTAATAGAGCCAAGTTGCAAACACTGGGATCTCTAGTGTCACGTGTACCCTTAGTTGGTGTGAGGTGTATCGACCTTATGTGCATGCTTGTCCTCCTCTTTCTATGTGAGTGATTTAGCAGACCTTAACTTGTGTGTAATGCGTGTGTTCACACCTTGTTTTCATCTTCATGATGTTGGTGTTTTGAGTGATTATATGTGCTTTATGTGCTTATTGATGTCTTGGTCTACGATTACTCATATTCTGAAAGAGAGTCATATATACCTTCCTTATTGAGTGTTGTACTCTTTGGACTAATCCATTTGGGTTGGTCCGTGGTTGTCTTGAATTTGAAAGTGCGAATTGTGCTTGTTTAAGATTATGATCTATCTTAGTGTTGTCAACTTGAAGGACTAGTATGGTAAATGTTGAATGGCTATAACCCTTCCTCCTCTCTCTCTCTTTCTGGAAATTAAAATATTTGGGATGTGTGTAATTATCTCTGATTTGAGTTTTCCTTTTTGCAAGAGAAAGGTGTGACTTCTTGAACCCTTGTGTAAACCGTATGACGCTTATGTGTTTTTAGATAATAAAAGGGCTTTGGGTTGAAAGTTCATATTGGTTGTTGGGAGAAAATTGTATGTGTACATTAAAGAATTCTCCATGTGTAATGTAGGAGTAACATAATTAAATTCTATCTTGAGTGAGGTGCATTAATATGTGAATAGTTGTTATGTGAAACTGGTTTGTTTGTAAAAGAAGTATTAAAGGGAACATGTTATAGTAGCTTCGAGAGTGTATTAATGTGTTCCACGAAATATTGTTTTATGTGTTTCATTAAACCAGTTTGATTGAGGATCTATTTTAATAATTCTCCATTGAACGTGCCTTTGGGTATATATAATTACCTTATTATGTTTAGAAAGTGTGAATGAAAAACTTTTTTGATGTGCATGCATTAATATGTATTATTTTGTTGATAGCTCCTCGTTTACCTTCTTATCGAATTTGATTTTCAACGATAGGTTGCAAATTATGATATGTGTCTGTATTGTATTAAAGTAACGAGTATTCGCAAGAGGTCTGGTATTATCGAAAAGATTGCCTATTTTGATCTCTGTTGTTTGGAAAACTAGAACATTACGTTGCAACCATAATAATTGGAAATGTCATGTTAGGTTGTTTGGCATCCTTTTAAAATGGTAGTGAAATGAAAACCATGCAATTAAAGTGATAGGCTTTTAGTGAGAAATTTTAGTATATAGTGTGATCTTGTTGATCTTGTGTCTTTATAGGAAATAGTTAGATTATCAAACTCTCTTTTCCTTCTCTCTTTGCCTAGATTATAAGATTTTTAGAAATACTACAAAGAATGCATTGATTTAAATAGAATGTTTATAAAACATGTGAAATTGTGTTGTTGCATTTTGGCTTCATATTGAAAGATGAAAGTCCTTTTTGGAAAAGAATTTGCATAGTTAGTAATTTAGATACAAATGCTTATTGAGATTAGAGAAAGATATAGGAATGATATTATTTCCTTATGTAATTGTGAATTATCAATAATTTCAATACTTGTATCTAGAGTAAACTTGATTCAGTTATTCATGTGGAAAGCATAATTAAAATCTTCCTTGAGTAGATGATAGCGTACTGAAAAGTACTCCCCATAGATGTGACTAAACCAGTACTGGTGTATTCGTGTGTATTGTAAGAAACCAGTGCTTATTATATGTGCCCATGGATTGATGAAGTAATCAACCATGGAGGATATGTTGCTTATGAGTATGGGAAACCATACCATTTATATGATGTTGCTTATTTATTTCCCTACTGAGTACCAAACCTCGGGTTGTGGGTAATTCAGTATGTTAAGGGGTAGTATTCGAAGTCACCATTCCTTGAATAGTATGGATTGGCATACGAGTAATGTTGGCACAGAGTGACTTTAGCTTCTCTATTTTGAGGAATGATATAGTTATACAATAAGACTGTATCAAAGGTGTTACTACTTATCAAGTTGCCATTAGTTTTATGTTCAAAGTTATTCTATATACTCTAGTCGGTTATCTCTATCGAGATATTCAGTCGGTATGCACAGTCTAGTCGATTATTGAAGAAAGTAGTCTTAGAGCGTAGTATACACCGAGCTGTCTACCGAGTATCATTCTATGTCTACTGAGCAGCAAGATGACACACCGAGTTGATATACACCGAGTGAAACGTGTTACTAGATTCATTGAACCTAGACATACATATGAAAACGTGTTACAAGATCGAGGAACATCTAACCGTTATCACATTGGAAATTGCACTTAAAGATTGTGTATGATTTTGAGGTCATCTAACCAATGAAATATTTTGCATGGTTATTCATTTGATAAATCATGATTGTAAGATCGAAGCAATGAATGGATCGCCGACATAAGAGATCTATTTATATAGCATAAGTTAAGAATTAAAAAGGGTGTGTGTGCATGAGTGTAAGAAGATTGTTACAGAGACACAGAGGTCACCAAGAAGGTTTTCAGAGAATAGTTGAAGAACAAAGTAAATAGAAGGGTTTACCGAGTTACTATATGGGTTACCGAGGTATGTTATAAGCAAGGTAATCTATTCTGAGCACATAGAATCTGCTATAACATTCTAGATGTAAAGTTGCAGATATTTGTAATGATTTATTGTAATATTTTGAAGTTGTAAGAGAAACCTTTAATAGGGTAAAAGACTCTAAACAAGTCTATAAATTGTAAAGCCTCTAACCAGGTGCAACATTTAGTTTAAGTGATGTAAAATCCTTTAGAAAGGTAGATCTAACAGATCTTGTTACTCCTAATAGGGTAAGCTATCAGAAATAGCTAAACATGTAGCTCTAATCGAGCACTCTTTATTATTGCAATAGTGAAGTTGTGGGTGCCATCCCCACCACAGTTTTTCTCTCTAACCAAGAGTTTCTACATAACCAAAATATATGTGTTATGGAGTGAATCATGTATGATTGTTATCTATTTGTTATAGCTTTATATTATGTTACTACACTATTCGGTTTATGCATAACAGTAAAGTTATTGTTGAAGAAAAGTTTTGAAGTACTGATTCACCCCTCCCCTCTCAGTACATTAGCTTTCCATATTGGGCCTAACAATTGGTATCAGAGCATCAATCTTGGAAAAGGGTTTAACTGCCTAAAGAGAAAGATCTTATCAATGGAAGGCTATAAACAATCTTGGAGGATTGTATACCTACAAGAAGAGCTGGATCATGCTAATCAAGTGATCACAGACATGCAAAGGCAAATGCAAAAATATCTGAAAGTAAGAAGAAGATTGTCTGATGATTTGCAGGACTCTCAAGAGTTAGTGGAACAAATTGAGACATCATTTGAGAATAGTATTTCTAAAGAGATTGAAGAAATGATTGGAGTATTGAAAGAAAAGAACAAAGCATTGGTTGATCAACTAAAAGCAATAAAAAGAGAACATGAACATTTCAGCACATAGATGACTGAAAATCTTGATGCATTAAAGATAGGCGAGGATAAAGTAAGAGATCTACAAAGAGAGAAACAACAACTTGAAGTCTTAGTATCTGATAAGAATGATGAAATCACAAGGTTGACTGGAATTCAACAAAATCTATCAGATCAACTAGGTTATGCACATCATGAAGCAAATTCGAAGGATAATGAGAATCAAGCATTGAAACTTGAAGTATCAAGGCTGACCGATGAACTTGTAACATAGAAGAAATCCAAAGAAACATTGAAGAATAGTTATGAAGCATCAAAGATGTTGGATGAGAAACTGAATACAAGAAGACCCAACAAAGATGCAGGACTCGGTTACAAAGGAAAAGACTCTACCGAAAAGGGAATTCATACTACCGAGAGAGGAGAATCATCAAAGCAAGCTAGAAACAAGAATAACATCAAAAGAAAGAAGCCTATTTGCAACTACTATGGAAATCAAGGTCACACTACCAACTTGTGCCAAATCAGAAAAGGTAAGCAACCGAATGTCACTAAGTCCAATGGTTATTGTTACAATTGCAATAAATATGGTCACACATCTAAACAATGTAGGACAAAGTCTGTAAACAATTATCAGAAGACAAAATTCAAAGGGTTTTGTAAAAACTATAATAGATATGGACATAGTGCCAAGAAGTGTTGGTTTAAGCAAAAGAACTATATGTGGTATGCACACCGAGCAAATGCTAGAGGTTACCAAACTCACACAAATCCTTACTGACAATATTCTGCAGTACCATGGGATTACAATAGAAGGATATGGTGTGAATGTTGTGGAAGATATGGACATATAAGTGCCAACTGTTTTATAAGGTTTGGGATGTACAACTGAAGATCATGGAGAAATCCTGGGTATGGCATGTTTTCATTCTCACAAAGTTAGACACTTAGCTGGAGATTGCAGAGATCAACCTAGAAAAGACACTAAGGAAATAAAAGACAAATTAAAGATGATTTGGAAAAAGAAGGAAACTGTGTCAAATGAAGAAAGCACCTTACCTACCGAGTTAGGTGCACCTATTCCAAATTAATCCATAAAGGTATGAAGGGACTACATTCTATCAAGGTTAAATCTTAACACTTCCTATTTTATTATGTACTTAATTCAAATCTGCATAATTAAGATGTAATAGTAAGTTTGAAATTCTATCAAAGTGTTTTGAAGCACTTTACAGGAAACCTGTCAAGTCGGTGAATACAGGAAGCCTGTCAAGTCGGTGAATGAAAGAAGTTTGGTTACTCGGTTAAAGCAGAAGAAATTTTAGTGGAATTGAGTGCATTTAATATTTTTGACCTAACCTGCACAGAGCCCGATAAGGCATATTGTGTACTTAAAAGAATTTTCGCGGTCATTTTCAACTCACCAAGTTTTCGAGAGAGCAAAGCAAAGCGAATCTAAGGGGATCAAATCTCCTACAAAGAAAATTCAAGGTATTTACATTAATCACAATGCATTGTTAAGTTGGGTTACCGATCTTATCAAGTTGTCATTATTTGCTAAGTATAAAGCATCAGTCGTTTGAAATCCTGAAACCCTAAGGATCCTTTGTTAGCTTTTATCTGAAATCTAAAATGGCGCCTAAGATCCAAGATCCCATTGTTGTCAAGAATGTAGAGAAGCCCTCACTAAAATACTCTTTGACTCCCAAAGTTGCATCTGAACCGGATGACAAAACTACTTTTTCACTCATCCCGGATAGAGTGTTGTTAGTCAAGGATGTGAGATTCTTCACCAAATGTTGTGTTGAAGAACTCAGTCATGTTGAAATCAAAGACACCTATGATGAGCTGTGTATCGATGGTAAATTGAACAACAAGTATGAGCACATCAAGATCAAGGGATTGACTGAAGCACTAACCTATCCCCGTGTGTTCAAACCCCAGTGGGTCAAGTTTGTTCTGAGCAAAGTTCACGATGATTTCATGTGCCTAGAAGAGCAACCATTTAAGATTACCAAGGAAATCATTCATCTGATTATCGGTTACCCCATTTATGACCATGCCCGAGCCCAAAAGATGATATCACAAAAGGAATTGATCAATTTAACCAGAGTGGGATCAGATTGCAGAGGATTAAAATTGAACAATGTCACAGATGAAGAACTAAAATTTGCCATAAGAGTAATAGGTTACTGTTTCTTCCAATCAGTAAGGGAAAATAGTGTACCCTGTGCAGCAGTAGACCTGGCATACAAAATTGTGAAAAAGGGAATGAAAATTGATCTATGTGAGGTATTGCTGAAGAACTTGTTTGAGAATCTAAACACCATCAGGAAGCCAAAGAAGAATAACTCGGCTAATACACTAAAGTTTGGATCATTACTTGTATGCATGTTTTTCTATTTTGAAAAATTCTTTCGATCAGTCAGTAAAGTTGTTTGGGAACTACACTAACCAATCACCCATCAGATCAATGACTTCATTAAGAAGTTAGGTGATAATTTCAATGATGTTATGGATGATTACTTCAGTAAGTTTCAAGAGAAAATGCATAACAGGTACCAGATTCCACCCCAACTAGTGGAGAAATACAAAAATGACATGTTTTGAAGTTGACACTGATTACTGTTATGTGAATGCTGTGGAACAAAGGATTCAATCTTTGTCACCTATGGGTTACGAAATTGATTTTGACATCACACAACAACAAATTGATGCATTTCTTACATTGCCAAGACATGCTACCAAACTGAGGTATGGAACCTATGAGGAAGTAAAGGAAAAAGTAAAAATGAGCATTGTAGTACCCAAAGCTACAAGAAAGGCAACAAAGATGATAAAGGCATTATCGGAGAAATTCAGAGAAGACTCTTTCTCTACACCTATCAAAGGCACCATTGCCATTACTGAAGAGGAATTTGAAGCCCAAGAGGCAGCTATAACATTGAGCACTAAATTGCCTAAGGGAAGAGTATTGAAGAGAAAGAAATAGGACACATCAAAGGCCTCACTGACTCCACCTCCAAAGCGACCTAACACTAGAGCATCTGTAACTTCGCCAAGTAAGAAAACAAAGAGTGTTACTGCACCCAAGGTAACAAAGACCTACAAGAAATCTACTCAGAGACTAATTTTGGCAAAAGAGTCTAGTGATACCGAATCAGAGGATGCAAGCAAATTTCAGATTGTCAAAAGAAAGAAGGTAAATGTACATAGTGTTGAAAACTTCTATGCTAATCTGAAAGAATATGGAGGATTTGGATCATTTAGATATGTTAAGTATGAAACCAGAAATAATGATGACAAGAGACAAATTGAAGAAGCTGTCATCTGCACACTTCTAAAATTCCGGTTGGCTCCATTGGAACTAGCTAAGTCACTTCCAAATGAACTTTACTTGCATATTGATAATAGGTGGAAGTATACAATGGACTCAGAGAAATAGATCAGAGAAAGAAGTCTGGTTCATCTCTTTCTTGACATGTCAGTAGCTGAAATAAAAGAACATCTGACAACCTACAACTCAAAGTTTCTTGTCAAACAAAGAGCCTTAAAACTGATGAATGGGTTGTATATTGAAGTGGAAAATGAGACAAAAGCAAAGTGGTAGGAAATCTTTAAAATCAAGGATGCCGACGAGCAAGCTATAGTTGAAGTTATTGATGTCATCGAGCAAGATACTGATGTTACCGAGCAAGACCCTGCTGACACCATTCAAATATATGAAGATGTCATGGATACAGAGGCACCAGAAAAGGAAATGATAGAAGGCAATGCATATGCAAAACTTGTATCTAGTGAATCAGTCTTGGAACAAGTTCAGCCTTATCCACCGATCAAGCAACTTGTCTCAACTGAAACCCCTCATGACACGGATCAAGGCACTGAAGGTCACAAGTCTATAGCAGGAGAAGGTACTAATCAAGAATAGACATCTCAAGTACCTTCTAGCACTGAGAATGTTGCAACTGAGACACCAAGTACCGAGACACCAAAAGACACTACAGAGGCTAAAGAAATCAACCAAAGTGTTGCCTCTACCGAGCAACCTATCGAGGGTCATCAAGCCTCACAAGCCATTGTCTTAGTTCCATCAGTAAAAGGTAAAGATAAGAAGATGAAAAAGCATAGTTTTAAAGTTGATTTGTCAAAACCAATAGTGTTCCCCAATATAGATATATCAAAATTAAAGGGGCAAGCACTCATTGATTTCTGTGAACTATGCAAAGCAAAGGCCGAACAAGAAAAATAAATGGCCATTCAAAAGAAAAATAAGGTACTTCAGAAGGTGAAAGCACTCTTAATAGATATGCTACATGAAGCTACAGTATCAACAGATGCAGCCATCCACATTCAACTAGATGAACTCCTAACAAAGATAGAGACATTTGGAGTAGATACATCGGAGTATTTGAGCAAGCTAAAAGACAAAGAGCTCACTGCAAAAATGATAGAAGAGGTACATAAAGCTATAGCTATTAGCAAAGTTAAACTTGTCAAATTTATTGCTGAGTTGACTCCTCAACTCAAGCACATTCTTTATTTATTTCAAAAACTCTGCACATTTTCTTTATTCATTAAAGACATTAAGAATAAAACAAAGGCAATTGAGAAAGAGATCACCGATCTCTCAAATAAGTTGACCACAGAGCCAAATTTAGTTCAGAATTTCTATACAAGGTTACAACAACTCATGGCTCAACAATTGGACCTAAGAAATGAAGAACACAAGATCAGGATGGACATAATGACACTTCAGACATTATTCCTTCCTCATCTTTCATCCGTCCAAGAATAGATCAACCGAGCCACCTCCTTTTCTACTACACAAGAGGGAAGCACTTTAGATGGCTTAATATCATTATTGGCTGATATTCAAGCACAAAATTATTTAATGGATAGTGTAAAGATTGCACTCTCTGTCGCTCTCACCGAAGCACAGACCAAGTACAAATCCATTTTTGACCAGTTACCACCCCCAAATGGAAATTAAGTTTTGATGTTTGTCAAAAAGGGGGAGTGATATGATATAGTATTAAGAGGAGTGATACAGTATTGGGGGAGTGTAGTATTCAAAGTATCAAACAAAAGGAGTATAGTATACAGGGGGAGTATACCAAGCAGAGTATCCAAGAGCAGTGAACCGAGCAGTGAACAAGACAGTAAGCAAAGATCAAGAGCAGCACACAGAACATTGGTCTTCAAGCATGCAAAATCAGGGTTTTGTACAGTATATCGATAAGGGGAGTATATCTAGATTTACTATTTCATTGACTATTGTATATACTGTCAGTATAGTCAAATTTTGCAAGTATATATATTATTGAGTTATAACTTTGAAAGTAGTTTTTGTCAAACATCTCAACTAATGTCAAAAGGGGAGATTGTTACTACTTATCAAGTTGCCATTAGTTTTATGTTCAAAGTTATGATATATACTCTAGCCGGTTATCTCTACCGAGATATTCAGTCGGTATGCACAGTCTAGTCGGTTATTGAAGAAAGTAGTCTTAGAGCGTCGTATACACCAAGCTATCTACCGAGTATCATTCTATGTCTACCGAGCAGCAATATGACACACCGAGTGGATATACACCGAGTGAAATGTGTTACCAGATTCATTGAACTTGGACATACATATGAAAATGTGTTACAAGATCAAGGAACATCTAACCGTTATCACATTGGAAATTGCACTTAAAGATTGTGTATGATTTTGAGGTCATCTAACCAATGAAATATTTTGCATGGTTATTCATTTGATAAATCATGATTGTAAGATCGAAGCAATGAATGGATCACTGACATAAGAGATTTTTTTTTATACAACACAAGTCAAGAATTAAAAAGGGTGTGTGTGCATGAGTGTAAGAAGATTGTTACAGAGACACAAAGGTCACCAAGAAGGTTTTTAGAGAACAATTGAAGAACAGAGTAAACAGAAGGGTTTACCAAGTTACTATATGGGTTACTGAGGTATGCTATAAGAAAGGTAATCTATTCTAAGCAAATAGAATCTGCTATAACATTCTAGATGTAAAGTTGCAGATATTTGTAATGATTTATTGTAATATTTTGAAGTTGTAAGAGAAACCTTTAACAGGGTAAAAGACTCTAAACAAGTCTATAAATTGTAAAGCCTCTATCCAGGTGCAACATTTAGTTTAAGTGTTGTAAAATCCTTTAGCAAGGTAGATCTAACAGATCTTGTTACTCCTAACAGGGTAAGCTCTCAGAAATAGCTAAACATGTAGCTCTAATCGAGCACTCTTTATTATTGCAGTAGTGAAGTTGTGGGTGCCATCCCCACCACAATTTTCTCTCTAACCAAGAGTTTCTGCGTAACCAAAATATATGTGTTATGGAGTGAATCATGTATGATTGTTATCTATTTGTTTTAGCTTTATATTATGTTACTGCACTATTCGGTTTATGCATAACAATAAAGTTATTGTTGAAGAAAAGTTTTGAAGTACCAATTCACCCCTCCCCTTTCAGTACATTAGCTTTCCATATTGGGCCTAACAAAAGGTGTACTCAATACTTTCCCTTTTGATGAATCTATTTATAGTTTTATGTGTGACAGCCTATTCCTCTCCTTTATTTGAGCATTTTGAGGGTGATTCTTGAGCATGGTGGTGGTGTAATTTGGAGGATCCTTTGCCTTGTCTTCATGAGAGGTAGGTTTATCCACATGAGCTTCCAGTTAGTATGTGTTGGTGAGCATGTGGGTGGACCTTAGTCATGTATACCTCTGGCTTACGGCGAGTATCCTTATAGACACGTCACTATGCGGGACGTGACTTGCATGTGCTTGTTTCCGCGAGGTACACTACCATGCAGGATACATCCATTGCGTGTCTTCTCCACTTGGGGTATGGCCATGCCACGTGACAGCGTGATGTGGGGTGATGTCAAGGTGCACACCACCATGCCATGTGGGTAGTGTGACTACATTGCACCACATGATGAGCTACTATGATAGCTAGACGATTGTTCCTTCCTTCCTTGTTGGTGTCTAGATGCGAGTCACATAGTGATGTTATGTGCAGTTGTGATATTCTTTATATTTCTTTGGGGACCAGCAATTTATTTTACTTTGACTTTGAAGGTTTAGCCATGATCTTGTGATCTTTTGCATTCTTGATTTGGTGTTGCAAATTCCAGATTATTTTCTTGCCTTACTATTGGAATTGATGATTTATTATCTTTATTCATCTGTACTTTGGTGGCTAAACTGGTTTATCCTTATTGTTTTTGTATGTTGGTCTTGTGTTGAAATGTGAAATTCCTCTCCAAGGACATATGAGACGGTCTTGGTAGAGTGTGTACAAGGAAGTAGACGTAAGGAACCTTGAGGATGGGGGTATATGAGGTTGTGATGCAGCTAGGATCCACTACCTACCTATGTGTGGTGACTATCTCTTGGAGGCTAACCACCTTACTCAACAAGAGATGCTCACGAAGGTCTTGTATGGAAGGTAACACCACTATGGTTTGCCTAGCACCATCAAGCCTTGAGTGAGATATTAGATATTTATGGTCATATTATTGTTCTGAGATCAGGCATAGAGATGTTGATCATGCATGTTATCTTTGACCGAGCATTAGACATGCTTACATGTGGCCTTTTGAGTGTGCATTCCAGTTATGTGGATGGTTATTATGTGTATCATGGAGTAAATTGTGTTAACTTGTCACTATGTTATGGGACATAGTCATTGGAAAGGTTTTTGTGTGCCTGGCAAGTGTAAACAATTGAGTTATTTACGTTGCTCTTATTTGATGGAAGTTAACTTGGTTGTAGAAATTGAATTTTGAAGATAGTTCTATGAGATAAATTTTTTTTATGATAAAGATGGATTGGTAGAAGAAATTGATCACGATGGCATGTTTTTTTGTCGTGTTTGATAGATGAGTATGGTAATATTTGCTTACCTCTTTTAACACTTTAATTTGGTGTAATGAAAGGGAGAAGATTCTTATATCTCTACTATGATTGTGGATAATTCCTAGAATGTTATAAGAAATGTATAGATTTAGATGTATCTTGCCAATGGGTAATGGCATTCATAAAGGACTTAGCAATAATGTTTCATTTATTTATGGAAAGATTCCTATGTGCAATTTGATATTTGTTGAATGAGTTTCAGAGCTAATGCATGTGACATGTTCGCCATCTAGCCTTACGACTTCCAGGAGTAAGTCGGAACCTAGGGGGAAGAATGTAGTACCCCTGCCCTAATCAATTTCTAATCTCGGTTTGAACTTGGTTAGTTTATCATAATATAATTATTATAGTTAGATGTCTTGATTTTAGTGCATACCTGTTAATGTGGTTTTCACACCAATTTGTATGCAAGTTATTAATTCTCCTTTTTCGTGTTATTATCTCGGGCTAACGCTTTCATTAAGTTTATGTATGTATACATGTATGACTCTTGGTTGTAGGAGATTTCAGGTACAGTGCCGCATGGGTGCGAGGTTTGTCTCCACCCGGATTCGCAGGTTTGAGTGTACCTCTTTGGTCCTTAAAATTTGGATTAGGTGGTCGTAAGACCCTCATTTGACCTTAGTCGTGCTCAAGTGAGCATCGTCAGTCGTCGTCGGTATTCCTTTGGTTGGGTTTGTGGGTCATCTATCTGTTTAGCTTCTTGGGTTGCGTGTTTTGTGTGTATGGTTAAATTGAGTAATTAGTCCTTAGTATTTAATTTGATTAAATATGTGTTTGTGCATTAAAGATTAATGGACTAAATTAAACAGGGTTTCTTTATGCGATTATCGTTAATTTGAATTGCTCGATTTAAATTGGGAGCAAGTTCAATTAAATAGTTAATTTTAATATTAAATTTATTATGTTTATGCTTATGAAAAGAAAGATTTAAATTTAATTGAAATAGAATTAATTTTATCTTCTTGGCATTTTGGAAATAGAAAGGTTAAATTCAGTTATTTGGAAAAATCAATTTTACATTGAAAAACAAGTTTAATTATTGATATAGTTTAAAAGAATGATTTTGAGGAATTATTTTAAATAAAATATTTTAATTCCAAAAAAATAAAATTTTGGTCAAACCTTTCCCATTTAACCTAGGTTTTTGGAAAAAAAGGGGGGATTGATTTTTTTTGGAAAATATTTTGGATGGAAAATTTGGGGATTTTGGAAGAAGAAGGATTTCTTGAGCTGCAGGTTGGGGCTCTCCATCAGATCCTTTCCAGGAATGCTTATTGAGGTAGGAATTTGTTTATCAATTTGGTTATTTGTTTGTTTTTTTTTTAAAAATGGGCTTAAAAGTTCTTCATACAATTTTGGTTTCAAATTCTCCATTGATTGCTTCAAGATTAAGAATTATATTGGAAATTAGTTAAGATTGGCTGATTGCTTATATCTTGTTTGAGAAATGAGTTTTCTTTTTGCCCAAAATTGTATATTTTGGAAGGGTATTCAACGAATTTCTCTAATTTTGAAAACCTCTACCATTCTGAATTTTTTATTTTAAGTCTCTATATGAGACTGTTTATAACAAAAATGGGGGTTGTTGTTTTTAGAAAAGAAAAAAAAAATAAAACAAAAATATATTTCATAGAAAAATCGATTTTTATTTCAAAATCGAAGTTTTATTGTTTAAAAAAAAAAAATTAAAAATGTAATTCATTAGGGTTGGAGGGATGGGGAGCAGAGGCTCAACCCGTCGCCTCCTCCCCCTTGCACGGGTCTGCGACCAGTGGCGGCCGTAGCTATCTGCGACCCCCGCGGTGGCCACAGGGAACTGCGACCCCCATAGTGGCCGCAGGGAGCTGCGACCCCCACAGTGGCCGCAGAGTCCCCCGCGGTGGCACCGCCCGCGGCTAGGGCACAACTGCCCAACCCCCGTGAAAGGGAGGTGGGCTCGACTACCCTTTTCGCTGCCCCCCATTATATTGTTGGTTTTAAAAATTGTTTTTTTTAAATATTTTTTTTATTATCAAAAAAATAAATATAATAATTATTTAATATGATTAAATGTAAAATTTAATTAAGTTTTTAATTAAGTTTAAATATGGCATTTAATTAATAAATTATGATTATTTGTAATTAATTAATTGTATAAGTGGTAATATACTTTAATTAATTTTCAAATTGTATTTTATTATTATTAATGCATATTTTTCTAATTAGATACTTAATTTGTTATTTTGTTATTATTAATTGTATATATTTTTTTTAATTGCGGATTAAAAAATATATATAGTAATTAATATTTAAGTTTGGTAATTTTCTATATATGCACAAGGAAATAAATTGTTAAGTAGGAATGGACTATCTTTATTTGGATTCCTTATATGTTTATGTTTCCTTGATCCGTATAGTGTAACTAGGCTTGGAAAAGACGAAATTGGAGAGATTGTTTTTGAGCCAGTATGAGAAAGATGTTTTATTTGAAGAATAAATATCTTATTTAGTTGGTTAATGATTATTTAATTATATTCATTTGAACTTGGTTTAAGAACTCATAATGATGCATTTATGTATGTTCGATGCTAATGAACCTTAGGGAGTTAGAAAACCAAGAATCAAATTGTAGCTAGATGAGGTAGATAACTGCAATCTAACTTAGATCAATTTTATTGTTTAAATCAATAGGAAAGAAGATTGTCTTTTCCAGTTATTGCCTATGCGAGTTTAATTTATGTATTCACTTTTGCTTAAGTAGTGGCAATCCTTATTGTTTGATAGGACCCTATCATATGGATTGATTTGGGGTACCTGTTTATGTCCTCGGTCTCAAGTTTGACTATTGTTTTGCGGTGGTGTTGTATTTGGTCTTATCCTTTATGCGGGTGTTGAATGATGTTTGGTGGTTGACCATAGTTGGTCAGGTCTCTAGTTAGAGTACTATCTGTCAGTGCACCTCATATGAAGTCGTGTTGGACCAAATGGTTGTTTCCTCCATTTTGAACTCTATTTGTTTGACATGTGTATTCCTTGGGTTTTGAGTTCGTTTGAGTATAGTCTAGTGTCGTATGGGAAAGTGGCTTTCGATTGGGGGCCGCACCCAAAGTGGCTGCTGGGTAACCCATCAGAAGTGTGTCTAATAAGTGATAACCTAATAGTATATTAGAGTGTTAGTTAATGAATCACTAAGTAAGATAATTATGCCTCACACATGGGATGAGTGCTAACACAGATTCGACATGATGTGAGAAGGCCTGAAATGGCAAACCATCATCCTTGTCTTCACGAGAGGATGTGTGGGTCCACATGAGGCCTGGATGGATCGGAGGTTCAGATTAGGTTGCTAGGGTAACTCAGTGTATGGGGCCGGAACCTATGAAGACCTGCCATGGTAACCATACCAGGTTGTGTGATGACACTTGTCCCTATGTTCATTAGTGTGTGGTTGTATTGTCTTGAAAGGAGCACTTTTGTGGATTTGTCCTATTGCTTATGCCCTTGTGAGTACCTGGTTTCATGCTATACCTTGGGTTGTGATGACAATTTGTGAATTCTCTAGTGGACCCTTGTATTAGCTTCGATTATGTTCAGCTAGATCCTTTCCTTTTTAGGGATCATTTTTGTATTTATTGACTGATGTGGTTATTTGTATATTGGTTATGTTTCGCCTTGATGGTAGGATTGTAAATAATGAGAACCTTATGTATTATGAACTTATTTAATTATGAGAGAGGTCTGGTAGTTGAGCAGACTCGGAGATGTAGCCCTTTAGGGGTGAACTCCAAGATCATCTTGGTGTTATGTGATGCTTTTGTTCTTATGTTTCATGTTTGGTTTTAGTATGTATGGATGGCATTTTGATAGAATGTATAAATGGATTAGATGAGATTTATTGTAAATGCATGTATGTAGTCATCTTTTAATGCAGTAAATTGGAACATGAAAGAATGTAGCTTAGGATAATGGAATATATTCACTCATTCTTAAGGAAATTAAGTGTGCATGGAAATATCTCATTAGTTTATGATAAAATTCAAGTGTGTTGTTAAATTAGATGCATGGCTTATATTTTGATGAAAAGTATGAACAAAGGGTATAGATAAATCTTAATGGATGAACTTTATTTTGTGATTTATATTTTCATCTTCTGAAAGAAATTATCCTTGTTTAAGAACTATCTCATTATAAGATAATCAACTTACTGGATTTATTAGTGTGAGTTAAGGGAAATATGGAATTAAGTAATCACGTTGGAAAACCCTGTAGGTGTTAGTTTATGGCTTCCGCTATATAATCTGAATTTTGATATCTTGTTGTATCTTATGTTGTGTTTATCTTTACAAAAAAAAAAATTATTTGCACTCTATTCTTGTGTTTTGGCTTAATTCATTCGGGGTTTCCTGGCAGGGCATTACACACAAAGACAGTCTTAGGGCAAAAATCTGATCTCAAATCTTAGAGACGGGCATGGCACCCTAGGGTAGGACCAGGGCATGGCACCCTGGTCCGCAAGGTTTTTGCAGTTTCAGGTGTCAGGTCTGCATATTAGACCCTCGGGATCTCATATTCATAAGTTCAACTTTCTGCCAGTACAAGGATAGGGGCACCCAGTGCCCTAAGATCTGCCAATTTTGCATCAGTTTCAGCTTCAGGTGCACCTCTGAATCCTTTTTCCAGCATTGTTGTCTATCTTTCAGTTTTAGTTTGCACAAAATCTGGATTTTCAGTTTATGTGTGCTTTGTTTCTCATCTCTTAGTTTAGTCGATTGTTGCATCACATTTTGCATATCTACTCCTCATTTACAACAAAGGAATAGAAACCCTAAGAGATATTCCTTGACTCTCTCTTCCCTACAAGAAGTAGTCAAAGTGAGATATCTCCCTAGGCTCTTTCGTATTCCACTATGTGTACATGAGAGTAGGATTAGGTCTTAGTTATTTTGTTCTAGATAGTATATATATTTATGTATGTGTATATATATAGACATATGTACATATGTGTGTACATATATACATATGTATATATATGTGTATATATATACATATATACACATATGTATATATATATATACGTACATACATACATACATACACACACACATATATATATACATATACATATGTATATATATGTATGTGTATATATATGTGTAGACACCTAAAAATATCTCATTAATTATACACTAATTATTCATCTATTTAATTAAGTAATTCTTTAATTATTTGATTAAACTAACTATTTCTTCTAATCATCACCCTTCAACACTCCTAATTATCGAATTTCTATCATTTCATCATTTAATCAATTAACCCTATCTCAATTATTAATTAAATATCAATTATTTTATTAATTATGATTTATTCCTTAGTTAAATAATCTTTATTATTTAATTAATTCAATTTTCTAAGTTTAAATAATTTCATTTAAATTACTCAAATTAATTAATTAAAATGTCTCCAATTCCCTAAATTATAATTCCAATTAATTTCATTTCATTTTCTCCCAAATTCAAATTTCATATCATTTCAATTAATTTTACATTTCCAAATTCACATTTCACCAAATCTGAATTTCAGTTAATTTAATGTGCATTTCAGCTTTCAAATGACCAAATTCAAATTCAAATTGAAAATGAAAATCAAATTCAATTTCAAATTCCTACAACACATTTTAAAATCAGAACTGATTGATCAAATCAGTTGTCTAATCAGTTAATTCATCAATCATCCTTTTTAACTCAAAATCAACTTTTTGTGACTAATCCATCATTTTAGTCTTCTAATCAATCAATTCAGTTATCTCCCTAGTCTATTCAATCAACTGACTAGTCTATTGAGTTCACTCTTCAATAATTCCTATTAACAGAAAAATCAAATGAGTTAACAAATCAATCATGACTAGTTCACTGATCAATCAATACTTGAGTTCTATTTCTCACCCCCTTTGTGTTGAAAATCTATATAAACAACATCATTTTCTCAATTCAAGCTAGAATCACATAATCATAGTCTTGAAAATTGTTGTTCATTTTATGCAGGAAATCAAGTGCAATACTTGAGAGCCACCTAGATGAACAACAATGGAGAAGAGCAATGGAAGCCTTGCTATTTCACTTGAGGGAGTGTTAGATAGATCATTCTTTCAATTAAATTGACTTTGAATTATTTCATTGTCATTTAGGAGTAATATTGATTAGATTAGAGTTGTGATTCACTCTTTGATATTTGATTATGTAATTTATGCTTAATTTGAAACATGCTAACCTTAATTTTTTGTTTTAAATGACTTTGCAGATTCGTACATGAAACAGGATCTTGATTTCGCACTTGCTCAAGCAAAAATTTACATTTGCTAATATTGTTTCACAATTGCTAATATATTACTTCCCAATTTCTCAATAGGTACACTGTAATCACAAAAATACCTCTCAATCGCCTTAGGGGGTTGCAAATTCAAAAAGTCTTTTGTCATTTCTTTATCATCCAATCTTGCGCACCTAACCCAAAAATTTCATCAAATTCTAGAAATTTCAATTTCTGCATATAAAATGTATCTAATTCAATGGCAGGAAAGGTGAGATTTTGAATTTTAGGTGCAAGGAAGGAAAAACGGCATAGGAGACAACAAAGGGCGTATCAAAGGCTCTTAAAGGCAGAAAGGGAGCTCCATCAAATCGAAGAAAAAGAGGAGATTTCTCAATATCACATAAATATCTACTGTTTCTTAGCCAAGTACAAATTTTATGATGACATTGATGTGATGGCTCGAGTGGTGTGGGATGATATCATTGCAGAATAATCCTTCTATCTTCTGTCTTTTTCTGTTGTTTCTTAAAAATTCAAAAACAAAAAAAAATATTTTTACTGTTGAGAAATTGATCTTATATCAATTCACAATTGATCAGTCATCACATTGCAATTGCTTAAACAATAATTCACAGTTGATCTGACATCAATTCACATTTTCTCAGTAGTTAGGTTGCAATTACTAGATTATATTTTTTTCATTTTGTTTTAATTTAATTTTGTTTTTTATTAGAATTGCTCTCTGTCTGTGAAAAGACAGAGCTCTGTAACTGAGAAAAATTAGGCTGGATAGCCCACCATGTGTCTACTAATGTTATTTTCTCTGCAAGGTTAGAATAGAAAACTTCCTTTTAGTGCTCTTAAAAAGAACACGCTCATTTTCCTTTTATCTTTTCTCACACATTTCTATGAAGGATAAAACTGAACCCCATGCCTTTTTGGAGCAACATCTCCACTTAGAATAGAAAATCATGAAAGAGATAGGAATTATTCTCTCCCCTTCAATGGGCGATCAGAAAATCAGACTTTCTTCTTTTATGCTTTAAGTAATTTTTTGTACTTACACCCTTTAGAAGGCCTGCCCTCTTGAGTTGCCCTTAGAGCATCATTAAGGATGGTGAGAGGGGAACAACCTAAGTGGTAACGACTAAAGAAAAGTAATCCAAGCCATTATAAATAAATGCATATATGATGAAAATCATATGCAACGAGTGTTACATGCTATCACAATGACGCTATGCCTCCCTCAGTACCTATACGATACATTAAAATCTGTAGAGCGTAACCTCTATTGACTGGGAGACCTCCCTCAACGGAGTGTAAAATATTGTTGATTGTGACCACTCAAATGAAACCCTTTCTAAACACCATAGAAATTAGAAGCCCAACTGAGTCAATAACCATGAACTTGTTTTATCACAGTGCAAGGGTGGGGAAGAATCCGCCCCCAAGACACTCACCATATATATCCCTGGATAACAGACCAATTGAGGAGCGATCTTCTTTGGTATAATTTCCAGAAAAAGGCAAAAAAATGGGCACACCCTAGGGTGTGATAGGGATGTTTGAGCTGACGGAGTATCAAGATGTGGCCTGTGGTAATACTTGTGACCTTTGGACCTTAGGAGAGTCTGTTCGATGTGATATCGAATTGCCCCAATATATCAAAAACAAAATGAGATCTTGAGAAAGATCCAAACATTCATGGAAATTTGAAAAAATCCTTAAACAATTGTTCTTTTCATGTTTTTATTCTTTTGATGTGACTGTTGTGTCCTTTGCTACACTTCAACAAATTCAAACATTGTAGGAAACAAATCACAACCTCAACAAAGTCAAGCTTCAATGTTCAACAAGATCAAACAAAACCTTAACAAAGTTTCAGTATTCAACAAGATCAAACAAAACCTCAATAAAGTTAAGTGTCAATATTAACACCAATGTCAGATCCAAACCTTTGTACAAATTCAAAGATTATATACATATTACTTCCAAGTGATCTTAGGTCCTAGGCATTCAATTCATGCAGAAGTACCATTAGAATCATCATACAAGGTCCTGGCACAAGTCATTTCATCAAGTTGTCATTCACTTACTTAAAATTTAGTGTTGCACTAGAATATAGGAATCATACCTAAGTCCATGGGTATTAGAGGAGAGAGAGAATTTCCATTCGAACAACCTAATCTTGGGCCAAACAATGCCCAGTTAGCAATAATTGATGGTTTGGATAACCTCGCTTGGGAAGTAAGAGTCAAACATGCCCAATATGACACAGTTGAGGCCATCATAGATGATGAAATCTGGAAGTCTATTCCTCTTGATGAGAAACTAAGGAAAAAGATACAAAGAGCAGCTCATAAAGAAGCCATTAGACAATTGATAGAAAATACCATAGCAACATTTCTGCAACCTTGTTAAAATGAAAAAAGGAAAAAAAAGAAAAGTGTCATTCATTTCTAGGATCTGCATGGTCTGCATAGTAGTCTTCAACGTATGGGTCTAAAAGGAAATGATAAATTCCCATTTGAGCAACCCAATCTTGGGCTAAACAATGTTCAATTAGAAATAATTGACGGTTTGAATATCCTTATTGAGGAATTAATAGTTGATCAAAACCAATATGACATAGTCCAAGTTGTCATAGATGACGAAGTTCGGAAGTTAGTACAAATAGACATAGACCTTGAAAACTGAATCAAATAAGAGGCAAAATTAGAAGCTTTTCGGCAATTTGTTGAAAATCTTGTGTTCGAATTTGGAATCCTCGATAGCAAGTCATTGTCTTCACTTTAGTCTTTAGGAAGGCATAGAAACATACTTAGCTACATTTTATTGAGTCTTGCATACACATCTTAGAGAGTCAAGATCACTTTGGAACAATTTTCATGCAATTAACGCGTGTTCAAAAGGCAAAACACCAGATGGATCCTAACAATGACCCCTTGGTTAACCCCAAATGGAATATGAATCTATCCACACAACAACAAAAACAAGGTCGCACACCCACAACATTGTCAACAAACACAAACATGATGCCTTCCATTGATGAAATACAACATAATTTGACAAAAGAAGAATTGGAAGCAACCCAACAAGATCCTGCGACACTTATGATTCTCAATGCTCTCATGAACAATGATAGAGATGGATATCTCACTTTCTTATTCTAGAATGGGGCCAAGTTACCTCCAAGGGTATACATTTCAACAATATTGCCGCAAGGTGTGACTTTGGATCAAAATATACCTCAAATGCCTATTGCAACATACTCTCAAGCAACCGTTGCTACATCAACACAAGGTATATCTCAAAGTGCCCATATGGCTACAACCTTAGCACAGTCAATAATGGCATCAACAAGTACCAATGTTACATCTCTAACAATGCCCAAAATGATGATGCAAGCCACAATGGCTCACAACACTACTTTGGCAAATATAACTCAACCCTCAGTTTCAGTTGGTTCCACCTACAATAGCCAGAATGTGAATCAAGGGACAGCTAGCTCAACTCAGCCTAATGTCAGTCCATAATTTGCATACTTTGCACCACCTAATGGAAATAAAGGTGCATAATTACATGGTTAGTCTACATTTCAACAAGCTCAAAGGTACTCCAATACTATCCCTTTTGTGGGAAAAACTCATCAAGTCAATACACCATTGACCCAAACAAAGATATTGACTCAAAAAATGGAGAATCTTCAAAAGAAAATGGCCAGTATGCAAGGAGTTAAAGATTAAAAGAGCTACACAATGGAGGACCTTCATCTGTATCCTTTTGACATAAAATTATACATGCCACCATTTCCCCCACATTTTGAAACTCCAAAGTTAGATAAGTATAGAGGGAAAGGTGATCCTTGAGATCATGTCAGAGAATTCTTCACAACATGTATTGAAGTAGCCCACAATGATACATACTCAATGAGGCTATTTTCCAAAAGTCTTGGAGGGACAACATTGGAATGGTTTTCACACCTTCCACCCAAAATTACTTCATGGGGAGAATTGGCTGAGTTATTTATATCCAACTTTGCATTCAACATAGATAACCCAATTACCCTAATGGATTTATGTGCAGCAAAGCAAAACCAAGGTGAAACTTTCACCACATTCTTGCAAACATGGAGAGGCCTATACCGCAGATGTCTTAGTCATATCCCTGAAGCTAAGCAAGTAGACATTTTTAATGAAAATCTTGTGTCTCCAATTAAGTATCCATTACAAATGCAATGCCTGAACAATTTTAAAGACATAACATAAAAAGGCATCAAATGTGAGAGAGGCCTGTTGGAACAAGGGATACTGAAACACCACAAGGATAATGGACCAACCACCTGTACAAACAGTGAAAAACAAAAATTTTGGTCTAGGAAAAAAAATGTCACAAATGATGGAGTTGTTGATGCACGTGTTGTAAACAGAGCTCAACCAACAATATCTATGCAAGGACCAACTGATTTTGCCAATAAGAACCAGTCTCAGACAAACAACACCAATGCATTACAGTCAAACAATCCAAGGCCACCAAGGATAGGCACACCCAGAAGAAACTTTACACCCCTCGGTGAACCTACTGAATCAACACTAAAAAAGTTGATACAGAGCAATGCCATAACTTTACCAAATGCTAGGCCATATGAACTAGGTCCAATCAAGCCTTCTTGGTGGAATGACAATGATTTATGTGAGTATCACCGCAATAAGGGTCACAAGACAAGAAGTTGCTACAAATTGAAGAACCTCATCCAAGATCTCATTGATCAAGGTGACATTACTATGGATACCAATAGGGCACCAAACATAGATCATACCATTTTTAAGGATCCTTTCATCAAACATGACAAAGGAAAAGCTTCTAGTTCTAATGCACAAAACAATACTACCAACGATACCAATGTTGCATTTGACTATGCCATAAACACACTAAGTGCAGGAGATGAAATGGTGGCTACAATCACAGTGAATCCTAAAAGAAGAGATTGTGTTGTTATCACTAGAAGATCAAAGGTCACGTTACAAGGGGTGCCTTCAAATCCCCCTTCAATAACTAACAAATACAATATGGTGGATCAGTTGAAGCGAACTCTAGCCCAAATTTCATTATTTGAGTTATTGCACATCTCGCCGACTCATAAGGCAATCCTGCACAAAGCCTTACAAGATTCAGTTGTTGCCATAGATATTGATGAGAACACATTCCAATCCATGGTTGGAAACTTGGCAGCTTCAAAGGTCACCTTCACTGAGCAGGATGTACCTACAGACCGACCCATGCATAATGATCCCTTGCACTTAGAAGCTTTGGTTCACCAAAAGAAGGTTCGAAGAGTACTTATAGATGGTGGAGCTAGCTTTAATATATGCACACTACATTTGATCAAAGCTTTGGGATATTTTGAACATTATATTGATTCTACCAAGAGAATCAATATCAAAGCCTATGATGACAAGGAACGCCCCTCTAAGGGTGTGGTGACTTTACCAATACAAGTGGGACCAATTACAATAGACATCACCTTTCAAGTCCTAGACAGAGAATTGGGGTACAATATGTTGTTAGATCACCCATGGATACATATCATGCAAGAAGTACCATCAAATTTTCACCATTGTGTGGAGTTCTCATACAATGGCATAGAGATCACTACCCATCGTGACCCAAACCCTTTTCAACAATGTAATTATTTAAGGACAAGCACAAACAATCAAGTACCAAACAATCAGGAGGCCCCACTTCACTTACAATTGGAATCATTATCAATCAGAGAAACATAGAAAAATACACCAACCACATCTTCTTTGAAGATTAAAGAAGTTGGGTGTGGAGAATATTCTATTTCGAGTACCTCGGATGACAAATAATCATCTTTTTCTCTCAGGGCTTTTGGGAAGCCTCAGAACAAAACAATGAAGAAAGATAAAGGAAAATGGATAGTTAAATACTCAAATTCATGCTCTTTCATTAGATGGGGAGACTTACAAGAAGAATCTCTAAATGAAGATGTCAATAACTGGATATACAAAGAAGAGGATGACATGCATGCAGTACCTAGGTTACCTCTATATCAATATGGAAATGGCTTCAAGATGTTACAAAAACATGGGTATGATGGCACCATAGGATTGGGACTACAAAAGCAAGGAATATTAGAACCTGTTTTGCCACATGAAAACCCAAAGAATCAAGGTTTGGGATATAAACATGTACCACAAATAATAGAAGTCGGGCAACGTACATTAGATATACTGAACAAGCCTAGGTTACCCTCAAAATACATACCTCAGAATCAGTCATCAACAAGAATGTATTCCTCTTCATCTTAGAAAAGAAAGAGAGAACCAACATCTCCTATTATGGAAATAGATGGTGAAGACATGAGGCAACCACTACAAGAAACTAGCACATAGTCATCTAGCAATATAGTACCTGAAACATCTGCGCAAGAAAACATGGTAGCAGATATAGGCTTAACACCAGCAAATGAGACAAATCCTTGGTTGTTGTCAATACTTTTGCCAAGGGAAACAACTTCAGCTCCTGCATTTGAGTCAGATGAAGAAAGACTACAAAGACTAATACCAGGCTTAAGAAGGGTATCCAAAATACAAAGAGATCCACTAATCTGCAACAAACTCAGTTACAAAAACAAGAAAAATGAGTGACATAGAATCAGAAAGTGAAACATACATAGAAAGTGTCACATATTCTCATAACAATGAATTCCCATCTGATAATGAAGACAACCCACCACCAATTTATGATGAGGACACATCAAATATTAACCAAGTATGCATGGTATTAGTATCTTCTACGACAGTAGGGAACAAAGACTTACCCCTTATACATCCATATTTGATTGACTGGGGGCAAAAAGGAAAGACACAATTAGATTGGTTTCAAAATGATGAATCCATAGCTGAATTCTTGGGTGCAAGGAACAAACTCCCTTATAATGATCACAAAGCTAGCTTCACAATAAATTTAGACAAAACTGTATATTTTGGAGAAGCAAGCTCCTCTCCTAATCAAGACAATGATAATAAAGTAGAACACATGATGGATGCTCTACCTATTGATAAATAACAACCAACATTATTAGTAGAAGAAACTGAGAAAATCAACATCGGTGATTTTGAGAAAGTTCATAACACTCACCTAGCAAAATCCGTAAATCGAATAGAAAAAGAGAAATTTATCAAATTCTTTAAGCAAAGACCAATCAATTTTGCATGGTCTTATGCATATATGCCTATAAGATTAGATCCTGAATTGGTCTTACATAATTTGCCATTGCTTCTAGGAGTAAAACCATATAAGCAGACTCTCGGGAAGATGCACCCTCACATAGCCTTGTTAGTCAAAATTGAGCTACAAAAATTGTTAGATGTGGGTTTCATTAGGCTCATAGACTATGCTAAATGGATTTCAAATCTAGTCTCGATATCCAAGCATATTGGAGGTATCAGGAATTGCACCAACTTCAGAGATCTCAACAAGGCTTGCCTAAAAGATGACTTTCCACTCCCTAACATAGACATCATAGTGGACTTGACAGCTAGAAATGAAATGCTATCACTCATGGATGGTTTTTCTAGTTATAATAAAATCAAAATTGCACCAGAAGACCAACCTGAAACAACATTCACTTGTCCATGGGGAACATATTGCTGGAATGTGATGTCATTCGGCCTTAAAAATGCAGGAGCCACTTATCAAAGGGCAATGACCACCTTATTCCGTGACATGATACACACAATCATGAAGGACTATGGAGATGACTTGCTAGCAAATTCCACACAACGGATAGTCATCTAGACATATTGGCTACGATCTTTGATAGACTTGAGCAATATAATGTAAGACTCAATCCAAAAAAATGTGTGTTCGGAGTAACATCCGACAAACTCTTGGGATTCATTGTATCCAATCACGGCATTAAGATAGATCTAGAGAAAGTGAAATCTATTTTAGACATGCCATCACCTACTACGCTCAAGCAACTCAGAAGTCTACAAGGCAGATTACAGTCCATAAGGAATTTCATTGCCCAATTGGAAGAAAAGTGCCAACCATTTCAACATCTTTTAAAGAAAGGCGTCACATTCAAATGGACACAACAATGCCAAGAGGCATTCGAGACACTAAAATAATATCTTTTGTCCACACGGATCTTGGTTCCACCCATGCATGGGAAACCATTACTCCTATATATAGATGCAACAAACTCCTTCTTATGTGCTCTCCTAGCACAATATGATGAACAAGGAAAAGAGAGAGTTGTCTACTACATTAGTAGAACACTCATTGGATATGAACTCAACTACACACCAATAGAAAGAGCATGTCTTGCAGTAGTTTTTGCATGACAAAAACTGAGACATTATATGTTTAGTCATAAAGTACAACTCATTGCACAATTTGATCCACTCAAGTACCTGATGAATAGAGAAGCACTAACCAAAACACTTCCAAAGTGGGTTATGATACTTAGTGAATTTGACATTGAATATATCACTAGAAAATCCATAAAAGGACAAATCATAGTAGATCAACTTGTAGAAGCACCCCTACAAGAAACCATCCAATGGTAATAGATTTTCTAAATGAATCAGTATTTGCACTATCAGAACAAACAAACTGGAAATTATTATTTGATGGTTCACATACAAATCATGGAGCAGGAGCAGGAATTTTGTTCATAACTCCTCAAGGAGATTCAATTCCCAAATCATTCAGGATTAGCTTCCCTTGCACTAGTAACATTGCTGAATATGAAACCCTGATGGTAGGACTACACACTACACTATAATGGAAGATTAAGGACCTACAGGTATTTGGAGAATCACAACTTATTATTAATCAAGTAAACGATGATTATAATATAAAAGATGATAAGATAACATCGTACAAACAATTGGTGGAAGAATACAAGCAACACTTCACCAATGTCGCATTTGAACAGATACCAAGGGTGCAAAACAAGGCAACAAATGCAATGGCAATGATAGGATCTCTCTTGGATATTCCAAACAATGGAACTCACTTTTAATTTCAAGTGGAACAACTCATTGTCCCAACTTATGAAATACCACCCACTGAATATGTATGTATGATAACAAGACCTAAGTCCCCATGGTTCAGATATATATATGCATACCTTCATGATAAATATATATACCTCCTAATCTTTCATGAAATCAAAGGAAGGCACTCATCTGACAATCATCAAAACATTCAATTATTGCTGAAACTTTGTACAGAAAAAGTGTAGATAGAACCCTACTCAGATGCCTTAATGTTAAGTAGGCATAAATCAGCCTGAAAGAAGTCCATGACGACATATGTGGCACACATTCTTCTGGACCTTCTCTAGCAAAAACACTATTACGAACAAGTTATTATTGGCCTACAATGGAAAATGACGCTTATAAGTATCTCCAAAGATGCAAGCAATGACAAATACATGGGAACCTGATTCATACACCTGCTTAAGATCTTCAACCAATAACATCACCATGGCCATTTTCACAGTGGGGATTAGATCTTATAGGGAAAATAAACCCTACCTCCTACAACAGACATAAGTTTATCCTCACAGCTACATAATATTTCACAAAATGGGTTGAAGCAATCCCGATGACTTTCAAAACAAGAAAGTTGTTAGGCCCAATATGGAAAGCTAATGTGTTGAGAGGGGAGGGGTGAATTAGTACTTCAAATCCTTTTATAAACAATATTTTTACTATTATGCATAAACCAAAAACTCCTGCAACATAACATAAAGCTAAAACAAATAGATAACAATCATACATGATTCACTCCATAACACATATATTTTGGTTATGTAGAAACTCTTAGTTAGAGAGAAAAAATGCGGTGGGGATGGCACCCACAACTTCACTACTGCAATAATAAAGGTTGCTCAGTTAGAGCTACATGTTCAACTATTTCTGATAGCTTACCCTGTTAGGAGTATCAAGATCTGTTAGATCTACCTTGCTAAAGGATTTTACAACACTTAAACTAAATGTTGCACCTGGTTAGAGCCTTTACAATTTATAGACTTAGTTAGAGTCTTTTACCCTGTTAAAGGTTTCCCTTACAACTTCAAAATATTTCAATAAAATCTTTACAAATATCTGCAACTTTACATCTGGAATGTTATAGCAGATTCTATGTGCTCAAAATAAGATTACCTTGCTTATAGCATACCTCGGTAACCCATAAAGTAACTTGGTAAACCCTTCTATTTACTCAGTTCTTTGACTGTTCTCTGAAATCCTTCTCGGTGACCTCTGTGTCTCTGTAACAGTCATAACACCTAGTGCTTTCTTATGTATCACACATGTCTTGCTTCATACACCTCTATATATCTTTGTCTATCACACTTTTATCCTTAATCCATGCTTTATAAATAGATCTCTTATGTCGGTGACCTGATTCATTGCTTCGATCTTACAAACATGATTTATTGAATGAATAACCATACAAAATATTTCATTGGTTAGATGACCTCAAAATCATACACAATCTTTAAGTGCAATTTCCAATGTGATAACAGTTCTATGTTCCTCGATCTTGTAACACGTTTTCCCATGTGTGTCTAGATTCAATGAATCTGGTAACACGTTTCACTCAGTGTATCATTATTTATGCTTGGTAGACATGGAATGATACTTGGTAGATAGCTCGATGCATACTGGGCTCTGTGACTACTTTCTTCTATAACCAACTGTTCTGTGCATACCGACTGAATATTTTGGTAGTAGTAATCGACTAGAGTATATAGAATAACTTTGGATATAAAACTAATGGAAACTTGATAAGTAGGAACAATCTCCCCTTTTTGTTACTACTTATCAGATTGCCATTAGTTTTATGTCAAAGTTATACTATATACTCTAGTCGGTTACTATTACCGAAATATTTAGACGGTATGCACAGACTAGTCAGTTACAGAAGAAAGTAGTCACAGAACGCAGTATACAGCGAGCTATCTACCGAGTATCTTTTCATGTCTACCGAGCAGCAAAGATGACACACCGAGTTGATATACACCGAGTGAAACATGTTACCAGATTCATTGAACCTAGACACACATATGAAAATGTGTTACAAGATCGAGGCACATCTAACCGTTATCACATTGGAAATTGCACTAGAAGATTGTGTATGATTTCGAGGTCATCTAACCAATGAAATATTTTACATGGTTATAAATCATGTTTGTAAGATCGAAGCAATGAATTAGATCACCGTCTTAAGAGATCTATTTATACAGCATGAGTTAAGGGTGTATGTATGAGTGTAAGAAGACCGTTACAGAGACACAGAGGTCACCGAGAAGGTTTTTAGAGAACAGTTGAAGAACAGAGTAAATAGAAGGGTTTACTGAGTTACTATATGGGTTATCGAGGTATGCTATAAGAAAGGTAATCTATTATGAGCACATAGAGTCTGCTATAACATTTCAGATTTAAAGTTGTAGATATTTGTAATGATTTTATTGTAATATTGTGAAGTTGTAAGAGAAACCTTTAACAGGGTAAAAGAATCTAATCAAGTCTATAAATTGTAAAGCCTCTAACCAGGTGTACCATTTAGATTAAGTGTTGTAAAATCCTTTAGCAAGGTAGATCTAATAGATATTGATACTCCTAATAGGGTAAGATATCAGAAATAGCTAAACATGTAGCTCTAACTGAGCACTCTTTATTATTGCAATAGTGAAGTTGTGGGTGCCATCCCCACCGCAGTTTTTCTCTCTAACCAAGAGTTTCTGCATAACCAAAATATATGTGTTATGGAGTGAATCATGTATAATTGTTATCTATTTGTTTTAACTTTATTTTATGTTATTGCACTATTTGGTTTATGCATAACAATAAAGTCATTATTCAAGAAAAGTTTTGGGGTACTGATTCACCCCTCCCCTCTCAGTACATTAGCTTTCCATATTGGGCCTAACAATTGGTATCAGAGCTCGAATCTTGGAAAAGGGTTTAACTACCTAAAGAGAAAGATCTTATCAATGGAAGGCTATAAACAATCTCGAAGGATTGTGTATCTGCAAGAAGAGCTAGATCATGCTAATCAAGTGATTGCAGACATGCAAAGGCAAATGCAAAAATCTCTAAAAGTAAGAAGAAGATTATCTGATGATTTGCAGGACTCTCAAGAGTTAGTGGAACAAATTGAGACATCATCTGAGAATAGTATATCTGGAGAGACTGAAGAAATGATTGAAGTATTGAAAGAAAAGAACAAAGCACTGGTTGATCAACTAAAAGCGATGAAAAGAGAACATGAACATTTCAGCACACAGATGACTGAAAATCTTGATGCATTGAGGACAATCGAGGATAAAGTAAGAGATCTAGAAAGAAAGAATCAACAACTTGAAGTCTTAGTATCTGAAAAGAATGATGAAATCTCAAGGTTGACTGGAATTCAACAAAACCTATCAGATCAATTCTGAAGAATGATGAGAACCAAGCATTGAGACTTGAAGTATCAAGGTTGACCAATGAACTTGAAACAGAGAAGAAATCCAAAGAAACACTAAAGAAGGGTTATGAAGCATCAAAGATGTTGGATGAGCAACTAAATACAAGAAGACCCAACAAAGATGCAGGACTCAGTTACAAAGGAAAAGACTCTACCGAGAAAGGAATTCATACTACCGAGAGAGGAGAATCATCAAAGCAAGCTGAAAATAGGAATAACATCAAAAGAAAGAAGTCTATTTGCAACTACTGTGGAAATCAAGGTCACACAACCAACATATGCCAAATCAGAAAAGGTAAGCAACTGAATGTCACTAAGACCAATGGTTATTGTTACAATTGCAATAGATATGGTCACACTTTAACCAATGTAGGACAAAGTCTGTTAACAATTATCAGAAGGAAAAATTCAAAGGGTTTTGTAGAAACTGCAATAGATATGGACATAGTACCGAGAAGTGTTGGTTTAAGCAAAAGAACTACATGTGGTCTGCACACCGAGCAAACACTAGAGGTTACCAAACTTACACATATCCTTACCGATAATATGCAGCAGTACCATGGGATTACAATACAAGAATATGGTGTGAATGTTGTGGAAGATATCGACATATTAGTGCTAACCATTTTATAAGGTTTGGAATGAACAACCGAAGATCATGGAGAAATCCTGGTATGGCATGTTTTCATTGTCACAAAGTTGGACACTTAGCTGGAGATTGCAAAGATCAACGTAGAGGAGACACCGAAGAAATAAAAGGCAAATTACAGATGATTTGGAAAAAAAGGAAGTTGTGTCAAATGAAGAAAGCACCTTACCTACCGAGTTAGGTGCACCTACTCCAAATTAATTGGTAAAGGTATGAAGGGACTGCATTCTCTCAAAATTAAATCTTAATAGTTCCTACTTTATTATGTACTTAATTTAAAATCTGCACATTTAAGATGTAGTAGTAAGTTTAAAATTCTATCAAAGTTTTTGGAGCACTATACAGGAAACCTATCAAGTCAGTAAATGAAGGAAATCTAGTTACTCGATTAAAATACAAAAAGGAAAGAAAGTTTAAGAGGAAATGAGTGCATTTAATGTTTTGACCTAACCTACACGGAGCTCGATAAGGTATTTTGTGTACTTAAAAGCATTTTCGCGGTCATTTTCACTTACCAAGTTTTCGAGAGAGCAGAACAGAGTGAATCAAGGCGATCAAACCTCCTACAAAGCAAAATTCAAGTTATTTACATCAATCTCACTGCACTGTTAAGCTAGTTTACCGTTCTTATCAAATTGTTATTATCTATTGAGTGTGAAGCGTCTGTCGTTTGAAATCTTGAAACCCTAAGGACTCTTTACTAGTTTTTTCTTGAAATCTTCAATGGCACCCAAGATCCAAGATCCCATTGTTGTTAAGAACTTAGAGAAGCCCTCACTGAAATACTCTTTGACTCCCAAAGTCGCTTCTGAACTGGATGACAAAACTGCCTTTTCACTCATCCCAAATCAAGTCTTGTTAGTTGAGGACGTGAGATTCTCCACCAAATGTTGTGTTGAAGAACTCGGTCATGTTGAAATCAAAGACACATATGATAAATTGTGCACCAATGGTAAAATGGATAGCAAGTATGAGCATATTAAGATCAAGGGATTAACTGAAGCCCTAACCTATCCCCATGTGTTCAAACCCCAGTGGGTCAAGTTTGTTCTGAGCAGAGTTAATGATGATTTCATGTGGCTAGAAGAGCAACCATTTAAAATCACCAAGGAAATCATTCATGTGATCACCAGTTATCCTATTTATGATCATGCCCGAGCTCAAAAGTTGATATCACAAAAGGAATTGATCAGTTTAATCGGAGTGGAGTCAGATTACATAGGACTGAAATTGAACAATGTCAGTGATGCAAAACTTAAGTTTGCTATTAGAGTAATTGGTTACTGTTTCTTCCAATCAACAAGGGAAAACATTGTACCCTGTGCAGCAGTTGACTTAGCTTATAAAATTGTGAAAAAGGGAATGAAAATTGACTTATGTGAGGTGTTACTGAAGAACCTGTTTGAGAATCTGAACACAATAAGGAAGCCGAAGAAGAACAACTCGGCAAATACACTAAATTTTGGTTCACTTCTTGTATGCATGTTTTTCTACTTTGAAAAACTTTCCATCAGTTGATAAAGTTGTTTGGGAACTACACCGACCAATCACCCATCAGATCAATGACCTAATCAAGAAGCTAGGTGATAATTTCAATGATATAATGGATGATTATTTTAGCAAGTTTCAGGATAAGATGCACAACAAGTACCGAATTCCACCCCAGCTAGTGGAGAAATATAAATATGACATATGCTTTGAGGTAGACACTGATTACTGTTATGTGAATGTTGTGGAACCAAGAACTCAATCTTTGCCACCTATGGGTTACGAGATTGACTTTGACATCACACAACAGCAAATTGATGCATTTATTACATTACCAAGGCATGCTACCAAGCTGAGGTATGGAACCTATGAAGAAGTGAAAAGAAAGGTAAAAATGAGCATTGTAGTACCCAAAGCTACAAGAAAGGCAAAAAAGATGATAAAGGTTTTAACGGAGAAATTCAAAGAAGATTCTTCCTCCACACTTGTCAAAGGCACTCTTGCCATCACCGAAGAGGAATCAGAAGCTCAAGAGGCAACTATAACCTGAGCACTGAATTGCCTAAGGGTAAAGTGTTAAAAAGAAAGAAATAGGACACTTCAAAGGCCCTACCGACTCCTCCAACAAAGAGACCTAACACAAGAGCATATGTAGCATCACCGAGTAAGAAACAAAAGAATGTTACTATTCCAAAGGTAACCAAGACCTACAAGAAATCTACTCAGAGACTCATTTTGTCAAAAGAGTCTAGTGACACTAAATCTGAAGATGCAAGCAAATTTCAGATTGTCAAAAGCAAGAAAGTCGATGTACATAGTGTTGAAATTTTTTGTACTAATCTAAAGGAATATTGTGGATTTGGTGGATTTCGATATGTCAAATACGAATCTAGATCTGTTGATGAAAAGAGACAAATAGAAGAAGCTGTCATTTACACACTTGTAAAATTTTGAGTGGTCTCATTAGAAATTGCTAATTCAATTCCTAAAGAATTATATGCACATATTGATAACAGGTGGCAATATGCCCTGGACTCGGAAAAACAGATCAAAGAAAGAAGTCTTGTACATCTCTTTCCTGACATGTCGGTAGATGAGATCAAGGCTCATCTGAAAAACTGCCAGACATAATTTAAAGTCAAACAAAAGGCCTTGAAATTGATGAATGGCCTATATATTGAAGTGGAGAAGGAAAAAAAAGAGCAATGGCAGGAAATCTTTTGGAGAAGAGATGCTGGTGAGCAAGCTGAAGTTGAAATTGTTGATGTCACCGAGCATAATCCTAATGTCACCGAGAACGGTCCTGATGCTACCGAACAAGACCCTGCTAACACTATTCAAAAATATGAAGATGTCATGGATGCAGAGGCACTGGAACAGGAGATGATAGAAGGCAATGCATATGCAAAACTTGTACCTAGTGAATCTATTTTAGAACAAGTTAAGCCTTATCCCCCAGTCAATCAATCTGTCTCACCCGAAGCTCCTCAAGATATAGCACAAGGCACCGAAGGTCACAAGTCTACAACAAGAGAAGATACTACTCTAGAATAGACCTCACAAGCACCTTCGAGCACTGAAAATGTTGCAGCTGAGACACCCAGTACCGAGACACCAAAAGACACCACAGAGGCTACAGGAACCGACCAAAGTGTTACCTCTACCAAGAAACCTACCGAGGGTCAGCAAGCCTCCCAAGCTATTGTCTTGGTCCAACTGGCCAAAGGTAAAGAGAAGAAGGTGAAAAAGCATAGTTTCAAAGTTTATTTATCTAAACTGATAGTGTTGCCCAATATGGATATATCAAAATTAAAGGGGCAAGCACTCATTGATTTCGGTGAACTATGCAAAGCAAAGGCTGAACAAGAAAAATAGATGGCCATACAAAAGAAGAATAAAGTACTTCAAAAGGTGAAGACACTACTATTAGATATGCTACCTACATCTATAGTGTCAACCGATGCAGCCATCCACATTCAACTGGATGAACTCCTTAATCAAATAGAAACATCCGAAGATGATGAATCTGAGTATTTGAGCAAGCTAAAAGACAAGGAGCTCATTGCAAAAATGATAGAAGAGGTACAGAAAGCTCTAGCTATTGGCAAAGTCAAACTTGTCAAATTCATTGCTGAGTTGTCCCCTCAACTCAAGCACATTCTTTATTTATTTCAGAAACTCTGTAAATTTTCTATATTCACTAAGGACATTAAGAATAAAACTGATACAATTGAGAAAGAGATCACCGATCTCTCAAATAGGTTGACCCCAAAGCCCAATTCAGTTCAGAATTTTTATACCAAGCTTCAACAACTCATGGCTCAACAATTAGAACTAAGAAATGAAGAACACAAGATCAGGATGGATATAATGACACTTCAAACATTATTCCTTCCACATCTTTCATCAGTCCAAGAACAGATCAACTGAGCCACATACTTGTCTACTACATAAGAGGGAAGCACTCTTGATGGCTTAATATCACTATTGGCTGATATTCAAGCGCAAAATTCTTTAATGGATAGTGTAAAGGATGCACTCTCTGTCACTCTCACTGATGCCCAGAACAAGTACAAATCCATTTTTGACCAGTTACCATCCCCGGATGGAAATTAAGTTTTGATGTTTGTCAAAAAGGGGGAGTAATATGATAGTCTTGAGAGTGTGATACAATATATTTGGGGAGTGATACAATTTTGATACAGTATTGAGAGAATGATATAGTATTCGGAGTATAGTATACAGGGGGAGTATACCGAGTAGTATGTAGAATAGTAAGCAAAGCACATAGAACAGAACCGAGCATTCAAAATCAGAGTCACGTATAGTATAATGATAAGGGGAGTATATCTGAATATACTATTTCATTGACTAAAGTATATAGATTTTTTTTTGAGTTATAACTTTAAAAGTAGTTTTTGTCAAACATCTCAACTAATGTCAAAAGGGGAGATTGTTACTACTTATCAGATTGCCATTAGTTTTATGTCAAAGTTATACTATATACTCTAGTCAGTTACTATTACCGAAATATTTAGTCGGTATGCACAGACTAGTCGGTTACATAAGAAAGCAGTCACAGAACACAATATACACCGAGCTGTCTACCGAGTATCTTTTCATGTCTACCAAGCAGCAAAGATGACACACCGAGTTGATATACACTGAGTGAAACATGTTACCAGATTCATTGAACCTGGAAACACATATGAAAATGTGTTACAAGATCGAGGCACATCTAACCGTTTTCACATTGGAAATTGCACTAGAAGATTGTGTATGGTTTCGAGGTCATCTAGCCAATGAAATATTTTACATGGTTATAAATCATGTTTGTAAGATCGAAGCAATGAATTGGATCACCATCTTAAGAGATCTATTTATACAACATGAGTTAAGGGTGTATGTATGAGTGTAAGAAGACTGTTACAGAGACACAGAGGTCACCGAGAAGGTTTTCAGAGAACAGTCGAAGAACAGAGTAAACAGAAGGGTTTACCGAGTTACTATATGGGTTATCGAGGTATGCTATAAGCAAGGTAATCTATTCTAAGCACATAGAGTCTGCTATAACATTTCAGATGTAAAGTTGCAGATATTTGTAATGATTTTATTGTAATATTGTGAAGTTGTAAGAGAAACCTTTAACAAGGTAAAAGACTCTAATCAAGTCTATAAATTGTAAAGCCTCTAACCAAGTGCAACATTTAGATTAAGTGTTGTAAAATCCTTTAGCAAGGTAGATCTCACAGATCTTGATACTCCTAACAGGGTAAGCTATCACAAATAGCTAAACATGTAGCTCTATTTGAGCACTCTTTATTATTGTAGTAGTGAAGTTGTGGGTGATATCCGCACTGTAGTTTTTCTCTCTAACCAAGAGTTTTTGCGTAACCAAAATATATGTGTTATGGAGTGAATCATGTATAATTGTTATCTATTTGTTTTAACTTTATTTTATGTTATTGCACTATTTGGTTTATACATAACAGTAAAGTCATTATTCAAGAAAATTTTTGGAGTAATAATTCACCCCTCCCCTCTCAGTACATTAGCTTTCCATATTGGGCCTAACACTTTTGACATTAGTTGAGATGTTTGACAAAACTACTTTCAAAGTCAAAAATCTATATACTTACAAAATTTGACTAAACAAACAGTTTATACATTAGGCAATGAAATAGTATATTTAGATATACTCCCCTTATCAATATACTATACAAAAACTCTGAGTTTGCGTGCTCGGTGATCAATGTTCTGTGATAACTGCTCGGTTCTCTGCTCTGTTCTTTGTTCCCTATCAAAATTGACTCTACATTTGAATACTCTGTTTTGCTCAGTATATACTCCCCTTGTATACTTTGATATGATACTCACTCCCCCTTTTTGACATCAAAACTTAGTTACCATTCGATGGTGGCAACTAGTCAAAAATGGATTTATACTTTGTCCTTGTATCGGTGAGAGCGGCAGAGAGGGCATCCTTAACACTGTCCATGAGTGAATTCTGCACTTGAATGTCAGCTAATAGTAAAATGAGTCCATCTAAGGTGCTTCACTCTTGTTGAGTGGATAGGGAGGTAGCTTTGTTAATCTGCTCTTGGACGGATGAAAGATGAGGAAGGAATAATGTTTGAAGTGTCATTATGTCCATCCTTATCTTATGTTCTTCATTCCTGAGTTCCAATTGTTGAGCCATGAGCTGTTGTAGCTTGGTATAAAAATTCTGAATGGAATGTGGCTCAGCGGTCAACTTATTAGAGAGATCGGTGATCTCTTTCTCAATTGCTTCTATTTTATTCTTGATGTCCTTAATGAATAGAGATAATGTATAGAGTTTTTGAAACAAATAAAGAATGTGCTTGAGTTGAGGGGACAACTCAGTAATAAATTTGACAAGTTTAACTTTGCCAATGGCAATAGTTTTTTGTACCTCTTCAATCATTTTTGCAATGAGCTCCTTGTCTTTTAACTTGCTGAAATATTTGGATGCATCTACTCCAGATGTCTCTATCTTGATTAGGAGTTTATCCAGTTGAATGTGGATGGTTGCATCTTTGGTTACTATAGCTTCAGGTAGCATATCGGTTAAGAGTGCTTTCACCTTCTGAAGTACTTTATTTTTCTTTTGAATAGCCATTCGCTTCTCCTGTTCAGCTTTGGCTTTGCATAGTTCACCGAATTCAATGAGTGCTTGCCCCTTTAATTTGGATATATCAACATTGGGCAACACTATTGGTTTTGACAAATCTAATTTGAAACTATGCTTTTTCATCTTCCTTTCTTTGCCTTTCATCAGTTGGACTAAAACAATAGCTTGTGAGGCTTGTTGACCCTCGGTAGGTTGCTCGGTAGAGGCAACACTTTGGTCAGTTTCTTTAGCCTCTGTAGTGTCCTTTGGTGTCTCTAATCTTGGTGTCTCAGTTGCAACATTTTCAGTGCTAGAAGGAGCTTGAGAGGTCTTTTCTTGAGAAGTAGCTTCTCCTGCTGTTGACTTGTGACCTTATGCGCCTTGCTCCGTATTCTTGGGGGTCTCGACTGAAATAGGTTGATTGACCGGAGGATAGGGCTAAACTTGTTCCAAATCTGATTCACTGGATACAAGTTGGGCATAAGAATTCCCTTCTATCATTTCCTATTCCAATGCCTCTGTATCCATGATATCTTCATCTACTTGTATGGTGTCAGCAGGGTCATGCTCGGTGATATCAGGATCTTGCTCAGTGACATCAACTATTTCAACTTCAGTATGCTCACCAGCATTCTTGATTCGAAATATTTCCTGCCATTTTTCTTTGGTCTCATTCTCTACATCCAAGTAAAGGCCATTCATCAATTTCAAAGCTCTTTGCTTGACTAGGAATTTTGTGGGGCAATTTGTCAGATGTTCGGTGATCTCATCTACCGACATGTCTGGGAAAAGATGTACCAGACTTCTTTCTCTCATTTGTTTCTCTAAGTCCATTGCATACTTCCACCTATTGTCAATATGCAAATATAATTCATTTGGAAGAGATTTACATACTTCCAATGGGACCAATTGGAATTTCAATAGTGTGCAGATGACCACTTCTTCTATTTGTCTCTTTTCATCATCAGATCTGGATTCATATTTTACATATCTGAATGATCCAAATCCACCATATTTCTTTAGATTAGCACATAAATTTTCAACACTATGTCCATTTACCTACTTGCTCTTGACAATCTAAAATTTACTTGCATCTTTAGATTTGGTGTCACTAGACTCTTTTGCCAAAATGAGTCTCCGAGTAGATTTCTTGTAAGTTTTTGTTACCTTTGGTGTGGCAACACTCATTGTTTTCTTACTCGGTGGTGTTGCAGATGCTCTTGTGTTAGGTCGCTTTGCTGGAGGAGTCGGTGATACCTTTGATGTATCCTGTTTCTTTCTTTTCAACATTTTTCCCTTAGGCAATTCGGTGCTCAGTGTTATAGCTGCCTCTTGGGCTTCAGATTCCTCTTTGGTAATTGCTATAGTGCCTTTGACAGGTGTGGAGGAAGAATCTTCTCCAAATTTCTCCATTAATGCCTTTATCATCTTTGTTGCCTTCCTTGTAGCTTTGGGTACTAAAATGCTCATTTTTACTTTTTCCTTCACTTCTTCATATGTTCCATACCTCAGCTCGGTAGCATGCCTTGGTAATGTCAGAAATGCATCTATCTATTGTTGTGTGATGTCAAAATCAATCTCGTAACCCATAGGTGGCAAAGATTAAGTTCTTGGTTCCACAACATTCACATAATAGTAATCAGTGTCCACTTCAAAACATATGTCATCCTTGTATTTATCCACTAGCTTGGGTGGAATCCGGTACCTGTTATGCATCCTTTCCTGAAACTTGCTAAAGTAATCATCCATAATATCATTAAAGTTATCACCTAGCTTCTTGATGAAGTCATTGATTTGATGGGTGATTGGTCGATGTAGTTCCCAAACAACTTTACTTACTGATGGAAAGAATTTTTCAAAATAGAAAAACATGCATATTGATAGTGATCCAAACTTTAGTGTATTGGCCAAATTGTTCTTCTTTGGCTTCCTTATGGTGTTCAAATTCTCAAAAAGGTTTTTCAACAATACCTCACATAAATCAATTTTCATGCCTTTCTTCACAATTTTATATGCTAAGTCTACTGTTGCACAGGGTACACTATTTTCCCTTGCCGATTGGAAGAAACAGTAACCTATTACTCTAATAGAAAACTTTAGCTCTGCATCAGTGACATTGTTCAATTTTAGTCCTCTACAATCTGATTCTACTCCAATTAAACTGGTCAATTCCTTCTGTGATATCATTTTCTGAGCTCGGGCATGATCATAAATAGGGTAATCGGTGATCAAATGAATGATTTCCTTGGTGATCTTGAATAGTTGCTCTTCTAGCCACATGAAGTCATCATGAACTCTGCTCAGAACAAACTTGACCCACTAGGGTTTGAAGACATGGGGATAGGTTAGGGCTTCAGTCAATCCCTTGATCTTAATGTGCTCATACTTGCTATCCATTTTACCATCAGTGCACAATTCATCATATGTGTCTTTGATTTCAATGTGACCCAGTTCTTCAACTCGACATTTGGTAAAGAATCTCACATCCTCAACTAATAAAACTCTATCTAGAATGCGTGAAAATGTGGTTTTGTCATCCGGTTCAGATGCAATTTTGAGAGTTAAAGAGTATTTCAGTGAGGGCTTTTCGATGTTCTCAACAATAACGGGATTATGGATCTTAGGTGCCACTGCAGATTTTAGATAAGAATTAACACAAGATCCTTAGGGTTTGAAGATTTTCAAACGGTAGATGCTTCACACTTAGCAAATAATAACAACTTGATATGATCGGTAAACTAGCTTAACAATGCATTGAGATTGATGTAAATACCTTGAATTTTGCTTTGGAGGAGGTTTGATCGCCTTTGATTCGCTTTGCTCTGCTTTCTTGAAAACTTGGTGAGTGAAAAATGACCGCATAAATGCTTTAAGTACACAATATACCTTATCGGGCTCCGCGAAGGTTAGGTCAAAAAACATTAAATGCACTCGGTTCCACTAAACTTTCTTTCCTTTTTGCGCTTTAACTAAGTAACCAGACTTTCTTCATTTATCGACTTGACAGGCTTCCTGTATTCACCGACTTGATAGTCTTCCTGTATAGTGCTCCAAAAGACTTTGATAGAATTTCAAACTAACTAATACATCTTAGTTATGCAGATTTTGAATTAAGTACATAATAAAATAGGATCTATTAAGATTTGACCTTTGAGATAATGCAGTCCCTTCATACCTTTACCGATTAATTAGGAATAGGTGCACCTAACTCGGTAGGTAAGGTGCTTTCTTCATTTGACACAATTTCCTTCTTTTTCCAAATCATCTATAATTTGTCTTTTATTTCTTCAGTGTCTCCTCTAGATTGATCTCTGCAATCTCTAGCCAAGTGTCCAATTTTGTGACAATGAAAACATGCCATACCAGGATTTCTCCATGATCTTCGGTTGTTCATTCCAAACCTTATAAAGCAATTGGCACTTATATGTCCATATCTTCCACAACATTCACACCATATCCTTGTATTGTAATCCCATGGTACTGTAGAATACTGTCGATAAGGATCTGTGTGAGTTCGGTAACCTCTAGTATTTGCTCGATGTGCAGACCACATATAGTTCTTTTGCTTAAGCCAACACTTCTCGATACTATGTCCATATCTATTGTAGTTTTTACAAAATCCTTTGAATTTTTCCTTCTGATAATTGTTAACAGACTTTGTCCTACATTGGTTAAATGTGTGACCATATTTATTGCAATTGTAACAATAACCATTAGACTTAGTGACATTCGGTTGCTTGCCTTTTCTGATTTGGCACATGCTAGCAGTATGACCTTGATTTCCACAGTAGTTGCAAATAGGCTTCTTTCTTTTGATGTGCTTCTTGTTTCCATCTTGCTTTGATGATTCTCCTCTCTCGATTGTATGAATTCCCTTCTTGGTAGAGTCTTTTCCTTTGTAACCGAGTCTTGCTTCTTTGTTGGGTCTTCTTGTATTCAGTTGCTCATCCAACATCTTTGATGCTTCATAGCTCTTCTTCAATGTTTCTTTGGATTTCTTTTCTATTTCAAGTTCATTAGTCAACCTTGATACTTCAAGTTTCAATGCTTGATTCTCATCATCTTTCAGATTTGCTTCATGATGTGCATAACCTAATTAATCTAACAGATTTTTTTGAATCCCAGTCAACCTTGTAATTTCTTCATTCTTTTCAGATACTAAAGCTTCAAGCTGTTGTTTTTCTCTTTCTAGATCTCTTACTTTATCTTCAGTTGTCCTCAATGCATCAAGATTCTCAGTCATCTGTGTGCTGAAATGTTCATGTCCTCTTTTCATTGCTTTTAGCTGATCAACTAGTGCTTTGTTCTTTTCTTTTAGTTGTCCAATCATCTCTTCAATTTCTTCATATATATTGTTCTCAGATGATGTTTCAATTTGTTCCACTAACTCTTGAGAGTCCTGCAAATCATCAGATAATCTTCTTCTCACTTTCAATGATTTTTGCATTTGTCTTTGCATGTCTGCAATCACTTGATTAGCATGATCCAACTCTTCTTGCAGATACACAATTCTCCAAGATTGTTTATATCCTTCCATTGATAAGATCTTTCTCTTTAGGTTGTTAAACCATTTTCCAAGATTCAGGCTCTAATACCAATTGTTAGGCCCAATATGGAAAGCTAATGTACTGAGAGGGGAGGGGTGAATCAGTACTTCAAATCCTTTTATCAACAATATTTTTATTGTTATGCATAAACCAAAAACTGTTGCAACATAACATAAAGCTAAAACAAATAGATAACAATCATACATGATTCACTCCATAACACATATATTTTGGTTATGCAGAAACTCTTGGTTAGAGAGAAAAATTGCAGTGGGGATAGCACCCACAACTTCACTATTGCAATAATAAAGGTTGCTCGGTTAGAGCTACATGTTCAGCTATTTATGATAGCTTACCCTGTTATGAGTATCAAGATCTGTTAGATCTACCTTGCTAAAGGATTTTACAACACTTAAACTAAATGTTGCACCTGGTTAGAGGCTTTACAATTTATAGACTTAGTTAGAGTCTTTTACCCTATTAAAGGTTTCTCTTACAAATTCAAAATATTTCAATAAAATCTTTATAAATATCTGCAACTTTACATCTGGAATGTTATAGCAGATTCTATGTGCTCAAAATAAGATTACCTTGCTTATAGCATACCTCGGTAACCCATAAAGTAACTTAGTAAACCCTTCTATTTACTCTGTTCTTTGATTGTTCTCTGAAATCCTTCTCGGTGACCTCTGTGTCTCTATAATAGTCATAACACTTAGTGCTTTCTTATGTATCACACATGTCTTGCTTCATACACCTCTATATATCTCTATCTATCACACTTTTATCCTTAATCCATGTTGTATAAATAGATCTCTTATGTCGGTGACCTGATTCATTGCTTCGATCTTACAAACATGATTTATCGAATGAATAACCATACAGAATATTTCATTGGTTAGATGACCTCAAAATCATACACAATCTTTAAGTGCAATTTCCAATGTGATAACGGTTCTATGTTCCTCAATCTTGTAACACGTTTTCCCATGTGTGTCTAGATTCAATGAATCTGGTAACACATTTCACTCGGTGTATATCAACTCTGTGTATCATTATTTCTACTCGGTAGACATGGAATGATACTCGGTAGACATCTCGATGCATACTGGGCTCTGTGACTACTTTCTTCTATAACCGATTGTTATGTGCATAACGACTGAATGTTTCGATAGTAGTAACCGACTAGAGTATATAGAATGACTTTGGATATAAAACTAATGGCAACTTGATAAGTAGTAACAAAAGAAAATAGCTAAATTCATTTTGAATTATATTATTTGCAGATATGGAGTACCCATGTGCATTGTAACTGATAATGGACAACCCTTCAAAAACCAACAAGTGGGTGAAATTTGTGAACAATTTAACATCCAATAATATTTTACGGCACCCTACTTTCCCCAAAGCAATGGTCAAGTTGAGGCAACAAACAAAACTATTTTTAAAAAATTAAAGAAATTTGTCAATGATAGTGGATGAGATTGGCATCTCCAACTCAATCTATCTCTCTGGGCTTATCGAACTAGTGTCCGCACAACAACTGGTATCATATCGTTCTCTTTGGTTTATGCTTCACAAGCTATTTTTCCTATCAAGGTAGAATTTCCATTGCTAAGGGTCTCTCTGAAAAACGTTATCTCAGAAGAAGACTATAGAGTAGCACGTTTGCAAGAACTAGAACTCCTAGACGAAAAATGAAAAAGCGCTCTGAATCATTTACAAGGATACCAAAACAAAATGAGAAGAAGCTACAACAAGAGAGTCAACCCACGTTGCTTCAAAATAGGAGACATCGTCCTTAAAGGAAATCAAAGGAACCTTATTGAACGTGAAAAACTAGGAAAATTTGAGCTAACTGGTTAGGTCCTTTTGTCATAATGAAATTAATTGGAAAAAATGATTATCATTTACAAACAATGGAGGGAGATTCACTCCTTGATCCCATTAACGACATGCACCTAAAAGGATATTATATCTAAGGGTGGGTTCATTTCAATTTTCAATACTGCATTTTCATATTTCTTTATTGTATTGCATTGCATATATGCATTTCAGAATGCAACATATAGATGCATATCATTATTCCTTTCTCATATAGTTGCATCAATAAAAACATGATGATTATCTGTGTCATTCACCTGTTTGCAATGAAAGGAATGAAGGTTGTCTCATTTCTTAGATGCTTGTTCATGAAGTCTTTAAGAGGTCTTTAGTCTTTCATCTTCAACGTCACCTTGTGATTAAGCTTTATCCTTGGTTGGGTATAAGTTTCAACCTCAAGTCTTGTTACCCAAAATCTATCAATTGATATATCTCACACATTAATCAATACTCTATGTCATTACAGATACGTAGTTGGTCATGTGGCTAGCGAAAAATAATTTCCTACTTCAGCGTTGCTGTAATCATCATACCCAAGTAGGATTTATTACTTACAAGTCAAGGCAATAAAATAAAAGAAAAAATGATATATTACTGAAATATCACGCATACAAGTCAACAAAAAAAAAGCTTGACTATGGGAACATGCCAATAACTCTATCAGGGCTATGGACACCTACTGGCAATGGAGCAATATTCAAGAGATTACAGTGTATAACCTCATCGGGGCCCTAAAAGCTTGCTGGCAATGAGGCTCTATCCGGGATGCTTTTGAAGTTAGAATAACTCACGTAGCTAGCCACATAGGATTCCAAGGGTCTTTGATGGCTATAAGAGTTAGAATGAATCCAAATGCACACACATGGGCAAAAGAAGATCAAAGTTTAAAGAATTCATGGTGATTTTTTTCACACCTCCATTCATAAATCTTGGTTACATAGTGTGTTAGGTTGAATGGTCTAAGTCTGATGAGAATGGATTGAACTCCTATCTCTAAAACATTTCGTACCTTTAATCCAATTAGTGCATTTCAGAATGAAGGAAACACACAATCATCCTTGTTCAAAAAGGAACTGCATCTCCATATTGCATATTACATTAGTACCTCATGTCAAAATTCATTGTCTCCACATACATCTTGCATATCATCATATAGGGTTGCATGACCTAGGGGCATAATTGAGAAAATTCTAGAAAATTAGAAAAAGTCTTGAAATTTTTCTAAAAATTAGATAAAGTCCTGAAAAAATTCTAAAAATTAGAAAAAGTCCTAAAAAAATCAAATCCAAAACATTCAAATATCAAAATCACAACAAAAAACATTCACATATCAATCCTGAAAAAAAAAAAAAAAAAAAAAAAAAAAAGAGCATAAACAACATTGAGAAAATGCCAAAAAAAACCCTAAACATAAAAAAACTCTTCAAAAACAAACTAAAAATCCAAAAACATCAAAAACTTGCAATAAAATGTCTTGCAAGAATCAAACACCCTAGCAGATATCCAACAAACACTTCACATGAAGTTAAACAAAGGATACAACTATCTTGGCAAAACATCTGCAATCAAGCTGATCAACTGTCTAATCTATCGAAAAACTATCAAACTACTGTTGGCATTTGTGCAGAATATGTTGACATGATGATATTGTATGTTGTCATTGATGTCAATATGCTAAAGAGTGAACTAGTATATTGAAGTTTGCAACAAGCAAAGAGAACCGGTATATGTGAGAACCAGTATACCTTTGTGAACCGGTATATGTGAAAAGGTGAAGCAGTATGTTTGTGTGAAGTAAACCGGTATGATGGTATGAGAAACAGTATATGAAGGTTTTGCATGACTACTGGTTGGTAGTCTCAACTTCAGGGTTTTCGGTTGAAGTGTTCCAAGCTTGTGTGATGAGTTAGCATTGTAATGAAGATCAGATCATGTTGCCACGTCAGCTTGAGCGCGTGAAGGATCTTGCATGAAGGAGATCGATCCTATCTACCTTGAGAATGTGCAAAGTCTCTGTAAATAGTGGAGAAAGTGTGATGGGTTATCGCATCCATGAAGCGGTGAAGAATGAACGATGGAGAATGTATTGAGATCTATTCAAGACCGTTGTAGTCAAATGCAATGTGATTAACGGTCAGGATTGAACCGACTGTATTGGTAAACCCAAATATTTAGGGTTTAGGGTTTTTGTTGCCGACCTATCAATTTCCTATAAGGTCAATGTTGTGTTTGATACTGAGGTTGTTGGCAAATGGTGTGTGTGTATCTAAGTGCAGAGATACGTGATTCTTGCCAGACCAGATGAGATAAGAGGATTGATTCCTGCATAGTGTGTGTGCAGAAGGAAGGAACTTAAGCAGATTTGCATTAGGCATTGAGTTCTATTATCAAATCATTGCAATACCTGTTTATCTTTAATCATTTCAACAGTTGGAAAATCCCTTAATCGAGTAGCTTTAACCAGCTTGCTGTAAATCCTTTAACAGGGTGACTCAAACTCATTGAGTTCTTGAAATCCTCTATCAAGGTAACCTCTAACAAGGTTTGACCCTTAACCGAGTATTTAGTCATCCCTTAATCGGGTGATCCCTAATAGGATCGATTCCTAGCAAAACCTGTTATAATAGTCTCTAATTGGACTAGGCTCCTAACAGAGCGGACTTCTAAAGAGTTCAAAAGTAGCTTGTGGGTATTCATCCCCACTGTGGTTTTTCCCAGTTGGGTTTCCACGTGAAAAATTTCTGTGTCATGTGTAGTATTTTTCATGTGATGATTTAAGTGATTTGTGTCTAAAGGTAAATCATACTGAGCTAGCTGTTTTTATATTTCTGGTGATAGATTACCTATTTTTGCATAAGGGTGAAATGGAAGTGTAGTATTAAGTTGAGTGGAAATCTAAGTGATTAACCAGTTAATGCTTGTCATAGTCATTGTTATCTTTACTGGTTGCAGTCTGTTTCAGACTGGTGTTACTATCTGTCAGACATTTGCAGTGTTTGCAGTTACACTGGTTCAAGAAAAGTTTTTGTGACTGTACTGATTCACCCCCCCTCTTAGTATCGGTTTGGTACTTATTGTTCATCATTGAGTTATCAACTACCAACGTGATCAACATCTTGTCTTAAATGGAATCGGTACACTCAAAACCAGACAGGTCAATCTTAAACAGGGTCCAAAACTTCTAAAAAACCAGACATTATCAAAATCACATCAAACATATCAAAGCAAAGGCAAAGTCAGTCCAACTGCTGAGTTTTGTCTATTTCGATTGACTCTTTTTCTCAAATTGGCGAAGATCATTGCTTTTAGCTACTCAAGGATGTCCAAAAAGTGACTAGAGGAGTCGTGATGGGCATGATCCTTTTCTCTGTTTGTTGTTTGTGATTTGAACCAATGAAAATCTGGGGAAATTTCTCTAGTGGGTGTTTGTGATAGGAGCTTTTAGCTTGTGAATGCCACACATACCTCAACCCCTAGCGTAATTCCCAGAATGGAGGGTTCATTCCTTGTCTGCTACGTGTTTGTTTCTTTGCAATGAGATATCTATACATCTTGGTTCCTCATACCCTAGTGAAATAAGCTCCATTGTTAAATAATAAGGCTCAATGATAATAATGTATTGCACTACCAATAAAGAAATGAAGACTTTCTCATCAAAATTTTATCAAATCATTTCTATCATATCTATTTTTGGATTAAACAAAGGTTGATTCAATTGATTTATCATTTCATATCTATTCTACATCTAACAACTAACAATTCATCCAAATTAACAATTTTCAACACCTATTTTGACACAACAAAATAATAAACATCATCACATTATATTTTCATATATATCACTTCATAATTTTAGTCCATTGCATTATAATAAGAATTTCATCGACCATTATATATTGCAAGATAAAGGTACATCACATCACTGGATGATGTCACATTCACATTGCAATCATCATCACAATTTCATAAAAACAACAAAGAAACATTAGACCATGAAGTTCATCATCAAATAGCTCATCAAGAATGCATATCATATATCATATAGAAATGTGTCAAAACACATCGTATCTATGATACAACATTAATATAAAATCTCTCAACCTATGTTGCCTCTATCAGTAGGTGCATCTTGCCTAACTCCAGTCTGTCCCGATGACACCCTAGGTGGACCCATCACTCCTCCGCTGCTATTCTGTTGAGAGGTAGACTGACTCGATCTTATCCCCATGAAAGAACTAAAACTAGGCTCCCTCTGACCCTCAGGAATAGCTCTCTCATAAGCCCGCCTATAGTAAATAGCTTCCTATGTAGTACCAAAATATCTATCTGTCTGGCTCCTTGCCTCTGTCACCAACCCAAATAACTGATCGTACGTATCCATGGTGATCTGAGCTCTCTTAACTGCCTCATCCTTCTCCCTCTGTAGTCGATCCCTCTTAGTAGCTATCTGGTCCCTCCTTGTAGTCAACTCCTCCATTGCTCGCCGATACTAATCTCTATCCTCCATCCGCTATTGTCACAAAGTAGCGACCAATTCCTCTAAATGTCTAACCCAATCTCTCAATCCTTCCTCATCTCCTCTCTCTGCACCTCTTGACTCCGTAGCCTGGGGCATCTCAACATCATGTTCACTATCCCCACCCTCATCCCCATCACTGCTCGATGAGCCTAATGTTGACTCATCGCCCTCATTAGAAGTGCCCATAGATGCAGTCTCTCCACTAATATCCACATCCTCCTCTCCACTATCTACCTGCTCTGCAACCGCTACTATCAGATCTATCCCACCTCCACCTCTCCCACCTCCATCTCTAACTCCCCCATCTCTCCTCCCACCTCTCCATCTCCCCTTGGGACCCCTGCCATGTCTAATTTGTTGAGCACCAATCGGAACTGATAGATCTATCAAAGGTATAACCTGTGTTGTATCCACCATATAATATACTATGTTGTGGACCTCGAATCAGCTACACTAACCCGCCATCCCCACTAAATAGGAGCAAGAGCATCAAACTCAGCAATAGCAACATGATACTACATGCAAGCACCCCAATCACCAACCTCTCAAGTAGTGCGAGCAAAATAAGTTTTCACATCCGGAATACCCTTTATCTCCCTGAATTGTTGAAGTACATGGCTAGGAAGATGCATATCAATAACCCTGTGACCAGCCACATCTCAACCAATAAGATATCTTTGCTATCGACAAAAAGGAAGATGTTGGGCATCATCAGCCCAACCAAGGAAAGTAAGAGAAGGTCTCCATGAGAAATATTGTAAGATATCAATCTGATGATGCCAATACAAGATGTTACCTAATGCCCTATGTCTCACACCAACAGTGTACCCATAAACATATGGCTGATCTGGCTCTAGATCAACATGTAATGTAGGACAACAGATAGCTATGTGCTCCCAAGCCCATGTCTAGAGAAAAGTAATGCCACATCCAACTGATTTCTGCTATGAGTAAACAATCCCATGCATCTGATGATATAAAGTGGAAAGAAGACAAGGACCCCAAGAAAACACCCATATATCAATAATCATATCATGCATGACTCATCCCCATCCAACAGGGAAACCATGGGTACATCTATCAGTGATCAATAATCCAACAACAATGTAAGCAAGAACAACGGTGAGATCATCATAATCAAAATCCCAACTAATCTCATAATGACCACGAATATGTAGATCCTACTCCTCACACTCGAACATTGTACACAAAGCAGATACACCATCGCGATGATCAAAACTAACTCATGTACCAAATATCAGAATGTGTAAGATACACCACACATCCTCAAGTGTGATGGATGCCTCACCTGTCGATGGATGAAAATAACATGTCTCTGAATGCCACCAGTCATTCAAAGCAATTATCATGTCCCTATTGGCTATAACTTCAGGCAAATGCGCTATGTGATACAATCCAACCTGTCGTAACAAAGCGGTATCCTTTGGGTCCAACTCATGACGTCGATCAAGACCATCAAGCCTCGTCTATCTAGCAAGTAGTACTAGATAATGTGCTTGCATTTGGAAAGCATAAAAAATGAATCAATTTACATCATCAAATTATAAGGATGCATAAGAAAAATTGCCTTTTATTAACAAATGCGAAGCAAAATTTTCAACTGCGAAATGATTTTGTCAAATGCGAAACAAAATTAGCAACTGTAAAGTGATTTGAGCAAATGTGAATCAAGAATAGCAAGTGCGACATAAAATATCAATTGCAGTGGATTAACATCAATTGCGAGATAATTATATCAATTGTGGCAAAAATTGTGAAATTCAAGAAAGATGACATACCATAAAACGATTAAAATTTTGGAAAAAATAGATACAAACGAGCAAAAAATCATGACAACTCACCATGCCACCAGTGTCGAGAGGTCTCTGATAAGACCGCACTCACTCAGATATATGCAGCCTTGCTTTGTGACCTACCATTTCGGTCCAAGGACACCGAAAGCACTAATATCTTTAAGGACTTCTTACAAAGCAAAATAGTGCAAATGAGCTCAAATCAATACCAATTTTCAATTTATAAGCTCAAAATTAGGAATTTTTGTCACCATAATGCCCGTGGACCCCTCCAACTTCAACACAGTTGTAGACATAGAAAATGAGATCAAAACCATACCAAACTTCATATTATCACTATCCAGCACATTTCCGAAAAACTTATCTTCATTCCACAATTTTCTGACCAATTTTTTCGAGGGGGCATATTTATACCCTAAGTGTCACCAGAGCATACTGGGGTAGTTTTCTTTTCATTTTCTTTGAAACAATGTCATTCCGACACTGTGTCAAAGAGGGGCAAATGTAGACACCTAAAAATGTCTCATTAATTCTACACTAATTATTCATCTATTTAATTAAGTAATTCTTTAATTATTTGATTAAACTAACTATTTCTTCTAATTATCACCCTTCAACACTCCTAATTATTGAATTCCTATCATTTCATCATTTAATCAATTAACCCTATCTCAATTATTAATTAAATATCAATTATTTGATTAATTATGATTTATTCCTTAGTTAAATAATATTTATTATTTAATTAATTCAATTTCCTAAGTTTAAATTATTTCATTTAAATTATTCAAATTAATTAATTAAAATTTCTCCAATTCCCCAGATTATAATTCCAATTAATTCCACTAATTTCATTTCATTTTCTCCCAAATTCGAATTTCATATCATTTCAATTAATTTCACATTTCACCAAATCTGAATTTCAATTAATTTCATGTGCATTTCAGCATTCGAATGACCAAATTCAAATTCAAATTGAAAATGAAAATCAATTTCAATTTCAAATTCCTACAACACATGCTAAAATCAGAATTGATTGATCAGATCAGTTGTCTAATCAGTTAACTCAATTAACTCATCAATCATCCTTTTTAACTCAAAATAATCTTTTTGTGACTAATTCATCATTTTAGTCTTCTAATCAATCAATTTAGTTATCTCCCTAGTCTATTCAGTCAATTGATTAGTCTATTGAGTCAACTGACTAGTCTATTGAGTTCACTCTCCAATCAATCTTGTTAACAGATCAATCAAATGAGTTAACAAATCAATCATGACTAGTTCACTGATCAATCAATCTTAGTTATCTATCAATCAACACTTCAGTTCTATTTCTCACCCCCTTTGTGTTGAAAATCAATATAAACAACATCATTTTCTCAATTCAAGCTAGAATCACAGAATCATAGTCTTGAAAATTGTTGTTCATCTTATGCAGGAAATCAAGTGCAATATCTGAGAGCCACCTACATGAACAACAATGGAGAAGAGCAATGGAAGCCTTGCTATTTCAATTGAGGGAGTGTTAGATAGATCATTCTTTCAATTAAATTGACTTTGCATTATTTCATTGTCATTTAGGAGTAATATTGATTAGATTAGAGTTGTGATTTGCTATTTGATATCTGATTATGTCATTTACACTTAATTTACCCCTAAGTTCAATACACACACACACACACACACACACACACACACACACACACACACACACACACACATATATATATATATATATATATATATATATATATATATATATATATATATATATATATATATATATATATATATATATATATATATATATATATATATTTCATTGTCATTTATGAGTAATATTGATTAGATTAGAGTTGTGATTTGCTATTTGATATCTGATTATGTCATTTACACCTAATTTACCCCTAAGTTATATATATATATATATATATATATATATATATATATATATATATATATATATGTACATATATATATATGTATACATATATATATGTATACATATATATATATGTATACATATATATATATATATATATGTACATATATATATATATGTACATATACATATACATATACATATACACACATACATACATACATATACATATACAGATACATATGCATGCACACACACACACACACACACACACACACACACACATATATATTGCTATCCACAAAATTTAATTTTTTCATTATTAATTAACAAGTCTTTGCAAAAGTTCACTTTTATTTGCCTTAACAACCCAAATCTTAGTCGCGGCTTCTGTGTGTTTCCCAACTTAATCGTCGGCCTCTCACATTTACTAAATTTTTCATGAGGTTTTGAAGTTTTAAAAGTGCCCGATCACCCGACATGGCTTCAAGGACTCAAAAAAGTCGGCCTCATAACGGGGACTAAAAAGGGGATCAAACTTTTGACAATTTTTCAATCTAGTGCAAAGGTTATGAACCTACCCAACTCCTCAAAATCCTCATTTTGTCACTGGATTGGATATTTCATGAAGTTTTCAAGGAACATCTCCAACTTCGAAGTTGGAGTAGTTATTGAGGATGTGACCCAAGGTCGATGCAACATAATTGCTGAGGTGGCAACATGAGTGTTGACAAAGGATAAGTCACAATTAATTGCCATTGGCAATTAAATAAGGTTGTCAAGTCGATAAAAGTAGTTGCCTACTGTTGTTATCAACTTTAACCTTTCTTAACGCTATATCATGCACAGTCCCCAGGGAACAAATCAAATAAGAGATTCACAAAGTACCATCATTAATGGCAAATTAAGTAGTTAAGGACAGGTAAAGGTGGCGACATGTGTTGCAACACTTGATATTGTCATTCTTGCAGAGCCAATTTAATGCACCACCTTTTGAAACTAGCTGAAGGAGCATATGCTATCATGAGTTGTCCCTTTCAAAATGGTTTTGCCTCATGACGACGAACTAACATTTCATAACCTCGACTTGAATTGGCCAGAAATTGAGTAGGAAGATATCAGCCGACAATTACGGTCTTTTGCATGGAAAAAGTGCACTGACTTTAGTGAATATAGAAAAAATATCGTCCTGTTAGGGAAAATTGTGAAATAGACTGAGAACCACGAACAACGCTTACAAGAAGAGCTCACTGCAGAGAGGAATCCTGGTAGTTAGTTTTTCAGCAACGACAAAGATGGTACTCAAAGGCAAAGGTCCCTTGATCCAACTAGATGTTGAATATTTGCAGGATGATGTTCTTCTCGACATGAGTGACTTCACCTGGGAAACCATACTTGATGAAGATGAATTTACAAAAGTCATTTTGGTGCTGATTGAAGAAGAAATGATAGCGAACATGATTGACTATCAAATTGCAAGACATAATCTAGTGCCCGACAAAGAAGCTTGAATGTGGTATCTTTTATAGTTTAAGATTTTGTGATGGGGTTCATGAAGTAATTTTGTTTGTTTGATAAAAGTCTTGTCCAAAATGGTCATTTTCAAGACCGTTACTTCAAAAGAACCATTTCTTGAAAACGAAATAGACTTTAAGTATAAATAGATAGATGATAAATGTAAAAAGTGGGGGAAGTAAAATACTAGAAAAGTATTGTTACATTTTGAATAGTTAGCCATCTTTAAGGAGTTTTTTATCTTTGTGACAATTAATATATCAAAACTTTGTGTTTGCTATATTCTTTCATATTGGAAGTGAGCTTTGAATTACTACAATTTCACTTGGTATTCATTTACTTGATATGGTTATATGTGAATAATGTAGAAACTTTGGGTCATGCATGTTCCCTGTTCAATTTATTTGCATTACATTTCAATATTTTTCACACAATTAATTTTGTTGTGAGAAGACTGTGTGTTGCTTGCATTCTTGTTCAATAATTTGAATCCAAAATTCATCTTTCTGCATATGGGAAGTGTGTATCTTTTCCTTTCCTAGTTTGTGGTAAAAAGCATACCGCAAACTTAGGAGTAGATTTATGAGGGAGTTGTACCTCTAAAATTCAGAGGAATATTGTCAACTTAATTGGCGATCTCTCCAACTATTAGTTTCTCATTTGTCTTTCATGTTGGGCACATTGAGTCATTCTGTAATCATTTCTAGAAAGACAAATTTGTTAACCAACATATTTTTGGTGACTCCACTGGGGAAAGCAAAAACTAAAGATTTTGGTTATCAACCTGTGCGTACTTGTTTTGGAAAACACTTGAAAGTGTCTTCTTGGGAAAGAAGGTTGGCGACTCTATTTTTCTAAAAATCTAGAAAATGATCATGGACCAGGCCTAACTTAACAACTGATAGGTGTTCAAGGAAATGAATACTAATGTCAGTCAAATACTTTTCATATCCTTGGAATGCTTACGAGGGAAGCATTAGTGAAACTAAAAGAGATTATATTAAAGATTACACATTTGCATTACTTTTGAGGAATGCATATAGGAGATATCGTCAATTGAGCCATTTTGAAGAAGAAGCATATCAGGATGCAGCCAAAAGATTGAAAGGACCAACCTGATGCAACTTCTCTGCTTTAAGAGGACAATATTCTAAGGAATCATCAACATCGTGGAGTTATCATCAGCAACAAAGAAAAGTTGTGCATCCAAGCGGAAGCAAAAAATCCAGATCTTTTTCAACATGCAGGTCAATTGAGCTAAAGGAACTATCATTTAGTTCCCCTGAAGAAGAGAGGTCATAAGATGGATATAGGAGGGTTTTCATTCCAAGCTGGACATTCTTGGAAGGTTCTAACAGATATTTTTGGTGTGGCATTGTAGATGATAAGGGTTGATATTACTGAAAAAGGTATGGGTTCACATTCATCTAAGTCTTTCGAAAGGAAAGATTTGTCAGAAAATGAAATTCGGGCATGTGAAAATGATTTAGTCGGATTTGTTGATGTAAATATATCCTACCCTCAAGCTATTTGTTTTTCCCAAGATAATTTTCTTTTTGTAAGAAAAGAAGAAGTTCTTTCTAGGTTTGATCCTATGTTTCTAGAGTGTGACTCCCAAATGTCACGATGGGAAACACGCACAAATTCTTTTCTAGCTTTGGTTATGCAAAAAGAAAATTTCAATTCTGATGCCTCTCTAATACATTTGGCTAAAGTTGTAAGGGATATGGTGCCCGGAAAAGGTCCCACCATGGTATCCATAACAAAGGGGCAATCAAAAGACTTGGGAATGAAAATTAATCATGGATCATTCAATCCATTATATTGGCCCATGGGGTTTTGTGAGAGTTCAAGAGACAGGGATAATCCTCTTTTTGAATTATGTGATCCTTAGCTAATCAAAGAACATTTTTCTCCTTCTCCACATTATCTAAATGAACCTGAAAAGGTGTATTTTTTAGCATAGCTCTGATGATGAATTTGATTCTCTATGCCATCACGTGCAAATGGGAAGTAGTGATGTTCATTGCCAGAATCAAAATCCCAAGGCACTTGCTAATGACTATTTGTTCATTAATAAAATCATCAATGACTCCTCAACTGGTGAAAATCCAAACATTGAGTTTTTACTCGGTGAAAGTAATAGCTTTATGCTTGGTCATGCCTATTCTGATAGTATCTTGAGTCAGGTCAGGAGAAATTTTGTTTCAATCAAAACATGCCACTCGTGTTCTTCGAGGAGGATGAATTTCAGTTACCCTGAGCAAATTGTGAAGGTATCATTGATTATGTTCAAGAAGTGTATCAAGAAGGATGGTTGTTCGAACATGAATGCATATACAAGAAAGTTTTGTATATCATCAATCAGAGGTTTGGCACTAGAGTTGTCACCAAGTGTTGGCCATTATTCATCGTATCATATGGTCACAACCCCCTCTTTCACACAAGTATATACTTCTCTCAACCCGTTCATGGTTTCACTTGAAAAGTTTTGTGCATCTCTAGGATAGGGCCCCATGGCCATGTATATATTTAGGTTATTTTGGTTTGTGGTTAGTTTAGTTTCCCTGCATCTTGTCTTTTCTTGGTTCTATCCATTTTTGTTTGTGCCTAGTTGTCCCTCCTCCCTCCCGCCAAACAACGCTCTTTCCTCTACTTTTATCTAACTCTATAGCCCAATATTTATGCACTAGTCCTGCCCAAAGTTTTGGGGTTCTCTGCATCTTGTTAGTCCTTGTCCCCATTCAGAGCCCATGTTATTCACAAAATTTAATTTTCATTATTAATGTTGGTGTAATTATTTATTCATCTTGCATATAATTACACTTTACTTAAGTTTACTTAGGTACATGCACCATATTGTAGTTTTCATATAACACACTTAGGGAGATTTGCATACATTGGGAGTGTGTACGTAGGAGAATTTCCACCTTTTATGTTGTGATCTTGTTATTACTCTATCATATCCACTTATTGTGGAGTGATAATTCCACCTTCGATGGGTGATCCACCTCATGTGGAATATTTTACTATTTCTCCTACCTACCCCTACCTACTCTTGCATCTCATTGAGCCACATGTCATCATTGTGTGATCTCTTGTCTCTTAGCCTTGCCTTTATAAGCAAGCTCATCTACCATGTATGTAATAATCTTGATGATTCAGTTGATCTCTTTTGCATCTTGATAAGAATATAGTTTATTCTTGTTATATTTTATCTCTCTTGTCATTGTGCTATCTATTGATCTCTTTGATCTTGGCTTCTTCAAGCATAATCTCACATGGTATCAGAGTAGTTGGAGCACCTTTGTATAGCCTTTGGAGAGATTTTGAAGGAGGTCAAGAGGTGGATCTGAGGAGTAGCATCTTTTGGAGGCATCCTAGACCAGATCTGACCTCGCCATTGAGTCTAGGTGGTCGTTTCCATGAATTTTGATTATAAATTCGCCTATATTGGGTGAAAATCGACTTTGGGGCTTTGAAGGAAAACTTTGCCCAATTTGGGCTACGGTACGGATTTTTTTTAAAAAAATCATTTTTTCTGCGACTAATTTATTCTATAGTTATATTATTATCACAGTTTTATTTTTAAATTATTGAATTTTTTTTTTAAAATTTAAAAGCTAATTTTTTATATATTTTGCGGGGTTTAAACCCTCCCCTGACACCGTACCGTAGACTATACATTTTGTGCAGGTCTCCAGGCCCACTGTCGATGTTGAAGTTTCTGTCGGTGCTTAGTATCTCCCCCCCGGGTCCCTCCACAACTAGAAACAACTTTTGACTGGCCTCCCGTCGACCACCTTCTACCAACGGGCCTCCCGTCGATCATCATCTCCCGACTGTCGTCCTCCCGGTCTCTGGTCTTCCTCCCACCGAAGCTGCTTCCTGGTTGACTGTCATCGACTTCACTCTTGACGACCTTGCTACTCCGGTGGTATTTCTTTTGGCCATTGATAGAAACTCTGAGCACTCCCTCCAGCAGGCCCAAGCCGCCACGCAGCTCCTTTACATTGCCTGACGACTCAGGGCCACACAAACCTTCACTGCCATGTGGTAGATTTTCATCAGCCCACGCAGCGCCTAGTTGGCACCCAGTCACTCACCCACTCAAGTTCACTCATCTTGCCTACTCATCCACCATGTCAGTGACATGTACCCGGTCGTACATTACATGTCAATGCCACATCACCTGACTGTACTGCCACAACACTGCACAGATCCAATCTGGTTCTGACACGTCATCATTAAGGACCGTATGGATGCCACGGAGGTAGGGAGGTGAAGTTTTTGTGATGGCTAGATGATTGTCAAATTTAACCTCATATTTTGATGACATCATCATTTTGATAAATTTGGCAGGCCCCTCTCATTGAGCTTTTTGATTTTGCATTTCAACTTCAAATGGCCATATCTTGCTCATTTTTTCTCTTTTTTGGTGCGTTTGTTTTTTAAATGGGCTAATTTTTTTGTGTACTTTAATGTGGTGGTGTTATTTTCTGATTTGGGTGGACAAAACTTTCAGAAAATTAAGTTTTTGGTGACTGTACCTGTCCAATCCCCAATTTTGCAACTTGAAGGACTTCGTTTGGGCTCATACGAACTCCTTTTCAAGTGCCGATTTTTTTGAAAGGGCTTGAACTTTTGTGTACTTTCATAAAATCTTCTATCATTTTGCAGTGATTTGGAGTGGAAATTATACATTCACCATATGGTCTTTTTTGGCCAATTTGTAACTTATATTGCATAGATCTATCTTTCTGGTCTTTTGCATTGTAGTTCTAAGCCTATTGGGGTAGTTTTAAAACAAAATCAGAATTCCACCTTTCCATTGTTTGCAAGTGGCCTATTCTACACACACTACATATAAAGTGCCAAAATCGTCAATTTTTTTTTTTGGGGGGGGGGGGTGGGGGTGGGTGGGTGGGGTACTTTGATTGAGTGAATTTGGGGGGTGTCTCTTGTGTTCTTTCATTTTTCTGATATGGGTTCTCCTAAGTTTCTTCTCTTAAATCCTCATAATTATACTACTTGGAAAATTGATGCATGGAGTAAACTTATGGAAAAAGAATTAACTCATTATATTGATGGAACTATTGTTGCTCCCGCTGATCCTAAGGCTGATCCCAATGGTCACTTGTATTGTCTCACTAAAAAAATCATAGCAATTTTTACCTTAAGAAAGTATGTATCAAAAGATCTCATCTTTCGTATTGAAAAATGTACCTTAATTAAGGATGCTTGGAAAAAGTTTCAAGACTTGTATGGTCAAGTTGATGAGATTAAGGGATATCAAATTGATAGTGATCTCACCATGTTAGGTCCCAATAAATTTGATACAATACAAGATTATATCACTAAAGCAAAAGAGTTCAAGGCACAACTCAAGGATTGTGGCATTGATAAGAAGGATACTCAATTGATCTTCAATTTGGTGGGCAAGCTTCCACAAGAATATGCAACATTTGTTTCTAGTTTCCAAACCCATAGGATGAAAATGGGTTGAAGCTACACAATTGTTGAACACATGATGCCACTGAGAGGGGGGAGGGGAGAAGTGAATCAGTGATTTCCAAACTTAACCCTTTTCTATCCTTGTGTGTATACCAATTAATTGCTCTAACACAAAGCAAACATGTCGGTTAGATGGAAGGATAACACAAATGCAACCATACATAAAAGAGACATCTCACAACACCAAATGTATGAGGAAAAGCCAAGATGGGAAAAACCTTGGTGAGAAGTGATGTTGGAGTCTACTGCTCCAATCCAGCCTCACAATGAAAACCTTGGTTACAACATTTAGGGCACCAAACCAAGGAGCACCAACCCCTGCACCAAGCTCCAACTCAGTGATCTACAGAAACATATATCAGATACAAAAGTAATATTCTTATTACAAAGGGACTTTTTAACCCTTATGCAAATCCCTTCACCGGTTCGCCTCTCTCCAATTCTTTGTCGATTCTCTGCTCACCTTCTCTCTACTGTAACCTTATCTCCAGTTGCAACTCACTCTGCTACAACTATACCAGTTCAACATCTTCTCCTTCTCTGTCGATTCTACTCTCTGCCGGTTCCGCTTCCTCTCTATCACACTGCTTCTAGACACCATCGGTTTTATTCACTTTGTCAGTTGTCTGCTATCTTATCACTATCGGTTCTCAGCTTACTAGTTCTTCACTACAATCTTCTATGCAATCTTCTAGGTCGGTTCAATCACCACCGGTGCACTCCTCTGTCAGGCTTAATGATAGACTACCAGTTAACTCACTCTTGTCAGTTGAACTCTTCTAACCGGTTCTCTTTCTCACACTCAGTCTCTTCTTTGATTGTCATTGAGCACTTTGTTTGTCTTTGATTAGATCTCTTATTCTTAGCTTCTCTCTCTCATGCAACAACAACATCTACTTCTCTGGCTCCCACTCTTATAGATAAATTTTCCTGCGTAAACGTGAGTTTGAATATTTGCACGCTAGGGTTTTCGTCATGCACTGAATCGACATCCAATCTGATCTCTGATCATCGTGACACATCATATTTGATTAGATATCATGTTCTTGATCGATGACCAACACTCTATCAATGAGCATCACCATCATGTTTACCTTGTGATTCACGTCTTCTATCTTTAGCCATTTGTAGCATGATTTTGGGCCTTGTGTCTGGTCAATCACGTGCATGATGTGGTCTCCTTCTCCCACTTTGATATCCTAGATGAGTCTATCCTAAATCTCTATTGTTTCCTTGATCTCGAGGAGCAATCCTCTGCCATCCTTCCTTCAGATTTATAGTTGCCATTAAATGTTGGACCAGTTACCAACGACCTCACCGACACATCACACCGATCTGTGCATGCATTCCACTTCACCTCCATGTGGCCCCTTTGTTGGCATCCACCTTTGCTAAGTCTTCTATGTCAGTCCAGACAAGATCACCGACCAACCACACAATCGAGTTTATCTATCAATTCACAAACCCTGCCAGTTATACCCTAACTGGTTTGTCTTCTCCTTGGCACTTTTCTTCTCTTCTGGTGAAACACCTAAACTGATCAACACTCTTGCCAACCTTCCTTGTGCACATCTTCAACAGATGAGAAGCTTCTGCATCTATACTTTCTCATCTTATCGGTTGACATCTATACCGGTAGTATCTTTTGCATGTATACTGGTAAGATACCATGCACACTGGTGGCACCAAACTTCATCTTCATTTTGACAACATTCTATATCTGTAATTGTTCCAAATTTCCTTCTTCATCAATAGACCAATTCACCTATCAATTGGTTTGTCAAGGTAACAAATATATCCTTCCTTCTCTGTACCAACAACTCATCATGTCTGCCCTTGCAAATCCGATACATATCTCTGATCTCATGCACATAAGGCAACTTAGTGTTTGACCGATTGATCCGATGTGAGCCTTCAATCACCTGCCTTCTACTCTTTTGTCTTATCTCGGAGGACTATGATGAATTTCATGCATAATAGGAGATAAGCTCCTCTTACCCGTGGGATTCCTACTATTTTACATCCACATAGCATATCGATGGCCTGCACATACTTCACCTCCGGTGTTGATGTGATTTTATAACATTTCACCTCTTCATCACAATCAACAACCCAGTATCTTGATCTCTTGTCAGTTGGCAACAATGCATTGCTAACATGTCACTTACTGATCTACAGTCCTTACGTCTTCAACACATGTCAACACTAACCTGTGTAGCGGTGACCTGCTAGGCTAGGTGAAATTAAAGACATCACATCCTGTATGTATCAATGACAATACTGCACATACATCTCCCATACCGGTTGCCATTCTATATCGGTTGACATCAATGACAACACAATGCCAACAATCTCCCCCTTTGGCATTGATGTCAACACATGTAGTATCTGACATACTACAAAATCTCTCTCCCCTTTTGTGTGATCCATGGATTCTCACACATGTATCAGACATACTACAAAATCTCTCTCCCCCTTTGTGTGATCCATGGATTCTCACACATGTAGTATATGACATGCTTTAGAATCTCTCTCCCCCTTTGACAACAATGGCAAAGGGTACTGTAATGATTTCTCTCCTCCTTGTGTCTACCGGGCACTAACAGATTTTTCTCTCTCCCTTTTTTGTTTACCGGATGCTTCTCCTTCTTTTAATATCATACATTGCATCCTCTCAATTCACAACACTTGAGATGGAGGGCACAACCACCAACTGACACTAATTGCTCAACAACCAAGTGTATATACAAACCAGAAACACATGCACATACAAGTCTAAAACCAATTGAAGACACATGTGTCAGCGAATAAAAATTACTTGATGGTCAGACTACATCATCTCCCCTTTGATATGCAGAAGTTATTCTAAACTGAATTTGCTGATACCAAGTGTTGAAGCTAACACTGATACCAATTGTTTCTCTTCTAATGCCAAATGCATGTTCTCATGTGTAGGTAACTTTTTTTGGCCATTTGGAGGAATTGATTATGGGTTCCATTGATGTTTGTCATTCATATCAACACTAGTTGTTTTGGTTGTTTGCCGGTATCCTTTTGGTCCTGATAGGATGTTTGGTTTCTGGTTGGTAAGATCATGATGATCTGGTATACTTGGTATGATTTGGCTTTTGAAATTGACCTAAATCTACTACTCAAATACATGTTCAGTCAGTTGGTTTTGATTTGGTGATTAGACGCTTTCTTATATGTTGGCAAGCTTGGTTTGTTGATCTGGTGAGGGTTTCATAGGCAGAGCTTGATTGAAGATCTTTTGATATTATGCATAAGTGGTGTTGGTGCGGCTTCTAGTAGAGTTTCAGGATGCTAATGGTTATCATGTTTGTGTTCTAGTTGATTGGTGGTGTTGCATTTATATCCGGACCTATTATGTTCTATCTAGGTTTTTGATGCAGAGGGTAGGAGGATCTTACTCAAACACATAAGGAATCTTACCCACACCAACACAACTCACTCCTCAAGACCTCTCATTGGTCAAACACATCACCTCTAATCCCCTACTCTCTACATACTAGAATAACACCCCCAACACACTGTCTCACTGTTTTAGGACAGTCAAAAGCATAAATGACAATATTTGTTGACCAATCAACTCATAAAAATCTCTCCCTTTGGTTTCAAACATTACCAATTTACTCAAGACACTCACACATCCCCTTAGGCTCTATCCATTTCCATACATACTCCATTGAACCATTAAACACAACTTTGAAACTAAATAAACAAAATATACCTTCTTGTTGTCCTTCTTGATAGACCCGTACTTAGAGATCTATAACTTTTGAAAAAAACATTATTTTCTCAATCGCTTCAGTGAGATTATTCCCACCTTAACCTTCAACAACATATCCAAAATTTAAGAAGATCCAACGGTTCAGTGATGAGATATTTCCCTCGCATCAGGACTGTTGCAGTCACACCCCAAATCTGACTGTCTTTCAACCTGAAACCTTCATGAAACACATGCCAAATCCATCATGGAACCCTTCACACACCATGGACAGGTAAAATAAATCCTTACCCTCATCCCTACCCAAAATGGGGTTTGGAAAAACATCTAAACAAAATTTATTACATTTATGAGGCCATTGGATGCCCTAGCAAGGGTTTTGACAGTTTTGAAACAAATGTCAATATCTTCCACAAATGATAATGAAATTGCACCAAATAAAAACCAAAGTACTCTTAGTTCATTTCAATTTCATCCCAGTAAGATAACTTAATCAAAAAAATGCATATCAATTTGAAAATGAACAAATTTCAGTTTGTCATATGTTGAAAACTCAGAAAATACAAGGAAAAATACAATTTTATTGCTCCACTTCTCAAATCTCGACCTCCACATCCAGTATCCCCCTCAAAATGGATTAATTAAATCATTTTATAGTTCCCCAGGCCTTCTAAGGCTGAAATGTAACTAATAACCACCTATAACTACCCTTTTTTGCATTTTTGCAATATTTTGCAACAAAAGTTGCTCAAAAGTTGTCAAGATTGACAATTTCATTTGTCGACTTGACAATTTGAAATCTAATCACCCCAAACCACTCAAATATTAATTAAATGACCTTTTAAACATTATTACATCATTTATTCATCATATTTATCTATTCTACCCTCAAAACCCAATTTTAACCTTTTTAGGCCTATTTTGCCAATCTTGACAATTTTACATCTTTTCATCTTTTCATTACATTGATTGGCACTAATGGCCCATTTACATTTAAAACTGACCTCATAGGTCTCATTAGCTTCCTCCAATTCCCCATAACATCATATGACTCCTTGAACTCACCGTGCTCAGGGTGCTCCTGCACCAGTTTTGGATCGGCTTAATGTAACATGTTGATTGGTCTTCTCGATGTGTTTCTGGGATGACTTATGGGTTGGATATTATTTGTTTGGTCTAAGGCCAACATGTTTTATAATAATGTAATATTTTTAATTGTCTGGTGGCTAACCTAACTATTTAAGGTCGAGGGTTTGTATATATATGTGTAAGATCTCATTGTAGATCATGTAAGGATGGTATGCAAGCGAATAGTGTATTAATCATTCATGAAGAGGATTTGGCTAATCATTGGTGATTGATTTGGGTTTATATAAGAGGATTAAGGCCTCCGATATTGAGCATAACTGAAACTATACTCAAGCATAGGAGACGTTATTATTGCAGTTCATTCTTCTTTTCGGATTGTAGTCTGGATTTTTATGTAGTCAATGAGACTCCTTTTGTAATGAGCAGTGTGCTCTAGGCTGTTGGCCTTCCTACAAGTGTAAGCCCCTCAATTTGTATCACATACTTACTGCCAAAGTATTATTTGACTGTGGCTAGGCTTCCCACCATGGTTTTTCCCTTTACTGGTTTTTCCACGTACAAATCTTAGTGTCATGTGGATGATATTTATTCTCTATTTGTTGGTTGTGCTTAATTGGTATATCTGCTATTTCGGTAATTGGTTTATGTATTCCAGTATTTATCTTATGTGTTTTGGTAATAATGTTTTAATTGATTACAGTTTCGGTAATCTGGTGACAACTAATTCATCCCCCCCTCTCAATTGTCTTTCGGTTATTTTAACTGTCTAACAATTGGTATCCGAGATCTGGTCCTCTCTGTGGAAACTTAACCGCTTGAGCAAGATTCTATGGTGACTAATAGTTCAAGTTCATCTAGTTCATCTATAGCTGTCTTTCAGAGAGAAATTCCTAGGCTTGATGTGATACAGAGTGGGCAACAAGAAGGTAAGAAGAACTAAATCACCCTTTTAAGCCTAGACAAGGCTTATCTCAACCCACGACTAGGGTTCTACCCACACACAAATGTACTCAATCAACCAAAATTCTTTCTAAGGAGGGTTAGGGCTATTTGACAACCAAGGACACTCATCCTATTCCTTTCACCCAATTTTGAATACTTCCTACTACACCTGGGTCAAGGAACCCCCCAATTAGGCATATTCCTTGTAGCCCTGTCTGATCGGTATTTCTCAAATAGTTCAAATTTATTTCAAATATCCCTAGGAAAAGATTACATTTTTTAGTACCCTTTTGGGACTTACATCCAATTCCAAGAGACAAAGTTATGACCTTGCTCTAGCACCCCTAAGCACCTACTGGGTCGGCAGACCTAATAGGCCTAATTAGGTATGCTTTCCAAAGAAACTACTTAAGAATGGGGTTGCAGAATATAAATCACCCCTTGGGAATGTTCCTTAGGTGTCTAATTAACCAAAACCACCTTTAAACCAGTTCCCAAACTCTCCTTAGGTGACTATTCTCTCATTCCTCCTCAAGGCTAGGCTAAACACATGGTTTTGTTTAACCTAGGGTATGGTGGAAACCACACCAAAACTCACTCTCAGAGTCCACCCCTTTTGAATCACAATAAACACACCCTCAACCTGCATTTCCCAAAGGTCCAATGAGTTCCTCAATAGGATTTGTAGGTTAGAGTCATGTTTTTTGGTGATACCCTATGTATCGGGTCCTGGAGTGATAATTTTTGATAAAATGCCTACAACTTGCTCCTGACTCCACCACTTCGAGTCAAACCACTTGCATTTGAACCTACACTCACACCACAATCCAACCAATTAAAAAATTTATGCCAACCAATTCTCTATCAGATCGTACAATATGGAAAACTAGTGAAAATGGGCAAAATCTGAGTTTTTGTTTATTCAAACCACCAACTTCTCACATTCATCATCCAACAAACTCACCAATGATCTCTAAGGTACAAATAGACCTTCCCCCAATGGCTAAAACTTATTTTCAATTTTTTAAGACCATTGGAACTTCTTTGCCCATCGGTGGGGAAATGTTGCTTAGCAACTTTTGTAACTTTTTTAACATCATTTGACAACTTTTCAATTTTGACATTCCAAAGTCCCTAATGGACTTGTAGACCAATCCTAAGCCTAAAAAAACTTAGGGAACAAGTTAACAACATACCTCCTACCCTATATGAACCCATGGTCAAAGTTGGTCACTAGGTTTATAAGTGACCTAGAGCCAACTGACCTTACAAGAGGTTCTCTATTACATTCATAGGTTCCAAAGATCCACACCGATTTAGAACGCCATTCTAGGGTGTAGGACCATCTACCAACACACAAACAACAAACAAAATCCAAAACCAAGAGGTGCCCTACACCATACTCCCGGGATTAGAAAAAAACTCAAGTCTCTTGAGCTGGCAAATCTGGAACCTTGCATCCAATCTTCTCCAAAGCCTGCTCTGTCATCCAAGTTGCATATTCTAATGGTTTGTCCTTCCATTGGACCATATACTCATAATAAGTATGCCTCCTTGTTTTCATTACTCACCCTCCTATCAAGTAAATTCTCAACTGCAAGCTTAGGTAGGTCTTGTAACATCTCTTCCCTGTTGGAATCATCTAGACCTGCATCACACACATCAGTAACAGGACCTTTATATACATAGATATCTGAAACATTGAAAGTGTTAGAGAGACCAATGTCTGGTGGGAGATCAATCTTGTAGGCATTTCTGCCACACTTTTGAATGATCTTAAAAGGGCCTATCTTCTTCATCATCAACTTGGTGTATTTCTCCTTAGGGAGTCTCTCCTTCTTGAGATGAATCATCACCATATCTCCAACCTTAAATTGCAAATATATCCTTTTCTTATATGTTGCATACTTGTACTTATCTGAGGTTTGTTCTAACCTATTGTTGACTTTTTGATGTATATCGCTTATTACTTCTGCAAAGTCCTCTGCTTGTGCACTTCTTTTGTCCAAGTCTTTGACATCTCTCAGCTCCAATACACCTCTAGGGTGTGATCCATACACTATCTCAAAGGGACTGTGACCAGTGCTTCTATTCACTGAGTCATTATAAGTGAATTCTTCTTGAGGAAGTGTTGAATCCCATGTAGTTCCTTTATCCTTAGTTAGACACCTTAATAGGTTTCCAAGTGGCCTATTGATAACCTCAGTTCGTCCATCATATTGGGGATAATAGGATGATGAGAATGACAAATTGGTACCCAACTTTCTCCAAAGAGTTTGCCAAAAATGTCCAAGAAACATAGAATCCCTATCTGAGATAATTGACAGTGGCAAACCATGTAATCTTACAACCTCCTTGAGGAATATACTTGCTATATGGGATGCATCATGTGTGGAATTACAAGGTAGAAAGTGAGCAATTTTGGAAAATCTGTCAACAACTACATAGATGCTACCATGACCTTGTTTAGTCTTTGGAAGTCCTAACACAAAGTCCATGTTGACTGAATCCCATGGCTTGCTTGGTATGGCTAAAGGAGTATACAATCCTCCATTTGAACTGCTACCCTTGGCCCTCTGACAGATCACACACCCTTCCACATACTTTCTAATCTCAGTCTGCATCTTAGGCCAGAAATAGAATCTCTTAACCAACTCAAGGGTCTTGTCAATTCCAAAATGACCCGCCAATCCCCCAGAATGCTTTTCTTTCACAATGTTTTCCCTCATGGAACCTCTAGGAATGCAAAGTTGACTTCCCTTAAAAAGTAGACCTTCTTGTAGAATAAAATCTGAGAACTCATTGTGGTACTTGTCACCCTTTTCCTGACATAATTGGTATACTTCTTGGAAATCCTCGCCTCCTTCATACATATCCTTCATGGAATTAATGCCTATGCTCTCCAACTGAATCTCTTTTACTATCAAGTTCCTCCTGCTAAGGGCATCAACTACCTTATTTTCTACTCCTTTCTTGTGCTTGATGGTGAAAGTGAATGCTTGAAGGTATTCCATCCACTTCATATGCTGGTGATTCAACTTGTTTTGCCTATTCAAGAAACTCAGAGCACGGTTATCAGTATAGACTACAAATTCCTTTGGCAACAAATAATGCCTCCATTTCCTAAAGGATTGGACCATTGCATACATCTTTAAGTCATAGGTTGAGTACTTTTGTTTAGCCTCTTTCAATTTTTCACTAAAGAAGGCTACTAGTCTACCTTCTTGGCTCAAGACTCCCCCTACTACCTTGTTACTTGCATCACATTCTATGGTGAAAACCTTATAAAAATCAGGTAAAACCAATATAGGTTGTTCTGCTACCCTCATTTTCAAATACTCGAAGGACTTGTCTGCTTCACTAGTCCATACAAACTAACATTTTCTACCCCCCTTAATAGTATCAATCATAGGTGCACATACACAACTAAAATTCTTGATAAACTTCCTATAGAAGCTTGCAAGACCATGGAAACTCTTTACCTCACTTGCATTTATAGGGGTAGGTCGATTGAGGATTGCCTCCACCTTGGACGGGTCCATCTTGAAATTGATCTTGGAGATTACAAAACCAAGAAACACCAACTCTTCCTGCAAGAAGACACACTTCTCCAAATTGATCTTCAGTTGTTCTTCATTCAACCTTTTCAGTACCAAATCCAAATGTGTTAGATGCTCATCCCTATCCTTGCTAAAAAATAGAATATCATGTAATTACACAACAACAAAATTATTGATAAAAGGTTTCAAGACTTCATTCATGAGTCTCATGAATGTACTAGGGGCATTTGAGAGGCCAAATGGCATAACTAGCCATTCATTAAGTCCTTCATTTGTTTTGAAGGTTGTCTTCCATTCATCTCTCTCTCTTTTATCTTGATTTGATGCTAACCACTCTTCAAATCCACCTTAGAGTAGTACTTGGTTCCTTCTAGATAGTCCATCAGGTCCTCTATCTGAGGCATAGGGAACCTATACCTGATAGTGATCTTATTTATGGCTCTAGAGTCCATACATAATCTCCATGTACCTTCTTTCTTAGGGGCCAATTTTGTAAGGACAACACAAGGGCTAATTCTCTTCCTTATGAATCTCTTTTCTAGCAACTCATGTACTTGCCTTGGAAGTTTTTCATTTTGATCAGGGGTCAATTTATATGCTACTTTGTTGAGAAATGTTGAGCCTGGTATAAGGTCAATACAGTGACTCACATCTTTGAAAGGTGGTAGGGTCTCTGGTTTGATTCTTGCAACTATACCCTTGTATCTTTCCAACAACTCCTTCACTTTCCTAGGACCTGCAGTCCTTTCTTGCACTTTTTCTTCCATTTTCTTTCTCACTTCTTCTCTTGGCTTCACCACTATGGAAAAGCATAGGGTACCCTTCTCTTTGAGTGTCTGCATAAACCCCTATTTACCTACTAACATGACACTAGTCACAACGTGACTGTCCTTACCATCATCTGGTAGTGGAGTCATAGTGTATTGCACACCATTTTTAGTTAACTTGTAGACATTTTTCCTCCCATCATGTCTTGAGTCTACATCATATTGCCATGGTCTTCCAAGGAGTAAATTGCATGCATGCATCCTCTGCAACATCACACAAGATCTTGTCTCTATATTCACCTATTTGAAATTCAACCCAAACTTGTTCACTTACCAAGGCTTGCTGCTCTTTGCTCAACCAGGAGATTTTGTAGGGGCAGGGATGAGGAAATTTCTTCAATCCAAGCTTGCTGACCATCTCAATTGAAGAAATATTATCCATTGACCCTGAGTCCACAATGACTCTACATACCTTTCCACTTACCTTGCAAGTAGTTCTAAACAGTGTCTTCCTCTGTGATGGCTCCTTGACAGTTGGTACCTTCAAGAGGGTCCTTTGGAACATTGGACCCTCCCATTGTTCTGAGTCTGCATGTATTGAAGGTGAGTTCACACTTTGGGTGTCCTCCTCCTGTGCCAAATTAACTCTCCTTTCTCCACCTTGACTGTTAGAGCATTTTTTTCTGAGCATCTAAATGACTGATGGCCAACTTGATGGCTCCTCTATTTTTTGGTTGTTCTTAATTGATATATATGCTATTTCGGTAATTGGTTTATGTATTTTGGTATTTATCTTATGTGTTTTGGTAACAATATTTTAATTTATTACGGTTCTAGTAATGTGGTGACAACTAATTCATACCCCCCCCCCTCTCAATTGTCTTCCGGTTATCTGAACTGTCTAACAATTGGTATCCGAGCTCTGGTCCTCTCTACGAAAACTTAACTGCTTGAGGAAGATCCTATGGTGACTAACCATTCAAGTTCATCTAGTTCATCTGTAGCTATCTTTCAGAGAGAAATTCCTAGGCTTGATGTGATGCAGAGTGGGCAACAAGAAGGTAAGAAGACCCAAATCACCCTTTTAAGCCTAGATAAGGCTTATCTCAACCCACAACTAGGGTTCTACCCACACACAAATGTACTCAATCAACCACAACACATTCTAAGGAGGGTTAGAGATATTTGACAACCAAGTACACTCATCCTAATCCTTTCACCCAAGTTTGAAGACTTCCTACTGCACTCGGGTCAAGGAACCCCCCAATTAGGCCTATTCCTTGTAGCCCTGTATGACCGGTATTTCTCAGATAATTCAAATTTCTTTCAACGAACCATAGAAAAAAATTCCATTTTGGAGTACCTTTTTAGGACTTACATCCAATTCCAAGAGATAGAGTGATGACCTTGTTCCAGCACCCCTAAGCACCTATTTGGGTCGACAGACCTAATAGGCCTAATTAGGTCTGTTTTCCAAAACAACTACTTAAGAATGGGGTTGCAGAATCTAAATCACCCCTTAGGCATGTTCTTTAGGTGTCTATTGAACCAAAACCACCTCTAAACCGGTTCCCAAACTCTCCTTAGGCGAATGTTTTCTCATTCCTCCTCAAGGCTAGGCTAAACACATGGTTTTGTTTAACCTAGGGTATGGTGGAAACCACACCAAAATTCACTCCCAGATTCCACACCTTTTGAATCACAATATAAAAACCCTCAACCTGAATTTACCAAAGGGCCAATGAGTTCCTCATTAGGATTTGTAAGTTAGGGTCATGTTTTTGATGAAACCCTATGTACCGGGTCCTAGAGTGACAATTTTTTATAAACTGCCTACAACTTGCTCCTAACTCCACCAATTCGAGTTAGACCACTTGCATTCAAACCTGCACTCACACCACAATCCAACCAATTCAAAATTTAATTCCAACCAACTCTCTATCAGATCATACAGTACGAAAAACCAGTGAAAATGAGCAAAATCTGAGTTTTTGTTTATTCAAACCACCAACTTCTCACATTCATCATCCAACCAACTCACCGATGATCTCTAAGGCACAAATAGGCCTTCCCCCAATGGCTACAACTGATTTTCAATTTTTTAAGATCGTTGGAACTTCTTTGCTCATCGGTGGGGAAAAGTTGCCTAGCAACTTTTGGAACTTTTTTTACATCTTTTGACAACTTTTCAATTTTGAGATTCCAAAGTCCCTAATTGACTTGTAGACCAATCCTAAGCCTAAAACAACTTAGGGAACAACTTAACAACATACCTCCTACCCTAGATGAACCCATGGTTAAGGTTGGTCACTAGGTTTATAAGTGACCTAGAGCCAAATGACCTTACAAGAGGTTCTTTATTGCATTCATAGGTTCTAAAGATCCACATTGATTCAAAGCACCATTCTAGGGTGTTGGACCATCTACCAGCACACAAACAACAAACAAAATCCAAAACCAAGAGGTGCCCTGCACCATGATGGAACAAATTATAAAGTATGGAAGATTTGGATGGAGACTCATCTAAGATGTCTTGGTAAGGAAATTTGGGAAATCACAAAGAATGGAGTTACTCCTTTTAATCCGGCATCTGGCAATCATCCTCCAACAAACTTGGACAAGGAGATTGAGAATGATTGTAGAGCTAGAGAAGCGCTCTTGTGTGCATTTTTTAATCAACAAATAATGGGATTGACTGACAAATCATCAACAAAGGCTATATGGGACAAGATGGAGACTCTTAATGAAGGTGACCCTACTATTAAGATTGTTAAACTTGATGGTTACCGAGTGAGATATGAAAACTTGAAGATGGAATAAGATAAAAGGATTACTGCATTTATGGAAAGGGTAAATGAAATTGTCATGGGAACTCAATGTTGTGGTGGATCTCTGAGTGAAGATGAAATAGTTTCTAAAGTTCTGAGAGCTTTACCACCGGCTTATAAGATGAAGGCTACTGCAATTAATGAATTGAGAACAATGGAAAATACTTCTGTAAATAGGGATACCTTGGTTGGGAAATTATCTTCTTTTGAGCTTGAAGAATTTGGACCTTCTGCAACTATGAAGTCTGAACCTGCTTTCAATGCATTTACATCATCAATTGACAAGCAAGATTGGAAAGCTTTGTATGGAAAGGAATTGGATGATATGAAGAGAGAAGATGAGTAATTTGAGCAACTTGAAGCCCTATTTTCTAAAAGAGTAACTAAAGGATCGGTAGAAAGTAAGTATGAAGGAAAATCACCTTTTAAATGTTTTGCATGTAATAAGATAGGTCATTTTGCATCTAAATGTCCTAAGAGGAATTCAAGATTTGAAGAAAGAGCTAGAAGATCTTTTAAGCCTAACCCTGGATATTAGAACAAGCATAAGTATAGGAAAAACAAAGATAAATCATGTTACTTTGCGGATAAGGAAGGTGTGACTAATTCTAATGATGAATGGACACAAGACTCTGCTAGTGGTTCTGGCAATGTAAAGGAATGGGTGTTCCTAGTAATAAGGAAGATGATCCGACACTGGAAGAGAATTTACCTAAAGAAAAGGCCCTTGCTGCTAAAATTGAAGATAAGGATGAATGGGTAATTGATAGTGGATGTTCACATCATATGACTGGAGATAAAAGGAAGTTTCTATCTTTGCAAGAATTTGATGGCGGTCTAGTTAGATTTGGAGATGACAAAGAATGCATGATCAAAGGAAAAGGAACTATATCATTAGATGGTAAGCACAATATTGATAATTTTTATTATGTTGAATGTTTAAGGCATAATCTTTTGAGTGTAGGACAGTTGGTGGATAAGGGATTTCAATTACAATTCAAGGATGGAAATTGCAAGATCATTAATAGATCTGGATTGGAGATAGCAACCGGTACGCAGATAAAAGGTAATATATTTTATTTAAATTCCGATGAGAAAACATGTTTGATTGCACAAATTGATGAGATTTGGCTTTGGCATAAAAGTCCATGTCATGTGAATTTTGATTGCTTGATAAAGATCAGTTCAACTAAGGCAGTTAGAGATATACCTAAGATTGTGAAGCCCTATAATCTGATATGTAAAGAATGTCAAATGGGAAAACAGGTCAAAACCTCTTTTAAAAGTATACAAGACAAATCTAATGATGTTATTGATCTTATTCATACTGATTTGTGTGGTCCTACTGGAATCAAAAGTTTTCAAGGTCATAGATATTTTATGCTAATTGTTGACTCTAAATTTTACTTTGAAAGCAAACAACCTTATGGGAAATTCAGTGATGGGGGACCTATTGCGCAAAAATCATTGAATGACCTCTAGATTTAACAAGTCAGCTCTTCCTTGTGGCTAGGGAAAAGGGAAAGAATGAACTTAAAGCAAAATGATCTAAACTACTGAGGCGATGCGCCATAACATTTTCTAAAGCATTAACAACATATAAAACCCAGAAGCATACAGTTTTAAAGCCCATTCAATAAACCATATACTTGAATAGAACCACAATTAAGACACAATCAAGATCCCTTTGAAACATAAAGAAATATAAATCACGCATCCACCAGATAACAAGTGCAAAACATATTTTAATCGACAGAGTATTAGATATATATCTTTAAAGTCATCAGAATTACAGGAAAGCACAAAAAACTATCAAAGCATACTGAGAAGAGGCATCACAAAGGTTGCAAGCATAGTTTGATTATCCTTTCCTCAGAAACAACAACAGCTGAAAGGCTAAAATTCTATGTAAGATACTTAATTGTTATTTTCAAAAGATCTCAACCCCTAAAAAAGGGAAAACCAAAGAATAAATAGAGCCCTCAGCTCTGCTAACAGTTCAAAGCATTAGCCAGCTATGTGCAACCGCTTTTGAAACCGCAAACACTACCATGGCATCTCACAAGAACACACCCAACAAAATCGCTTCCCGGGGTTGTTACTTCCACCCTACCGTGGCGCTCCTCAATCCTACCCGAACAGAAAATATTTTGTGTCAACCGCAGCCTAGCAAACAGGTCACCATAGAAAACACGCGGCAGCTCTGGGGACATTCGCCAAAGGGTGTACAAACGGAAATAATACAAGCAACGCGAAGATACCATGTGTCCCTATCTTTCTCAAGATGCAGGGTGGGGTCCAATAGAAAGCCGAGTCATCAAAACTGAGCCACTCAGCAGCCCCACGTTCCTTCAAACTTAGAACATAAAAATGGACCATTAGAAGCAATGCCAAGATGACACTTGGACCGTACACTGAGCACGGCTAGAAAGCGAAAAGGAAAAAGGATCCCCTCGATCAAAAATTCAGCCTTCGGACTTCAACTTGAAATAATATTAACATTTATTGGCGACTAAAAGGGGGAATTATGCCTACCGAATGTGAGAACCCAAAATTGTTGGTTCAGAGACCTAACTTCATGTCAGGGTAGGGCAGAGTAGATCAAAAACCTATTGAAATGAGGACCAATCTCCCTCAGAGGGCAATACTTGTGCTTCAAGATTCCGATAATGCTGATCCAAACATACTATTTCATCAAAAGGCAAACCTACCGGTTCATCATGGACCAATTTCAAGAGCGCGTAGAGCTGAGCTAGGGGGTGCAGGAGATGTTCAACCTCTTCCACCGAGATAGGGTCATTCAGGTGCTGGATGAAAGTCCTTTCTTGCTGCAAATGCTTGACCTGATTTAATACTTACTCAAAACCCATTACAAAACCATCCACATGGAACAGAGAAGGCAGGCCTAATGAAATATACCTCTCTATACGTTGCTTGATATCTGGGATGGAGATTTGCAATGGCTTAAGCATCGTTGATATGTGCATAATCACTCTATGGTGGTTGATGAAAACATTCATCTTCTTGATCAGTTGTCGGCAGTTTGTTATGCCCTTCTCTCTCAATTCTTCATCTTGGACTGCATACAAAATTTGGATTAGGTCCTGAGCCATGGGGATCTTGGGACCAAGGATGACCATAGAGCTATTGATGAAGGCTCTTGCCTTGGTGCAGAGAGATTGCGCTTCTTGAATGAACATAAACACAGGTTGCAATGAGGGGTTGTATTGCTTAATTTTTTCCCAATAGGAAACATAGAATTCCACCAGAATCATTGAAAAGTCTTGAGAAACCTGCACGGGGGGAGGGATACTCAGTAACCGTGAGACTTCTTCTCTCTTTGTAGTTACTTTTTGTTGCAGCTCCTTGCACCTATCTTGCTCAATGATCACCTGGCTTTCTAGAGCAAGGATCCTGGTGCTTCCATCCTATACAACTTGTTGAAGCTGCGATGTATGCCCCCGCTCTTGTTGCAATGAAACCTCTATGTCTAGAAATTTCCTCTCATCCTGCTCTAGACTTCCCTCCCTTTCACGCAACTCTCCTTCGAATATCGCTTTGTCCTCTGAAAGGATAACCTGCACATCACTCAGCTGCTAGGCATACTCTTCCTTTAGATGGACTTCTTCGTGCAGTTATGCTTGCACTTGGGTAACATCTCTAGAAACTGCTCTTAGTTGTTGGATCTCTAGGTCTTTCTCCTGCAATTCTTTTAAGGCTATGTTTCTTTTCGTTTCCTGGCCCTTGAACTGAGAACTCACATTATTAAGAGTTGACTGCAACTTTCCTTTTTTTGAATTAGCTTGTGTCAGCAAATCTTACAGGCGATTGATCTTTGCGCTCTGGGCTTTGTCTTCTTTTCTCTATTGGGTCAGGGATTCTCAGAGATTCGCATTCTCTACTCAAATTTTCTCCAAGTGATGACTCTTTTTGATGAAGTCTGAAGACACGGCCTTTGAAGTTTCTTCCATCATTTCAACCTTGTCAGATGTCATAGCATTCAAAAGGTTGACGTCGATAGCATGCAAAGTGTAATCATTGGGTGTCATTTGAGATTCTAGCTTATCAACCTTGGGGAACAGGTTTGCAAAGAAGAGACAATCTTTCTCTTCACTGAAATGTGTCTGCAGGTGTGGACGAGCTGGCTGGGCACCTTCCTTTTCTTTTCGTTTCCCCATTCTACCAATGCTGGCAGTCTTGGAATAGGCAACTTGCTACTGGAAATCATATGGGTTGGTAATAACCTGGCCTGCAAATGCTGCGTCAAGGGGAACCACAAAGGGGAACTAGGAAATGGGCCCACCAAAAGCCATCTGAATGGGATGGGGAGGGGTTGTTGGAGAAAACAATGGGATGAAGGGAGAGGCTCCTGAAGGAAAAGGATCGGTGGACGCTACCCCAATAATTGGGGGAGGAGTGGACTCTCCAAAACCAAGCCTAGGCGAGATAGAGGTTGCTTCAGACATCTGCGTGGAAAAATCCACGGGGATAAAAGTGGGGGCCAAGAATGGAATGGAGGCCTGCGGAAATGCACCTTGGAGTTCAATCGGTGTCCTGATGAGTGCTAACGTAAGGGCAATGGGAATCTGAGTTTTCATTGTGACAAAAGGGACAACAAAGGAAACAGCTTGAGCAGAAGAAAAAGGCAAAGAAGGGCATACCTGAACCATGGAAGTCACCAACCACTGAGGATCTAAGGGGACCCCTGGGGCTTGAGGAGACAAGCCCTTCTTTGCAGAACTCGGATACTACTTTTTCTTAGTTGGGGAGTCACGTGCCTACTTCTCAGCTTTTCTTTTACCAGTCATGGAGTGGGGCCTGCGAGTGGAACCGGCTAGAGGCATGAGAATATGGGGCTCTATCTCTGGGCCACCTTAGGATATGAGTCCCCATGTGGGGAACTCTCGCCTGTCTCTTCATGAGATTTATTGTGCTAATGCCATTCTAGTTCAAAGCGCTCATCCAAAGGGGTATTCCTGATATTAGCTCTAGGATGACTCACCTCCTACAGATAGATCCAAAAATCCTCTCCCTTCTTTCTAGGCTAGGAATCTGAAGTCATTACTTTGAGCATCACTTGAGGAATAGGCTTCATAGGATTATACCTCTGCATGACTAAATTAAAGTTTAACCATGGGGGGGGCTTGAGGACAGGAAAATCATTGAGACCCACATACCAAGTTGGGTCATTAGCCTGAGGATTTGTGTGCCCTTCCCATGAGCTCTGTGGCTCATGCTTTACTGCATTTTTCCTCCTATCGAGGTAACCATCTGGGTCATAGCTCCAGAAATTGTCAATTACTACTAACCCAAGCTGCACTAGCTTGGATGTCAGGGCCTCTTCTGTGATGTTCCTCTGGACCAAAGTGATTGGACCAATTGCCTTGTGGTCCTCAGTGATAGAGGTATCATGCTTTCCCAACCCGATGGCCCTCTCAATCCTCACCAACTACCGTGTGATCTCCAGATCAAGGGTTCTCTCAATCACATAGATGGGTAAGCGAAATGGTTCCTCGGAGAAACCACGCACTCGGATAAAAGAAAAATCACTGCCTATGAACCGGTCGCAAGGAGGGCGCTTGTTCTACATCGAGTTCATCTAGACCTGATAGAAACGGGCCAGTGGTTCGTTAGGGATTGAACCAAAATCTTTAAGCACGGGAGTCAAGAAATAGTCGGAAAACTAATATGCATCAAAAGAAGCTAGTAGCAGGGGTGTCCAAGCCGACACCAACATCTTGTTTCCTGACTCGTCCCAGGTAGCCAACCGCATGTGTTGGCTGAAAAAGGCCTCATTCTGGTGCAAGAGCAGATGGATCAAGACCGAGGTAAATCTGAACCGCCACAACTATTGAAACTTTGACAATTGCTTCACCATGGCTTTAGCTATAAAAACTGAGAAGTTGAAATGGAAAGACTCCCTCTACTTTCTACACTTGAAAAGAGAGCCCATCATCGCAGCCGTGATGTCCTGGTCATTCTCATAACCGCATAACCATGAAAGATTAGAGGAGATATCTTTGAGGTCCTCATGTTTTAGGTCACTGAAGGACAAGGGGAACTTTGGGAGCCGGCCGGAAGATAGACTCTGGTTGAGCGTACTCTGGCAAAAAGACAAGGCATCCCTTCTGGTACCCCAAAATTCTTCCACGGCTATCTCAGAGAACACTGATGTCCCTTCAAAGATGAGACAACATATCATAGCCCTTATGGCTTCAGGGGAGATCACTACTCTCAAAAATGAGTCATTGATTGAACAGGAGGTGGAGTCGAACCTGTCAATGCAGATCGCTATGAGCTCTGGATAGTGTGGAACCAAAGGGACCACAAATTGAGGCATGCCAATGTTCCAAAACCGAGCCGCCATTGATTGTGGTTCCGCTTTGTAGTGGAGCATTCTACTGCATGCAACCTCCCTTAGGTTCTTGGGCTTCTTGCAGATTTCAGGCTCAAAGATGTTCTCGAAAGAATCTAGCATAGCGGAAGTATTGTGGGTGGTCGTCTTTGTCTTTACTTTGGATTTTGGGTATTCCGCCTTGGGGGGGATAGCATGTGATGAGTAGGAGAGCTCCCCAAAAACATCCACCCATAGTTCCACATGAGCAAAGCCTGAGGATGTTGCTTCAGCTTCCATTTTCTGCTTGAGAGCCTTTCTCCGCCAACCTTTCAAATTTTGAAAGAACACTGAACACTTAGGTTACAAAAGAGCAATAAGATGAAAATCGGGAAACCTCATTCCTTTAATGCGTTGTGTGCCTATATTTTTTGCGAAAGGGGGCGTTTAATGGCAAGCGTCCATTTACACATATGCAAACTCAATTTGCATTTGTAATTAACTCTGACAAGGATGAGTGCCACCATTTTTGCTTTCCAAGAGAGCACTTATTTAGCCTACCGGGGATTGAAGCCACTTGATATGAAAAACTCGTCTAGATGGATCTCCTTCTTAAGAAAATTGGCAGACAGCGGGGCTCGTACAAGCTAAGATAGTCCTGCGGAAGTCGATTTAAAAACGCAATGTACCTACACATACGCATGGTGTTTGTTTGCATCAACTCCTACTTCAAGTTATTATGCAAGATATCGCCAACTCTAAATCAAATCTCATTTTCTTGTGCAAATTAATGAAGAATGACATGAGCGTTGGAATTCGGGAGCATTGGCGTCTCAACCACTTGTCACCTTGAGCTAAAATTTGTTATAAATACATCTCTTAAGACATTCTTTTGTGCAGTGCTAGCCTCAATGACGAAGTTTCTTCAGAAGATGGATACTCCTGTTAGACTCGTTAGCAGCAAAGCACAGGTCACTTTCCTTGGGAACATTTCTGACCGGAGGCTGCAAATGATGACAAGGCGGAAGAACCCCCTGATAATTTCCGCTGTCAAATGGGTGCTCAGTGAAGATTTTATCGACAATGTAGACTGGTATCATGTAAACATAGACATTTGTTCTCTCTTCGTGGCCTCATTGTTGGATTTCAGAATGGTTGGGCTATTGACCTCGCAACTCACCTAGGCGCTCTTCTCCCAAGACTATCTGGGAGGGCAGGAAGATGTGGTGGAATACCACATCCCCTTCAAGTGCCTTCCTCTAGCGTCAGATCTGAGGCACTTTATTTCTTCTAGCGAGGAGGTGACTTGGCACCCGCTTATCGGTGGTCTAAAGACAATGACACTATCAGTCCACCGGTTATGCACAAAGCTTGCTGCAGAGTTCCTCGTACAAGTTCACATGATAATTCTTGTCTAGGATGGTACTAAATGGTACTCTGATTTCAGGGACTACATCTTTCCATAGGTCTTGATGTTGCACATATAGCCAAATCTGGTTGTTATCTCCATGGCTGGGGTGTCTGGTGGCGATCATGGCCATGAGTTCTCAGAGGGCGAGGACACTCCAAATGATAGTGAGGACCTAAATTTTCAGATGGAGGACAACAAGGATAGGGAGAATCAATGAGAAAGTGGCAACTCATCCTAGAGTTCTTCATCTTATTTCTTTTTGCAAAAAAAAGGATCGGAGGTCCGCCCATGAATTGTAAAAGAAAAATAAAATATTTATAATATGATATTTTTTTCCTTTTTTCTTGTTTAATTATGACATATCTTGTGATTTCATTTGCTTTGCTTGGAAAAAGACTAAGAATAATTAAAAATAAATAAGGCACGCAAAAGCTATTGGTATTTTGATGATGTTTTGATTGTCATTGATGGACATACACTTACTTGATGTATGAGTTATGCTCAACCAGTAGTTGTTCCAACCGGTATTGTATGTCATTGAATGTGTAGTCTTTAGACTATCAGTATTTTCCAGAAGATGGTTTACCAATCACAGATTGACTGAAGACCCCAAGCGGTATGAAGACCCCAAGCAGTACGAGGATCTCAAGTGGAACAAAGGACCCAAGCGATAGTCAATTTTTTATCGGAACACTACAATCTTCTAGTCTTCATTTTTGACAACCGGTAATCGGTATATTGTATTAACCGATATATATTTGTGATGAGTTACCAACCAATATTATTGTAATGTGTGATGAGTTATCATCCACCGACACTTTGGTGGTGTTTTTGTGTTGTGTTACCAAATGTGTCTAGATGCACCATACCTAGGAACTTGTAGTCTAATCTTATTGGACCGACATGAAATCAGATTCCTTTATAAGGATATCATGTCTAGGTTTTGTATGTGACACAGAAAAGGAAGGTTATTATGTGTGATCATTGAAGAGAAGGTTAGGTCTATGTGAAGAGATAGAGTGTGCAGATATAGAAGACTGAAGTAATGCTGAAATGCATTAACAAGGAGTTGTCAAGGATCTAATTAAGCATATTGTGCTATTATCTAGATCATTCACTTGTTGATTACTCACATCTTTGACAAGTCTAAAGCCCTTAACTGGATAGGCTCAGCAAAGCCTTTGTAAATCCTCTAACAAGGTGGTTCACAACTGTGGATCTTAAATCCTCTAATGAGTAGTCTTTAACAGGACTTATCTCCTAACAGAGATCTAGATTCTTAACAAGATCTATTCTGGTGAAGAACATTGTATGACCTTAACTGGTCTGGTTACTATTCTACAGATAGTTACTTCTGAATTTCTTCTCAACATGGTTTTTCCCATTTGGGTTTCCACGTCAAATATCTTGTGTTATGGTTATTGTGCTCTTGTGGGTGAATGCTTTGTTTGCTATTTGGTTTGCATTTATCTTAACTAGTTTATTAGTGAATCTACTGCACTGGTTATCTGCTAAACTATTTAAGAGTTTGCTTACAGTATTTTTTGGCATACTAATTCATCCCCCCTCTTAGTATTCATCAAAAGCACTATTTTCATTATATACATTTAGAGAGGGAAAGCTTTAATGAAATGGTTTGAGGTGGAACTTGTTGACCGGGATCCAGAGAGAGTCTCCCTGCATATCCTCGAGGTCGAATGAATTGAAACCCTTGCAATTTCTAACATGAAAAGGCCCCTCCCACAAGCCATCAAATTTAGCGTGTTGACCGAGCTTGGCCCCTTTTTCATTATATTTCAGCACGAGGTCGCCTGGTTTGAAAACTGGATTAGAACTCTTCTTGCTATCGAACCACCTCTTAATGGTTTGCTGCCGGTTCTGGAGAGATGTGAAAGTTGTTTCTCTAGCTTCTTCTAGTTCCATAATCTCTGCCACCTCACATCCATGGGACCATTTTTTTCTACTTCGATAGACTTGAGTAATTGTAGGGATGGAATTTCTAATCAGATGAGAAATAGTGCGTCCTTATCATAGACCAGCTTGTATGGGGAGTTTTTCAAGACCTGCTTGGGCGTTATCCGGTCAGCCCACAACACACTCCTCAAGTGGTGGTGTCATTCCCTATTGTATGCTGAGCCTATCCTCTTGATGAGTCTAATAAGATTCTTATTAGTGAACTCGACGAGCCCATTTCCTTGTGGGTAGTAGTTAGAGGAGGTTTTCAGATAAATACCCTTGTTGAGGGAAAATTGAGTGATTCACAAGCCGATGAATGCACGTGCATTGTTTGATATAATGGTCTTCAGCGGATCATATCGACACACTAGATCCTCCAGGAATGTCAAAACCTCACTTTCTGATGAATTTTTTAAGGGGACGTCTTCGGACCACCTGGTGAAGTAATCAATAGCGGTCAGGATCCACTTGTGTTCAACCAAGCTCAGGGGATTGGTCATTCCTATAAAGTTGAGTCCCCATTGGGCAAAAGGCTCTTCCACCATTATAGGTCTAAGTGGCATTGCTTCCTTTTTACTCCTTCCAGTGTAATACTGGCATTCCTTGCATTATCTCACCAAAGCATGCACCTCTTTGAACATGGAATGCCAAAAATATTCGGCATGAGTGATTTTGATGATAATTGTTTGTGCTGAGAAGTGACCTCCTGATGATCCATAGTGTAATTCATGTAGGATCTTATCAACTTGGCATTGATCTATGCAGCAAAGAAGGACCCCATCAAAATTTCTTTTGAAAAGTACATCATCTACCAAGTGGAAGTCATTGTTCTGAAGTCTATAGAACCTCTTCTTTTCAGGAGGGAGGCCTTCGGGAAAATTTCTCATCTTCGTGAAAATATTTCGGGCCTCCATCCAGCATGTATTTGGGGGCTTAGAGGAAACCATCACAACTTCCTTTGTGGCCACCTCGCCTCCTCGGGGTTCACACTCCTCAACTATATATTTGCAAAAACCTTTGCCACGAATTATTTTGGTTGGCCTGACATCAACATCATATTCTAGGATCTTAGTGATCCAATTAGACCTATTTTCAGTGATGTCACCTTCCATGATGTACTCTCGAACCACAGGATGAGCCACATACATAGTAGTCTTGTTGCAAGCAATGAAGTGCCTAAATTTTTTCAGCCCCTTGACTACGGCCAAAGCTTGCTTTTCGACAAAGTTATATTTAGCCTTGTATTCCTTTAGAGTTTTCTAATGGAAGGCTATAGGATGCTCACTCCCCTTTTCCATGTCTTTCTAGGTCAGGACCATAGCGATGCTATAATGACCAAAAAAAACATACATTATGAAGTCTTTTAACATATCCAGGTTAGATAACACAGGGGCTAAACAAATGGCATCTTTTATTTTGTCGAGGGCTTCTTTAGCTTCAGGAGTCCATTTGAAATGTGTCTCCTTCTTGAGCATCAGGGTGATGGGCCTTAACATTCCAACAAAATCAGAAATTTAAAGTCTGACAAAGTTGACATTCCCTAAGAAAGGCTGAACTCTCTTTTTATTGATTGGAAGGGGGAGCTCTTTTATTGCTTTGACTTGGTCAGGGTCAATGGAGATGCCTTCCTTGGATATTATATGTCCTAGTAGCTTACCTTGAGGGACAGCAAAGATACACTTCTTTGGGTTCAAAGAGATCCCAAACTTGAGGCACTTTTAGAAAACCAGCTCGAGGTGATCGAAATGATCTTCTCGGTGTTTAGAAAACATTGTTAATTCATCCATGTATATCAGGATGATTTTGTTGATAAGCTCTTTAAAAGACAAATCCATAGCTCTTTGGAAGGTTGCATCAACATTTGACAACCCAAAAGGCATTTTTTGGTAGGTGAATGTTCCCCACCACTTGGTGGTGAAAGTCATCTTATGTTGGTGCTCTAGCTTCACCGAGACTTGATTATAACCTGAGAAACCATCGAGCATTGAGAACATTTCTGATCCCGCCACTGTGCTCAACAATTATTCCATTGATGGCAAGGGGTAATGATATTTGAGAGATGCTTGGTTTAGGTCTCTGAAATCCACATAAAGATGAATGTCTCCATTCTTTTTCCTCACGGGTACCAAATTAGACACTCACGTACTGTGCTTAATGGGGTAGATGATCTTTGATTCGATTAGCTTCCTCAGCTCCTGGGCCATGAGGGACTCAATTTTTGGATTGACCAGTCTTTGCTTCTGTTGGACTGGCTTGGCCCCATCAAAGAGTTTGATGGTGTGCTAAATGCCACTAGGACCATAACCTTTCAATTGTTCATAGGACCATGACAGGACAGCCGTGTATTCATCACAATATCGGATCAAGCACCTTCTATCTTTCAGAGAAATGTCTTTTCCTACTTTGAGCACTCTCTCATCTCCTATCGACATTTCAGTATAGTCTCCTTTATCAATCGTGATCTTTCTCCTATCATTTTTGGTGTCATCATGGTTGAACAAATTCTCCAAGGTGATCAAAACATTAGCAAGCTTGTTGGATTTTAGCTGGAGATTTGGTCTCTGTAAGCCTCCTTCACCTTATGTTGCAACTGATCTGCAAAATCCCCTGAGTTTTGAATGAACATTGCAATCTGGTCATCACTTTCGAAGACTTGCCAGTGGGTGTCATTATCAGGGATAGCCAGTTGGAAGACCACATAGACTGCTTGGGAATTGGCAAGCAAATCCGTGACAGGGTCGAATTGTGATCCAATTGTAGCCATTTGATCAACAACATTTATTTTTGGGGGGATGCTCTGGATATTGGAAGCATCAAAGTTTTCAATTAAATCCCACATTCTGGCATAGTAGGATCTCATGCAGACATGTTTGGCACTGGAAGTTCCTCAAACCTGGTGTACCACCAGTTCAGAGTCACCCAAGACTCTCAATTGCTTAATAACCATCCTCTCCGCCAAGCTCATACATTGGATTAGTCCTTCATACTCTGCTTCATTGTTCGAACATGCAAATTATAGATGGAAAGACTTCAAGATTCGCTCACCTGAAGGTGAAGTGAGGCAAATCCTGGCTCCGGAACCTACTTTGCATCTCACATCATCAAAGTGTAGGGTCCAGAGTGCAGATGACAATTCTTCTTTAGAAAATGGTTCTTCGGTAAGCTTTGGGATGACCTGGTTTTTATCAAAAATGCAGTAGGTACCTAGGCCGGTGGCATGGTAGTTGGAGAATGGATCAGAGTCTATGAATTCATTTAGGAAAACCTCTTGATTTGGTGGGATCTCCCCGATCACTTCTTCATCTTCTAGGAGCTCTACGACTTTCCTTTCTTCATTTGAGATGGAAGTATGAGTGGGTTCAAAATTAATCATGGCCTGGTCTGCTACCTGTTTCGCATGAAGGAGCTCTGAAAGGATTTTGAGTTTGGCACCATGTTGAGTGCAGAGGATGAGGTGGGACCAATCTAAAGATAGGTAGCCTCGTATTTTGGCAGTAAAATCTCGGGAAAGGCAGAGCCCAAAAAACCGGCGGGATGTCAATGACCACTACTTCTTGGGACATAGTAACACTAGGACATGCGAACAATGTCAGTGAGAGACTTTTGATAAGGCCTATCATCTGGACTTTATTCCTGTCTAATTGTATGACTCCTCTACTCAAAGGCTCATACTTTATATTCAAGACCTTAGCGATCTGTCGAGGCATGACAGTGGTGCTAGCTCCAGAATCTATCATAGAATTATGCAAGAGTTTATCCCCGACTATAAGAGTTAGATAGAATGGGTTCGGTTTTGGCTTACCTTCCATTTGAGACTTGGGAGGCATGGTCTCATTGGTTAACACCGTCAAAGAGCATGATTTGTCTATAGAGGGCTAGAATTCTCTTTCGTTGATCTGAAGAGCTTTGGCAGCATATCCACTTGCACTTCTCCTAACATCGGACAGGGCCTCTTTCAGGTTATTCTTTTTCTCTGGGATGCTAAGGAGATCCCACAAAGATACATTGGTCGGAGCTTTCTTCAACTGCTCCACCACATCCAGTATTGTAGGCACTGATGCTTTTGGCTCTCTTGGCTTATAGGGGACAAACTCTTTCCTTGGGTACGTGGGGACAACCGTAGGTTGCTCAGGAGCTTTATTTGTGGACGTTCTCCCTGATGTGTTTGTATTCTTCCTGGTGAAATGCCTTTTAGAGAAGAGATTATAATCTGATTGCACAAAGGGGGATCCCTCCTTTGAAGTAGTTGCATTATTGGTGAGCACTGCATCTTCGTCCTCCAGCCAAGAGAACAATGTGTGGGGCTATCTCTATTTATTGTTGCATCGACATACCCTACATTTGCGCGATGATAGATGCATTATCCATACTAGGGGATGCATAAATAGACTCATCTGACATCACACCTAGACTCCGTTGCTCTACAATCTTTTATTGTAAATTTTCTCTCGGACAATTTCTTGGAGTGTGAGCATTATTGTATGGAAAACACCAAGAGTTAGTATCATCCACTAGATTATTTTGACCCACTGCCAACTCCTTGTCGGTGTTGGCGTAAATGGTCTGCAAAGGGTTGGGGACAAGGACTATTTGGTCATTTGACTAGGTAGATTTATCGGCACAATGATTTACATGTTGATTATGTTGGTATGGAGGTCTGTTCCCTTGGAAGTTTTGCTGAAAAGGGGATCTAGCGGGTGAGATTTGGGCTCTTTTCAAATTGACAATTTTGTTAGGTCCCGGAGACAACTAAGAGGGGGGTGAATCAGTTGGCTAATAAATTCAAACCAAAAACAACTTAACCAACTTAATGCTTAATACCAGTAAACTAGTTTAATATGTCGGTAGACAGATTTAACAGTTAATTGCTATACCAGTAAGGATTAGTGCATGAAACATAAAGACAAAGTCATCCACAACACATAACACCAATATTTGTACATGGAAACCCTATAAGGGGAAAAACCATGGTGGGAAACCTTACCCACAATCAGATGATACTACTATAGATAGTAAGTGTACATAAATGGGATATGCACATGCAGAAAGGCCAAGTGCCTAGAGCTCACTGTTCAATCACAAAATGGGAATCACACTGACTACAGTTGGATGGTTAAATCCAATAAGAATGTACTGCACAAAATAGCATCTTCATATGCTGGATTCAGTACCGGTGTAGTTCTGACTGTCTTCACAAAAACCCTCCTTCAATCTTTAAATGATGTCTTCATGTATAGCTCTACTTATTCTCGCATATACCTTCTCACAATCATTTCTCACATTTCACATTTGATCTTACAAATAAGATCTTACATTTATACCATAACCTAAGACCAATTTTAGTAGGTGGGCTCTACAAGATATTTACAATAAAAGCATTTTACAAACAAAACAATATCCGATGCAATAACCGATTGAACATGTTGGCTTAATGCATTTACAACAATAATTAATCATCTTCAAAGCATGTCATGTTGATCTGGAAAAGCTAAACCTGTCGGTGTATACCCTGGACCTATTTGCCGGTAATAGCAAATATGCAAATGTGAATATACCAATAACCAATTCTCCAAAACAAGATGTCAAAACGATATTTTCAACATAACCAAGTGTTTTCCATGCCATTTCAAGTGCCTGTGATCATTATATCCTGTCAGTGTACCATATACCGGTGACTATGCAAAAGTCACTTGTTTGCCAATGAATGTTACTGGATCTCCAAAGTGCTAGAGTTTTAGTAGGTGTTGACATCAATGACAAAACCATACCAAAATACCAACAAATTTCATTCGAGAAGGATCTCAACAAGTCCTTCATGTCACCGACTTCTGCAGCAAGAGATGATTGCGGAGGGACATACGTTTGTTGGGGGTGGGATACACATATATAGATTGTGGGGTAGATGTACTGGGAGCGGCCTCTTCAAAAGTTTGGTGAGATATATTAGGAAAAACTGGCATGATGGGGTGAGGGGCAAGCTTCCTAGGGTCGATCAAATTATTTTCTGCTTGGACTGCTATGTTGAATGCTTGTGGTAGGGTATTGTCTCCTAGAGATTGGATCATCACCGATATGTCAGAATTGAAAGCCTCCAAGTAAAAGACGAACTCCATATCCGTATGAGGGCGGGTGGATAGAGGTATTCTTTGCCAGATTCTCTAAAATCTTAAATTGAATTTTGTCAACACTTCCTGAGGGGCCCTCTTTATTGTGACCAACTGGTGCATCAATGATGATCTGTTGGTATTGTCATAGAATCTCTAGAAGAAATGATCACCCAGCTCGTCCCAATCTATTATAGTATTAGGATCCAAGGATTTGAACCAATCTAAAGCTCTTCCCTTGAAAGAGGATACAAGCAATCTCAAGGCCAGATGTTGCTCGGTAACACTGTGGATAGTGCAGACACTATCTATATCTTGAAAATGTTCCCCAAGAGTCTTATGACATTCTCCAGTAAACTTAGGTACGACTTTCAACGTGGGTGTGGGGATTGGCCCCCAGACTACAGGTGGAGTAGGGGGAATGAGAGGGCTCCCATTTTTCCAAGTCACAAAATTTCTAGGGGGAACGTGTGCCATTGTGGTAAGGGTGACTGTAGGGAAGACATGTAAGCTCTGAGAAGAAGATGTAGTTGAATGAACATTTACCAGGGGTGGTAGGAGTAAATTGGGATTTAGGGTTGTTTGACTCCTGGTAATGGGCGTGTGACTCATAAACTGGCTCAGGGCTTATCCAAAATATGGTCCCACTAGGCATGCCAGAAAAAGAACTATTGACTCTAAATTTGACTTTGAAAGCGAACAACCTTATGGGAAATTTAGTGATGGGGGACCTATTGCGCAAAACTCACTGAATGACCTCTAGATTTAAGAAGTCAGCTCTTCCTTGTGGTTGGGGAAAAGGGAAAGAAGGAACTTAAAGCAAAATGATCTAAACTACTAAGGTGATGCACCATAACATTTTGTAAAAGCATTAACAATATATAAAACCCAGAAACATACGGTTTTAAAGCCCATTCAATAAACCATATACTTGAACAGAACCACAATTAAGACACAATCAATATCCCTTTGAAACATAAAGAAATATAAATCACACATCCACCAGATAACAAGTGCAAAACATAGTTTAATTGGAAGAGTATTAGATATATATCTCTAAAGTCATCAGAATTATAGGAAAGCACAAAAACTATCAAAGCATACTAAGAAGAGGTATCACAAAGGCCGTAGGCATAATTTGATTATCCTTTCCTCAGAAACAACAATAGTTAAAAGGCTAAAATTCTATCTAAGATACTTAATTGTTCTTTTCAAAAGTTCTCAACCCCTAAAACAGGGAAAAACAAAGCATAAATAGAGCCCTCAGCTCCGCTAATAGTTCAAAGCATCCACCAACTATGCGCAACCGCTTCTAAAACCGCAAACACTACCATGGCATCTCACAAGAACACAACCAAAAAAACCACTTTTCGGGGTTGTTACTTTCACCCTACTATGGCGCTCCTCAATCCTACCCGAACATAAAATATTTTGTGTGAACCAGAGCTTGGCAGAAAACTCACCATAGAAAACACACGGCAACTCTAGGGAAATCTGCCAAAGGGCATACAAATGGAAATAATACAAGCAGTGCGGAGATGCCATGTGTCCCTATCTTTCTCAAGATGCAGGGTAGGGTCCAACAGAAAGTCGAGTCATCAAAACTGAGCCACTTGGCAGCCCCGGATTCCTTCAAACTTTGAACATAAAAAATGGGTTGTCAGGAGCAACGTCGAGATGACACTCGGCTCGTACGGTGAGCGCAACTAGAAAGCAAAAAGGAAAAAGGATACCCCCGATCAAAAATTCAGCCTTCGTACTTCAACTTGAAATAATGTTAACACTAATAATTGATGATTATTCTATAATGATGTGGGTTACTTTTCTAAGGGAGAAATTTGAGGCTTTTGAAAAGTTTAAAATCTTTAAAGCTAAAGTTGAAACTATGACAAGATTGGAGATTAAGTGCTTAAGGTCTAAACATGGTGGAGAATTCACATCCAATGAGTTTAATAACTTTTGTGAGAAGCATGGCATAAGGAGACAATTTTTTGCTCCCCGGACACCTCAGCAGAATGGAGTTGTGGAAAGAAAGAACAAAACTATCTTGGATACTACTAGAACCATGATGGTAGAAGCTAATCTATCTCATATCTACTGGAGAGAAGTAGTGAGCACAATAGTTTATTTATTCAACAGAGTCCATATCAAAGGAGAAACTGGTAAGACACCTTATGAATTATGGATTAGCAATACACCTACAGTTAAGTACTTCAGAATCTTTGGCAGTAAATGTTATATCATGAGAGATGATTTAATTATCAAGTTTGATCCTAGATGTGATGAAGGAATATTTCTTGGTTATTCTAATGAAAGCAAAGAATATAGATGTTATAACAAAATATTGCAAAGAATTTTGGAAAGTGCTAATGTCATGGTGGATGAGAAAAATAGAAGTCAAATCAGAATTTATGAGCAAGAACCAGTAGTGAAAATGATGATAACTGAACCGGTAACACCTTTATCAGAACAAAATCTAGAACCAGTAACTCTGGTAGTATTAGAAAATTCAACAATAACTGAAGATCAGGAAAGAGGAACAAAGAATCAGAAGACTCCTAGGTATGTAAGGTTGAATCATTCAGAAGATCAGATTATTGGGGATAAGAACAATGGAGTGATGACAAGAATAAGATTGGAAGCTAATGAGGTATGTTTAATTTCTCAAGTTGAACCGGTATCAGTAACTGAAGCATGTAAAGATGAATGTTGGATGAAAGCTATGGAAGAAGAATTAGATTAGATAGAAAAGAATAACACATGGATTTTAGTTTCCCGACCTAAAAATAAGAATGTTATTGGAACTAAATGGGTTTTTGGGAATAAACTAAATGAAGATGGTCAAGTTGTGAGGAATAAAGCTAGATTGGTTTGTAAAGGATATTCTCAAAAGGAAGGAATTGATAATGGAGAGACTTTTGCACCTATAGCTAGGATTGAAGCTGTAAGATTATTTCTTGCCTATGTTGCACTTAAAAACTACAAGGTTTATCAGATGGATGTCAAGTGTGATTTTCTGAATGGGGATCTTGATGAAGATGTTTATATTGAGCAACCTGATGGCTTTTCACTTTCAAATGATAAAAACATGGTTTGTAGGTTAAAGAAATCTTTATATGGATTGAAACAGGCACCTAGAGCCTGGTATGCAAGGTTGGACAAATATCTTTTAAAGCTTAGTTTCATTAAAGGTAATGGTGACAATAATCTATATTATAAAGTCACTGATGATGATATATTGATTATTGAGGTCTTTGTTGATGACATAATTTTTGGAGGTGAAGATAAGTTGTGCATGTAATTTTCTAAAAATATGGAGAATGAATTTGAAATGTCTATGATTGGGGAAATGAAATTTTTCTTAGGTTTACAGATTACTCAGACTAATAAAGGTATTTTCATCTGTCAAACTAAGTATGCTAGGGCGTTGTTGAATAAATTTGGTATGGAGAATTCTAAATCAGTTAGTACTCTTATGGTTACAAGTGAGAAATTGACAAAGAAAGATGAATCAGTTTCGGTAAATCCTACAAGATACAAGTCTATGATTGGAGGTCTACTATATTTGACTTAGACTAGACCCAACATAATGAATGCAATTTGCATTGCATCAAGATATCGAAGTGATCCTAGAGAAAATTATGAGAGTGCGGTGAAAAGGATTTTTAGATACTTACAAGGTACATCTGAATATGGTTTGTGGTACCCTAAAGATGATGACTTTACTTTATGTGCATATACAGATGCAAATTGGGTAGGTGATGTTGATGACCGAAAGAGTACTTCTAGTGGAGCTTTCTTTCTTGGAAAGAAACTTGTTTCAAGGATCAGCAAGAAAAAGTGATGTACTTCTTTATCTACTATTGAACCTGAGTATGTTGCTATTGTTACTAACTATACACAAGTTCTATGGATGAAGCAAATGTTAAAGGACATAAAAGTGCATTGCAATGGACTAGTAGTTATTCACTGTGATAACTCTACTGCTATAGACATATCAAAGAATCCGGTATTCCACTCTAAGACAAAGCACATATCTATCAAGTATAACTTTTTGAAGGAGAAGGTGGAAGAAAATGAAGTTAGATTGGTTTATGTGAACACTAAAGAACAGATTGTAGACATCTTCACTACACCTTTGCCTAAAGAATCATTTGAGTACCTCAGAGACAGATTAGGGGTTTCTGCCCCTCTGGCAGAAAACTGATTGATGTTATTTGGCATCAGTTTGGTATGCATTATCAGAGATATTATTCATTCTGGATTCATGTGGTGATGCTACTACTCATGGGGAGTAGTTAGTCTTGTGATTCAGTGGTTTATGATTTTGTTTTGATATTTATGTCAGATCTCTAGCATTGATGTCAAAGGGGGAGAGATATTCATGTGAAAAAATTAAGGGTTATATTCATTAGGGGGAGAAATTTGTAGAACGTAACTGTGATATCATCTACAAGGAGAGTATGGATCAAGACTTCATTGCTATATTCTTGTGTGGGAGATTTGTTTCGCATTTCTTGGCACTTGGATGTTTTTCACATCTAGTGTTGCCATCAATGCCAAAAGGGGAGATTGTTGGCCATTTGGAGGAATTGATTATGTGTTGCATTGATTTTTTGTCATTGATGTCAACACTAGTTGTTTTGGTTGTTTACCGGTATCCTTTTGGTCCCAATAGGATGTTTGGTTTCTGGTTGGAAAGATCATGATGATCTGGTATATTTTGGTATGCTTTGGCTTTTGGAATTGGCTTAGATCTGCTACTCAGATACATGTTCAGTCAGTTGGTTTTGATTTGGTGATCAGATGTTTTCTTATATGCTGGCAAGCCTGGTTTGTTGATCTGGTGAGGGTTTCATCGACAGAGCTTGATTGAAAATCTTTTGATATTATGCATAAGTGGTGTTGGTGTAGCTTCTAGTAGAGTTTCACAATGCTAATGTTTATCATGTTCATGTTCTAGTTGATTAGTGGTGTTGCATTTAGGTACGGACCTATTCTATTCTATCTAGGTTTTGGACCGACTTAATGTAACATGTTGATTGGTCTTCTTGATGTGTTTCTGGGATGACTTATGGGTTGGATATTATTTGTTTGGTCTCAAACCAACATGTTTTATAATTAAGTAATATGTTTTATTGTCTGGTGGCCGACATAATTATTTAAGGTCGAGGGTTTGTATATATATGTGTAAGATCTCATTGTAGATCATGTAAGGATGGTATGCAAGCGAATAATGTATTAATCATTCATGCAGATGATTTGGTCGATCATTGGTAATCAAATTGGGTTTATGTAAGAGGATTAAGTCCTCTGGTATTGAGCTTAACTGCAACTGTACTCAAGCATAGGAGATGTTATTATTGCACTTCATTCTTCTTTCTAGATTGTAGTCTGGATTTTTATGTAGTCAGTGAGACTCCTTTTGTAATGAGCAGTGTGCTCTAGGCTATTGGCCTTCCTACAGGTGCAGGCCCCTCAATTTTTAATCACATACTTACTGCAAAAGTATTATTTGACTATGGGTAGGCCTCCCACTGTGGTTTTTCCCTTTACTAGGTTTTCCACGTAAAAATTTTGGTGTCATGTGGATGGTATTTATTTTCTATTTGTTGGTTGTGCTTAATTGATATATCTGCTATTTCGGTAATTGGTTTATGTATTCCAATATTGATCTTATGTGTTCTGGTAACAATGTTTTAATTTCTTAAGGTTCTGGTAATCTGGTGACAACTGATTCAGCCCCCCACCCTCTCAGTTGTCTTCTGGTTATTTGAACTATCTAACAACTTTTCCTTTTTGCAGACATCTCCACCAGTGGTCCATTTGTGATTTCAAATGGATAGACATTGAAATACCTCATGACTCTGAACACTTTCAAAGACACAAACATATTGGTACAATCATAGATGTTTTCAATACCCCTATGTCTAGCAAGTCTGATACAAATCAGAAAAAATGGTTGTCAACTCCCCCTGAGTCATACATCTAAGGTCTTCATTTGCCTATTAGGTTCTAAATCAGGGTCAAACTGTCCCTTATACTAGTTGAGCTATGCATATGTGATCAATCTAATGATCTATTAGCTCCACAATTTCCACCACAATATATGACATGATCCTAGATGTACACAATGCCATACAATATCACTATCATGTCATAAGTCAAACCAATTAGCCCATAAAGGATGCATGCATACATGATCAACAACTGGGCCATGATATGTCATTCAGGTCTTTTCCAATACCACCTAAGACATAACCACCTCAATCCATGCTACTGGAATTAATGCAATGATCCTAGACCTCATTGTCTTACTTAACCTGTAAATACTGGTTTCCTGCATCGGTCCATCGTCTCTAACGGAGCACCTTCCTCTAACTTATGTCTTCTTGTGTCAATTTGCATATAATCCTAATTGTTAATTAGCCATCTATTTATACATATAGTAGTGATCCATCTCGGATCTGTAGGTGTGTAGGCAAAGCAACCACCACACACACTTACCATCTCATTTCCTGCCTTCATGCTAGCAGCAGCTTGTTCTTCTATTTGTCCTTTTCCACTAAGGGGTGAATGATATGGTCAATGTACTACTCCCCCTAAGGTTTTGCATCTCCTTTAAGCCTTAGGAGATATTTCTTGTGCATTAAATGCACAATGTCAGTCCATGGTCCTACTCTCTTCCTTCTTCCTCCAAACCTTCTTGGTCTCATTCTTCTTCCCATTTTCAGACTTGGGAGCAGGTCTTTCCTTCTTTTGTTGATTGGTGATTTCCCTACTAGATTCTACATCATGACCAAAAGCATTGTTGTAGAAGAAAACAACATTCACGCCAATCAAATGATTGGGGGACCTTCTAATATACCGATTTGCTCCTCTTTTTCTGATCAAGCCATTGTAGCCAGCTACCAGTCTCCATGGATTCCTTGATTGCATAGGAACACTTCTCCTCTTGTACCCTGTAGGTCTTTGTTGCTCATATATCCTGTAATTGCTTCCATACTGAGCTTGATTGTTCCACCGGCTGCCATAGGGCTGAGAATTCTTCTTCCTGCATACATGACTTCTATGGCCAAAACCATTGCCTTGATAATATAAAGCATTTTCATAACTGGGAGAGGGGATATGCATGTTTCTACTCTTTGAAATCTTGTGCCCATATGTAGGATATCTATGGCAACCTAAATTATTTCTCCTAGATCCCTTTCTACATTCTTCTTCTCTATGGCCATATCCATTACATACAAAGCAGTAACCAGAGAAGGAGGACTTATTACTTACAAATTTATTTTGCCAAACATGAGGTGATCTTACCGGTTTGTCATCTCCATTTCTGCTTCTCTAGGAGTGGATCTTGGGTTGTCCACTTTCTGCAGCTCTTCCATCTGATCTCTTCTTTTCCCACACTTGCTTTATCTTGTGGGTGGTAGAATTTCCTTGTCTTCTACCGATAGGGGGTCTTCTTTGTTGTCTTCTCATGTTCTTTCTTCTGGTGAAGCTGTCTTCTCCCATCTTTCTTTTTCCTTTGGGATCTGCATTATTGCTCCTTCTTGTAGCACCGGTCTTCATCCTTTATTTCATTTCTTCACCGATTGTGGTTAGATCAACCTTCTTCTAGGTAGTATTCTAGACAATGAAGGTTTATCCCTTGTTATCTCCATTTGAGGAGACAAACAGAATGTCATTATGGGGGACATTCTTGCTGGTGGAGCACTCACCAGCACCACTTCCTAATCCTCTGGTGTCCTTGGAATTTTTTTCTTCTTCAACATTTTGTCCAAGGAATAATTGTTGTCATCAAGCTGGATTCTCACCTTGAGCTCATCTTGACATCTCTCAAGGTCATTTCAAAGATTCTCCATTTCTCCTTCTAGATGTTGATACTCTTTATCTTTTGCCTCTAGCTTAGATGCTAGATCATTACACCTGCATTCCTTGGTGTCATCTTGTTGAGTCTTCAACTTTAAGATACATTTCTTAGATTCTTCAAGGCATTTGATTAACCGGTTTTGTTCCACAACTGCAACATTCTTGAATAAATTGTATTCATTTCTCACTCTACTAAGTTCTTCGAGTGCACTTACAAGTTCTCCTTCAAAATCAACTTTGGCTTCATCTTCTTTTTCACCTTCACTATCACTGCCAAACACATCTCATTGGTAGGAATAATCTACATGATCATTCTCCAATATCTGCCTCTCATCATCCAATTCTTGAGCCATGAAGAGGTGGGTTCCTTCTTCATCATTGTTGCGACTGCTAACAGATCTTCCTTCATCATCTGCAGATACATGAGTTGCATTTCTCATCTTGTCTTCACAAACCAATTCTGCAGTGGTAGGCTCATTTCCATAGAGCTTCTTTAATATGTCCCATAAGCTCTTTGCCGATTTGCATCTGTCTACTTGTGAGGAGATATCATCTATGAGCCCATAAAATATAGCCTTCATTGCTACATAATTACACCGGTTTCTTCCTTCTGCATCTGAATTGGTGGGAGGACTCACTTTACTAGGGAAGCCATTAACAATCGACATCCGAACATCAAACCCTAAGGAGGATAAGTATACTTCCATCCTACAACTTCAAATGGAATAATTTGAACCATCAAAAACTGGAGTAGGGATTGACACTAAACAAACCATTGTGCTCAAATACCAGAATCTACCCAAGCTAGAGAAAGCTTATCAACCAAGAACCTAGGCTCTAATACCAATTATTGAACACAAGATGCCACTGAGAGGGGGGGGGGGTGAATCAGTGATTTCCAAAATTAACCCTTCTCTATCCTTGTGTGTATATCGGTTAACTAATCTAACACAAAGAAGACATATCGGTTAGATGGAAGGATAACACAAATGCAACCACACATAAAAGGGACGCCTAATAACACCATATGCATGAGGAAAACCCAAGATGGGAAAAACCTCAGTGAGAAGTGTTGTTGGTGTCTACTGCTCCAATCCAGCCTCACAATTAAAACCATGGTTACAACATTTAGGGCACTAACCCAAGGAGTACTACTCCTGCTTTAGGGAACCAACACAAGGAGCACCAACCCCTACATCAAGTTCCAACTCAGTGATCTACAAAAACATATATCAGATACAAAAGTAATGTCCTTGTTACAAAAGGACTTTGTAACCCTTATGCAAATCCCTTCACCGGTTCTCCTCTCTCCAATTCTCTATCAGTTCTCTGCTCACCTTCTCTCTACTACAACCTTATCTCCTATTGCAACTCACTCTCTGTTGCAACCATATCGATTCAACATCTTCTCCTTCTCTATTGATTTTGCTCTCTACCAGTTCTGCTTCCTCTCTATCACACTACTGCTAGACACCACCGGTCTTCCTCACTTTGTCATTTTTCTGCTATTTGATCACTGTCGGTTCTCAACTTACTAGTTCTTCAATCCAATCTTCTAGGCCGGTGCAATCACCACCAGTGCACTCCTTTGTCAGGCTTAATGGCAGACTACCGGTTAACTCTCTCTTGTCAGTTGAACTCTTCTAACCAGTTCTCTCTCTCACACTCAGTAACTTCTCTAATTTTTGTTGAGCACTTGATTGATTATCTCTCTTATTCTTAGCTTCTCTCTCTCATGCAACAAAAACATCTACTTCTTTGGCTTGCACTCTTATAGACAAATTTTCCCACCTAAATGTGAATTTGAATATTTGCACACTAGGGTTTCTGCCATGCACTGAATCTGCATCCAATCCGATCTCTGATCATCATGACACATCATATCCGATCAGATCCCATGTCCTTGATCGATGACCAACACTCCATCAATGAGCATCACCATCGTGTTTACCTTGTGATTCACGTCTTTTATCATTAGTTATTTGTAGCATGATTCTTTGCCTTGTGTCTGGACAATCACGTGTATGATGTGGTCTCCTTAACCCATTTCGATCTCCTAGATCAGTTTGTCCTAGATCTCTACTATTTTCTTGATCTCAAGCCGCAATCCTTTGCCATCCTTCCTCGAGCTTTGCAATCACCATTAAATGCTAGACTAGTCGCCAATGACCTCACCAACACATCACACCTACCTATGCATGCATGCCACTTCACCTCCATGTGGCCCCTTTATCGGAATCCACCTTTACTAAGTCTTTTGTGTAGGTCCAAACAAGATCACCAACCAATCACACAACCGTATTTATCTACTGGTTTACAAACCCTACTAGTTATACCCTAACCGAGTTGTCTTCTCCATGGCACTTTGTTTCTCTTCCAATGGATCACCTAAACTGGTCAACGCTCTTGTCTACCTTCCTCATGCACATCTTCAATAGATGGGAACCTTTTGCATTTGCACTTTGTCAATTTACTAGTTGACATCTATACCGGTAGTATCTTTTGCATGTATACTGGTAAGATACCATGTACATCGGTGGCACCAAACTTCATCTTCATTCCAACAACATTCTTTGCTTGTAGCTGTTTCAACTTGCCTTCTTCATCAATAGATTGGTTCACATATCAATTGGTTTGTCAAGGTGACAAACATATCCTTCCTTCTCTATGCTGACAACTCATCATGTCTGCCCTTGCAGATCCGATGCACGTCTATGATCTCATACACCTAAGGCAACTTAGTGTTTCACCGACTGATCCGGTGTGAGCCTTCAATTACCTGCCTTCTACTCTTTTGTCTTATCTTGGAGGAATATGATGCATTTCATGCATAATAGGAGATAAACTCCTCTTACCGGTGGGAGTCTTGTTGTTTTACATCCACATAGCATATTGGTGGCCTGCACATACTTCACCTCCGGTATTGATGTGATTTTTATAATATTTTGCCTCTTCATCATAATCAACAACCCAACATCTTGCTCTCTTGTGGGTTGGCAACAATGCACTGCCAACATGTCACTTACTGGTCTGCAGTCCTTATGTCTTCAACATATGTCAACACTAACCTGTGTACTAGTGACATCAAAGACATCACATCATGTATGTATCAATGACATAACTGCACATACATCTCCCATACTAGTTGCCATCCTATACCGGTTGACATCAATGACAACGCAATGCCTACATTTGATGCTTTCACCGACATGTTGATGATGGAGAAAACTAAGTTGATAAGCATGGGCATTATTAAGACTTCTAAGTATCAAGCATTAGTAGCAACTCAAGGAAACAAATGAACTCAAGGAAAGGACAACTCAAATAAGAAGAAATTCAAATAAAATCCTGACAATTCACCAAAGAAGGTGGGACCCTATTGTAGAAAGGTTGGTCATGAGGATCATCGTTGCCATTCTAAGAAGGTTGGTGAGCTCATACATATCATCAAAAAGCACAACATTGATCTCCATAATGCCTACAAGAAGGAGGATTGATCACCTTCCACTTCCTCACAATCAAAGGGGAAAGGGAAAGCATTCATGGCCTCTACACGTGGGAAGACTCACTCTTTTGGGAAAAGAAAAGGACAAGATCTTTATGCTACTATAAGTCACAATTCAGGGAGATAGCTTCTAGATTCAGGGGCTTCTCATCATGTGACATCTTCACAGTCTATGTTTTCTACATTTGAGCCTTGCACCATGCCGCATATTTTGATGGGAAATCATACATAAATGGATGTGATTGGGAAAGGAACTATTGCCATTGGGGATAACTCCTACAATGATGTGTTGTGTGTATCCCATTTGACAAACAATTATCTTTCCATCTATCAAATCACACATGGGGCAACAAAGAAAATTATGGAGTTCACACCTGAGTCAGTTTTCATTAGAGACTTGGAGAGTAGAGCTATCATTAGGACTGGGGTTGTGGATCATGCATCTTGGTTATATTCCTTCTCAGATTTTGTTCCTATTGATGGGGATGATTTCACATATGATTATCACACTTCTTGTGATGGTTCAAATTTTGAGGAGAACTTTGGGTACTTGAACTTAGGGATTCTCACATGTGACCCCATTCTTGAGCCTTGCATTTCATCTCCTCCTATTGATATCACATCACCTATTGCACTTGATGATGCAGATAGTGCGACAGTTTTGCCTTCTTTTGATTCAGTGCAGTAGGATATATCTTTTCTTCTAGCTTTAGTTGATTAGGATGAGTACTTGACAAACATTGCAGGCTTGTTTGTGGAATCCTACATTGCAGATTTGGGAGACAACATTGATGATATTCATCTTCTCTTTGATGAAGATGATCCTTCTTTGATTTTGGTGAGGGAACACTCTGACCCTCTTGTTCATTCTCCATATAATCATTCTTTTGAGGTTGACATGATTGTGGATTCTTGTGTACAACAGTTGGAGGAGGCTTCTTTATCCTTAGAGGAGACATGTGAGCCTTTGGGACTTGTTCTACATTCATCTCCACTAGATCTTGGAGTGCCTTTTTCAGTAGTGTGGAGCAGTTCACCACCTTTTGAGGGGGTATCTTTCAGCATCAACATGGGGACACTTGAGTAGTTTTCAGAGATTCCATTCATCATGAGTTTTTTTCCTACATCTTCCCTTCATGATTGGGGAGACTTCATGGATACACCTTTGGTTTTGTTTCTTCCCAAGAGGAGGAACGTTGTTCGACATTCATGGAGCAGTTTCTTCATTCATTCTCGAGCTTCTACCATTGGTGTAGATTCTACATTAAGGGGGGGATACCTAGTCTCTCTTCTTATTCTCTCATATGGGGGGGATTTTTTCCTCACATGGGGATTTATTCTTCACATACTTTTATGAGAGTTCTCTTATATAGTTTTCATCTCTCTTTATGGGAGATTGCATTTGCATTTGTACATGGGTACCTAACATGGCCTTGTAGATGCCACCCATCTTGCATTGCTTAGTTGCATTATAGACTTAAGTACATTCACCTAAGTTGCACTTAAGGGGGGTGTTGGTGTAATTATTTATTCATCTTGGATATAATTACGCTTTACTTAAGTTTACATAGTTACATGAACCACATTGTAGTTTGCATATGAGTCACTTAGGGAGATGTGCATACATTGGGACTGTGTATGTAGGAGAATTTCCACCTTTTATGGTGTGATCTTGTTATTACTATATCATATCCACTTATTGTGGAGTGATAATTCTACCTTCGGTGGGTGATCCGCCTCATGTGGAATATTTTACTATTTCTCCTACCTACCCTTGCATCTCATTGAGCCACATGTCATCATTGTGTGCTATCTATTGGTCTCTTTGATCTTGATTTCTTCAAGCATAATCTCACAATTAAGTCACAAGTCTTTGCAAAAGTTCCCTTTGATTTACCTTAACAAGCCAAATCTCAGTCATGACTTTTGTGTATTTCCCAACTTAATCGTCAGCCTCTCACATTTACTAACTTGGTCGTGAGGTTTAGAAGTTTTGAAAGTGCTCGATCACCCAACATGGCTTCAAGGACTCACAAAAGTCAGTGTCTCATAACGAGGACTCATAAGGAGATTGGACTTTTGACTATTTTTCGTTCTAGTGCAAAGGTTATGAATGTTAGATAGTTCAAATAACCGGAAGACAACTGACAGGGGGGATGAATCAGTTATCACAGATTACCAGAACATTTAGCAATTAAAACTTTAATACCGCAACTCAAAACATTAATACCGAAATGCTTAAACCAAATATTGGAATAGAAGTTAAACCAATTAAGCATAAACAATAATCAGCTAATAAATACCATCCACATGACACCAAGATTTGTATGTGGAAAACCCAGTAAAGGGAAAAACCATGATGGGAAGCCTACCCACAGTTAGATAATACTTCTGCAATAAGTATGTGAATTACAATTGAGGGGCCTATAGTTGCAGGAAGGCCAACAGCCTGCAATGCATTGCTCATCATAAAAGGAGTCTCACTGACTACATAGAAATCCAAACTACAATCCGGAAGAATGAATGAACTACAAAGATAACATCTCCTATGCCTGAGTACAGTTCCGGTTAAGCTCAATACCGGAGGACTAAATCCTCTTACATAAACCCAACTCGATCTCCAATGAATGACCAAATCCTCTGCTTGAATGATATTACATTATTCACACATTACATATCCATATCCCATTCCAATGACATTATCCTTATTATCTACAATGAGATCTTACATCATATATATACAAGTCCTTGACCATAAACAATCAGGTTGGCCACCAGACAATAAACCAATTACATAATTACAAAATATGTTGGTCTTAGACCAAACAAATAATATTCAATCCATAAGACATCCCAGAAACACATCGAGAGGTCCAATCCACACGTTCCATTAAGTCGGTCCATAACCTAGATCAACCGGGACCCAATATAGGTCTACAAGATAAAGCAATGATCTCCATCTGCCAAGTCTTGAACATGATCACCATCAGCATCCTGAATCTCCACTAGAAGCTGCACCAACACCACTTATGCATATCATCAAAAATCTTCATCAAATCTCTGTCGGTGAAACCCTCGCCAGAACCACAAGCCAAGATTCCAAGCAAACAGGATAACATCCAATCACCAAACCAAAACCAACTAACTGAATATGAACATGAGTATAATGAATAAGGCAATTCCATAACCAAACTATACCAGATCATGTTGGATCCAATCCAACCAAAAACCACACATCCTACTAGGACCAGAAGGGTGCCAGTAAAGCATCCAAAACAACTAGTGTTGACATCAATGCAATACACAATCAATTCCTCCAAATGGCCAACAATCTCCCCCTTTGGCATTGATGGAAATACTAGATGTGAAAAACATCTAAGTACCAAGAAATGCTAAACAAGTCTCCCCCAATGGAAGACAACCAACAATTTCCCACATAAAGATATACCAATGAAGTTGAAGTTCTAAAATAAAGACAAAACTCCCCCTAATGTATACAACTCCCTTTTTTCTTTTTCACATCAATATCTCTCCCCCTTTTACATCAATGGCAGAAATTTGACATAAATATCAAAGAAAAAACATAAACCATTGAAACACAAAGCTAACTACTCCCCTTGAGCAGTAGCATCCCCACAACAGTTCCAAAATGAATAATATCTATAATAATACATACCAGACTGATGCCAAAACACATCAATCAGTTCTTTGTCAGAGGGGCAAAAACCCCTAACCTGTCTCTTAAGTACTCAAATGATTCTTTAGGCAAAGGTTTAGTGAAAATATCTGTAATCTTTTATTTAGTGTTCACATAAACCAATCTAACTTCATTTTCTTCCACCTTCTCCTTCAAAAAGTTATACTTGATAGATATGTGCTTAGTCTTAGAATGAAATACCGGATTCTTTGATATGTCAATAGCAGTAGAGTTATCACAGTGAATAACTACTGATCCAGTGCAATGAAGTTTGATATCCTTCAACATTTGCTTCATCCATAGAACATGTGTATAGTTAGTAGCAGCAGCAACATACTCAACTTCAACAGTAGATAAAGAAGTACATGACTATTTCTTGTTGATCCATGAAACCAACTTCTTTCCAAGAAAGAAAGCTCCACCGGAAGTACTTTTCCGGTCATCAACATCTGTATATGCACATAAAGTAAAGTGATCATCCTTAGGGTACCACAAACCATATTCTAATGTACCTTGCAAGTATCTAAAAATCTTTTTCACTACACTCTCATGATTTTCTCTAGGATCACTCTAAAATCTAGATGCAATACAAACAACATTCATTATGTCAAGCCTAGTCTGAGTCAAATACTTACTTGTAACCATAGGAGTACTAACCAGAGTCTCCCATACCAAATTTCTTCAACAATTCCCTAGCATACTTAGTTTGACAGATGAAAATACCTTTGTCAGTCTAAGTAATCTACAAACCTAAGAAAAAAATCATTTCCCCAATCATAGACATTTCAAATTCCTTCTCCATATTATTACAAAATTTCATGCATAACTTATCTTCACTTCCAAAAATAATGTCATCAACAAAAACTTCAATAATCAGTATATCATCATCAGTGATCTTATAATATAAATTATTGTCAGCATTACCCTTAGTAAAACCAAGCTTCAAAAGATATTTATCCAACCTTGCATACCAAGCTCTAGGTGCCTGTTTCAATGCATATAAAGCTTTCCTTAACCTGCAAACCATGTTTTTATCATCTAAAAGTGAAAAACCATCAGCTTTCTCAATATAAATTTCCTCATCAAGATCCCCATTCAAAAATGCACACTTAACATCCATCTAATAAACCTTGTAGTTTTTATCGACAACATAGGCAAGAAATAATCTTACAACCTCAATCCTAGCTACGAGTGCCAAAGTCTCTCCATTATCAATTCCTTCCTTCTGAGAATATCCTTTACAAACCTATCTAGCCTTATTCATTACAACTTAACCATCTTCATTTAATTTATTCCTAAAATTCCATTTAGTTCCAATAACATTCCTATTTTTAGGCCTGGGAACTAAAGTCCATGTGTTATTCTTCTTAGTCTGATCTAATGCTTCTTCCATAGCTTTCGACCAAAATTCATCTTCACATGCTTCAATTACTGATACCAATTCAACTTGAGAAATTAAACATACCTCATTAGTTGTCAGTCTTCTTCTTGTCATCATTCTATTGTTCTTATCCCCAATGATCTGATCTTCTGAATGATTCAATCTCACATACCTAGGAGTCTTCTAACTCTCTGTTCCTCTTCCCAATTCTTAATTTACTGTTGAATTTTTTGATTCTGTCTGAGTAACTAGTTCAACACTCTATTCTAGTAAAGATGCTACCAGTTCAGATATAATCATTTCCACCACTGATTCTTTCTCATAAACCCTGATTTGACCTCTATTCAGCTCATCCACCTTGGCATTAGTACTCTCCAAATTCTCTGCAATCTCTTGTTATAACAACTACATGCTTTTCTTTCATTAGAGTAACCAAGAAATATGTCTTCATCACATCTAGGATCAAATTTTCCAATGATATCATCTCTCCTAATATAACATTTACTACCAAAGATTTTGTAACTGTAGGTGTATTGCCAAACCATAATTCATAAGGTGTCTTACCAATTTCTCCTTTGATATGTACCCTGTTGAAGGTATAAACAGATGTGCTCACTACTTCTCTCCAAGAGGTATGAGGTAGACTAGCTTCCATCATCATTGTTCTAGCAACATCCAAGATAGTTATGTTCTTCCTTTCCACAAATCCATTCTATTGAGGTGTCTGAGGAGCAGAAAATTGTCTCCTTATACCATGCTTCTCACAAAAGTTATTAAACTCACCGGATGTGAATTCTCCACCATGATCTGACCTCGAACATTTAATCTTCAATCCTATCTCAATTTCCACTTTAGCCTTAAATATTTTAAACCTTTCAAAAGCCTTAGATTTCTCCCTTAGAAAAGTAACCCACATCATTCTAGAATAATCATCAATGATTAGCATAAAATATCTATCACCTTGAAATTTTTTAACTCTAGCAGGGCCACACAAATAAGTATGAATAAGATCAAGAACATCATTAGATTAATATTGTACACTCCTAAAAGAGGTTCTGACATGTTTACCCATTTGACATTATTTACATACCGGATTATAGGGCTTCACAATTTTAGGTATATCTCTAACTGCCTTAGTTGAACTGATCTTCACAATGCAATCAAGATTAACATGGCATAGCCTCTTATGCCATAGCCAACTCTCATCAATTTGTGCAATCAAATATGTCTTCTCATCGGAAATCAAATGAAATATATTACCTTTTGTCTGTGTACCAGTTGCAATATCCAAACCAGATCTATTAATGATTTTGCATTTTCCATCCTTGAACTATAATTGAAATCTCTTATCCACCAATTATCCTACACTCAAAATATTATGTTTCAAACCTTCAACAAAATAAACATTATCAGTATTATGCTTACCATCCAATGATATAGTTCATTTTCCTTTGATCATACATGCTTTGTCATCTCCAAATCTAACCAGATCACCATCAAATTCTTGCAAAGATAGAAACTTCCTTTTATCTCCAGTCATATGGCATGAACATCCACTTTCAATTATCCATTCATCCTTATCTTCAATTTTAGCAGCAAGGGCCTTTTCTTCAAGTACATTGTCTTCTAGTGCTGGAACATCTTCCTAGATAGCCAAGAACACCCATTCCTTCCCATTGTCGAAATGACTAGCAAAGTCTTCTGTCAGTTCATCATCAAAATCAGTAGCATTATTTGTCTATGTTTTTCATGTACTTATACTTGTTCTCATATCCAGGGTTAGGCTTAAAAGATATTCTAACTCTCTCTTCAAATATTGAATTCCTCTCAGGACATCTAGATGCAAAATTACCAATCTTATTACATGCAAAACATTTAAAAAGTGTTTTTCCTTCATACTTACTTCCTACTGGTCCTTTAGGTACTCTTCTAGCAAATAGTGCTTCAAGTTTCTCAAATTCATCATCTTCTCTCTTCATATAATCCAATTCCTTTGCATATAAATCTTTCCAATCTTGCTTACTAGTTGATGATATAGATGCATGAAAAACAGGTTCAGTTTTCATAGCTCCAGAAGGTCCAAAATTTTCAAACTCAATAGCAGATAATTTCCCAACCAAGGTATCTATATTGACAGAAGTATTAGCCATTGTTCTCAATTCATTAATTAAAGTATTCTTCATCTTGTAAGCCAGTGGTAGGGCTCTCGGAACTTTAGAAACTATTTCATCTTCACTCAGAGTTCCACCACAACATTGAATTCTCATAACAATCTCATTTACCCTTTCCATGAATGCAATAATCCTTTCATCTTCTTACATCTTCAAGTTGTCATATCTCACCTGGTAACCATCAAGTTTAGCAATTTTTATAGTAGGGTCACCTTCATTAAGAGCCTCCAACTTATCCCATATATCCTTTCTAGATGATTTGTCTGTTAAACTCATTATTTGTTGATCAGAAAGTGCACACAAGAGGGCTTCTCATTCTCTATAATCATTCTCAAGCTCTGTTGGTATTTTGGTATGGTTTTGTCATTGATGTCAACACCTACTGGAACACTAGCACTTGGAGATCCAGCAACATTCACTGGCAAGCAAGTAACTATTGCACAGTTACTGGTATATGGTTCACCGATAGGATATAATGTTCACTGGCACTTGGAATGATATGGAAGACACTTGGTAATGTCAAAGACATCGTGTGGACACTTTGTTTCGAAGAATTAATCATTGGTATATTCATATTTGCATATTTGCTTTTACCGGCAAATAGGTCCAGGGTTATCTAGGGTTACACCGGTAGGTTTATCTTTTCCAGATCAGCAAAGCACGCTGTGGAAATGATTTATTATTGTTGTAAATGCATTAAGCCAACATGATCAATTGGTTATTGCATCAGATATTACATTGTTTTTAAAATGTTTTTATTGTAATATCTTGTAGAGCCGACCTACTAAAATTGGTCTTAGGTTATGGTATAAATGTAAGATCGAATGTGGAAGGCGAAGAAGAATTGTGAGAAGGTATATGTGAGATTAAGTAGAGGTATACACGAAGACATCATTTGAAGGTGAAGCTAGGTTTTTGTAGAAGCATATCAGCATTACACCGGTACTGAATCCAACATATGAAGATGATATTTTGTACAGTACATTCTTATTGGATTTAACCATCCAACTGTAGTCAGTGTGACTCCCATTTTGTGATTGAGCAGTGAGCTCTAGGCTGTTGGCCTTTCTGCATGTGCAAACCCCATTTATGTGCACTTACTATCTGCAGTAGTATCATCTGATTATAGGTAAGGTTTCCCACCATGGTTTTTCCCCTTATAGGGTTTCCACGTACAAATATTGGTGTTATGTGTTGTGGATGACTTTATGTTTATGTTTCATGAATTAATCTTTACCGGTATAGCAATTTACTATTAACACTGTCTATCGGCATACTTAACTAGTTTACCGGTATTAAGCATTAAGTTGGTTAAATGGTTTTTGGTTTGAATTTATTAGACAATTGATTCACCAACCCCCCTATCAGTTGTCTCTGGGACCTAACAATTGGTATCAGAGCCTAGTCCTCTTTTGCAGAAGTTTAACAACTTGAGGAGACCCAATGTCTACTAATTATTTCAGGAAGGACAGTCCTAAACTTGATGGAACCAACTATTGGATATGGAAGATCAGGATGGAGACACATCTGAATTGCATTGGTAAAGACATTTGGGAAGTTACAAAGAATGGTTATACTGCTATTGTAGTTGGTCAGACTGCTCCAACTACCTTAGCTAAAGATGAGGAGAATGATTGCAAAGCAAGAGAAGCACTTTTGAGTGCATTATCAGATCAACAAATCATGGGATTATCAGATAGGTCTACTGCTAAAGCTATTTGGGATCATTTGGAAACACTAAATGAAGGAGATTCCACAGTCAAGATTGCAAAGCTTGAAAGCTTCCGAGTCAGGTATGAACATCTGAAAATGGAAGAAGATGAAAGAATTTTTGCTTTTATGGAAAGAGTAAATGAAATTGTTTTGGGTATTAAATGTTGTGGAGGAACCCTGAGTGAGGATGAAATTATTTCAAAAATCTTAAGAGGATTGCCACCAGCATATAAAATGAAGGTTACTGCTATAAATGAGTTGAGAACAATGCCTAATACACCAGTAACTAGGGATACATTGATTGGAAAACTTTCAGCCTTTAAAATTGAGGAATTTGGTCATTTTGCTACTATAAAGATAGATTTGGCCTTTAAAGCATCAACATCATCTACTCCATTATTTGACAAATCAGACTGGAAATCCTTTTATGCAAGAGAACTTGAAGAACTTGAAGCACTATTTGCAAGGAAAATGCCAAAAAGTCTAGTTGGAAGTAAGTATGAAGGTAAAGCACCCTTTAAATGTTTCAACTGCAATGAAATTGGTCATATGGCTTCGAGATGCCCTGATAGACATGCTAGACTAAGAGAAGAAGCTAGAAGAACATACAAGCCTAATCCTGAATATCAGAGATACAGATTTAAGAAGAACAAAGACAAATCTTGTTACATTGCTGATGAAGGTGTGACTGATGATTCTGATGAGGATCCAGTAGACAATGGATGGGTTTTTGTTGCTATAACAGAAAATCAACCGGCACCTACTGCTCAACCGGTAGAACAAGCCCTAGCAGCTAAAGTTGAAGTAAAGGATGAATGGATCATTGACTCGAGATGCTCACATCATATAATAGGAGACAAAGGTAAATTCTTGAACTTTCAAGAATACAATGGAGGTTTAGTAAGATTTGGAGATGACAAAGCCTGTTCAATCAAAGGTAAGGGTTCAATATCTCTTGATGGTAAGCATAACATTGACAATGTCTACTATGTTGAAGGATTAAAGCATAATCTTTTAAGTGTTGGTCAATTAGTTGAGAAGGGATTTCAGTTAAAATTTAAAAATGGAAAATACAAAATCATGAATAGAACTAGTTTGGAAATTGCAACTGGAAATCAGACTAGAAGTAATATCTTTCATTTGAATAACAGTGAAAAGGCATGCTTGATTGCACATATAGATGAAAGTTGGTTATGGCATAAGAGACTATGTCATGTAAACTTTGATTGCATGGTAAAAATCAGTACTTCTAAGGTAGTAAGAGATCTACCTAAAATTGTGAAACCTCAGAATATAATTTGTAAGGAATGTCAATTTGGAAAACAAGTTAGAGCTAGTTTCAAAAGTATTCCAGAAAAATCCAATAATGCTCTTGATTCGATTCACACTGATTTATGTGGTCCAACTAGAACTAAAAGCTTACAAGGTGATAGATATTTCATGCTAATTATTGATGATTATTCTAGAATGTGTTGGGTTACTTTTCTCAAAGAAAAATCAGAAGCACTTGGAAAGTTCAAATTGTTCAAAGCAATGGTTGAGAATGAAATCGGTAAGAAAATCAAATGTTTAAGATCAGATCAAGGAGGAGAATTCACATCTAAGGACTTTAATACATTCTGTGAAGTGAATGGAATCAGAAGACAGTTATCAGCACCTCGGACACCACAGCAGAATGGAGTTATTAAAAGAAAAAACAAAACTAGCTTGGGTGCAGCAAGAAGTATGTTATCTGAAGCAAATCTACCACGTGTATTGGAGAAAAGCAGTTAGCACTGTTGTCTATACATTCAACAAAGTTCACATCAAAGGTGAAACCAGTAAGACCCCTCATGAACTATGGTTTGGTAATACTCCTACTCTTAAGTATTTCAGAATTTTTGGAAGTAAATGTTATATTAGAAGAGATGAGTATATTGGCAAATTTGATCCTAAAAGTGATGAAGGAATATTTCTTGGTTATTCATCTAAGAGCAAGACATATAGATGTTTTAATAAGAGATTGCAGAAAATTGTTGAGAGTACAAATGTAAACATTGATGAACAATTCAGAGGAACTTCAAGGTATATAGACTCTGAACCGGCAACAGAAATTGTGACAAATGAACCTACACTAAATCCACCGGTACAGAATAAAGATCCAGTTACCCTGGTACCATCAGAGGATTCCACAGTAATTGAAGAACAACAGCAAACTAAGACACCTCGGTATGTAAGATTGAATCATTCTGAAGATCAAATAATTGGAAACAAATTTAAAGGAGTTATGACAAGAGGAAGATTGGCAAATGAAAAGGTATGTCTTATTTCTCAAATTGAACCATCATCTATCAAAGAGGCATGTGAAGATAATTTTGGATTAAAGCTATGGAAGAAGAATTAGGACAAATTGAGAAAAATAATACTTGGACTTTAGTTCCCTGGCCTAAAGATAAAAATGTAATTGGAATAAAATGGGTATTTAGAAACAAACTTAATGAAGATGGTAAGGTTGTCAGAAATAAAGCAAGACTAGTGTGTAAGAGATATTCTCATAAAGAAGGAGTTGATTGCAATGAAACCTTTGCACCGGTAGCTAGAATTGAGGCAGTCAGATTATTCTTGGCTTTTGCAGCTCACAAGGACTACAAAGTTTATCAAATGGATATTAAATGTGCATTTTTGAATGGAGACCTTGAAGAGGAAGTATATATTGAACAACCTGATGGATTTTATTTGATAGATAACAATGATATGGTTTGCAGGTTAAGAAAAGCTCTGTATGGATTGAAACAAGCCCCAAGAGCTTGGTATGCAAGGTTGGATAAGTATCTTTTAAAGATTAGTTTTACTAAAGGAAATGTAGACAACAATTTATATTACAAAATAACTAATGATGACATCTTGATTATAGAAGTATTTGTTGATGATATAATCTTTGGAGGAGAAAATGGATTATGTAAGAAATTTTCTATTAAAATGCAGCAAGAATTTGAAATGTCTATGATTGGAGAAATAAAATTCTTTTTAGGATTGCAGATTTCACAGACTGATAAAGGTATATTTTTGAGTCAATCCAAGTACTTGAAAGAATTAAGAAAGAAATTTGGGATGGAGAACTCTAAACCAGTAAGCACACCTATGACTACAAATGACAAATTATCTCAAAGGGATGAATCTACACCTGTTAATCCAACTAGATACAAATCTATGATAGGAGGTTTACTGTATTTGACACAAACCAGGCCTGATAGTATGAATGCAGTATGTATTGTTTCTAGATTTCAGAGTAATCCTAAAGAAAATCATGAATCAGTAGTAAAAAGGATTTTCCGGTACCTACAAGGCACAACAAAACTTGGATTATGGTATCCTAGAGATGAAAATTTTGATCTATGTGCATACACAGATGCAAATTGGGCAGGAGATGTGGATGATAGAAAAAGCACCACTGGAGGAGCATTCTTTCTTGGAAAGAGATTAGTTTCTTGGTTGAGTAAGAAACAAAGTTGTACATCTTTATCAATAGCAGAATCAGAATATGTTGCAGCAGCAACTAACTATACACAGGTATTATGGCTTAAGCAAATGTTGAAAGACATAAGGGTAAAATGCAAAGAATCTATTACTGTATATTGTGATAACACTGTAGCAATTGATATATCTAAGAATCCGGTATTACATTCTAAAACAAAACATGTTTCTATCAAACTAAATTTTCTAAGGAAAAAAGTTGAAGAAAAGGAGATAAAACTGGTTTATGTGAATACTAAAGAATAGCTTGTAGATATTTTCACAAAACCTTTGCCTAAGGAAACTTTTGAATATCTCAAAGATCAACTTGGAGTCATACCACCACCGGTAGAGACTTAGATAGTTGATGATTGTCATCAACTAGCAGAATCGAAAGACAAATCTTTTACTCCATTCTTTGATGAGGAAGCTACTTCTCAAGGGGAGTAGTTGGTATATTAAATTGATTGGTATTTTGTATATGAACTTGATTTTTGTATTGCTTTGGCATTTGATGTCAAAGGGGGAGAGATTGATATGGAAAAACACATGGACACATGGATAACACATATTATTCCTAGGGGGAGAGACTTTATTCCTTAGGGAGAGATATTATGTATTTTTTATTTCTGGTTATGATCTCTTTGGGAGATTGTTGATTTTTGGTTTTTGGCATTTCTGTTTTGGCACTTTGATGGTTTTTCCATCTTGTGTTGCCATCAATGCCAAAGGGGGAGATTGTTGGTATTTTGGTATGGTTTTGTCATTGATGTCAACACCTACTGGAACACTAGCACTTTGGAGATCCAACAACATTCACCGGCAAGCAAGTAACTATTGCACAGTTACTGGTATATGGTTCACCGGCAAGATATATATGTTCACCGGCACTTGGAATGATATGGAAGACACTTTGTAATGTCGAAGACATCATGTGGACACTTTGTTTTGAAGAATTAATCATTGGTATATTCATATTTGCATATTTGCTTTTACCGGCAAATAGGTCCAGGGTTATCTAGGGTTACACCGGCAGGTTTATCTTTTCCAGATCAGCATGGCATGCTATGGAGATGATTTATTATTTTTGTAAATGCATTAAGCCGACATGTTCAATTGGTTATTGCATCGGATATTATATTATTTGTAAAATATTTTTATTGTAATATCTTGTAGAGCCGACCTACTAAAATTGGTCTTAGGTTATGGTATAAATGTAAGATCTTATTTGTAAGATCGAATGTGGAAGGCGAAGAAGAATTGTGAGAAGGTATATGTGAGATTAAGTAGAGGTATACACAAAGACATCATTTGAAGGTGAAGCTAGGTTTTTGTAGAAGCATATCAGCATTACACCAGTACTGAATCCAGCATATGAAGATGCTATTTTGTACAGTACATACTAATTGGATGTAACCATCCAACTGTAGTCAGTGTGACTCCCATTTTGTGATTGAGCAATGAGCTCTAGGCTATTGTCCTTTCTACATGTGCAGACCCCATTTATGTACACTTACTATCTGCAGTAGTATCCTCTGATTGTGGGTAAGGTTTCCCACCGTGGTTTTTCCCCTTACAGGGTTTCCACGTACAAATGTTGGTGTTATGTTTTGTGGATGACTTTATGTTTATGTTTCATGCATTAATCTTTACCGGTATAGCAATTTATTGTTAACACTGTCTATCGGCATACTTAACTGGTTTACCGATATTAAGCATTAAGTTGGTTAAATGGTTTTTGGTTTGAATTTATTAGACAACTAATTCACCCCCCCATCTCAGTTGTCTCCGGGACCTAACAAGCTCCTTATCCAAGTTCACCGGATGAGGATTGCCAGATGTCAAATTATGAGGTGTGACACCTTTCTGTGTGATCTCCGAAATCTCCTTGCCAAGACATCTCAGATGAGTCTCCATCTAAATCTTTCATACTATGTAATTTGTTCCATCAAGCCTAGGAATATCTCTCTGAAAGATAGCTCCAGATGAACTGGATGAACTTGAATTGTTAGTCACCATAGGATCTTCCTCAAGCGATTAAGATTTCTACAGAGAGGACCAAAGCTCTGATACCAATTGTCAGACAGTTCAAATAACCGGAAGACAACTAAGAGGGGGGGGTGAATCAGTTGTCACAGATTACTAGAACAGTTAGCAATTAAAACTTTAATACCAAAACTCAAAACATTATTATTGGAATGCTTAAACCAAATGTCAGAATAGCAGTTAAACCAATTAAGCATAAACAATAATCAAAGAATAAATACCATCCACATGACACCAAGAGTTATACATGGAAAACCCGGTAAAGGGAAGAACCATGATGGGAAGCCTACCCACAATTAGATAATACTTTTGCAGTAAGTATATGAATTGCAATTGAGGGGCTTGCACTTGCAGGAAGCCTAACAGCCTAGAGCACACTGCTCATCACAAAAGGAGTCTCACTAACTACATAAAAATCTAGACTACAATCCGAAAGAATGTGAAGAGGGGAAAACAGATTTGAAGGTCAAATGATCAAAACATAACGAAATAAACATGCAGAATGTTAAAATATCATTAAAAGACCATTTCACCTTGTTATTTTACCTTCTCCTTCGGATTGAGCTTGACGAAGTGAAGGTGCCCCTTGATAATGCTCCACTTGATGTGCTCCTTTGATTGTTGGATGTGGATGGCTCTCCAATGTTGTGCACAAATGGAATGGATTTGAAAAATGATAAGGATGAGATGATCAAGTTGCCAAGATGATGTCCTGGGCTCAAAAAGATAGCATAAGCTTACTGGATTTCAAGATGTTTTGAATGAAGGGATGGAGCCCTATTTTATAGGAAGAGGAGAGGAAAACAAATGGCTAGGATGAATTCGAGATGAAGGGCTAAGATTTACTTGTGAGCTAACACAAGCTCCAAGAGAGGGTGTGGAGACCAAGAAATATGCCTTAAAGGCATTTTGTATCTCCACCCTCCACAAGGTGCATTCGAGGAATTAAAAATTCTCCAAAAAAGGATATTATGGGGATTGGAGGAATAAAAAAGAATTAAAAATTCCTTGGGAGAGGGAATGCCTAGAGGAATGTGTGATTTCTAAAATCTTACATTCACCTAGGAAAAGAGCATTTAAAGCTAGTGGCTGAATGAAAAGGACAAAGAGTTGACTTTGTGGCTAATCATGATGATTAACCATTAACGACTCATTAGGAGGGGGATTAGAGGAAATGTTAGGTGGGATTAATATTTGTAGGAAAATTTGACTAGGAGAGAGAATGAGTGGAGGGAATAAAAAATTAGAAGAATAATGTTAAGTGAGTTTAGGGAGTTTCTAGAAGAATGAATTAAGAAGATGATTTGTAGGAATCATGTAGGTTAACTAATTAATTGAAATTAATTAGCTAGGAGGAAGATTTGTGAGGATTTGATTTTTTTTAGAAGAATAAAGAAATGGATTGATTTAATATATATGCTATAGTGACAATATTAATTATATTTAATTAATATTGAGAGGAATTTGAATTAACAAAATAATTAATTAATTATGCGAGGAATTAAAAATAATTAAAATAATTATTTTTAAGTGTCTACATTTTGCCCCTCTTTGAAGCGAGGTGTGATGACACATTGATTCAAAGAATAATCTTGTTTTGATGCTGATATTGGTTTGATAGGATGCCCCAGCTCTTGATTGATAGATTATGGTATGGTGATGCCCCCTCGGGAGATCAATTGAGGTATTTGATCTTTGGTGTTTTTGCGAAATTGATATCCCGATAGATTTGATTTGATTCGATTGATAAGATCTAGATTTAGTCTGGCTTCAAGAAGAATTCATCCTGTATAAGACAAAGATGATCAAAGTGTCTGGTTTTAGGAAGGATTCATCCTGTATAAGAAATGATTGATCACAATATCTGGTTTCAGGAAGGATTCATCCTGTATAAGACATGATCAGAGTGTCTGGTTTCAGGAAGGATACATCCTGTATAAGACATGACTGATCACAACGTTTGGTTTTAGGAAGGATTCATCCTATATAAGACATGATCGGAGTGTCTGGTTTTAGGAAGGATACATCCTGTATGAGACATGACTGATCACAATGTTTGGTTTTAGGAAGGATTCATCCTGTATAAGACGTGATCAGATCACAACGTCTGGTTTCAGGAAGGATTCATCCTGTATAAGACATGTTTGATCACAATGTCTGGTTTCAGGAAGGATTCATCCTGTATAAGACATGTTTGATCACAACGTCTGGTTTCAGGAAGGATTCATCCTATATAAGACATGATTGGAGTGTCTGGTTTCAGGAAGGATACATCCTGTATAAGACATGACTAATCACAACGTCTAGTTTTAGGAAGGATTCATCCTATATAAGACATGATCAGATCACAACGTCTGGTTTCAGGAAGGATTCATCATGTATAAAACATGATTGGAGCGTCTGGTTTCAGGAAGGATACATCATGTATAAGACATGATTGATCACAACGTCTGGTTTCAGGAAGGATTCATCCTGTATAAGACATGATTGATCACAACGTCTGGTTTTAGGAAGGATTCATCCTATATAAGACATGATTGGAGTGTCTAGTTTTAGGAAGGATACATCCTGTATAAGACATGACTGATTACAACGTCTGGTTTCAGGAAGGATTCATCCTGTATAAGACATGATCAGATCACAACGTCTGGTTTCAGGAAGGATTCATCCTGTATAAGGCATGATCAGAGCGTCTAGTTTCAGGAAGGATACATCTTGTATAAGACATGATTGATCACAATGTCTGGTTTCAGGAAGGATTCATTCTATATAAGACATGATCGGAGTGTCTGGTTTTAGAAAGGATACATCCTGTATAAGACATGACTGATCACAACGTCTAGTTTCAGAAAAGATTCATCCTGTATAAGACATGATCAGATCACAACATCTCGTTTCAGGAAGGATTCATCCTATATAAGACATGATCAGAGCATCTAGTTTCAGGAAGGATACATCCTGTATAAGACATGAATCTGAATTAGAATTGATTATGTGAGGAAAAAAAAAAGAGGAAGAAAAATTAGGGTGGAAGGGATAAATGAGGAAGATATATGAAGTAGTCGTGAGGTATTTGGAAAGAAGAATAAGAGATGCGAGATCGTGGAGGAAAATGGGGGCAATTGAGAACTCCATGGGATTATTGAGTTTAGGATTTGATGGAATGATGGTGAGATTTTGTGCACAACAAATGTGGAGAGCCAACCTAGTTTGATGTTGCCTTGAGTGACTTGCACCACTGATTATAGAAATCAGGATGCCATGAGAAACCTAGGGCGTGGACTGACTCTGTAGACAAACGGGAATTTCTTGCACACAACAATGCAAGTGTTAAGAAACACTAATACAAAATTGTGGGTTTGTGCAAGGAAACCCTCAAACACACCGATACCTCTTGTACACGAGAAGGTAAGTGTTGATAAACACTAGTACCAGGTCACCAATTTATACAAGAAGGATCCAAAACATGCCATATTATGAAATATGCCCCAGTATGCACCTATCATAATGTACCTGGATATGGAAGAACCCAGGCAGTCGTAAATAGTGGCAGTCATAGGGCAAAAGATGCAAGCCTATATGAAAATATCTAACAAAATCTAACAAGTCTCTTCCTTGCGACCACAGGATACCTCTTGCCCAGAGTAGAACTAGGATGGACTTGGGATTGTTTCTCAAGACTTCTTGAAGCTTACACACAGAGGCATAAAATCTCAGTTTCAATGGGACATTCCTTGTTCATGACTCGGGTGAAGACTCATCATCATACACATGTTTTATTGGGAGGTGGAAAAGAAGGAATGTTGCGCATGGGTGGGCTGGATGACAGATGATTTGTAGTATCGACATGATAGACAGTGGATCCGGTTATTTACCTTGGCGTCTGCACAGAGGTTTTCAACAAGGTACTTGTCCATAGCGCCACCAAGTGGTTTTCACTAATGGATGAATTGTTTTTCTTTCTTTTTCTGATTTTTTTTTATTTATTTATTTATTTTGACCATTTAAGATTTTTTGAGGACTAAGCATAAAATCTTTTGAGGTGCATGATATTCATTGGATCATCCAAAGGATCGCCTTCAGGAGTAGCCAATTGATAATCTCCTGATCCATATTTCGCTGTGATTACATATGGTCCAAGCCAATTAGGCTCGAACTTGCCTTTCTTTTCTCTTTCTTGTAGATTTTTCTGATTTTCCATGAGGACAAGATCACCAACTTGGAATTCTCGAGTTTTGACTTTTTTATGATAACTCATGCGCAGACGGTTTTGATATACCCGGAGATGATTCAAGGCCTTGAGGTGCCTTTCATCTAACAATTCTAGCTCTTATAAGCGGGCAATTCTGTATTCTTCCTCTGGTAGGATGTTTTGCAGCGATGCCCTTAGAGACGGGATCTCGATCTCAAGGGGAAGGATGGCTTCGAAACCAAATACTAGGGAATAAGGAGTGGCACCCGTGGGGGTGCGGATGGAGATGCAGTAGGCCCACAATGCAGGATGGATTTGGAGGTGCCAATCACGGCCCGCTTCATTGACTGTCTTTTTGAGGATTTTTATTAGGGTTTTATTAGAAGCCTCAGCTTGGCCATTGCCTTGGAGGTAATATGGAGTGGAGAAGCGGTGTTGGATGTTGAATTTTTGGTAGAGTTCTTTGACATCCTGGTTCTTAAATTGTTTACCATTATCTATGATGATAACTTTTGGGATGCCATATCGGTAGATTAGGTAGTTCAGGATGAATTTGGATATTTGCTTGCCGGTGGTGAAAGTAAGAGGGATAGCCTCTACCCACTTGGTGAATTATTCGGTGACGGTGATAATGAATTTATGTCCGTTGGAAGATGAAGGGTGGATTTTCCCAATGAGATCAAGCCCCCACTGCGAGAAGGGCCATGGTGTAATAAATGGCTGCAATTCTTGTGATGGTGCATGAATATTGTCGCCATGCTATTGGCAAGGGATGCATTTCTTCATATAATTGTATGCATATTCTTCCATTTTAGGCCAATAATATCTTGTTCTCAAAAGTTTTTTAGCGAACGTGAGTCCACTTGAGTGTGCCCCATAGATACCCTCGTGTACTTCGCGTAATGCCCATTCTGCTTCTTGTTTATCTAAACACCTTAGGAGGGAACCATCAAAATGCCTTCTGAACAAGGTGTCTACAAGGATGGTGTAACGGGCACATCGGCGGATGAAGGTTTGCTGTTGGGTTTTGGTGAGATGTGGGGGATGGTGTTGTCTTTGAGGAAAGTGAAGGTTTCTTGGTACCAAGGGGACTCAGGACCAACGAGAACACACACCATTTCAGACTCTAGTACGTCGTATGTCGGTATAAACAATTGCTTGACCAAGAACTCGCACTTCTGACTGTGTGCTGGCATTTGAAGGAGGGAGCCAATGGTGGCCATTGCATCTGCAGTCATGTTGTTTATTCGTGAGATTTGGTCAAACTTGATTGCCGTGAAATATTGCTTAAGATCTTCAACCATGGTACGGTAGGGAAGGAGTTTATCATCTTTTGTCTAGTATTCATCATTGACTTATTTTATGATGAGTTGGGAATCACCATAGACTTGTAATTATTTTATTTTCCAGTGGATAGCCAAGCGTAAACATGTGATGAGGGCCTCATATTCTGCTATGTTATCAGTACATGCAAAGGCTATCTTGTATGATTTGGGGATGCCATCTCCTTGAGGTGTGACCAATAATATTCCTACCCCCGATCCATTTTGAGTGTAGGAGCCATCAAAATACAATTGCCATGTGGAGGATGTAGTAACAGTCATAATGAACTCATCTGGTAATTCTATGAGAAGAGGATGGTCACCTAGAAGTGGAGCTTCAGCCAACTGATCTGCAATAACCTGTCCCTTGATTGCTTTTCTATCCACATATTCAATGTCAAACTCACTTAAGAGCATGACCCATATAGCCATTCTGCCAGTGAGAGCAGCTTTGGACAAGAGATTTAAGTGGATCAATTTTAGCAATTAATTTTGTCTTATTATTTAGCATATAGTGTTATAGTTTCTGTGTGCTGAACACTAATGTCAAACATGCTCTTTCAATGGGGGTGTAATTGAGTTCATATCCTACCAACGTCCAACTGATGTAGTAAATGGTGTGTTCCTTCCCTTGATCATCTGTTTGTGCCAATAATGCCCCCAATGCCACTGCAGTAGCACATATATACAAAATAAGGGGTTTTCCAGGAGCAAGAGGCATCAATACGGGAGGTGATGCTAGATATTCTTTTAATTTCTCAAAGGCCTTTTGACATAGGCAATCCCATTTAAATTTTGTGTCTTTACGCAATAGGTGTGCAAATGGATGGCACTTGTCTGCTAGCTGTGAAATGAAATGCCTAACAGACTGGAGTTTTCCCTGGAGACTGCGCAGTTGTCTAAGAGTTTTTGGTGGAGGCATTTCCATAATAGCTTTTACCTTTGCAGGATCAACCTCGATGCCTCTGCGAGAAACAATGAATCTCAGTAGTTTTCCCGATGTGATGCCAAACACACACTTTTTGGGATTTAGGCGTAGCTTGTATTTTTCCAATCTTTCGAAGATCTGTTTTAGAATGGGGATGTGTTCTTGTCTTGTCTTGGATTTTCCTAGCAGATCATCCATGTTGTCCTCCATAATTTTGTGCAAGAGGTCATGAAAAATTGTTGTCATTGCCCGTTGATACGTAGCTCCAGCATTTTTAAGGCCAAAAGGCATGACCCAGTAACAGAAGGTACCCCATGGTGTTGTGAATGCAGTTTTATGCTGATCCTCATCTATTATCCTGATTTGGTTGTATCCAAAAAACCCATCCATTAGCGATAACATTTCATGTCCTATTGTAAGGTCCACAATCATGTCTATATTGGGGAGTAGGAAATCATCTTTAGGACAAGCTATATTTAGATCTCAGAAATCTGTGCAGATGCGGATGCCCCCAGCAGGTTTGCCGACAGGTACAATGTTGGAGATCCATTCAGCATAATCTATTGGTTTGATAAATTCTGCGTCTAACAACTTTTGGAGTTCCGCCTTGACCAGGAGTGCAATATGTGGGTGCATTTTGCGCAATTTCTATTTTACAGGTTTTGCATCTGGGCAGACGACAAGATTTTGAACCACCAAGGCAGGGTCCAACCCTAGAATATTGGAATATGACCATGCAAAATTGATTTTTACCTCTGTAAGGAAGTTGATGAAGTCTTGTTTCTCGATTTCTGTGAGGGATTTGGCAATGAGCACATTTTTTGGAATGACTTCGGTGCCCATGTTGATGCTATCTATTTCTTCTATCAACAAATTTGATTTGTCTTGTGGAAGGTAACCAATGGTAGGGAGGTCAAATCTCTCATCGTCAAGTGCCTTTTCCAGGTTTTCACTTTCAGATACGCCCTTTGTTTTTATTTCTTATTCATCCAAAGGCGCCTCATGGAGGTTTTCACCTAGGGAATCATATCTTTTTCTTTTATTATCTTTTTTGTGGCTAAGGGCATTGACTTGACTACCAAAGTATCCCTTTTCGTGTAGTTGAATATCCTCGATTCTGCTACAATCTTCCATATTTTGCGATGTTAGGAGAGCAATGAGAGCATTATCGTCGGCGCAGATATCTAAAGTGGGTTTGTCTCATTGACCCCGATCAATGAGTTCAGGATGGACAAGATGTAGCTCATGTGAAGTGGGAGGGGTTACGGGGGTGATGTTATTGATGTAAGCGTCCAAGAAGATATCTTTTTCATATTCATAAGGCATTTTGTGGAATTCCTCTTCGTCAACGCTTTCGATATCTGAAGAAGGACTAGAAGGGGCACCAGCAATAGTAATCTTAGGCACTGGGGTGTACCCCAAGCCTCTATTGTATCTGTAGGAGATAGGATTTATGGGTGTTTTTCTTCCTTTCTCCTCTGGTCCCAGACCGTGTCCTTTGTAACCCATGTTTTCAACTATGGCAAATGCTTTTGGGTACATTTCTTTGGATATTCTTGTTGGATCTTCATCTTCTTCTTGGTATAGCCATGAAGAGATATCTACTTCGAGGCTCTCGTTATCAAGTGGGCCCCATTGCTGGAAGGTAGTGTTTTGGCATTGCATGACTGGTTTTGGGTCCTTTTTTATCTCTTTTGGTTTGCCAAATGACTTAGGAGAGAGAGGGAGGTTGCCTATTAATAAGACGTCCTCCAATTTGTATTCTCCACAGCCATTGTCCAAGATCTTGATTTGATTATTTGGTTGGGATGATGTGGAGGCAACATTTGATGCATCAGATGGAAGCATTGGCGAGGGTCTATTTAGTGGGCAATGATACGGATGCTTCCCCTCTAATAGTTTGCAATATTGAAAAGGTTGGGGATCACCTTTGATAGTGATCACTCTTCCATTATAGGGGAATTTGATGCATTGGTGATAGGTGGAGGGTATGGCCTATAAGGAATGAATCCATGGCCTCCCGAGGAGAATGTTGTAGGGGAGATCAAGATCTAGTACTTGGCAAGGGGTTTCAATTGTAATGGGGCCCACTTGAAGAGGTAAGGTGACCACGCCCTTTGAAATTCTTTCTGCATCATCATATGCCTTTATTGTGATCCTTCCTGATGTGTCTATCAGATCCTCAGAAAGTCCTAATTGTTTTATTAATTTGTATGTACACAAATTAAGCCCGGATCCACCATCTATCAGGATACGTTTGACCTTGTGCTTGTGGATGAGAGCTTCGATGTGCAAAGGTTTGTTATGGTCTTCATCTGCGGGAGCATCTTTGGAGTTAAATACAATGTGCTGCTGGGCAGCAAGGTTTCCAATGAGGGCTTGGAATTGGGTGGCGTTGATGTTATCTGGAACGCGTGATTGGAGAAGGGCTTGTTCCAAAATTTCTTTATGGACTGGGGAGGTCTTGAGAAGTTCCAAAATGGAGATCTGCGTAGGTGTCTTCCCAAGTTGATCAAGGAGGTCATATCGGTGGGTGGAAGACATGGGTGGGGGGTTTGGTGGGGGAGGAACTCCTTGGATGGTGACTCTTCCTCAGTGTGTAGTTGCATTGCAGTAATTCTAGAAATGGGAGGTGGAAGGCGTGGCGCCTTGAATGACTATCCTAGCAGGATTTGGTCTGCTTTGGGAAGAAGGAGAATTGACTCCTTGGATGGTTATGACATTGACATGATTGTCTGCAGGTTCAATGCGACCTACTAAAAAATCAAAACCGGTTATGTGGTTAGCATAGTCATAACCCATTGTGTTAGATGATGAGCCTTTTCCTTTATCATGATTTGGGAAGGGTTCCTGCTACATTTTGAGTTTGTCATTGTTATTACCAGGTTTTGCATTTGCTACTTCAATCTCACCTCTATCAATGAGATCTTGTATGTAGATCTGCAGTTTCATACACTTTCGTGTATCATGTCCCTTGATACGATGGTATTCACAATACTCATTTTCGCTATACCATCTCGGTTTAGGTTGATTGGGGTCAAATGGGTGAGTGATTGGAAAAACCACTACACCTGCTTGGACAAATTTTTGAAACACCACTTCAATAGGCTCAGCCAGAGGAGTGAAATCTCTTGGAGTCCTGTTATTCAATCGGGGTGGTCGTTCCTAGATTGAGACATTGTTGTGAGGTTTTTTGGATTGATTTGGATTGTCTCGATTATTGAATTGATGATTATTAGTGGTGGATTTTGGGGGAGTGGCCACGGTTTGGACCCACTTTGCATCAGTTATACCATCATTGACCACATTTTTGTTTTTGGACCAGAATTTTAGCTTATCATTATAATAAGAGGAAGAACTTTGTGTTGATTTCTAGTAATGTTTCAAGGTTCCTTCCTCCAACAAGACACGTTCGAGGGCGAGGCCCTTATCTGTCAATTTTTGGAAGGATTTGATACATTGAGATATTAAAGGTCTTGAAAGTTCAGGCACCAAGTTCTTTTGGAATAATTCAATTTGATGTTGTTCTGGCATGTCCCACTGGAATTTCTTGATAAGATGTCGCCATCTTTGTAGGAAATTGGTGAAGGTTTCTTCGGGCCTTTGTTTTGTATTACATAGGTCCATCATAGAAACACCATTACCCATGTTGTATGCATAGTGGGCCACAAATTTTTCTGCCAAGTCTAGAAAAGAGACAATGGAACCTCGTGGTAAAGATGAGAACCATGCCAAGGTGTCTCCCGTGAGACTCTTGGGAAAGAGTCTGCGAAGATAAAGGTCACTATAGGAGACTTCTTGGCATAAGATGTGGAATTCTCGAACATGATCGTCGGGGTCTCCTTTGCCTTCATACTTGGTGAATTTAGGAATCTCAAATCCCGGGGGATATGGTGCAACTGATATAGACAGATCATAAGGACAAGGGAAAAACTCTTCGAACAAGTAAGTTTTCCTTTTATTAGTCCTTTGTTTCATGTCCTTGATGATATTCTTCATGTCTTGAATTTCCTTGATGAGGTCTTGTTGTGGGCTTTGATAATGGTGAAGTGTATTTGCCCCAATAATTGGATGAGCCAAAGAAGGTGCACCACCACCAATATATTGATATGATGAGGAGGTGGGAATGTGGGATGTGATGACCGATGTCACTGGGGTTTGAGTGATAGTTGATTGTGGTCCGCAAATGGTTGTGACGGGATTGAATACGGCCCGGATAAAATTTGCGACATTGTTGGGAGGAAGGGAAGTTTGTGGAATATAAATTTGTGGTTGAATAGAAGGAGGTGGTATAGAATTTGTTGGAGAATGGATGAGATCGGATTTGATAGTGGTATAGATGGTAAGGAGGAAGAAGGTGGGATGGAGACCACGGTGGGAGGTACCGCGGGTGGCATTGATTGAGCTTGGATGATTGATGGGGCTGCAATTGATTGAGTTTGAATAGTAGGTGCAACACTTTGTGTGGGAGCGAGGTCTCCTTGTGGTTGTTGGGTGAGAGCGGATCTATTAAATTCAAGTAGAAGTTGAGCTCCATGTTTAAGGAGAGTTTTCAGAAGTGCAGTAGAATTGTGTTTAATAAACTTTTCCATCATCTCTTGGTTATAAGAATCCGCTAGGAAAGTTTGCACTTCCGGACAAAGTTCATCTTGGTTAACCATGTCAAGATTTTGACTTTGATCTTGATCGCTAGGTTGCCCACTTTGTGTATGATCTTGTGTGGGATCTTCATATAGGACATCAATGTCTGGCATGCCATATTGTTGTTCAGCCATCTTTTTCTTTTGGGATCGAGTTGTGACCATACACGATATTTGTGATGAAAAGACTTAGGAAAAATGTGATGAAAGGACTTAAGAAATTTGTGATGAAAGGACTTAAGAAATTTGTGATGAAAGGATTTAAGAAATTTGAGGATGAAAAGACTTGAGAAATTTGTGATGAAAGGATTTAAGAAATTTGAGGATGAAAAGACTTGAGAAATTTGTGATGAAAGGATTTAAGAAATTTTCGGATGAAAAGACTTGAGAAATTTGTGATGAAAGGATTTAAGAAATTTGAGGATGATTGATGAAGAAGGTATGGTAGTGATGGTTTAGAAGAAATTTGATGACTAGGCTGTCTTTGGTATGAACATAAAGGATCAATTCGAATGGCAAGTTGTATGAAGGGATACGACCACCCTGATTTGGACGATAGTTGGTGTTTCAAAGGACAAACTTGAATGTTGATGGAGATGACAGACTCTTAGCTTCTCTCTTAGGCTTATGAAAAATGGGACGGACAGAGTTTTGACGTAATTTTGGACTTTGTGTGGGTAATGACTTAGACAATTGTTTGTGTCTTGACAAATGTTTTTGCAAAGTGTTCGGGGATAGTGATGTGTTTTTACTCTACTCTTGGCAAGTATGTATCAAACAAAGCAAACACAGTGATCAAATGCATAGTATATCAAAGACACTCATGCTCATATACAACATTCTTAAGGCTAGCAAGGACAATAGTCATTGAATCCCAATTGGTTTCCCATCTACGCTTACCCAGAGCGGACACTTAGATGCTTGACCCCACTGACTCCCCTCCACGGCACTCACTTCTCAGGGCAGCCAAGAATCAATTCCCATGAAAACTCCTCATGGCGAACTTTGTGTCTCTACTAAGGGCCGTAAGAATATGAGCCATTTCAGAGGTCCAACCTCCTGCACCAAAGACTAGAAGGTTTTTGGCCATTATGAACAAGGTGTTTAGTAAGTCTTCTCGTTAGGAGCTACCCTTCGAAGTTGCGCAAGTGCAACTGAGGCCTATAGACCAACGAAGCACCAAGAACTTAGTAGTCACGCAAGCATGATTGAGATCTCTAGGATCCTACTAAGCACCCAATGTGAGAGTGAACTCTCATATAGCCCCAACCATTAACCCTTTCCTAGTCAATGGCCTATTTATTATAGTGAGTTGGGAACCCCAGGTCCAAATGAAGAGGGGAAAACAGATTTGAAGGTCAAATGATCAAAACATAACGAAATAAACATGCTGAATGCTAAAATATCATTAAAAGACCTTTCACCTTTCTATTTTACCTTCTCCTTCAGATTGAGCTTGATGAAGTGAAGGCGCCCCTTGATAATGCTCCACTTGATGTGCTCCTTTGATTGCTGGATGTGGATGGCTCTCCAATGTTGTGCACAAATGGAATGGATTTGAAAAATGATAAGGATGAGATGATCAAGTTGCCAAGATGATTTCCTGGGCTCAAAAGGGCAGCATAAGCTTATTGGATTTCAAGATGTTTTGAATGAAGGGATGGAGCCCTATTTTATAGGAAGAGGAGAGTAAAACGAATGGCTAGGATGAATTTGAGATGAAGGGCTACGATTTACTTGTGAGCTCACACAAGCTCCAAGAGAGGGTGTGGAGACCAAGAAATATGCCTTAAAGGCATTTTGTATCTCCACCCTCCACAAGGTGCATTCGAGGAATTAAAAATTCTCCAAAAAAGGATATTATGGGGATTGGAGGAATAAAAAAGAATTAAAAATTCCTTGGGAGAGGGAATGCCTAGAGGAATGTGTGATTTCTAAAATCTTACATTCACCTAGGAAAAGAGCATTTAAAGCTAGTGGCTGAATGAAAAGGACAAAGAGTTGACTTTGTGGCTAATCATGATGATTAACCATTAACGACTCATTAGGAGGGGGATTAGAGGAAATGTTAGGTGGGATTAATATTTGTAGGAAAATTTGACTAGGAGAGAGAATGAGTGGAGGGAATAAAAAATTAGAAGAATAATGTTAAGTGAGTTTAGGGAGTTTCTAGAAGAATGAATTAAGAAGATGATTTGTAGGAATCATGTAGGTTAACTAATTAATTGAAATTAATTAGCTAAGAGGAAGATTTGTGAGGATTTGATTTTTTTTAGAAGAATAAAGAAAGGGATTGATTTATTAAATAAATCAATCATATGCTATAGTGACAATATTAATTATATTTAATTAATATTGAGAGGAATTTGAATTAACATAATTAATTAATAAATTATGCGAGGAATTAAAAATAATTAAACTAATTATTTTTAAGTGTCTACAGAATGAATGAACTGCAAAGATAGCATCTCCTATGCCTGAGTATAGTTCCGGTTAAGCTCAATATCGGAGGACTAAATCCTCTTACATAAACCCAACTCGATCTCCAATGATCGACCAAATCCTCTGCCTGAATGATATTACATTATTCGCACATTACATATACATGTCCCATTCCAATGACCATATCCTTATTATCTACAATGAGATCTTACATCATATATATACAAACCCTCAACCATAAACAATCAGGTCGGCCACCAGACAATAAACCAATTAAATAATTATAAAACATGTCGGCCTTAGACCAAACAAATAATATTGAACCCATAAGATGTCCCAGAAACACATAGAGAGGTCCAATCCACATGTTACATTAAGTCGGTCCATAACTTAGATCAACCGGGACCCAATATAGGTCCACACACTAAAGCAATGATCTCCATCTGCCAAGTCTCAAACATGATCACCATCAGCATCCTGAATCTCCACCAGAAGCTGCACCAACACCACTTATGCATATCATCAAATATCTTCATCAAAGCTCTGTCGGTGAAACCCTCGCCAGAACCACAAGCCAAGCTTCCAAGCAAATAGGATAGCATCTGATCACTAGACCAAAACCAACTGACTGAATATGAACATGAGTATCATGAATAAGCCAATTCCAAAACCAAATCATACCGGAGAAATACCAGATCATGTCGGATCCAATCCAACCAGAAACCACACATCCTACTGGGACCAGAAGGGTGTCGGTAAAGCATCCAAACTAGCTAGTGTTAACATCAATGCAACACATAAATTCCTACAAATGGCCAACAATGAACTTGCCCAGCTCCTCAACATCCTCATTTTGTTGCCGGATTGGATATTTCATGAAATTTTCAAGGAAAATCTCTGACTTCGAAGTTGGAGAAGTTATCGAGGATGTGACCCAAGTTCAATGCAACAGACTTGCTAAGGTGGCAACATGAGTGTTGACGAAGGATAAGTCATAATTAATTGTCATTATGGTTTAAATAAGGTTGTCAAGTCAATAAAATTAGATGCCTCCTGTCGTTATTGACTTTAACCTTTCTTGCCGTTATGCCATGCACAGTCCCTAGGAACAAATCAAAGAAGAGATTCACAAAGTATAGTCATTAATGGAAAATTAAGCAATTAAGGACATGTAAAGGTGTCAACATGTGTTGCAACACTTGATATTGTCATTCTTGCAGAGCCAATTTAATGCACCACCTTTTGAAATTAGCTAGAGGAGCGTATGCTATCATGATTTGTCCATGTCCAAATGGTTTTGCCTCATGACGATGAACTACCATTTCATAACCCAGACTTGAATTGGCCAAAGATTGAGCAAGAAGATATCATCTGATAGTTACGGTCTTTTGCATGGAAAAAGCACACTGGCTTCAGTGAATATAGAAAAAATATCATTTTGTTAGGGAAAATCATAGAACATGCTTAGAACCATGAACAATGCTTACAAGAAGAGCTCATTGCAGAGATGAATCCTAGTAGTTAGTTTTTCAACAATGATAAAGATGGTACTCAAAGGCAAAGGTCCCTTGATCCAACTAGATGTCGAATATTTGCAGGATGATCTTATTCTCGACATGAGTGACTTCGCCAGGGAAACCATACTTGATGAAGATGAATTTATAGAAGTCCTTTCGATGCTGATTGAAGAAGAAATTATAGCGGATATGATTGACTGTCAAATTGCAGGACAAAATCCAGTGCGCGACGAAGAAGCTTTAATGTAGTATCTTTTATTGTTTAAGATTTTGTGATGGGGTTCATGGATTAATTTTGTTTGTATGATAAAAGTCTTGTCTGAAATGGTCGTTTTCAAGACTGTTACTTTATAAGAACCATTTCTTGAAAACGAAACAAACTTTTAAGTATAAATAGATAGTGGTAAATGGAAAAAGGGGGGGGAGGAAAATACTGGAAAAGTATTGTTACATTTTGAATAGTTAGCCATCTCTAAGGAGTTTTATATATTTGTGTGAATTAATATATCAGAACTTTGTGTTTGCTATATTCTTTCATGTTGGAAGTAAGCTTTGAATTACTGCAATTTCACTTGGTATTCATTTACTTGCTATGGTTAAATGTGAATAATGTAGAAACTTTGGGTCATGTATGTTCCCTGTTCAATTTATTTAACATTTCAATATTTTCCGCGCAATTAATTGTGCGGTGAGAAGATTGTGTGTTGCTTGGTTCAATAATTTGAATCTAAATTTCATCTTTCTGCATATGGGAAGCGTGTATCTTTTCCTTTCCTGCTTTTTGGTAAAAAGCATACCACAAACTTGGGAGTAGATTTATGAGGGAGTTGTATCTCTAAAATTCAAAGGAAGATTGTCAACTTAATTGGTGATCTCTCCAACTGTTAGTTCTGCATTTGTCTTTCATTTTGGGCACATTGAGTCATTCTATAATCATTTCTAGAAAGAAAAATTTTCTAACCAACAGATTTTTGGCGACTCCACTGGGGAAAGCAAAAACTAAAGATTTTGGTTATCAACCTGTACATTCGTGTTTTGGAAAACACTTGAAAGTGTCTTCTTGGGAAAGAAGGTTGGCAACTCTATTTATCTAAAAATCTAGAAAATGGTGATGAACCAGGCCTAACTTAACAACTGATAGGTGTTTATAGAAACGAATACTAATGTCGGTCAAATACTTTCATATCTTTAGAATGCTTACACATCTGCATTATTTTTTAGGAATGCATATAGGAGATATTGTCAATTGAGCCATTTTGAAGAAGAATCATATCAGGATGCGGCCAAAATATTGAAAGGACCAACCTCATGCAACTTCTCTGCTTTTAGAGGACAAGATTCTAAGGAATCATCAACACCCTGGAGTTATCATCAAAAACAAAGAGAAGTTGTGCATCCAAGTGGAAGCAAAAAATCCAGATCTTTTTCAACATGCATGTCAACTGAGCTAAAGGAACTATAATTCGATTCTCATGAAGAAGAGAGGTCATCAGATGGATATAGGAGGGTTTTCATTCCAAGCTGGACGTTCCTGGAAGGTTCTGACAGATATTTTTAGTGTGGCATTGTAGATGATAAGGGTCATATCATAGAAGTTGGATTAGAAGCATTCATCAACAACCCCTTGTTACTGAAAAAGGTATGGATTCCCATTCATCTAAGTCTTTTGAAGGGAAATATTTGTCAAAAAATGAAATTTGGGCATGTGAAAATTATTTAGTTGGATCTGTTGATGTAAATATATCGTACCCTCAACCTATTTGTATTTCCCAAGACAATTTTCTTTGTGCAAGAAAAGAAGAAGTTCTTTCTAGGTTTGATCCAATGTTTCTAGAGTGTGACTCCCAAATGTTACGATGGGAAACACGCACAGATTCTTTTCTAGCTTTGGTTATGCAGAAAGAAAATTTCACTTTTGATGCCTCTCTAGTACATTTGACTAAATTTGTAAGGGATATGGTGCCTGGAAAAGGTCCCATCGTGGTATCCATAGTAGAGGGGCAATCGAAAGACTTGGGAACGAAAACTAATCAAGGATCATTCAATCCATTATATTGGCCCATAGGGTTTTGCAAGAGTTCAAGAGTTAGGGATAATCCTGTTTTTCAATTATGTGATCCTCGATTGATCAAAGAACATTTTTATCCTTCTCCACATTATCTAAAATGAACCTGAAAAGGTGTATTTTTTAGGATAGCTCTGATGATGAATTTGATTCTCTACGTCATCGCGCACAAATGGGAAGAAGTGGTGTTCATTGCCCAAATCAAAATCCCAAGGCACTTGCTAATGACTATGTGTTCATAAATGAAATTATCAATGACTCCTTAACTGGTGAAAATCCAAACATTCAGTTGTTACTGGGTGAAAGTAATAGCTTTATGCTTGGTCATGTTTGTTTTGATAGTATCTTTTAGTTAGGTAACGAGAAATTTTGTTTCAATGAAAACATGTCAATCGTGTTCTTCCAAGAGGATGGCTTTCAATTACCCCAAGCAAATTGTGAAGGTGTCATTGATTATGTTCAAGAAGTGTATCAAGAAGGATGGTTGTTCGAACATGAATGCATATACAGGAAATTTTGTATATCATCAATAAAAGGTTTGGCACTAGAGTTGTCACCAAGTGTTGGTCGTTTTCATTGTATCATATGGTCACAACCCCCTGTTTCACATAGGTATATACTTTTCTCAGCACGTTAATGGTTTCACTTGAAAAGTTATGTGCATCTCTAGGATAGGGCCCCATGGTCGTGTATATATTTACATGATTTTGGTTTGTGGCTAGTTTAGTTTTCCTGTGTCTCGTCTTTTCTTGGGTCTGTCTATTTCTGGTTTGTACCCAGTTGTCCCTCCTCCCTCCTGCCAAACAACGCTCTTTCCTATGCTTTTCTCTAACTCTGTAGCCCAATCTTTATGCACTGGTCTTGCCCAAAGTTTTGGGGTTCTCTGCGTCCTATTAGTCCTTGTCCCCATTCAGAGCTCATGTCATCCACAAAATTTAATTTTCATTACTAAGTCACAAGTCTTTACAAAAGTTCCCTTTTATTGCCTTAACAACCCGAATCTCAGTCGTGACTTTTGTATATTTCCCAACTTAATCGCTAGCCTCTTGCATTTACTAACTTGGTTGCAAGGTTCTAAAGTTTTGAAAGTGCTTGATCACCCGACATGGCTTCAAGGACTCACAAAATTCGACGTCTCATAATAAGGACTCATAAGGAGATCGGACTTTTGACTTTTTTTCATTGTAGTGCAAAGGTTATGAACCTGCCCAACTCCCCAATATCCTCATTTTGTGCCGGATTGGATATTTTATGAAGTTTTCAAGGAACATCTCCGACTTCAAAGCTAGAGCAGTTATCAAGGATGTGACCCAAGGTCGATGCAACAAACTTGCTGAGGTGGAAACATGAGTGTTGACAAAGGATAAGTCCCAATTAATCACCATCCGAGATTAAATAAGGTTGTCAAGTCGATAAAAGTAGTTGCCTCCTGTCGTTATCGACTTTAACCTTTCTTGTCGTTGTGCCATGCATAGTACCCAGGGAACAAATCAAAGAAGATATTCACAAAATATTGTCATTAAAGGCAAATTAAGCAATTAAGGACACTTAAAGGTGGTGACATGTGTTGCAACACTTGATATTGTCATTCTTGCAGAGCCAATTTAATGCACCACCTTTTGAAACTAGCTGAAGGAGTGTATGCTATCATGAGTTGTCCCTATCGAAATGGTTTTGCCTCATGAGGACGAATTGCCATTTCATAACCCAGACTTGAATTGGCCAGAAATTGAGCAAGAAGATATCATCGGACAGTTACAGTCTTTTGCATGGAAAAAGCGCACCAACTTTAATGGATATAGAAAAACTATCGTCATGTTAGGGAAAATCATAGAATAGGCTAAGAACCACGAGCAATGCTTACCAGAAGAGCTCGCTGCAGAGATGAATCCTGGTAGTTAGTTTTTCAACAACGACAAAGATGGTACTCAAAGGCAAAGGTCCCCTGATCCAACCAGATGTCAAATATTTGCAGGATGATCTTCTTCTCGATATGAGTGACTTCACCCGAGCAACCATACTTGATGAAGGTTAATTTACAAAAGTCCTTTTGGTGATAATTGAAGAAGAAATGATAGTGGACAAGATTGACCGTCAAATTGTAGGACATAATCTAGTGCCTGACGAAGAAGCTTGAATGTGGTATCTTTTATAGTTTAAGATTTTGTGATGGGGTTCATGGAGTAATTTTGTTTGTTTGATAAAAGTGTTGTGTGAAACGGTTGTTTTCAAGACTGTTACTTTAAAAGAACTGTTTCTTGAAAACGAAACAAACTTTTAAGTATAAATAGATAGATGATAAATGGAAAAATGGGGGGAAGGAAAATATTGGAAAAGTATTGTTACATTTTGAATAGTTAGCCATCTCTATGGAGTTTTATATCTTTGTGTGAATGAATTATAAAAACTTTGTGTTTGCTATATTCTTTCATGTTGGAAGTAAGCTTTGAATTACTGCAATTTCCCTTTGTATTCATTTACTTGCTATGGTTGAGTGTGAATAATGTAGAAACTTTGGGTCTTTCATGTTCCCTGTTCAATATATTTACATTACATTTCAATATTTTATGCGCAATTAATTGTGTTGTTGTGTTGCTTGCATTCTCGTTCAATAATTTGTATCTAAATCTCATCTTACTGCATATGGGAAGTGTGTATCTTTTCCTTTCCTGCTTTTTGGTAAAAAGCATACCGCAAACTTAGGAGTAGATTTAGGATGGAATTGTACCTCTAAAATTCAGAGGAAGATTGCCAACTTAATTGACAAACTCTCCAGCTGTTAGTTTCACATTTGTCTTTCATGTTGGGCACATTGAGTCATTCTGTAATCATTTCTAGAAAAACAAATCGTTTAACCAACACACACACACACACATATTAAAACTATAAAACTAACTATTAAGAAAAGATCATAAAACACTCTTAGTAAATACACACAAAATAGTTCTTAAAATTTTTAAAGTGAAACACAATAACTCCTAAATAAAAATAGCTATGTGTGTGTGTCTTAAATTAAAATTACAAAACTAACTATTAAGAAAAGATAATAAAACACTCTTAGTAAAGACAAAAAATAGTTCTTAAATAATTCTAAAGTGAAACAAAATAACTCCTAAATAAATAAAAAATAGCTCAAATAAAAAACATATCAAATCAAATAAAGAAAATAACTCAATACATAAAATAAATTAAAATAAATTAAATCTTAGTAAATATAGCTCTTCAAATAAAAAGTAAACAATGTAAATAAAATAACTTAAATATTATAATGCAAGATTGATAACTCTAGCATTTTTTAGATAGACGTATTTAAGATATCTATACTAGTTTAGATATAAGTTATTTATTTGGAATATTAAAGCACAATATAACAAGATTTAAGGTTTGATTTATACAATTTATGATTTTATGATTTGATATATTATTTTTTAGGACTAATATACAACGCCATTTAGACTTGCAAAAGTTTTTTGATCACTTATTTTTTATAATTTTTTTTTTAGACAAGAATAAATGTTTGCTTGTATAGTAAATAGTATTTTTTGTTAAACTATAAGGTGTTCTATTGCACAAGCTATGGATAGAATTTAAAATTTCATTTTCCAGACACCTCTCACTATTCTCGCTAATGGAACAAGTTATATGATGAGTTATACTTCAGACCTTTATTGTAGGTAGATAACATTGTATCATCTTTTAAAATAAAAATTGAGGCTCTATATAATTAATAGAAACATCAATTCATTACAAAGTTGGCCATCATAACTATTAGCCCCTCTCCCCTAGTCAATGTTGGTGTAAATAAGGCTTTGTACCTAACAAATTCTTTAGTGGGGTTCTATTCACATGCTAACTTAGGTTCTATGTGTTGTGTTGTAAACATACATGCCCCATTGCAATGGGGACCCACACATTTCGCTTCTTAGGTTGGTAGTTTTGCTTAGTTTGTCAAAGATTTTGATCTTTTAGCCTTTGGGTAAGGTAGTGATGTTTTGTCAATTCCAGAAAAGTGTATTAAGCAATCCTTGAAATGAGTAAGAGTGTGAAACTTGTACTTGGAAATGGGTAGGTCAAGTCACGAATTCGTCAAGTCTAGAATCCATGAGTGAGCTTCAAGATTGTAAATTGAGGGCAAAGGTGCAAAATGTTGTCAAAAGTTGTCAATGTTGTCAAAAATGCAAAATAAAATGTTGTCAAGGAAAAATTGAGGAGAAAATTCAAGATCAAGACAAGGAAAATTTGTTGTCAGGGTTGGATTTTTCAACCTTGAAAGGGGAGGAAAATATATATTTTTGCGAAAATCCTTGGACAAGGTTGCAATTTTTATGGAAATCCTTGTTTAAAATGTGGAATTCAAGATTAAAAGATTAAATCCTAAGTTGAGATAGGGAATACCAAAATTGAGATTCAAAATCAATTGAAAATTGAAATGCACAATCTTAAGGCGAAACATGGAAATCCAAATTTAAATACAAAATCCTTATTCAAATAGGGAATTCCACAATTTAATTCAAAATCCAAGGTTGGAACATGGATTAATCTCTATCAAGATCAAATTTCCCTATTGAGTTTCAAGCTCCAAGTCATGAATTCAAAAGGACAAAATGCAAAAATCCATGTTTATGCCTCAAGTCCACTTGGAAAAAGTGAAAAATCCATGTTCATCCTTCACGTTTTCTTGAAATCCACCACAAAATTCTTGACAAGGTCTAAAATGCGCTCAACATAGTTCTTCACAACCTTGCTCTTGCGCCCATGCGTCTGGAACTACCATGCTCTAGCGTTCACTATTCTAGAACGGACACAACTATTCTGGCTCCAAAAACATTTGTGTTATTGACACCCCCGAAAAATCGCGGTCGTCACTTTTGTGATCACTGGTCTGTAATGCACCCATAATTGCGTGTTAAGTGAATTTCCATAGTACATTAGTGCATTTTTGGAGCCAGAATAACACCCCATTAAATGCACCCTCTAATCCATGGACACATGCAAAATGTGCCTAGTTATCCTTGCACACATGCTAATACTGCCAGGGTGGAGTTAAAGCTTGAAGTTGACTGACTTGATGAAAGTAAGAGGACATTTTGAAATTTTGAAAAGCCAAAAGTAAGATACAAGCATGGCCAACTTGACATGAGTTATTTCAAAGAAAAAATAAATGCAAAACCTACCTAGGTCAACCTCATTAATAAGTTTTAACCTAGTAGGTAGAGTGTTATAAATGCTAACTCAAAACTTGATTTCTCCATCACAATTCAACACAAATTTAGAGCATACCTAAAGGTGCGATTTTCCAAGCAGAGATATTTGATTTTAAACCAAACAATACATTCCCAAGAGAATAAGGGGCAGGATTAGGAGCACACTGTAGCAAAGAAGAGGCAATTTTGAACATGAAACTCAAGTGTGAAACAAGTGAATTTTAGCAGTGTAAATTTTGTGCAAAGAAATTTTGACCCCAAGTCAAATGTTGAATGAAAAGAGAGAAGTGTTGAAAGAGGTGTGAGTTTTAGTAGAGTAGCAAGGTGTGAGTACTTATCAAAGAGAGTCTAGGCCAAATTCAAATTAGGAGAAGATAAATTCCATTAAGAATTAGATCAGAGCTAAAAGTGTAGCAATTTTGAAGAAGGGATCAACTGATTTGAGCTACATTTCTCCACTTAATAAATATTTTCTAGAATTATATAATTATTTTTAGAAATTTTGGGTTAAAAGTTCAATTTCTATATTTCAAGAGATAAAATCAAAAGTCATCTAGGTTTGGTTTTTAGGAAAATTTAAGTTTAAAAGGAAAATACAAAGGTTTTGACAAGGAAGTGAAGATCAAGGGCTTGGAAAGGATTGATGAAGCATTGTTATGAATTGTTGATAATTGATTTCAAAGAGTTAACTTTCATTTTCTTCTCATTTCAAAGTACATTACACTTTATTCATAATCATGGTTCAAAGTTTTCTCTTTTAATGTGATTGTAAAGAAGCATATGGAACAAGGAAAAGGACTTCACAGCATGGGAGAGATCAAGACACGCAAGGGAACAAGTGGAATGATCGAGAAGGACAAATAGGACTAGCTCAAGATGTTCAATTTCAAAGAATGCAGACAAAGCAACTTGGAAGGCAACAAGATTGATAGAGGATCAACATCCAAGACATCACAACGTGGAAGATTCTACGACCACCTTAGATTTCCTTTGGAAATCCAAGATCGAGGTGAAGGAAACAACAAGATCAATACAAGATGACATCAAGATGCACAAGAACAAGACATTACAACATGGAGAGTGTTACAATATGGAGGATTGCTCAACTACGACAAGAAGATCAAGGCAAGATGATATCAAGGTCAAGTTCAAATATATCCAAGACATCAAGAAGGATCTAAAAAATGAAGTGCAAAAGAGATGAAGCCCAAGGACAAGGAAATTGCAAGGAAGATAGTTTCAGAAGAGTTAATCAAAGTTAGATGCTCATCCAATAAAGATGATGCAATTTGGGAATATGAACCATCACAACCAATCAAATAATGACAAGCTAACATGTCCAGATTCATTAATGAACCTAACTCATCAACAAGTGGACATGTTGATGCATTTCAAATGAAGTGTCATCATCTACTCATTGTAAATTGTGCCATTGAGGCTATATGTTAATTATCATTGGTCTTTTTCCTTAAAAGGATATGTACTCAAAGCTTGTAATTTTTCCGTTGGATGGCATTAACTGTAAAGTGGTAGTTGTTATAAATACCTCACTTTAGGGTTTTTTATAATTATCTTGGACATTGACTTAGAATCAACCTAAGCCCTTCATTTGTAATTGAGAAGTCTATATAAGGCTTGCTCTTCGCATTTGTAAAGGTTAATAAAGAATAGAAGAGAGCAATTGTTCGAAGTTAAAAGTAGTAGTAGGAGGTGATCAAAAATCATTGCCAAGGGTATGATGGAATAAATACATGATTTTCATTGAAGATATGGTGGACCTTTGTATATTGTTTCAACATTTTTTATGGTTTCTACTTCTCAAGTTTTAGTTGAAGTTCATTGATTGTAATGGTGAAATGCGAAAATATTCGATGAAATTCCAGTTCATGCCATTTGTAGTTTGTTGATTGCAAATTGCAGTGCATGGTTAGTCTAAACCTAATTTAGCACTAGTTCATTCATGGATGTTCATTTGGATTGTGCTAGTACTAGGCATTTGGATGAATGTTTACAATATGAAAATCCTTTGTTACCTTTGGAGATTGCATCAGTTTTGTGTAGTTGTTTCCTCATGGCAAAGTACAACTTGATTTATGGAATCCATCTATCAAAGCACTATCCATCATCATCATTGTACTTAGGTTTTACATTAGATTCTCTAAATGTTATCTTTTTTTCTTTTATTTGAGATTCAAGTCAATTTAGTATTCAAATTCCAAGTTCCTGGTAAAGCATAAGTCCCTTTGTGATATCAACAAATCACATATTTTCATTGCGTCTATCCATCGCATTGTTCGCATTTAAACCTTGGGGCTGCCTTATTTGATCACATTGTTTAGCATTTGAGGTTTCCTTGTCCAAGAGAGGATATAATACTTGGTATTTTATTATGTGTTGGCGAGTGTCACAAAATATGCATCAACACTACGTGTCTTTCTGGAAGTCTAGGTTGTCAATTGATTCTTATCTCATTTACTTCTTGTATTCTAGCTCATTTAATATTTGTTTTAGTTAGTTGTTTCGTGTTATAGGATCAAGAAACATGTCAACATCTTCTTTAATCATGTCATGCTCGTATAAGCAAAGTTATTGTACACTTTGTAACATATCTCATAAATTTTAAAAGAAAGAAAGCTCACTTCTTGCATACTCTCTTGTGGAAGGTTTTCATTGTTTGTACAAGTGATCCTAGAATCTTGAGCTAACCTCCAGTTTCTACATGGTATCAAAGTCACAACGTTGCAAAACCTTTCTCAAATCAGAGGGTAGAGCTATTGATAGATAATAAATCTTGGTGGATTTTAGTAAAGTTGAGTATGTTCTTCTCTTGCATCATATGATGATGTACAGAATCATAAAAGCTTTTCAAAAACTCTAGATTTAAAGTTTCCTCTTTGTAAATTTTTATTGTAGGTTCATATTGGAGCATGTTGGAGCAAATTTGAGCTCACCATAGAATTTAGGGAGTTGAAGAAAGTTGATTTTGCATAAATTGGGCTTGTGAGACCAAATCTTCAAAGATTTGAAGTTGTGAGGATGTTGCCAATCCGAGAGGAAGCTAAATTTTCAAAGCATTTAAGACCAGAATAGACTCTATCATCGCATTTGAAGGGCCCAAAAACCCTAATATCAACTATCAAATCATGAAAGTCTTATGTCCCAGGCATGCAGAGGTTTTTTCTACCCCCATTGTCATTTTCGTACAGTTCGTATTGTCGACTTGTGTTAGTAGCCATAGTTAATAGAATTTGTATACGAATCAACATATTTTGTAGCATATTCACTATGATCAGCATATTTTAGGAGAATATTATCCTTTGCACAAACATTATGTAGGTCTGGCATACTCTAAGATGTGTTCATTGCTTGCATCAAAAGTTCATCAGATGGTATGTTTTTGTCAACTGACATTTTTTTCAGTTTTAATTTGCTTGCCTACCTGTGCTCTTTGTAGAGGATTCTGGGGGTTTAAGGGGGGGGAGAGGGGGCAAGTCAGCCGCCAATTTGCTAACTGCCACCAAAGCACCATCACCACCCCGATGGCGCCTCCATTGTTGGTGACAAGATTTTTTTGCCACACTAGCATGACAGGTCACATTAAGAATCAATGGCTAGTGACCAAGGCGTTAGTATTTAGCCCCTCCAAAGCCCTAATTGGTCCTTTTTTCTCTTAGCCATAACTTTCCACTAACGTGTCAAAATTTTCCAAATGAGATATAAATGGATAGCTAGTTCTGCTTACTTCATAGTGGAGCACGAAATTTTTTAAGATTTTGTTGTAGGTGAATTTTATTGCTAATTGAAATCAATTTTTTCATTATAGACCTCCGAGCTCATAACTTTTTACCACAATCTTCAATTTTCATGTTTTTGGGCATTGGAAATGTATTGAGGAGCTCTATCATTGAACACATGCACTTATTCCAAATTCAGTTGTAGATATATTTTATTCAATTTTTTGCACATTTGGAATATTGATTGATTACATGGACATTAACTCCTGGAAATGTTCTATCTTTTTGGGAAGGCTTCAATCTGACTATTCATCATATTAGAGAGTTTCTATATGTTGTTGAGGGTTTATGTCTTTGTAATTTTAGAGAATTCTTATAGTCTATAATGAGTTTTTCATTCATCTTTCTCTCATCAACTTGAAATGGGGAAACTATAAACAATGGAGAGATAGCACCATAAAACATCTTCATTGGCTTCATTTGTTGCCACATTTGTATGGTCTTGTTCCTCCAAGTATACCCAATAAAAAATTTGCTTGAAATTGCAAAGGGGATCATGTTTGAGTTATGATGTACATGTTGATGATGATATCTTGAATTCTATTCTTGAGTTCGAGTGTCTTCATGCTCTTTAGACTGAAATTTGGGAAATATATGGAGATCCTAATACCCGAACATTCCCAAATAGTCCCCTTTTAAACTGTTTTGTGCCTCTTTATTTTTCAAAAAAGATACCCTATGACTATGATACTATTTGAGAGTTATCATCTTTCATGGACAAGGTGACACATGAGTGGATTTCAAAGACATCATCATCGTACATCTTCATGCTTCTCCATGTCAATTCCTATCCAAAATGGAAAACATTCTTGCATTTGTACTTCATTTTGTTTCTTCTGAAAGGGAGACAAGTTATTTTTAGGCATTGGATCAAGTTTTGTCTTTAGGTACTTACCATTTTTTCAAGGGATTACTTAGTGTTGGGGAAAGGGGCTACATAGTCTCTTTTTCCCTCATATGGGGGGATATCAATTGTATCTTTGTGATGAATGTAGTCCTTGGGGGGTATTGATGAGTCCTCCATACACCACTCATTTCATCACTTAGCATTCTCTCTTTTGGAGGGGGGGTTTTTTCCATGTGGTTTTTCTCCTTTTCTCCATTTGCGAGAGACCATTTGTAAATGGATAACTAAAACGGCCTCGTAGTCGAGACCCATCATGCATCATCTTTGCATTTCTTACATCATTTGCATTGGTTTTGTTCCTCCATAGTTGCAAAGGAGGGGTGTTGGTGTGAATAAAATTTTATACCTAACTAATTGCTTAGTGGGGTCCTATTCACATGTTAAATTAACTTAGGTCCTAGGTGTCTTTCTAGAAGTCTTAATTGTCAATGAGATCTTACCTCATTTACTTCTTGTATCCTATGTCATTTAATATTTGTTTTATTTAATTGTCTCATGTTGTAGGATTAAAACACATGTCAACAACTTAATAATTCTATCACTCACCTTTCTCATATAAGCAAGGTTATTGTACACTTTGTAGCATATCTCATAGATCTTAATATCAAGCAAGCTCATTTCTTGCATACTCTCTTGTAAAAGGTTTTCATTGTTTTTTGCAGTTGATCCTAGTCTCTTGAACACATTTTCATCTCCTACAATCAACTCATTATAAACCAAACATCTTTTCCAAAGAAACACATTGTTGATATTTATTGTTTATTAGAAGAAAAAAAATTGCTCACACCTCCCAACCACAGAGGCAATAATAAGATCTATAGATCATCTATTGTTGATGCACTTCTAGGTCTCAAGGTCAGGGTGGGAGCATTAATCTTGGGGTCGGGTGGGAGCATTAATAATAATAGGGGTGGGGGAAGGGCCCTTCTGATTGTCAAGAGAGAGAATGCCCCCTAGGGGTAGGGAAGGCCAACCAAGAGAAAAGGCAAGATCAATTATTTAGAGTATAGAGGTTGTTTTTCTTGGGGTAGCAATGGAGGTGGGAGTTTTGGTAGAGAGCTTCTAGTGCATAGTATGCACATAAGTCATATAGCGATAAAGCATAATTTTTTTTTCAATTATTACAAGAATATTCCACTAACTTATATTGCCCAAGCATGATCTTCTAAGGATTTCCCCTTAACATAGAAAATATTTGCATAATAATGAACTATATATTTTTTATTAAGATAAGCAAGGTTTCATGGGGCTAAGAACCTTGTACAAAGAGAAGGATAAAGCATGAAGCACATCAAGACACCAAAGAACAACCAAGAGGAGCTACAATGAGACTACACAAGACAACACATTACACAATCTTACAAACTATCAATCTTGTCATTAGGGCCGTTTAAAGATGATCCCAAAGATTTTTTATTTACCTTGGGACTCGTATCCTAATCCCCTAAATTCCTTATGACAAGGAGAATTCATACAAACACTAGCAAATTCCTCATGTAACCCCACCACTTTAGGAGAGGTTTCATAGTCAATGCGTGATTTCTTCCTATTAACCTCCTCTTGTGCCTCCTTGAAAGAGTAAGAGACTTCTCTACTATTGTAGAAATCTTCTCTACATTAGTAGGCATTTTTTAATTTTTCCTTTAAACAAAATGGTTTTTCTTATTGATCAAACAAGTAGCAATAACATGGCCCACTTTTCCACAAGAATTGTAAATGATAGGGGAGCCTTCAAAAACAACTTTCTATACCCAATTACCAAATTTGGAAGATAATGTTAATTGAGTATGAAGCACCTTGTTCTTGTCCACAAATACACAAAATCTAGCAAATAACAAATGCTTCATGAGTTTGAGTGTGGTGGTAGAATCCGTAGCACAATTTTGCCCAAAAGAATATATTATGATCATAAAAAACTTCTCATTTCAAAACTCCAAAGGCAACCCCAAAAAGAAAACTCAAACAAGAGCTTGAAGTTTATATCATTCATTGGATTGAAACTAGAAGACCACTTTCAAAGACAAAGGCCATTATTTCCCAAAAACCATGTGCCTTCCAAAAGAATCCTTGAGGTATTTTTTAGATTGGAAAAAAGAGAGAAAAATTATTCAACATAAAAGTTACCTCAACATAGCCTCTTAGTTTCCATACCTGAAGAACCCATCTTTTGATAGTATCAATATTGGGATGATTGCTACAACATCTTCCAACAAGTGAGTGCCTAAGCCAAGCAAACAAATCAACAAAAACTATTTGGATATGCCCTTCCTCCTTGACCTTAGTAGATCATCGTTACCAGAACTCCCAACAATCACATCGTAGTCATAGCCAATTTGCAAGTTAGAAGCACCACAAACCTCCACGACATAGAGATCCTTTAAAACCCTTGGGTCGGAGCAAGGACAATAGGAGGTGAATTAACTACCAAAGGATAGCAGGAGGTGAATAAACTACCACATGAACAACAAAGCTCACAACAATCACATCATAGGTAAAACCTTTTTGCAGGCTTGAAGCACCACAAGCCTCCATCTCATAGAGATCCTTTGAAACCCTAGAGGCTAGAACGTGAACAATAGGAGGTGAAGAAACAAAACCTTCCTCAACATATTCAGATTGAGCAAAATCAACCCCACTTGTTGATTTATTAAACCCACATCTCTCCCTTAGCAAAAGACATGGGTATCAACAGATCCTCATTATTGTGGGTCGACTTGGAGGACAAAACACCTATAGAAGGGAGGAGAAATCCTTTACGTAGACCTGAAAAAGGATCTCCATCAATGACCTTCGCCACTAACTCCCAAACATGCCCTTTAGCCTTTGCTTCATGAATTAGATGTTGGCCCAGAATGCTTGCCATCAAGACTGCTTTGCCAAATTTGAATTATAACTCTCATTTACATTTTGGACACCTGTTGGATATTTCCGGAGAAAATATCTTGAATACTGGGTTATTGGGTTTTGGTTATGATATTTTAGAGACACTGAACGTTTATATGATTGCATCAATCGTAGATAAAGTCTCTGTTAGGATGAAAAATCAAATTGAAAACAACAGATAAACAGAATTAACAATACACAACACAAATAAAGAGACACACAAATTTATCGTGGTTCGGCAATTGCCTACATCCACACTTGAAGCAGGGGAATCAATCTATTAATCACCAATCTGGTTTACATATACACAACTGCAATCAGCTCCAGCAATTAACCTTTAGAAATGAATTACAATCAGCCCTTAAAGAGCTTGCAAAGAGAATATGAATAGCCAAGAGTTTTGGCGGCAAACAAGGAAGGAGTCCGTTGGACTTCAACTACCAACAATCTCCCACTGAAGGCCAACGAACTACTACAACAAGTAGATTCCCCCACTCAGTTCTGCTATCAGTTATTGGAAAGGCTAGGAGAAGCTCGGCAGAAATCAAACTTATCCCACTTAACCACTTTAGTGAGCACATCAGCTGGATTTAGGTCGGTATGAATCTTATCTACATGAAACTTGCCTTCTTCGACCATATGGCGAACATAATGACTGCGAACATCAACATGTTTTGACCGCGGCTGAGATGTCTGATGTTTAGTCATAAAAATTGCACTGTTGTTATCACAAAACAAAGCAAAATCTGATTGCTTCAAACCCAACTCGTTGAACAAGAGTTGCAACCATACCATCTCTTTTGCTCCCTCAGAAAGAGCTATGTATTCTGCTTCCGCGGTTGATTGAGCAACTGTATGTTGCAATTTTGAAGCCCAACTAATCGCTGCCCCGACAAATATGAAAGCATAACCAGAAGTAGACTTTCTTTTGTCTAAGTCACCGGCAAAATCAGAATCGATAAACCCTTGCAAAACTGCCTTGTCCTTTCCAAACCATAAACAAAAATCAGAAGTACCTTTGAGATACCTCAAGATATACTTAACCGCCTCCCAATGTGATTTGCCCGGATTAGCCATAAATCTGCTCACCAATCCCACGACATGAGCAATGTCTGGTTGAGTAGACACCATAGCATACATGAGGCTTCCAACTGCAGATTTGTATGGAATTTTATCCATAAACTCCTTATCTTCTTGTGTTTTAGGACACAATTGAGAAGACAACTGAAAATGAGAGGCTAAGGGTACACAAACAGACTTAGCATCCGCCATGCCAAATCTATCCAAGACTTTTTTAATGTAGTCTTGCTGAGATAGTTTGAGTTCTCTCTTTTTTCTATCCCGAAAAATAGTCATTCCTAGGATATTCTTTGTTGCTCCTAAATCTTTCATGGCAAATTCCTTTGCTAAATGAGTCTTAAGTTCACTCACAATCATCATGCTTGTGCCGACCACTAGCATATCATCCACATAAAGGAGAAGAATGACAAATTCGCCATTAGGAAGCTTCTTGTAATAGATACAAGGATCAGACTCGCTGCAAGTAAACTTGTGATCAATCATGAACTTGTCAAATTTAAGATACCACTGTCGGGGGGCTTGCTTAAGCCCATACAAACTGCGTTTCAATCTGCAATAAAGGTGTTCCTGCCCCTTTTTAATGAACCCTTCCGACTGATGCATAAATAGTTCCTCGTCAAGGTCGCCATGGAGAAAAGTCGTCTTTACATCTAGTTGTTCAAGTTCAAGATCCCAAGCTGCAACTAAGCCCAATACTGCTCGGATGGTAATCATTTTAGCTATTGGCGAAAAAATTTCTTTGAAGTCGAGGTCTTGCTGCTGAGCATATCCCTTTACAACCAATCTTGCTCGAAATCTTTTGTGACCATCGACTTCATCTTTTAGTTTGTATACCCATTTATTTCTTAATGCCTTTCTATCAAGCGGAAGTGGCACCAAATCCCATGTCTGATTTCTCACTAGTGCGTCCATTTCTTTGCACATTGCATCGTGCCAGTTATCATGGTCTGCATTTTTACAAGCCTCTTTGTATGTTGCAGGCTCTGTTTGATCAGAGATGAGCAAAGAAGGTTCAGCCTCTTCACAAAACAGTAAATCATAATCGGAGAACTTTGTAGGAGGTCGCCTCTGTCTGGTTGATTTCCTCACTTGACTCTCTGCTGAAGTAGTAGAACCATTAGGTGTTCCCTGTTTATGTACATTTACATTGCTCCCATTGTTAATGTCTCTACTAATATCCCTGTTTGTTTTCCTATGTGCAGGGTATGCGAAAACTTGTGGATTTTTATCCACATTGTGTGTAGGCAATTCACGGGAAAATGGACCTGCAGAAGCATCATGCTCTGCCTGCAATGACTGTTTGTGCAGGGAGTTGGGTCTGCAGGAGGGGGCTGCCACATCACCATCGATAGTTTGGATGCATGATGGTGGCAGAGACCCCGTAGTAGCCGGTGAGTGCAGGGGACGAGACGGTGGAGAGGCCATGGCGTGAGAGTAGGCGGGGAGCTCACGGGAGAGAGCCTGCGCAGAGGGGAAGGACGTTGCAAGGGGTTCGAGGGGAGCTTGCAACGTTGGCAGGTCACGCGAGGAGTGAGGGGAGGCTGCAGGGAATCCACGGGGAGAAGGAGAGGAGACTGGAGGTGCAGAAGCTGCAGGGAGCTCATGGGGTGTGGGGAAGATGATGATTGCGGTGGGTGTGTTGTGTGTGATGGCTGTGCAACATGCCATGGAGAAAATAACTCACAACGCGGTGGATAGAGTGTTGAATGTTGTGCAATAACCGGTGGAATTTCAGACCACCATGGTTCCTCCAAAAATTTTGCGACATCAGTGCGATTTTGGGGAGGCTTTGCTCTGTTTTGCAGACCCCTAATTTCAAAATTACATGAAGACCAAACATTATCAACACTTTCTTCATCATTTGCAAACTGAGAATTGTATTCAACTGATGTAGATGTCATAGGAGCTCCCACTGAATGAGAGACCAGAGGCAGAGCGCTAGTAGTCGAATTCTGAAATAGAGACATAGGGACATAATCTATCTCTGATTTATTTGCATCTTGTAGTGCGGGAAAGGAGGTTTCATGAAAGACTACATCTCTGTTGTGAACAATCCTTTTGTGAACTGAATCCCACAATCTAAAACCAAACTGCTCTTCTCCATACCCCACAAAGATACATTTCAGCGACTTTGGATCCAATTTCGTTCGCTTTTCCTTGGGTATATGCGAGAAGGCTTCGCATCCAAACACATGAAGATGCGAATATGAAATCCTCTTCCCTTGCCATTCCTCTTCCGGAATACCAAAATCCAATTTAGATGATGGACTTCGGTTGATTAAATATACTGTTGTGTTACACGCTTCTGCCCAAAATTTTTTGCCTAAACTTGCATTAGACAACATACATCGTGCCTTTTCAAGAATTGTTCTATTCATCCTCTCAGCTGCACCGTTTTTTTGAGGAGTGAAAGGAACAACCTTGATTCTTCTAATCCCATTATCAGCACAAAAATTATCAAATTCATGTGAACAAAATTCCCCACCGTTATCGGTTTGTAAGCATTTAATCCTATGCCCAATCTGATTTTCAACTAAAGCCTTGAAAATTTTAAATTTTGAAAATACTTCAGATTTCCTAGAAAGCATATAAATCCATACTTTTCTTGTACAATCATCAAGAAATGTTACAAAATAATTAGCTCCTCCAATGGAGGTTACCTCGGTCGGTCCAAAAACATCCAAGTATACAAGCTCCAGTGGTGTTGTCTTTGTGTCACGCCCACCTTTCAAAAAAACTGACTCTCTTTTGTTTGCCATAAAGGCAATGTTCACAAAAGGCTAAGTCCACAAGCTTGAGGCCCGGTAGCTGATTTCTTGTATGCATAACATGGAGTCCTTTCTTGCTAATGTGTCCAAGTCTTTGATGCCAAAGATCCACTTTGCTGTCCTCAATCACCATTGCAGCTCCCACTTCACCATGAGCCTTAGATACGTATAGTCTTCCCACTTTGTTACCATTTGCAATCAGCATGGTACCATGGGTTACTTTCCATGTATCTGGGAGAAAATTAACATTAAGACCTTAACTAAAGAGCTGTCCAGCGGATATCAAATTCCACTTCAATTTTGGGACATGGCGAACATCTTTGAGCAGCCATGTTTTACCACCTTCTAATGGCAGCAATACATCCCCTTTGCCTGTAATTTCACAAGCTTTGTTATCTCCTAAGAAAACATTGTCAAAATGACCTTCATGGTAGTTAATGAACGCTTCAAGACATGAGGTAGCATGATAGGAGGCACCGGAATCAAGCACCCATGAATCTGAAGTAGTGTCGATTGTTGAAAGGATTAAAACGTTATCATCTTTATCATAAATTGTATTTGCTTCGCTATCCCACACCCTCTCTTGTGCCCTTTTGAAATTTCTGCAATCCTTTTTCACATGACCAGCTTTGCCACAAAACCAAAATTCACCATTTATGTTTCTAGACTTCGATCTCTTTGCTGATTTCGAACGTCTATTGTGCCCTTTTGAAATTTCTGCAATCCTTTTTCACATGACCAGCTTTGCCACAAAACCAAAATTCACCATTTATGTTTCTAGACTTCGATCTCTTTGCTGATTTTGAACGTCTATGGTAATTATTTCTGCCTCTATTATGACTTCTACCTTTATTATCGGTGCTGACCACCGTTAAGGCTTCACCGGATGAAGGTTCATCATTCTTTCTTCTCAAATCTTCGCTAAGAAAAGTAGCTGCTACATCATTAGAAACCAACTTATTTTTACTGGATATAGATGTGCTAATTGTTGTTACAACACCATCCCAGCTGCTTGGTAAAGAACATAATAACAAAAAAGCCTTGCTTTCATCATCTTGTGTCATCCCCACCGAAGTCGCTTGACTAATCAATGTATTGAATTCATTGATGTGGTTTGCCATAGCACAACCTTCCTTCATTTTCAGTTTGTACAAGCGCTTCATAATAAAAACTTTATTTGGAGTTGATGCCATTTCATACATGGCTGAGAGTCTATCCCATACTTCTTTTGTTGTTGCATCACCCGTGACATTGAAGAGAACATTATTGGACAGCGAGAGAAAAATTGTAGCTCTCACCTTCTTGTCCAATTTTTTCCAATCTTCATCAGCCATCCCAGATGGTTTCTTTGCTTTCCCTTCAAGCACGAGTGAAAGGTCTTGCTTTATCAACAAAGACTCCATCTGCACTTTCCATAACCCGAAGCTCTGACCGGAGAACTTCTCTATCTTCGATTCTTCCATGATTCTGGAAATTCAAACACCAAAATCTAAACAACGATCTAACCTCGCTCTGATACCAATTGTTAGGAGGAAAAATCGAATCGAAAACAGAAGATAAATAGAATTAACAATACACAACACAAATAAAGAGACACACAGATTGATCATGGTTCGGCAATTGCCTACATCCGCACTTGAAGCAGGGGAATCAATCTATTAATCACTAATCTGGTTTACATATACACAGCTGCAATCAGCTCCAGCAATTAACCTTTAGAAATGAATTACAATCAGCTCTTAAAGAGCTTGCAAAGAGAATATGAATAGCCAAGAGTTTTGGCAGCCAAAAAGGAAGGAGTCTGTTGGACTTCAACTACCAACAGTCTCTTCAATGAGTTCTCTGATCATGCCCGTGTAAGAAGACCTTCTTGATGGGGAGTAGGCCAACTTGGATAATTAGGTTCCCCCTCCGAGAGCTGTTTAGCTGCATAATTTTGTTTATATTTGTTATTGACTGTTAACTTATGATTATGTAAAGGCTGTTTCTTTTTAGGGGGCATCAATACTTCACTTCCTAAATTAACCTGTTTGATCAATTTTGCGGTGTGATTCCATTCTGCCCACTATTTTTCGAGGATTGATTATAAGTTTTTACTTTGTGTATTAACATAGGAGTCTAATTCATCAACATAATTGCCACATCACAGCAAGTTTAAAATGAAATTTTGTTTATGATCAGTTGATTATGTTAATCAATGATTTTTTTTAAAATAACCAGTTCTAGCATAATTGTTGCGAGAGTATAAAGGCCAGCAAATAAAAAAATTGTCCATTAAAACCAGTTTTCCACAACATAGGCAAGGAAAGCAAGGGGTGGTTTTGAATTTATGTAGTCATGAATGTGGTGCGGCTAACCCTATTGGCTAGTTTTATGGGAAATAAGCAATAATCAACTAGATACTTAGCCAGGCTAGAGCTGTATATCTTCATTCTTGATTGATGCAACGAATGTTAAAGTTCTTTCCTTACTAACCACCATATTATATTCTGTCAGATTGGCAAGAACTTGGTGAGGAAATAGTTCACAACCATAGATTACTGAAGCTGTTCTTGATTTCTCAATATGAAATTTTCTTACATCCCCTCTACTCTGAATGAGATGCCTGTGTGCTATAATGAGCTTGGATTCATATTCCAGCTGTACCAGTCCTTAAACACCAAACCATCCTGTCACGTTCAAGCATGGCTCCAGAATACTTCTCCACTGGGGATTACACACTATTCACTCAAAGCAGGTCCTCCCAAATTCCGATCATACTGGGCTTATATATTGGAGATTTCACTGACATGAAGATTCTACTTAACGGCAGGAGGCACCCTCCCAATTGTCGCTAACAATAAAAGTTCAATAATGTCTAAATCAAGAATGCCAAGAATGAGATTCAATCCCATGGCCTCTCAGACCAGATGTTAAAACTTGTGGCTCCTGATGACAGTGAGAGTTTCTTCCTTCACACTGTGGAGTGACCTGTGCGTGCAATTTTCTTACCATAATGTGAAAGCAACACACCATTAGTCAAATTTCTGCATGTACTTAGATAAGGTAGATCCTATCCATAAAGAGATTAGAAAAAAAATGAATTCAGTTACTTCAACAAGAATATATCAATAGAAATTAGAAAACAAAATGTTGTATGAAACTGATTTTCATTTGCTAATTCTCCAACATCAACACTAGTGCTTTGAATGCTTTGATTAGATGCACGGAGGGAAGTACAGGATCAACTCATTTGTGCCAATAAAAGATATTGACAGAAATATGAAAATACTGGCATGGCGCAGTCTTTTAAGTAATTGCTGAAGTTCTTTGAATCGATGTGCTTATCGTTCAATTGGCATGGTGCAGAAAAGGATACCCTCTGCAGTTGTAAATATCATCAATGCTTCACAAAGATGTTTTGCCTTTATTTTCTTTAATGTGGAGACATAACGTTTCTACAAATGCTCCCCTCATCAGATCTTCCTTATTGTCAGGCTGGGCCAACACATAACATTCCATCCCACACTGTCATAGTGCAGAAGATATTTTATGTTCAGTGTAGTGTTAAGTACAATGTTCTCCTGCAGCTGCCTGTAGCCCAAAATGGATTCTCATTTTCACTGTTGAAAATTTGTGGAATCCAATGGTTCAGAGAGAAATGTCTCCACATCTGGTTTTTATCACCTAAAAGGAATCACAATCCACATTTTATTTTTAAATGACTCGGAGAGCAAAATGTCTTCATGTCTTGCTTTTATCACTTTAAGGGATCACAATCTGCATTTTATCCTCCCCATTTTTATGTTTCTTTCCCAAGCACTTAGACTGTATGCCCCACTGACTTCTACCGTCAATAGTTTCTATGATTCAATCTGATTCAACCTATTAAACCAGATGGAGTGAAGAATCATGTGAAAAATATCATACTTAACAGGCTTTGCATGCCATAAGAAATGCCTTTGGACTTTCCTCACACTTAATTGCATTGAAAGGTACTTCTGCTGAGGAATGCTCAAAAGAATGTCCTTCAACTTGGGAATGTCCTTCTCTGCCACAGTTATCGAGAAGGCGTCCCAATTCAGAACCTCATTCAAAGGATGAACAAAATTATCTGCTATTATTACTGGAACACACTCATAGTAGATGGCTTCCACAATGCGTGGACTATTTACCTCATAACCCATTGGGCAGATACAGTACTTGCTTGATTTCATGTGCTCCGAATAAGACATTTTTTTGGCAACACGAGCAGGTAAGAGATGATAAATTTTCATATCATCATCCTTGCCTTTCCAGTACTTCAGGAGAATTGGCCTTACCCTGCCATGTATATTCCCAGCAAAGAAAGCAAGAATAGATCTCTCTGAGACAGCTTTGCCACCTATGTTTCCAGTAGGATGTGCGATTTTACGCAAAGTTGTTTCAGGAAGGGATACATCCTTTCCCAAAACAAAATATCCTTCAGATAAATCAGCATTGCATAGAACTTTAATTGCATTTTTCCGAAGCTGTGGATGCTCTGTTGTTGTGTATGGTCCCTGTAGATGAAGAACAAGAAAATGAGAACAGACGGGGAAAGCTGGTGTGCAACCAATAAGGAGCCCAAAGAATAGAAATGATCTTTCATAGACTTCAAAATATACATAACGTGATTAGATAAGAAATATATTCATTTGTTCAACAGTTGGCAAAAACTTGGCAACTTAAAAAATTACTTTAGTTTCTTAAAAACATTTTTTTTTTAATTAGATTTGATTCTTGAATACATATGGCTTACAAAATTGCATCATATTATGAATTTATGATGATTGTCTTCAAAATTCATTATCATAAATTGCATATCTAGGCAAGTAACAAATTACAACTTTTTACAATTTCATCTTCCTTGTTCTAGTGAAAAATTGGGTGGTAGAGGGTATTGTTCTCACTCAATTGTAAATCAATTAAAATTTAATCAATCCACAAATTTGTCGGTATGTGAAATCAATTTTATTCTTTCAGCATTGGTAAAGCAATTGATGGTCTATTCACATTTGTGAGGTGTGGCTGAAGGCCTAATTACCAAGGTGTTGTAGGGGGATTGGCCATAGCTCCTTACCACAGCTGACGGCCAAGCGAAAGAAAACTTTTGGCCATGTGTTTTGGTGTATCCGTATAATATGGCATGTGACTAACCTGTTAATATCAGGTCTAACTCATGTTCGACTCCCAACATTACCCTACATTGGTTTTTTTGCATGTACTCACCAAGTTTCAGCGAGTTTTTGTCAAAAATAATTGCAAAAATTTCAATGAGTTTTTGTCAAAAAATTTCAGCAAGTTTACTTTGAGATAACTCGTGGCAGGGAAAAACTAAAGAGTAATCGGCAGCTCACTGAGTTTGTGAACTATGGATCGGACAATCCTTGGTTGACTTTTATATCTAAAGAAGCAATTTGATCGATCGCCACTACCACCAGGAGTTTAATGTTTGAGGAAGACAATAACTTGTCTATGGTGTTGAACTTCTTCCATGTTGTCCTATTCCATGTGCACATGCAGTATACAAGGTCTTTTTTATGAGCTATCAATAATGGTGACAAGAGTTGTAGTACCCCTGCTCTAATCAATCTCTAACCTTGGTTTAATCTTGATCAGTTTATCGTAATATTATGTTAAAGTCAGATGTTTGATTTAACGCATAGCTGTTGATGTGATTTTCACACTAGTTGTATGCAAGTTGTTTAGTGTTCCTATTTCGTGATATTAACATCGAGCTAACGCTTTCATTAAATTTTACATATGTATGCATGTATGATCTTTGGTTGCAGGAGATTTCAGGTACGAAGTCGCATGAGTGCGAGGTTCGTCTTCACCTGGATGTGCAGGTTTGAATGTACCTCTGTTAATCCTTAGAGTTGGATTAGGTGGTCGTAAGACCCTAGTCGACCTTTGTCGTGCTCAAGTGAGCATCGCCAGTCGTCGTCGGTAATCCCTTCTTGTTTGGGTTTGCGAGTCGTCTGTTTGGTTGGCCTTCTCGGTTTGCGTGCTTGGTGTGTTTGGTTAAATTGTTTAATTAGTCCTTAGTAATTATCTTGTTTAAATATGCGTTTGTGCATTGAAGATTATGGGTTAAATTAATCGGGAATTCGTTATGCAATTTTCGTTGTTAATGAATTGTCTGTTTTTAATTGGGAGTAAATTCGATTAAATGACTGATCTTGAATATTTAATGCATTTTATATATGCTGTCGAAAAAGAAAGTTTTGTTTTTATTATCGCAATAGATTGACTGTATTCTGTTGGATTATTAAATTAGAACGGCTAAATTTGATTAATTGAGAAAATCGATTTGGAATTGAAAAAAAGCAAGTCAATTTGTTGTTTTAATTAGAAAAGGATTAGATTTTGTGAATTATTGGTAAATAAAAAATTTAATTCCAAAAATGGAATTTTTGGGTCAACTCTTCCATATAACCCAAATTTGGGGAAATTTGGAGGGGATGGACAAATTTGGAAAAACTTTGGTTGGAGAGAATTTTGGAAGGAAATTTCGGGGTTTCCTAGCGGGGCATTACATTTGGTATCAGAGCCAGGTTGTGTGATGACACTTGTCCCTGCGTTCGCTAGTGTGTTGTCGTTTGTCCTGTTAAGAGTACCTTTGTGGGTCGTCCTTTTGTTTATGCCCTTGTGAGTATCGGTTTCATGTTAGACCTTGGGTGGTGATGGCTCAGTTTTATGGATGCTCTCCTGGACCTTTGTATTAGCTTTGATTATGTTCAGCTGGATCCTTTTCTTTTCAGATATCGTTTATGTATTGATTGACCGATGCGGTCGTTTGTATATTGTTTATGTTTCGCCTTGATGGCTGGATTGTAATGGTGTAACCTCTTGTATTCTTAACTTTATTAATTATCAGAGGGGTCTTGCAGTTGAGCAAACCCGGAGATGTAGCCCTTTAGGGGTGAACTCCGAGATCATTATGGTGTTATGTGATGTATTCTCTTATGTTTCCTTTATTCAGCTTTATCATGTATGATTAACTTATGTTAGAATGGTTAAGTGGATAATTGGAATTAACTATAAATGCTTATATTCAGTTCTTTCTTGAATGCCATGTTGATCGAATGCGTAAGTGGTTTAGATGAGATTTATCGTAGATGCTAGTATGCAATCGTCTTTTAAAATGCAATAAGTTGGAATATGAAAGAATGCAACTTAGAGTAATGAATTATACTCAATTGTTGTTAAGAAATTAAGTATGCTTGAAAAGATCTCTTATGTTATGATGAAATTCTAGTGTGTTAAGATATTAGATGTATGGTTTGTAATTTTAAATGAAAAGCTTGAATGAAGATTATGAATGGATCTTAATGATGAATCTTCGCTTGTGATTTTTATTTCCCTCTTTTGAAAGGAATTATCCTAATTATGAATTATCTCGTTATTAAGATATTCAGCTTTTGGATTAATTGTGTGAGTTAAGTGAATTGTGAAATTTAAGTAATCTCGTTGGGAAACTCTTTAGGTGTTAGTTGATGTCTTCCGCTATGTAATCTGAATCTTTGATATCTCGTTGTATCTTAATGTGTTGTAATTTTTATTTTTTTTAAAAAAAAATTTTGCACTCTATTCTTGTAATTTTGGCTTATCCCTTCGGGGTTTCCTGGCGGGGCATTACAAGAGTTGTTGGTTCTGGTGTATAGAGTATATTGTATCCGTGAAAAAAATTCATATAGTGTAAATATTCAAAATTCATGTCATTTTTTGTTTAGCGTATCAATGTTCATCATGGTCCTGAATGTCATCTCTCCAAGCTCAAATAGTGTCTTTGTGTAATCAATGCTAAATGTTTTCCAACACATCAGTCGAGATGAAGATCACAGCTGAGACAGGAGAGGAAAGGCAGGGATGACATCAAAATTGGACATTCAGACTACCTGAGTACAAATAGTTTGCAAAGACGACGAGCAAAGAATTGATCACCTTAAGCTAGACTTTGTTGTAGATTTCTAATCATTCAAAGGCAATAAACGCCAACATACACCAATGACTCTTAACAGCTTTTCTGAACCTTCAATTGCTGTTGGAAGGATTCGTGTACATTAGTCATGATTGGAAGCACATTTGCAGGGTTTGGACACCAACATATCATCATTGCAAGCATTTTCAGCAGCCTATCATCAAATGTTGTGGATTTTCAAAGATGTATAGGGTTTGGGAAATGTAAATAAGGAACAGTCATCGCCCAAGTTCCTTGCCGTACAGGAAGATGAAAAAAACAAAACAAAACATGGTCAAATGCACCTTAAGCACATGCTCATAAAACTCAGTCACAAAAATCTCAGAAAATGGTCAATCCCAGTCCAGGTGGACACCAATGAGAGGATCAGACAGAAATTTAAAAACACAAAAGACTGGTCACATGATCCCTGAGTATGCTTTTGGAAGGAAAAATCAGAAGTTTCAAACAAAAAATAACCATAAAAATTAACATATAACAGTAAGGGTTTGGATCAGATTTTGAACATCAAAAACACCTTCTACCTGTAGTGTGTGCCCTAATCAGGTTTCATTAACGGTTTGGAATTTGAAAGCATAAGGAATAGGCCAGCACAGTGTTCAGAACACACCAAGAGGAAACCAATTGTTTGAAAATGCCAAAAAAGGGTCATACCAATTAGAAGCGTTAATCTTGTTAGGGCAAAATCTGCAAAATACATGGACAAACCCTGCCCAGGTGCATGCCATAAGGCCAAATGGCCATAAAGCTCATCAGGGTCAAAAAAAGGTTCAAAATGCCTATAAGCATGCACCTTAGGAGGTTCTCAACAGAATTAATAAAATGTAAAATAATCCAGGCCCATGAGTGCAAGCCACGTGATCTTTTAGACAAAAGTTCAAACAATTGAAGTGTCATCCTTCAGCTCAAGTACATGCATGGCAAGAATCTGTCTAAGTTTGATCAAAGGAGTGCTGAACATAAAAATGATGCACTCCATTCACTCCAATCGTCACTTAACATAATATTGGCTAGTTCATAAATGCCAAAGAAAAAATTGATATTCACATTCCCAGCATGAACCCAGCATTGTTTTGGATCAGAGTTTGGAATGTCAAAGGGCAGACGGTGAGGATGAAGAACATGCCCAGCAGTTCTTTGAAGAGGTTTTGATATAAATAGGAGCACCCTTCCTTCAAAAAGTGTTTGCTCATCACTTCTCACTCCATATTTTCATTGACAAAGACAAAGACAAGGGATTGATTTGCAGCTGTTTAAGAGGATTGTGATTTGCACCTTTCAAGTTTATTGCAGATTGGTTATTGTTTGATCATCATAAAGGATAACAACAGGGTCATCAAGAGTTATCGGCAGGTTTTCAGCCATAGACATCCATAGCAGATTTGTAACAAGTTTCTGACAATTTTTTATATTGTGTCCTCAGTTTAACTTCATCTACAGTGGTTGTTTTAAGTCATTTGGTCTCCATCTACAACAAGCATCTTTCAGCCATCAAAAGGGCAGGATACAGTAGTTGGGTAAACCACTCAGAGATTATCATTTCCTTCACTCTTCATCCAAGATGCTTCAAGAACAATGGTCTGATTCTTATCAAAGAGGTTTTCAAATACACCCATTTGCAGGTTTGTCTCAAATGTTTAGGGTTTAAAATCAGTTTTGTCAAGTGTCTGCGGCAAAGATCAATTTCCAGGGGTCATCCTTGACAAGGTTTAGAGTTTTCAGAACACTGATTTTTGCAAGTTTGCGGAGATGAAGGATGATGGGCACACTCTTTATAAGAACTCAGATTCAAGTCACCAAGATTGTTTGGTGATTTGTCAATGGTCCTTGGGTTTTAAGTGAAAGTTTATCTGAGGACATGATATATTTAGTCAAAGCCTATTTGGGGCTTTCTTGTTTTGTTTTAAACATTGTATTTTATAACATTTTTGTATTTTGAGCTTGCTGTGACTGCAAGCAAACCATTTTTGGTTTAGGAATTTCATTATGGCTTTTTATTTATCTTGAATAAATTATATGCAAAATATTGTAAAACACTTAATAAGTGTCTTTTGCACTAATTCAGCCTAAACCAGGGAGTATAATTAAAAACAACCTAATATAGCAGCCCAATATTTAATCAGCAAATTCATATGTAATATGGAAACAGCAATATTAAAAAGATAAGAAAATTTATTCTCTGTTACACCAAGATTTCAGGATAGAGATGGCAAGGGGCACAGGGACATGTTTTTGAGATGGATTTTTCGGGAAGCCAACTTTTAGGGAGCAGCTATTAAAAATATTCTTATAATAACATTGATAAGCCATTCTTCATATACATTAAAGAGCCTTAATTCATAACATTTACTTGAATTGAGATTTCGGATGAGTCAACAAATAAATTAGCAAAACTCAATTGCTTTCATTGTTGATGTGCATATATATTATATAAAACTTACAAAACAGCTGAAGGCTGTATGTTTCAACTAGAAAATAACAAATACATAGAAAATATGTTATTGTACCTAATCAACATCCAGTAACAGTACACCAAAATCAAAGTCCAAGTCTAAGTCACTGCCACTACAAGAGGCTGCCACATCTAACAAAACCCCATCCAATCCCTCGTGCCTCTTTCTCACCAACCTGTGTGGCATTTTCAAGATCAACATCATAGTTTGCAACTAGAGTCTGACAATACTCAAGAGTCTATTAATCCTAAAGCCAGAAGGCACTATGCATGGCCAGCAATGCAACACCAACTTCTCTACTCGTTGAGAGGTAAGCTTGTTTGTCTTACTTGACTCAATGAAGCTTCAAGCTATATGTGGAATAAATCCTCTTTGTAGCAACGGAACTAACAACCTTTGAAAGGAGGCAAGTAGAAAATATTGTCAACTCGAGTGCATCCATCATCTAATAGGATTAGTTTAAGATATATTGTAGCTCTATTTGTCCTCACATTTGGTTTGCTAAATGTTGTGTGAAGTAAAATAGACTCCTTATTTGTATATCTATCGCCACTTTTGGTCCACGCACCCGAACAGGGTTCGCTCAGGTTCGGGTTCGCCCTGGGTACTTACCCAGGCATTTGGGTTTGCTAGGTACAAACCTAAGCGTATCCAAAGGTGCTGAGTGCCAAAACATAACAAATACAGACAATTTTGACCTTTTTTTGCATGCAAAAACCCTAAAATGTCCCTAAAAACACCCCTTCTATCATTGGTTTCTCACACATTGATCAATCATATATATATATATATGCACGGACGAACCTGACCCAAGAACCGAAAGGGCAAAAAAATTTTTACCTGAACCCACGAACCAGGTTCATGTACCCAAACTTGAACCCGAACCGGTAACTTAGTGTTTTTCAAAAGGCCTTCATTAGCCCATCTTTCACCTCTTCATCATGAGATGGAAGAGGCCTAGCTACATACCATTTAGGATTTAGAGCATAGGCAGCCATATGAAATAGGGTACTCATAGTGTTCTACTATCACATCACAATAAACCCAATATGCTCATAAAATTCCAAAGTAAGATCCTGTTGGTGTACGTTTTATCATATACTAAACATTAGAATAAAATATCCAAGGATACTCTATCCTCACCTAAACAAAATCACTACTTGTGCCAAGATTGTGAGAAAGACCACAAGGCGACTCCAAGGTCTATATGTGCAAACGAGCGAATTTATGTGGATAGCTTCTTGGGTAGTATGTGCTGAAATACAAGGGGGACTTACGCTTGACAACTAGTATCATTCACAAGTTGGACTTAGGCAAATTATCAATAAATGCTCTTTGTTTTTGGATAATCCGATTTGGGATTTCAAAAAAAAAATGATAAAAAGGATAAGGGTTTTAGGAATTCTAACTACTGCTAAGAACTCAAGAGATGGTGTAGACTGGGTGAAACCAATAAACAACACTTTGTTTTGCCACTCTTGGACAACTACGCAAAGCATGCGCAATCTTCTAAGGTTGTGCTCAGGAGTTTCACACATGAATAATACCAACAATTGAACAATATTATTCGAAGTAGAAGTTAAGCATCCACATCAAAAGCTCAAGCCAACTTTACACATTGAATGAAATCATCCATCCAAAAAAAGTATGAGCAAAATTTCACCAATCTAAACTATCAATCTTTCATTCATCTAACAACTTCAAAGAAAATTACTCAAAGCAAATCTATTCTAAGTGTTGAAGAAAATATGCTACCATGCAACCACTTGATAACAATAAGACTTCAAAACAACACTGATAATGAACTTTTTATTATTCAAATAGCTCTACACAACAATTTCATAAATCTCTCCACACCAAATGAAATGAGAGAGTGAGTTTATATAGAGTTTCTGAAAACAAATGAGAGGCCGAGATCAATCTAAGATCAACGGTCGAGAAAGACAACCTAAGCCTAATTAGGGTTTCCCAAAATAAAATTAATATCCAGTGCATATGAGACAAATGGCACAAGGTGCTATCTTTTAGGATTGCACCCCCTTCTCCTGTTGAGAGGCAGAAAGTTTAATGAACTTGGACACAATCTGATCAACCTCTTCCATCGCGACATGTGGCAGCATATCGACCCTGAATTCTAATCCTTCCAAATCATCTGCACATACAGCAAAAGTGATTTCCCAATCTAATTCCAGTTTTTGGAAAGCATCTTTGATGGACAGGAGGTTCGATGCCTTAGCCAGATTCTGCTTCAGGATTGGTCCAATGGGGAAGATTTCCTGTGTCTTGTTCTTTAGATTTTCTAGTTGCATATCCTTCTCTCGGATGGTTTCTTTCTCAAAAACCTCTGCAGCTACAAGGTAAACCTTCTCTTGAATTTCTTTTATCTGCTCCTCAGCTCTATCAGCATCTGCCTTCATTTTCTCCAAGACTTCAATGCGTGCAACCAATGTTCAGTGCCAACTGTTGAAGTCATATGCAGCTCCTACTTCAATTATATTTCCATCCATTAGTTCTTGCTTCAAAACTCCTTTCAATTCTCTAAGCCATGGGACAATTTTGTCTTGAATATCCTAGAGATCAGCCTATGCTTCTGCCATGCTTGCAATCTTGGAGAGGAAAGAGGAGGCTTGTCCATATGTTAATGCTAACCTTTCCACAAATGTGGCTGCCTCTTTACTTGTGCTTTCTATCCAATCTTTAGTTTCCTTGGCTGTCACTACTTCTTCCTCAGAACTTCTGACTGTTTCTTGTGAATTCAAGAGTGGAGGAGCTTCTGGATTTGCTTGATCAAGCGGCTTAGTCAAATGCTTAATATAATCCCTTAGGCGCTCAACTTCTTTCTTATGTTCCTTCTTTTCTACTTCCTTGTCTAGTCTTGCCTTCATGGAAACAACTGAATTATCCAAGTCTTCAACTTCCTGCTTCTTGGTAGTTGGTCTTGTTGTGACCTTTTCACACATCGCCCCATTGCAAATGGGGACCCCCTACTTTTTAGGCCCTCTAGTCTTTTGGCTTTCGTTTTTTGGGTCTTTTTGCAACAGTCTCGTCAGTCTCTCTAAGCTTACAAGTGAGTGGGGTCAATTTGATCAATTCTTCTTTTCGTTTGAGCTAATTTGGTTAATTCTAGGGCCCGTTTTGGTCATTTTAGGGTTTTGTCCTTCGGTCCTAGATATTAGGGGTTTCTTTTAGGGTTTTTGAAAAACTGAACCTAGAATTTCAATCAAGACTCTTCAAGATACCTCCCAGTAAAATTTGAGTGAATTCTGAGCACTTACTATTTTTAGTAAGTTTTACTACCTCCTGGATTGGTCTAATTTTGCCAAAAATCAAACTTACTATTTTTAGTAAGTTTCTATTTTTAGTAAGTGCTTTCCTGACCTGTTTTGTCCAAACCCTAACATTTTGAAACACTTAGTATTTGGGAAAATCTCTTTTGACAGGTTCATCCCTAAAGACTAAACATTCCTGAACATCATTTCTAAATCCGGAAGAGTCAGAAGGCAGACAAGTTGGATCAAAAAAATGGTTGTATGGAACTCCTATTCCAGAAGTGGAAAACATGCAAAATCATCTAAGTTTGGAAATTCACATCAATCAACAAATGTCATCTTGATCCGGAAATGGCCTGAAATTTGACTAAGTCTGAAAATTTAAAAGATCTTCTAAAACCTAGAATTTGCATTATAATTCCTAGAGATCTGAAACCACTCTCAAACATCCTGCCAATATATACATGAAATATAACTTAAAGTATAAGAAACTTAAATTTTTTTTTTTATGTATACATCTTGATGAAGAAAATGAGACTGACTTGGAAAAGTGGAAATCATGAAATTTTCCTCCCCAGAGCAAATCAGTGCCCAAAGGAGATAGAGGGCGCTAAAACCAAGGTGTGGAGGAATTTTTCCTCCACACCATGAATTCCTTCCTCAAGCCAAAATCCCGCCCAAGAAAGTCAAAGGGCACCAAAACATGGTCAACAAGGAGTGGAAAAAAGTGTGAATTCCTTGCCTTAGGCAAAAATCCGCCCTAGACCAAGGGAGGGTGCTAAAATGAACTATCCAAGGAGAGATGGAAAAATCATGAATTCCATGACCAAGGTGAAAATGCGCCTAGGCAAGGTAGAAGGGTGCTGGGGAAGAGTAGTCATGGAGAAGCCAAAAAATCATAAATTCCTTCCTCAAGCCAAAATTCCGCCCTAGGGAATAGTAGGGCGCCAAATGGAGGGGATGAAAGAAAATGTTAAAAATCATGAATTCCTCCCTCAATGAAGAATAGCACCTAGCAGTGAATGAGGGCGGCAAAACACACAGGGCATGAAAAATGGAGAAAGTTTGAAATTCCAGGGCAAGGAAGAATCAATGCCTTGGTCAAGGAAAGGTATTGAAATGGCTAAGGCAAGGATGAAATGATGAATTCCACCATGAAGAGTGTATTCCACGCCTAAGTTGGAAAACTGAAAATTTGTCCTAAGGCATGAAAATCCAAGGGTCAAGGAGGAATGAAAAGCAGAAATCCTTCATTTTTACACACCAAATCTTATCAGAATCCAAATTTTTTTACAGATTTGGAATCGTGAGAGAATTCTCTATCTCCTGGACTCGGATCCTAAATTTTAGGAAAGTTCCTAAAAAATAGGATATGGTGGAAAAACATTGAAAATCTCTCCCAGAGCAAGGAAAGTTCGAAAAACTTCAAGAAAATGTTTCCAGAGTCAAAGATTCTCTTTTGAAGTTTTCTCTCTCCAAGGGTTTCTCGCCAAGTGGCAATCGGGTCAGCGCATGTTGAGTCAATGTAGCATCTTTTTGCATGCAGTCGTCGCATGAAGGCATAGTGGCACATTCATTGCTGGAATATTTGACCATGGTGACGGCTAACTTATTGCATGGCAGTCGTCGTACTTAATGCAGTGGTGGAGCATCTTTCGCATGTAACTATCGTATTTGGGAGATGATGGAGCATTTATACACATTGGGCGAATTTGAAAGAAGTGGTGCATTTAATGCACAATGGATGCCATTTTGGGCACGTAAAATTAATTGTATATGGGCATGATGGGACATTAATTGCTGATTCCCACCTTGTTGCATCTTGAGTGGAGAATCTTTTAGGGAAAACCCTAATTAGGGTTTGCATGTAGCCAAGGCCAGAGGCCTATATAAAGGGGTAAGCCCCCTCATTTGTACAAGAGGGAGACTTGTATGAAATTGTTGCAATAAGTTTTGAGATAATAATAGTGAAACATTGTTCTTTGATGGTGTCCACTTAAGTTATTTTTTCAAAGCTTGCATGGTTTCACCTTCCTCACTTAGAGTAGAATTTTATTTTCTCAGTTTTTAGATAAAGTGCTTTGATTTCAATAGAGAATGTAATGGCGTTTGATGAATTTCCATGGTTCATACTTTTTGCATCTTGCTGATTGTAAGTTGCAATGTAAAGTTGGCCTGAACCCCAAATTTGTGCTAAGTTCGATTGCGATAGTTGCTTGGATTGCGCTGTGTTGAGTATTCAAGTACACTTTCTCAATGTGCAAATCCTTCAACATCCTCAAAAGATTGCACCGGTTCTTGCAGAGTTGTAGTTAATCTTGGCAAAGCAGAGCTTGGTTTATATTTGGAATTTGTCCACCAAAGCATTAACTGTTGATATCACTACCTTAGGAATAGATTTAGATCCTTCTAAATCCTTTCGCCTTTATTTTTAGTTCATTTCAGTTTGTTCAAAGAAGAAGCATTACCAAATTGCCATATCCGATGATGAAGTTCCAACCACTGTGAAGAAGTGAAAGAACGATCCAAACGTAAGGCCCCTTGGATTACCAGCAATCACATCCACCAACTAAGTCGGGTCCGTTGCATGAAGGAACCTTGGAGTTAGCCATTTGAACTTTTCGCAATCTTAGCATATGGTTAAACTTTGATCAAAAGAGAGTGAAGTGACCATTGGTAGGTTTATTCTATGTTAGACGTTGTCCTAAAAAACACGTCAATAGGTCCTAAACTGATTATAGTGATCTCATATTCATGGGGACCAATATCTCCCTTTGCCTTGTCCACTTTTGGAACAACAATTTGCACTGTCCTGCAGCCGGCTTCATCTCTCTAGATGGTGGAAAACCTTCTAGCTGGCTTCTTTGTGGCAACCTGTTCTAATCTAGCCAAGAAATCTACCATATCATCCTCTTCTTGAACTTTTGTTTCTTGTGTTTTTACTTTCAATCTTTCCTTCAACCAATCAGGAACAGTGGGCTTCTCAAGGCCTTCCACTTCCTGATTGCCTTCTTCATATGTAATACCCGGAAGGGCGGAAATCATTCCTTCTTGAAACTCACCTTCCTCAACATCCATTTCATTGTCCGACTCCAATACTTCTATGCCGGTAGGAGACGGAGGTTTCTCATCTTCTTGATGGATTGACTCTACATTTTCTCCATGAACTGGGGAAGGAATTTCCATCTCTGCCAATGACTCATCAATGGTCAATATGTCATTTATGTTTGTTGATGTGGCAAAACGAGATGGTTCTAGCCTTTGTTTCTTCTGAGTAGGTCCTTCATTCACAATTGTCTTCCCTTTCTTTTTAGCACTTTCAATTGGCTTAGCACTTTGAGATGCCTGTGCATTTGAAGAACATTCTTCTGCTTCACCCATCAGGTCATAAGTCAAGGTTATATTTCTCCGTCTTACAACTAGCCGCATCAAGGTGGTCAAGTCTGCATGCTCTGGTTCTGACCACTTGATAGGAGAAAGAGGTGCATGCTCATCAAAGCTAGGCTGAGTATATTTTGCATTATCTTCCAGCTGATCCGGCACAAGGAAAGGTTCAGTCATTCTGATCAAGCTTACTGGTAGTCTAGACCATAGTCTTTTCTTGATGTCAAATTCATTTGCAACATTTGCCCAAAAATCCTCTATGTCCACTCTATGTTTGAATCTTTCTCCATTCACTGATCCAATATTAATGTAAGGATCATAGTTAGCTCTAGACCGGTAGAATGTGAAAGGATACCATTGCATCTCTAGCCTAGCACTTTCAGCTACTTGTGCTGTCGAACAAGACTCCTCCATATTTACAATAAAGAATGGAAAGGATATAGCTGCCTTCTACCTTATTCTTTTGAAGCTCTGATATGTTTCCAATTGTCTAAGAACTTCAAGTAGGACCATCCTATTGGTTGGATAGATCGGATGTCGGTAAGGATGACCGTCAAAACCTTGAATTCTTATGTATGTAAATTTTGGAAACTGGATAAACCAAGATCCATACTTGTTGATTAAACTTTTGGCTTCAGGAGATAACCTTTGGTGAGTTCCTCCTTGTAATATCCTTGTGATATACATTAGGAATGCATCATTGACTCGCTTGAAATGGCTCTTCTCCTTAAGTTGCAGCTGCGAGTAACAGTCATAAGACTTGAATTCATTTTCTCCATTTCCAACTATGCCTTTGCAGATCAGTCCGGAATATCTAAAATTTCTAGCCAATGAGTAGATAATGTAGGAGCTCATGTAGAATGACTTTGTCTTCTCCAAATTTATCAACTGTTCGTGAAGATTATTGTTGACTATGCGGGACCAATTGAACATCTTGACTCCCGAGGTAATTTCATCAATGAAATAGTACATCCACATCTCAAATGGCGCTCCTTGAGGGCTGTCCATTATCCTATTCAGTAGTAGGATGATATCACCATATTCTTCTTTGAAGTATGGGCGCAGTAGATTCTTTGGTACTTTCCCTTGGGTTTTTTTCTTCTCCTACCATGACTTGTTAATATTTGCCGCACAGAGTTCTGACCGGTTATCATTAGCCTTTTTGGTATCTTCTTTGGTCTTGTAGGAGGTTTTATTGTAGTTTGGAATTCCAAACGTCTGTTGAATGGCTAACTCTGAAAGATTAGCTAAAACCCTTCCATCAGGTGCAATGATCTCTCTTGATTGTGCGTTGTAGTGTAAAGCACACTCAACTATTAGCTCAACACATCCTTTAGCTGGTGGAAATCCAGCTGCCTGGACGATACCATTTCTCATCATCCGGCAAGCAATGTGTGTCAGCAGGTATCCATCATGCCCTTACATTCTCTTTTTGAATTCTTCCAAATCCACATGTCCAAGGTCAGTGTCTGTGGCGTTCTTCCACTTGGATTTGATCTTTGATTCTTGCTGCACTCCTTTACTAGCAAACTTCATTGGTGTTTTTCTGGAAGGTGCTCCTTTGGTGGTCATTAACCTGCATAACACATGAAAAATCAATATTATTTTTAAGACAACTTGCTGATTTTAATTCTGATTATCAGACCCTTTGCTTGAAAATTTCACTTCCAGCTTGTCAAAAAGCTAAATTTCTGCAAAAAAGCAGACTGAAAGTGAGGAATTTGGTCTAGAAATTGATGAATTTTGAGAGAAATAAGATAGAATAATAGAAGAATTCCATCAAACTCAGATTTTGGGTATTCAAAATCGATCTTGTGACTGAAATTCACCTTCAATTTTGATGTTTCAGTCTTAAAATCAGAAAAAAACACTTTGTTCTTGTGTTTCAACACTTAGAAAAATTTTGATTCTTGAAAATTTCACTTCAAAATTAATTTTCCTCAAAAATCTGAGAGAGAAAACTTCTTTTCAATTGCTCTCCAAATTTCCACCTTGAATAATGAATTTTGAAAGTGACTGGTTGAAAATATATAGAGTTTAAGGATTTTAAACTTTGAAGCTTCATCTTTGTGTTTTTTTGTTTTTTCTAATTTTTTCTAATTTTTTATTTTTTTTGTGTGTTTTAATGTTTTAAATCTTTCAAAAATGGAAAGTTTTATCTCTCTCAAAATTCCAAAAAAACAAAGAATCTTCTAGATCTTTCTTCCAAATTCCAAAAATCTTGAATCTTCGAAAATCTTTTAAAGTGTTGAAATTATTTTCTCTTCGAAAATAATTCTAAGTGTTGGAAAATATTATAAATATTTGACATGTCAAGTTTATTTTCCAACTCGTTCGTTGATTGACCCTTGATTTCATGTGCAATTTTTTGTCAAAATTATTTTTCCTTTAGCCAATTTTTCTCTCTTCGGCATGGCAAGTTGATCGTCTTCATGTCTAAGGCATGGGTGAATTTTATCTTGTTCAAGCATCTTCACATATTCCATTTATGCCTAGGCTAACTTGGTCAGTGTCTATCCATATCTTGGTGTAATTCATTTCACCAACTTGTATTTGGTCAAACTTTCAAGGTGCTTGGACAATCTATTTTTTAATTCCCTTAGGCAAACTTTCATGTTTTCTTTGTCAATGTCTTTTTGTTTTATGCCTAGGTGTACTTTTCTTGTTCATTGCCATCTTGTTGTTTTATCCCATCATGTCTAGGCGGACTTTGGAGTATATTGGACATTTTTTCTTATACCTTGATTGTGGACATGTCTTGTGTTTGGCTTTCTTTCATATGCCAAGGTCGAACTTCTAAACCCTTTGGACATGTCTTTTTGTGTATTTTAATCCTCCTTGCCTTTTAATTTTCCTTTAACTTTCAATGGACTTGGCAAACTTTTCTTTAATTCATGTTTTTCCAAGCTAGGCGGATTTGGAAGTTTTGATGCCAACTTTCTTTATCTTCTCCTTATGGCAGACTTGAAACTTTTTGCCAACTTTGTTTAGCTTTAATCCTTTTCTATGCCTAGCACGCGTCAAGTGTTTTCTTTCCAAGGCGGACTTGAAGGTGGACAAGACATGTTTGTTTTGATTTGCTTTATCTCTTGTAACCTTTCTAACTTTCTTTTCCATGCTTTTCATTCCTTCTTATGCTTTTTCCAGCTGGGCGGAGTTTGTAGATGCTTTTGCAAGGCTAAGTGAACTTGTCATGTGCTTGGTCAAGGTGGACTTGGAAGCCTCTTGGACATGGCAGAGTTGAAGTCTTTCTTGCCATGTTTTTCTTTTCCAATCTTTGTCTTTCTTTTTACCATCCAACCTAGGCGGACTTTGGTTCATGCCAGCCATGTTTTAGGAGGGCGGACTTTGATGAAGTCATGCCATGAGTGGGTGGGGTTTAAGGTGTCTTGGACATGTTTTCTTGGGCGGAGTTCATCCTCTCTTGTGCCATGTTCAACTTGTGCCTAGGCGGACTTCAAACAATGTTTGCCATGCTTTTATCTTGGCGGACTTTGAGAAGACTTAGACATGGCAGAGTTCAAGTATGCTTAGATATTCTTCCAACATGCTGGGCGGAGTTCACACAGATTTAGACATCTTTCTTTATGCCTTGGCGGAGTTTGAGGGTGCCTTGACATGGGCAGACTTGGAAGCTTATGCCAAGGCGGACTTTGAAAAGCCTTTGACATGATTTGATTTCCTCTTCAACTGAATGTAGGAATTTAGCTTGACCTCTGCCATGAGTTAGTTGATCGAAGGTAGGAGTTTGATGTTTGCTTGCCACCTTGTTTGTGCATGGGCAGACTTTGGAGAGTCTAAGCCATCCTTCCAACATACTTAAGCGGACTTGAGAGGTCTCTTGCTATGGGGGGACTTGAGGAGAGCTTGGACATGCTAGTTGATGTGCAATCTTCCAAACTTCTAGACAACCTTTATTTGCCATTTCCTTTCCTTGGGCGAATTTGTCCTTGATGCCAATTTTTCTTCCAAACACATTTATTTGAGCTGCTATGTTCATATATGATCTGCCATATCAATATTGGATTCATTTGGAACAAAACCCTAATTAGGATTTCCACCTTGCTTTTTGCACTTGGAGACCTAATTTTTCAGTTTTGAGGACATGGGTACTGATGAAATGGCTTGAGGAATGTTCTTTTTGAACAAAACCCTAATTAGGGTTTTTACCCTTCTTTTTACACTTAGAGACCAAATTTTTCAATTCTAAAGACATGGGCAGTGATAAAATGACCTAAGGAACAAAACCCTAATTCTACTTTCAAAAAAGCAGAAAAAAGAAAAAAGTGAAAAAAACAAAAAGCAAGCCAAAAAAGATGCTTCCCGGATTGGGCCCAAAGTGCCAAAAACAAAACTTTCTAAATTTAGAAAAAAGCAAAAAAGCAGAAATTCTTAAAAATAGAAAGTTGTCAAAAATGATCCAAAGCAATTGCGATCCTTGTCCTTCAAACCTTCTAAGCATTTTGACAACATTCAAACACAAATTTGAGCATGATTTCTCTTTTTGGCTCGGGATAACTTCAAAACTCTAACTAAAAACTCTCAGAGAAAATGGATTTATGAAACTGTAGAGCTAGGACAAAACCCTAAAAAGAAAAAACATGGGGTCCCCATCTACGATGGGGTGATGTGTGAAATAGGTCACAACAGATCCCCACTATGAATGACTTACTTCATCTACCCAATCATGCTAACGGGTCTCGTAAATCTCTCCAAGGCTAGGAGAGTCTATGCTCATGAATTGCACAACAAATAAGATGAAGGAGCAAGCATATCTACAAACAAATTATAAAAATTAAAATTTCAAAAAAAAAATTAAGACTCAAATGACAAAAAGGAATTCTATTACAAAGAATGAAAGTAATTTATTAGTTAAAGCATTAACAAATTAACTTTTTAAAAATTTAATAATAAAAACAACTTCTTACCTCATCGTGGATCACCAATCATTGTCAATTATCTTTTGTTTCACATTTTGATTTTTTCCTTCAAGCATGCTTGCCCATGGTCTTTTAGCCCAGTGCCATGTCCCCTTACTAAGCAATCAGATAAATTTAATAATTTAAAATTTAGATGCTCAATATAACTTTATTTTATTTATAAAGTGCAATTAATATTTTATTATTAAATTAAATGGGTTTTTAAGGATAATACTTTATTTTATGGTAGCTTAGTGCAAAAGGAATATTATTTTATTAAGTGATTTTAAAAAGATATTATTTGGAAAGTATTGCAGGAGGTTATGAAAGGAGGTTGAGCAGACAATAGGATTCAATCTAGATATTGTTTATTTCTCTTTTGGAGATTTGTGCTTGTGGCCAAATTTCTCACCAGAGGGACAAAAAACCTGTTGTGACGTATTCACACATTGCCCCATTGCAAATGGGACCCCCCACTTTTTCTCTTTCTTGGTTGGTTGTCTTAGCTTGGTTGTTGGTTGTCGTTAAGTCTTTGCTATTAGTCTCTTATTTGTAGTTGCCCAAGTAAGGATGATACTCATGAGTTAAGAAGTATGCAGGTGAGATTGAGATCATCTACGTCTTTTAACTTAGGTCAATTAGGGTTTGAAAAGAGCATGAGGAATGTGAATGAAGGTTTGCCTCAACTATGTTGAAATATCAACACTTAGTGCAAATGAGCTTTTGGTGGTCAATTTGGTAAAGAAGGTTTCAACAAAGGATGAAGTTTTGAATCGTGATTTGCCTTAAAAGATGAGATTGGCCAAACTTAGTTTCAAAACTCTGACAAAGCTTTGGATGCAAATGGATTGCAAAGATCCCCTAATTAGCCGACTACGGAGAGGATTGCAAAACTAGTCAAGTGGTTGATCAAGTGTTGACTTGCAATGGTGCCTCTAAAATCTGACTTGATGTTGAGGTGCAAAGGGGTCTTCAAAAGCCGCCTTAGCCAATAATTTGCAATGGTATCCTCAAATGCCACCAAGATGTCAACTTGCAATGCTCCCTTAAAATTCCAACTTGGTGCTTGAGTTACAAAGATGCTCTCAAAAGCCACCTTGATCAACAATTGCAAAGGTCTCTTGAAATACCGACTTGATACTAATCTTGCAATGGTACCTCAATATGCCGCCTTGGATCAATGTTGCAATGGTCTTCCAAAAATCCGCCCTAGTTCAATGTTGCAAAGGTCACTCAAATTTCTGCCATGAAGCAAATCCTACAAAGGTCTTCCAAATTGCCGCCTTGACCATAACATGCAAACATAGCTCAAAATTCCACCTAAGTGTTGAATTGCAAAGGTGAGTTTCAAAGTGCAAACCTATCTCCAAAAGCTGCCAAGTTAGGAAGACTTGCAAAGGTGTGTGCTAAAGACAATCCAAGGTATGACTTGCAATGGTCCCCAAAAATGCCAACTTGATGTCAACTTGCAATGCTCCATCAAAATGCTGCCACTAGCAAAACTTGCAAAGGTAAGAGAAAAAGGTGCAAAGATCCTTAAGAAATTCGCCTTGATCAAATATTGCAAAGGTCCTTAAAATTGCCGCCTCAACCCTAAGATGCAAAGGTCTTCCAAATTGCCGCCTTGATGATCAACTGCAAGGGTGAGTTAAAGAGCCGCCCAAGACATGACTTGCAATGGTATCTCAAAAGACTGCCACTAGCAAATCTTGCAAAGGTCATCAAGAATGCCGCCCAAGATGTTGACTTGCAATGGTCATCCAAATTTCCACCATGAAGGCTAAGTTGGAAATGGTCACTCAAAGAGCCGCCTTGATCAACACTTGCAAAGCTGAGTTAAAATTTCGACTTGTCGAAAATGCCCCCTAAGGTGTGATTGCAATGCTAAGTCAAAAAGCCGCCTCAATGATAAACTTGCAATGATGCCTCGAAATGCCGCCAAGGTGTCAACTTGCAATGGTGTTAAAAAATACTGATTTAGTGATAACTTGCAACGGGATCACGAAATTCCAAGTCTATACATTGTAATGGTGTCCCAAATTTCCACCCAAGGCATTAGCTTGCAAAGGTTTTCTCAAAAGCCAATGTAATCAAAAGTTGCAATGGTCTCTTAGAATGCTGCCACCACATGTAAACTTGCAATGCCCCCTTAAAAATCTGCCAAGGTTATGCAAGTCGGCCTTTATAGTGAAGAGCGCTCAGCATAAGAGCAATCAAAAATAATTTTTTTAACAAGGTGCAAGTCGGCCTAGGAGAGTATGAAATGAAGAGACACCTCCTTATGCCTCCAACGCCTATATAAGAGGCATCTTATTTTCATTCTAAGGCATCATTCTACAACATTTTGCTCTGCAATTCAAGAGGACAGCGAACTTCATAAAGCGATTTTCATATTTATAATCTTCAAAGGTGAATTTGTCTACAAACTTACAAGGCGAATTTGACTATTTCATAACTGCAAGAAAGGCGAATTATCTCTACAACAGCGATTGTGATTTCAGATTTGATCATTTCATTGATCAAACACTTATTTACAAGGAGGGAGAAATCAGTTTGGAGATCAATATTCAAATCTGCATCTCTGAAAATCACGATTTTAAAGGCAAATCTCTCTACAACAGCGATTTTGACAGCAGGTTTGATCATTTCATTGATCAAAACACATTGGCAAGAAGGGCGAATTTTCCTGATTAGCGATTTTGATAGCAGCTTTTGATTATTTCATTAATCAAAATTCATTCTCAAGCAAAGGCGATATTGAATTGAAGAGTTTTATTCTGACTTATTAGCATTTTTAGTTCAATTTGGAGGCAGACAAGAAGCAAAACTTGGTGAAATCTTGTGCATCATCAGACCTCACAAGCGTAAAACCAGATCTAAGGCATAAAGTTAGACTTCAAAGGGTGATTGTTCTAGAAGAGTTGATCAAAGTTACAAGATCAGTTTGAACAACATGACATAATTTGGGAATATGCCTTCATCATCATCATCACGTTGAGCAAACTGGATAATGTTGAGTATCAAGAGATATTACTCAATACTCATTCATGATGATGAATCAAGCCTACAAGCAAGATGAGATGGCGTCCTAGGCATCATCCTAGTCATCATCCCACCGATCAGAGGAGTTCCACCTGAGAATGCCCGGATTCAATGAACCAAGCTCACCCATGGGGGCACAAACTCCGATATACCTACCCCCACTATTTATTGGTTGAATATTCTAAAGAGGACATGTGTCCAAATGTTGTAATTATTTCATTGGCCAGAATAGAGTTTGTTGTAACAAACCCTAATTAGGGTTTCATTGTAAAATCTTGGCCATTGATCTCAAATTGATCCTGGCCACTCATTGTAATGAGCTCTCTATATAAAGCTCAAGCTCTTCATTTGTAGAGGTTAATAATAGAGAGTAGTTAGTAGCAGAGAAATAGCGAATGGTAGATAGCAGCTAGAGTAGAATAGGAGGAGAAGGCATAAATTGTTGCCAAAGTTGTAAATAAACTTCCTTTTCATTGAAGTTATGGTGGAATGTGTTGTTTCTTTACAAGTGCATGGTTTCTTGTTGGATCTTCATGTTAGATGATGAATAAATAGATAAATGAAAGGAATTGTGAATGATTAATGATGAAATTCATATATCCATACCACTAGCAATTCATTGATTGTGAGTTTGCCTTGCATGGTCAGCTAGAATTCTTAATGAGCTTAACTTCAACTGCTATTCACACTTTGATATGCATTGCCTTGATGGTGTCTTTGTTGTTGATAGTGATTTGAACATCATGTACCTACCTTAGGAGATCGCACTAAGCTTTGTAGAGTTGTTCGTTGATGGCAAAGCGAAGCTTAGTTGAATTTCATTCAATTGTTCATTGTCTCTTGCATTCTTAGGAGTAGCGTAGTCTTCCTAAACCCTACATCTTTTGCTCTTTTTTATTCTCCTAGCAAATAGTTAGAATCTAAGTTCCAGCGATTCAAGCATTCAACAATTCAACGTAAGTCCCCTTGTGACCCCAGCATAATCATATCGACCATTGAGCTTATCCACACGTCGTGACCCGACATTGAAGAACCTTGGAGTTATCTCGAGTGATCCTTGTGCGAATCTTCAGCATTTGAGAGGCTTTGATCAAGAGAGAATATGATACTTTTGGGTATTTTATTCTGTGTTTGCATGTGCATAAAAAACACATCAACAAAACCCAATAGTTTTCCTAAAGAATGAATACCTAAAAGACAATGTGAATCCAATCAGGGATTGATCGTGTGCTTAAGATTTGGATTTGAGGATGAAAACCCTCAAAGTCCGTTTGAGCAATTCCATTCAGAAATCATTGTGCTAAAAGTCGATAATTGAAGATTTGGTTTTATTGACAAATTCATCTTTCCTAGAAATGAAGATCTACTGGTACAAAATAATTGAAGTTTTATAAACAAAAATTAATTTCTTGTGATTGCATCTATTTGGACCACCATTTTTAGGAGAAATATATATTTAAAATGGTAATGTGGTTGTATCTCAACCTAAGTTGCCAATTTGGGTACAGGATACATATTCGGGTATGCATGTACAACAAAAAATTTTCTTGAGTACCAGGTACAAGTATGTTCGCACATACACACACATATCTATAGAGACTTGGGCAAGCTATGTAGCATTTAAATCAGCAACCAGATAGGAGAAAAAAAATGGCAAGAATGCAAGTTTTGTGTTGAAAAAATGAGATGAAATGACAAAAAGAAGGTAGGGCAAAATTGGGATTGGGGGGCATTTTTAATTTTTAAATTTTGTTTTTACTTGTGGGGCCCTTTTTTGGACGCCCATAGTGTCGGAAATGCATGGGTTCGCTTGGGTTCGCCCATGGTTTGGCTCACGTGTTGAGTTTGAAACCAAGGCGAACCCAAGGTCAAACTCGAACTGAATTGATGCAAGGGCATTCCCTTTTCCTTGCATGTTTTTTTTGGTGTTTTGTTTCTTTCAGTTTTGGTTTTGGTTTTGTTAACTTTGTTCTCTTCTATTATAGTTTCTTCCTATTCTTGTCGCAGGTTGTTTGTTCATGTTTTTGTTCTAGTCTTAATTGTGACAAGAAGAAGTGTTCACTTCAGAATTCAAGTCGCGAGTAATGACCGATAGTTGCACACGTTGGTAGTCAGTTACATGGGCCCAAGGTAGTCGGTTGCCAAGGCCATGTTGGCAACCGTTAGCCAACCGAACTAAAATTTCCCCTCTATTTGTAAAGCGACAATGGTGTATTGGGGGTTGGTCGCGTTGGGGATGAGAGGGTCGAATTCCACTTAGCAGAGAAAGACATTGAGCGTGCTGGAAATTGAACCCGTTGAAGAATGGTAGAATAAATAAGAGGTGACAGTAATCAATTAGGAAGGTTGGTCGACTGGGTCTATCTAGGAGAAGGCCTTTGTGGTCAGTGACTAATTTTGATGTGAATCATCAGTCAGACCGACTCCTTCAAGAGTCGATTAGCATTGTAAACATTGTGGACATGGTGATAGAAGATAGTTTCTGATCAATGTGTTTTGTATGTCTTGTAATCTGTTACTGGTTGTAAATAGAACAGATTGTTATTGAAATTGTTTCCCTATTTTGATTCTTGAACTTCCTATCATTATTGCCTTTCAATTACTTGTAGACCCCTATGTGAGTTTTACTAATTTAGTGACCAACAAGGCATGCCATCATAGTGGTATTAGAGCCTATAAGAGATTGGGCTTGAATTGTGCAGACAGAATGCCTCCAACGAGAATGGGAAGAGGTGGAGCTTGAGGAAGAGGTAGAAGGGTTCTTGGTGAGGAAATTCAAGAAATGTTGTAGCATTTGATGGCATGAATGGATGACATCGAAAGGGCACAAAGAAGGGGAACCCTTGAAGATGATGTTAGTGAAAATGAAGAGGAAGAACAAGAATAGGAAGGGAATGAGGAAGCACATGAAGAACTTGAAAGGTTTGAGGAGAGACTGTTGAGGACAGTATTGAATGTGGGATCCAAACCCAAGATAGAGGTTCCTACATATTCAGGAAGCCTCAATGCAGAAGATCTAATTGATTGGATAAATGATTTAAATAAGTATTTTGAGTATGAGGGAGTGGCAGAGGAAAGGAGAGTTCAATTTGCTTGCACTAGATTGAAAGGCCATGCTGCTATGTGGTGGGACTTTGTCCGATCGGAGAGAAGAAGGAAGAACAAAGAGAAGATTAGTTTGTGGGATCGAATGGTTGCAAAACTGAAGGCCAAGTTCCTTCTTGGAGACTATCAAGCAAACCTTTTCAAAAGATTGCAGAATCTGAAGCAGAAGGACATGACAATAAAAGACTACATTGAGGAATTTTATAAGTTGGTGATTCGGTCTGGCCATAGTGAGGAAGATATGGAGAAAATAGCTCGATATATGAATGGCCTGAAGTATAGTTTGCAAGATGAACTAAGTCTCATGTCCCCTAGGAGCCTTGAAGAGGCTTATCAATTTGCCTTAAAGGGAGAGGAGAAGTTGCAGCCAAAGCAAAGTCAACAAGAGAAGAAGAGAGGAAGGGGTTTTAGAGGAAGGGGGCAACAAATTGGTAGAGGACAACAGCACCATCAAGGAGAAGAGGCTGGAAGTAGTAGTGGAACGGCCAATAATGATAGAGGGGGTTATCAAAACAAAAGGTGGTAGATCCTATGGAAGAGGAGGTTCACAAGGTAGAGGAAGAGGGTGGAAAATGCTTCAAATGCAACCAAGTTGGGCACAAGAGTTGGGAATGCTCTAAGTCTTCTCAAGGAGGACATATGAAATTTGAAAGGAGTAATCAAATTGTTCATGCTGATCAAGAGAGTGTGGGTTCACCAGTTCATCATGAAAAGGAGCCAGAATCAGGAGTCATTATTGTTGAACTGGGTATTGTTGAGGCCCCAAAAAGAAAGTCAAGAACCTGTTCAAAGGAGGGCCTTATTCAAAACCAAATGTAAGTCCAAAGGTAGATGTTGTAGATTGATTATTGATTGTGGTAGTACAGATAACATTGTTGAAACAGAGATGGTAGATAAGTTAGACCTTAAAAGGATCAAGCATCCATCTCCTTATAAAGTATCATGGTTACAAAAAGGACATCAATTATTAGTAAATGAGTAGGCCTATGTTGATTTTCACATTGGAAGTTATAAAGATAATGTGTTAATTGATATAATGCCCATGGATGTTTGCCATGTATTGCTTGGAAGATCGTGGCAATTTGACAAGAAAGTGGTGCATAATGGAAGGGAGAACACCTATACAATTGAGAAAGATGGAGTGAAACATAATTTGATGCCTATGAAGGAACAAGAAGCAGACAGTAGCAGTAGTAGCAGCAATAAGGTAATGTTGGTAAGTGGTAAGGAATTCATCCGTGAAATGAAGAATGAAGAAGGATTTGCTATGGTTCTTAAACCTAGGCATGTGGTTACTACCATGAAACTTGATGATTTGCCTCTTGAAGACACCTATACAATTGAGAAAGATGGAGTGAAACATAATTTGATGCCTATGAAGGAACAAGAAGCAGACAGTAGCAGTAGTAGCAGCAATAAGGTAATGTTGGTAAGTGGTAAGGAATTCATCCGTGAAATGAAGAATGAAGAAGGATTTGCTATGGTTCTTAAACCTAGGCATGTGGTTACTACCATGAAACTTGATGATTTGCCTCTTGAAGTGCAAGGTATTTTGAATGAATATTTGGATATTGTTGCATCTAATTTGCCCAGTGAGTTGCCACCTATGAGAAGCATTAGCCACCATATTGATTTGATTCCAAGAGCTAGCCTTCCTAATAAGGCAGCCTATTGGTTGACGGCCTATGGAAAATGAAGAGATAAGGAAGCAAGTGGACCTTTTGAAGAAGGGATTGATAAGGGAAAGCCTAAGCCGTTGTGTTGTTCCTACAAAACTCGTGCCAAAGTGTTGACGTGTATTTTGTACACAATCATACACAGAATAAAATACCGACAAGCATCTTATCCTCTCTTGAGAAAATAGTCTCTAACTGCTGAAGATCTGCAAAAAGGATCAGTTAGATGGACTCCAAGGTTCTTTTAGTGGGGTCTCCACGTGTGGACAAGCTTTTAGTGGTATGATGTGATTTGCTGTTTCCTCCAAGGCGTCTTACGGATTCAATAGTTCGAAGATTTCACTAATCTAAAAAAGAACTTTCAAAAAATGGAAAAAGATAGGGTTTAAGAGGTCTAATCTAGCCTAACCCTATGAACGACTTAGCATGAATGAGATTTGGCAAGACTCAACCAACTTCAATTTTGCCATAAGATAACAACTTAATTGAAATTGGTGCGATCTTCTAAGGTAATAATGGTATTCAATGCATCAAAGACCAAGGACACTACTACGAAGGTACATATCCTAGATGCGAAAATGCTTGAAGGTTAAGGACTCAAAATGTTTTCCAGTCGACCACACAAGGCGTTCCTACAATCAGCAAGAAGCTAGTGGTTTGGATTGCGAATCCTACCAAATATCAAATCTCACACTTAGTCTTTCTAATTAACAAACTACTTTGATTGAGCGTGATTCAAGTACATCCAACAACCATGAAGATAACTCAAGAAACTTGCAACAAAACACCATAACTTCAATATTTTATTGATTTCCAAGTCATCATGTACAACAATTGCTTGAACTTCTCTCTTCAAGACTCAATCTTGCTACAAAATAAAAATTGCTTACAATTCTAATCTCTCTATTTCACTCTTAACTCTATTCTCTATTTAACTGACTATTACAAATGAAATGAAAATGGGGGTATAAATAGCATCCCCAATTACAATGAAAGGTCCAGATTGAAAGTAAATCAACGGACAAGATCATGACACCTAAACCCTAATTAGGGTTTGTTACAAATGACCTCCTTTTTACTGAACAATATTAAATACATAGCCAAATATTAAATTTGGCACAAAAATCTAGGAGGTATCAACCAATGAGAAATAAGATGTCATGTCATCTGTAACAACCTTTCATCTAGAATCTTATTCCCTTTCCAATTTTCCTTCTTAGCATATGCAATGAATTTTGTCACAATTCCTTCGATCTCTGTGATTGGAATCTCGGGAAGATTCTTGATACTCTCTTCTAAGTGGATAACCTGATCAAATGCATCTAGAAGAGCTGTGTCCCAAGTAGGTTCAAGTTCCTTTGTTCTATCAATCAGGAGCATGGTGGCATACATTTGATCATACTGCTCATCTGTAACATCTGCGTCCTTGCGAAAGATGATAGTGATTCTATCCTCAAACTCTTGTAAATCCACATCTGTCTCGACCTCGATCCTCCTGCCAAGAATGGTACGAAGTACCTCAAATACTCTGTCCTGGATCGGATTGATCACCTCCTCAACTTGACCACATCTAACACTGATGTCCTCAAAGAGAACACTCTTTATATGGAGTAAGGTTGACCACTGAAACAAACTGTGAGAATCACCTTCTAAGATCCTCTCTTGTGCTAAAATTCTTCTAGATGTATGTCTTATAACTTTCAAGACAGGGATGACAACGTCCTTGGTATGGGCAAATGCAGCTACTGTTGCCATCAATCTGTGGATTATCTCAAGAACTTGGATAGCCTGATGGGTGATCTTCGACATCCTTGTAATAAACTCAATGGCCACCGTGTGAGATCTATCCATCCAATTACATGTACGCTGAACCATATTCCTGAATCTTTCTGCTTCATTGATTGATTGAAGGGGCAATGCCTGCAATGGTGATCTAACTGGATCCTGACGTCCCAAAGGTTCATTGATGTGACTGAAATATGTCCTTCATGCACCGACCTCTTTCTCAAGCTTTCTATTCTTCTCTACTTCTTCTCTAAATTTATCCTTCAATGCCTCAAATGTGTCGGTGGCATCATCTAAAGTCTGCTCTGCTGTGGATGGTCCTAACTCAATAGTCTGTATATGATAGTCTTCTGCTAGGATCTCACCCTCATATTTGTCTGCCGCCGGTGTAGCTATCTGCAGTTTTCTAGATCCAATCTCATCTCGAATCATCTTGGACATCTTTGTAGCCTTCTTCTTCTCTGTTGTCATATGTGAGCGTCCAACAAGGCTCTCTAGATCGATTGCACTGTCCTCGTCCTCAATTACGATCACCTTAGTCAATCTTTCCTTCAACCAATCTGGGATATTTGATCTTGTCTCTTGAACTTGAATTTCTTTGTGTACTACCTCTTCTTGTCTGGGAGGAGATGTTACTTCATTATCATTATCTAAATCATAGTCTTGGAGAGATCCATCGGATGAAACATGCTGTGCCTGTTCTTCCTCCTGTCTGTCATTCTGTACCATCTATTCCATGGATTCTTCCACTCGAACTGTTCTATCTTCTGGCCTGGAAGAAGTACCTGGTGTTTGATCTTTGTTAGCACCTTGCTTTTTCTTGGAAGGCTCTTTCTTTTCTGATCTTTCCTTTCTCTTTGAACCTCTCGGATGGAGATTGCCCTCACTGGCCCATCGAAGGTTACCTTCTCCTGAATTCCTAGGATTAGGATTGCCTTCACTAACACTGGCTCCACCTTCGGCTGGCTTTTCTTCCAAAGTAAAAGACATGGCTATGCCTTGTTCTCTCAACTTCTGATGTTGAATGTCTACCCATCTGCGAGTACAAGACAAGACTGGTGCCATCAAATCATCTAAATCCACGGTTTCGGGCTCATTCCAATTCAAACTTATTGCTTTGCTCTCTCTATCATATGAAGATTGGATGTGCCTGCCGTTGTCCTGAGCTTGGTCGGCTACTCTGTAAATCTTACATTTCCTGATGAAATCCAAAGGCAATCTAGAATGTATCTTGCGTTTTACTTCAAGATCATCTAGGAGATTCATCATAAAATCTTCAATTTGGTACTCATGTCTAAATCTTCTACCGACTGTCTCCTCTAAATGTCCATGTGGATCAAAACTATTCCTCCAAGCAACAGATGAAAAAGGATACAAGGCTAACTCCCTCTCTGCGTCATCCATGGCTGAGACATTGGGACATACCTCAACTGAATTACCCAAAATAATAGGTACCTGAACTCCATTCTGATGTCTGTGTCTGAATGCCTTCACATATGCTGCCAACTGCCTTGTTACTTCAAGTAACACAATTCTATCTGTCGGGTACCTCGGCAACATGTACGGAGGTAAAGGACATCCATACACTCTAATGTAAGTGAACTTGGGAAACTGAATGAACCAAGCACCGTACCTCTTGATTAACTCCTGGGCATCCTGAGATAATCTGTTGTGAATCCCTCCTTGCAACGTCCTGGTGATGTTCATCGTGAAAGTATCATTGATTAACTTGTAGTTCTTCCCTGGTGGATGATGCAAGTAGGTATAGGATTCACAAACTCTGACCTCGCCGGGTCCTCTTCCAATCACTCCTCTGTGAGGTAGTCCTGCGTACTCGACGCTCCTGATTAAGGCATAGATGACGTATGAACTCATGTGGAAGGACTTAGTAGCCCTGAGTCTTCTCAATTGTACGTCTAAGCAATGGCTAATTATCCTAGCCCAATGTATTGTACCCTTTCCTTGAACAATCACCTGGATGAAATAAAACATCCATTTCTCAAAATAGAAGGCATGAGGTGCTCCTGTAACTCTGTTGAGCATGGTAATCAAATCTCTGTACTCCTCTTGGAAATCGATCCGGTGTGGTGTGTTCGGTACTTTGCTCAGACGGGGACGACTCTTGAGTAGCCAGTTCTTGTTGATTATGCTTAGGCAAGCATCTGGATCATCATCGTACACTGATCTGGCTCCTTCAATGCTCTTGTATATCATGTCCCTGTGCTCTGGAAGATGGAAAGCTTCACTTATGGCTTCCTCTGAAAGGTACGCCAAAATGTTTCCATCATTGGACACAATTGTCCTGGACTGTGGATTGTAATGACGGGCACACTCGATCATCAACTCGTGACACTGAATGGCTGGAGGAAAACCGGCCGCCTTAACGATGCCACTCTCTATTATTCTCCGGGCGACAGGTGATGGCTTGCCGATGTAAGGGACCTCTCGGAACCTCTTCGTGCTAAAGTTTCCCAAGTTTGTATCTCCAATGTTGCTCCACTTGGACACGATCTTGGTCTCCACCTCTTCAGTCTTCTGATCTTCTTTCATGAGAGCCGAGCGACTGGTGGATGCTCCCGCCTTTGGGGTTGCCATACCTACACAACATTTCATTATAAGAAATAGATTTTTGAAATAAATAACGTAGATAAGAGAGATAGATTTTAGGAAACCTCATGATAAGTCCCTAGAGTTATCATTTCCTAAAATACAACGATTGAGCTAAGAGATTTAGAAATTCAAAATTTGAAATATGATGATGAATGAATAAAACAATAATAATTAAATCGCCATACCTCGATAGAGAGCTAACTCTAGAATGCAAAAACAAAATTTGCCTAGGCAAAATTGAGGTATAAAGATAATCTTCAATATGATCCCCTCAAATTTGATTTCGCCACCTCTGGAGAGAATGTGATCTTCAATTATCGCCTTGGACGTGGTCTTGGGTGGATCTTCAAATTCGGTCTACCTTTGATCTTCAATGCAATTCGCACCTCTTCAAACACACCTCGCACGCCTCACACCACCTTGGGAATGTCTACGCCACCTTTGGTTTGAAGTCGCACCACCTTTGGAATATCTAAGCGCGCCACCCTTGGTCTTCAATGCAATTCGCACCACCTTTGGAGTGTCTTTGCCACCTTGGATAAACAAAACTCGCACTATACTCGCCTCTTGTCAACTCGCATAAAGGAAGGTAAAAATAATGATGTAGAAAATGATAATTCTACCCCCCTTATATAGCGCTTGCATCCTTTACCCCTTAGGCCGACTTAATAAAAATAAAACCATTTTTTAAATGATTTGCAATGACATAACAAGGCCGACCTCCATATATGAGCGCTCAAATCGATTTTTTTATTAATTAATTAATTAATTACTAATGCCTTGCGTTTTTTAATTGCAAATTTCGATTTTTAAATAAGGCAAAAATAATTAATAAATGTTAACGCCACATTAAATGCCAATAAAAATGGATTTTTTAAATTTTAAATTGATTTAGCATTTAAAGTAAATTCGAATTGTTTAATTTAGTGCCAAAAAATATGTAAATAGAGGGACGTACCTCATCGCTCTGGTCCCTTGATGAGGGACAGGAGCGATCCATGATTTTGGTCTAGATTCTCGCATTTTCGACGTTTAATTCCTTCATTTCCACGTCCCAAATCGATCATCTGGTGGTCTTTCGAACTTGAATTTCTTCCTTGTGCGAGCAAGTGCATCCTATGACCATTATCGCCCTGGTCCCTTGGAGAGGGACAGGAGCGATCTCCATGTTTTTATGTTCATCTTGTATCTTTGACCTTCGAAAAATCATTGCTTGTGTCCTTTGCGCTTATTCCCATTCGCTTCATTATGTGTTTGGACGTATTTAAAGGGACCATCGCCCTTGTCCCTTGGAGAGGGACAGGAGCGATCCATGTTTTCTCCTTGACCTTGGCAACTTTACACTTCGATCTCCTTTGCAATGTCCTCCAAATGTCGTCCTTCGCATTTCCTATCCTCATGTCGCCTTGATCTTTGAAGGAACGTGAGTGTTTTTAATGATATCGCCCTAGTCCTTGTCCAAAGGACAGGAGCGATGGGAGACTTTTACCTCGATTAGCAATGTTTGGACGTTAAAAACTCTTGCAAATCGTCTTCAAACGATGCCTTGGACCATATGCTATCTTAAGACGTCTTGACTTAGCTTGGTCTTGAAGCAAAACAAGGAATCCAAAGCAAATCGCCCTGGTCCCTTGGAGAGGGACAGGAGCGATCTAGTCTCCATGCTCAAAATGATGATCATTTCACGTTCAAAACTCTTGTTTATCATCTTTTTACCATACCATGGACCCTCCAAAACATTGCAATGTATTGTCCTTACGTAAATTTTGCATGGATTAATCTAATATATCAATATCGCTCTAGTCCCTTCCTGAGGGACAGGAGCGAAGTTCATCATAACATGCTTGTTCTTGTTTGTACTGACTTGCAATCATCTTCATTGCGTGGAATGATGTCCTTTCGACCCTCTTGGTAGCTTGAAACTTGCTTGTCTTTTGAAATCGATGCTTTAATAGAAATATCGCTCTGGTCCCTTGGAGAGGGACAGGAGCGATCTAGGTCTTTATAGTGCAAATCCTTCCATGTGATGACTTTTGCAACGTTTCGCTTGATGGAAATGCCTTGAAATGTCCTCGCCACCCTTCGTCCTGGCTTGGATCGGCCTTGAACCTTGGAGGGACGACCTTGAACTCTGGAGGGACGCATCATCACCATTGTATCGCCCTGGTCCCTTGGAGAGGGACAGGAGCGATCCTTCCTCTGTGGCCTTCATCTTACTTTGCCAGGTTCCAAGTTTATATTCAACGGAGTCGTCCTTCTTCACTCTATCCGCCCATGCCTTGACATTGTTTGTAATTTTGCAACAAAGGCAATTATATCAAAAATCGCTCTGGTCCCTGGGAGAGGGACAGGAGCGAACTAGGCATTTAGCACTGGTATGGACGTCCAAAAAATCTTCAAATTATATTCAATGTGCTCATCTCATGTTCCCCTTTGTTTTTGAACGTAAACTTGCCTCGACCCTTGTCTGGATTTTGCAAAATGAAGGAAATCGCTCTGGTCCCTGGGAGAGGGACGAGAGCTACAAGGTACCTCGCCCTGGTCCCTTGGAGAAGGACAGGAGCGATTTAGTCAATATAGGTCATTTTCCTTCGTTTTTTGCATCTCAAATTATATTCATTTGGCAAAGTATCTTCCTTCGGACGTCCTCAAATCATTAAGTTTCCAAAATCTTGCAAGGACAAGGCGAAATTTGAATCGTAGCTCCGGTCCTTGACTGAGGGACAGGAGCGATTTTCCTCCTGGAGGCCTTTCCGCGCTCATGAAAATCTTCAATTTATATTCAAATGAAAGATCTTGTCGTTCTCTATCATTTCAAACGTAAAATTTGTCTGGACTCTGTAGGGACGATGAGATATTTGAAATTGAGCTCCCGTCCTTCACTGAGGGACAGGAGCGATTTTGCTCCTACAGGCCAAAATAACAAGATTTTTCACATTTTAACACTTCACGAGGCAACAACAAATCAATTCCGATGCTCAGGATCAAACTTCAAAAAAGTCAAAATTTGGTCAAAATATTCAGTCAGACAAAAATTCATATTGACGGTCAACACTTAGACAAGTTTAAGCTCTGCATGAACATTCCAATTGAAAATTAGACCATTTTGGCGAAATCATTGCATTCAAAATTTGCATTCTAGAAAAGGAAACTCAAAAGGCTCTCAAAAAAGACTGGATTTTGGCTTGAAAAGGCGAGATTTAAAACCCTAAGGCTTAGCCCTAAATCCAGACAACTAACGGACTAACAAAACCCTAAAAACGAAAGCGAAAACGAACAAAAAAACAAGCAAAAAGAGGGGGTCCCCATTTGCGATGGGGCGATGTGTGAAATGGTCACAACATCTGGCGACACCACCGAGAAATGTTGCAAAAACATTTGGGAATCAATCTTTCTAAAAGAAGACCCAGAAAACCTCCCTCAACAAAACCAGGAGTTAAGAAACACTTACAAGAAGAGACCATCATATTGAGACAAAGTATCAAGTCCACAGTTACCCATGTGTGTGCAAATGCTTTAATTCCCCTCAACAAGACAATCATGATCTCCAGGTTCCCCTGTGATAAGCTACATAGTTCATCTAAACTCCAAAAGCATCCTGGATAGAGCCTCGCTGCCAGTCAGACGTCCATAGTCCCGACGAGGTTATCGCCGCAAGCTCACGAACATTGCTCCATTGCCAGTCAGGCGTCTATAGCCCCGATGGAGTTACTCGCATATTCCCTTTAGCCAATTTGATATTTCCTCTTAGCTCATTTCTTTTCTTTTGATTTTTCTCATTTTTTCATCTTTTCTTTTGATACTGCTTTTCAGTTCTGTCAATTCTTTGGCTCGTGAGTAGTGAAACTCACTAGGGTTTGAGGATTGCGGTGGCGCTGAAGCTAGACTTTAGATTTTTCACTGATCACAGCTTTGCCTGTAAACCATAGTGACTCGGAGATTATAAGTGTGTGAAAATATAATAACTGGAGGACAAAAATACGTGAGTTCAATAAGCTAATCTACTTCAATGCAAATATGTCCTGACTCAAAGCTTCATTAAAAGAAACTCCCTTGGTAATTCCAAAAGACCTCATGATTTTCCAAATGCATCCAACAATCCAGTAGGAAGTCAGAGCGTTATATAACAAAATCACCCAATGTCAAATGGATACCCCTCAGGACAAAACAACTAAACTAAAAACAAAAGCACCTAAACTAAGAAAAACAAAAGGCAAACCAACGCGAGAAAAACAAACAAACGGAAAACGACGAAAGCAAACTAAACTAGCTATGTACAAGGGAAGGCCTTGGCACTTTAGGATTGAAAATAATGTTTGAGATATCTCCCGTTGACAGGCAACGGGATGTCTTCTCCAGTTAAAGTCTGCAACCTAAATGCGTTCTCTCCCAATATCTCTGAAATTTGATAAGGGCCTTTCCAAAGCCTATCAAACTTATCATGTTCTCCTCTTTTCTCATGTGCTTTGTCCCAATACAGGACGAGATCTGAAATTCGGAACGCCTTGACTCTTGCTTGTCGATCAAACCATCTCTTCACCACTCCTTGGTGTTTAGCAAAGGTCTCTAGTGCTTGATCTCGTTTCTCTTCTAAATTCATCAACTGTGTCAACCTGGCCTGCACTGCATCAGTGTCTCCCATGTACTCCTGAATGAATCTCAAGGTTGGAATCCTGAGTTGCATGGGGAAGACTGGGTCTTGGCCATAGACTAGAAAATAAGGCGAAATGCCTAATGCGTTCTTTGTTCTGATTCTGTCTGCCCACAAAGCAAATCTCAACTGGGTGTGCCATTCTCTTGGACTTCTCTCTAATAATTTCTTGATAACACTGAGCAAATTTTTGTTGGTGGATTCTGCTAATCCATTACCCTGAGGATAATAATTTGATGAGAACTTGAGGGTTACCCCGTACTCAAAAGCCCAATTTGAGAATCTCAATGATGTGAATGCCGATCCATTGTCGCAAACCAACGCATAGGGGCATCCAAACCTTGTGATTATGTTCTCCTCTAGAAACTTGATTACAACTTCAGTAGAACAAACCTTAAGTGCCTGTGCCTCTGACCATCTGGTACAATAATCTGTAGCTGTAATGATGTACTTATGTTGTGCTGAGGATGCGGGGTTGATGACACCAATAAAGTCCATTCCCCATTTAGCAAATGGTCTGGCTTCAATCACGGGATTCAGTGGCATGGCAGGATTTCTCTCTCTAATAGCTGCGACTTGACATGTGTGGCACGTCTTAATGTGATTGAATGTATCTTTAAAAAGCGTAGGCCAGTAATATCCTGCTCTTAGGATCTGGTGAGCTGTGGCGAGGTTGGCTCCATGTCCGGTTCCAAACTTAGAATGGAAATGTTCAATTATCTGCTTTGCTTCGCCTTTGCCAACACATCTCAGGTACACTCCTTCATAGTTTTTGCGGTATAAAACAGATCCTTGAAGCATGTAATGTTGACACTTTAATCTTAATGCTCTCTTTTGTGTAGGTGTCATATGAGCAGGACATCTGTGATTAAGCAAATATGTCACAATGTCTTTGTACCATTCATCAGGCGTGACATCCTCTAATTCATAAATTTGTTGGACTAATCCTGGCCCATCTATTGCCAATGTCTGCGCCAAAGCTTGTCCTCGGACAAGTTTCATGGGCTGTATCTCAATATCAAATTCTTGGATAATGGCGACCCACTTTCCTCTTCTCTCTCCTAATTCGTTTTGCATGAGAAGAGTCTTGACTGCCGCATCAGGCACTATTGCATAAATCTTGGCTCTCAGGAGGTAATGTCTGAATTTCTTAACTGCTTTTACTAATGCGTATGCTTGCTTTTCAACATTTGGATATCTTAATTCTGCATCTTTCAACGGGGTGCTCATGAAAGCAATGGGGTTTTCATCCCTCTCTTCACTTCTTTGGGTGAGAATGGCGGCACAAGTGTATTCGGAAGCGAAGGAATATAAATAAAATGGTTTGAGATAATCAGGACTAATCAAAACTGGCGCCTCCATAATTGCGGTCTTTATTTCTTCAAATGCCCTTTTGGCTTGTGGAGTCCATTCGACCTTTGCATCTTTCTCTAACATTTCATTCAATGGTCTGACAATCTCGGCAAATCCGGTAATGAATTTTCGGACGAAGTTGATTTTGCCGAAAAATGATTTGAGCTCTTTCTTGCTTGCTGGCAAATTGATAGTAGATATGGCCTTCACCCTTTCAGGATCAATAGATATTCCTTTCTCTGAGATGACATGTCCTAAAAGCTTTCCTTCTGTGACTCCAAATATGCATTTCTTCGGATTAAGGGAGACACCGTATCTTCTACATCTTTGGAAGACTCTTCTCAAATCGTCCACATGATCTTCTCTCTGCCTAGAGAAAACTGTGATATCATCCATATATATAATAATGCTTTTACCAATTAAATCTCTGAAAGCGATATCCATAGCTCTCTGGAATGTGGCCCCGGCGTTTATGAGTCCAAAAGGCATTCTCTTATAGGCAAATGTTCCCCATTTGGTGGTGAAAGCAGTCTTTATTCGATCTTCAGGTTCGACTAGGACTTGATTGTATCCTGAATATCCGTCTAGGAAGGACATCATCTGCGATCCATTGACGATCTGCAATACTTCATCTAATGATGGGAGCGGATAGTTATCTTTCTCTGACGCTCTATTAAGATTTCTGAAATCCACACACAATCTGATCTCTCCATTTTTCTTTCTAACAGGTACCAGGTTGGCGACCCACGTCGAGTGTCTTACTGGGAAGATGATTTTAGCTGTGAGTAACTTCTTCACTTCTTGGTATATCAGCGGTTCCAACAAAGGATTGACGGGTCTTTGTCTTTGCCTGAATGGCTTGCTTCCTGGCTTCAACGGGATTGTGTGAGTGATAATCGCAGTGTCGTAGGTCTTGAGATCTTCATAGCTCCATGCAATGACATCTGGGAAGTCCCTCATGTTTTTTAGGATTCCTTCTTTTTCAATTGCTGTGTAGGACTTTCCAATGAAAACATTTTTAACTTGTGTCTCATCACCTAGATTGATCGCGTTACACATATTGCCTTCTACACTGTGATTCTTCTTTTCTTTCAACTTGTCAGGATCAAAAATCCTTTCTAATTCAACCATTCCTTTCGGAATAGTGTTTGTCTTTAAGTTCAGGACTCCTTCGGCATCGAACTCAGCTTCACCCACTTCATCTTCATCTATGATCTGTGTTAAGAAAACGTCCGTGCTGGTTAGGAAGTCTAGAATGTGCTTGTCGTCTTCGAAAACTTGGAAATTGGTGATGTTATCTGGGACTGAAGGGACTGATATTAACTCGATGGTAAACTTCTTTAATCCTTCCATTGCTAATGGAATCAATGAGCTCGCGGCCTGTGCAAGTGAATTGGCCACTTGATTCTGATGTCTATAAATTGAATTGATATTGAAAGCTTCAAAACTTTCAATTAGATCCCAGACTCGATTTCTATACTTAGTTAGCCTTTTGTCATGGCAAACATATTGCTTCCTGATTTGCCTTATTGCGATTTCTGAGTCTCCGTATACTTGCAGTATCTTTGCCCCCTTTTGGATGGCTAACAGTAATCCATGGACCAAAGATTCATATTCTGCTACGTTGTTGGTGCAAGGGAACTGTAATCTGTGAGCGGCAAGGTATGTTTCTCCTTTAGGACTAATTAATTCATATCCAGCTCCGGATCCTTGTTTGGACTTAGATCCGTCGAACCTTAGTGTCCATATTTGATTTTCTTGATCGTCCGTTTCTGGACTTTCATGACTTTCATCTGTTGTATCGGACGAAACTTCATCTTCTACAGAACTTTCGGTGTCTGTAGAGCTTTCATTCTCTGAATCTTGAATTTCCTCTACAATTAGTGTCTGCGGGATTCTTTTGTTTACTTGCTCCAATGCGGTCTGGCATAAAGCACAAGATAATTCTGAGTGGACGGCATTGTGAATTCTACACCAATTCGGAAGGAGCAACTCTCGAACAGATGCTAGATTGCCAAGTTGCACACTTTGCTGGATGTTTCTTTGCACGAACCTTCTGAAGTTTTCAAACATCCCTTCGTCCTCTTGGTCGGATCCTTGATCGCTTTCAATGACGATCTCAGTTGACTCCATGACCTCTTGTTGGGTATTCTCATCTTGTATATCTTGTATCATCAAGATCTCCTCTACTTTTGGTTTATATGTTCCTAGGTCGGATTCTAAAAATAGGACTTCATTGTCCTCTCCATATTCAGTTATCATCAATCTCAACCTTGGGGTGCTATCAATTTTAATCTGGTTTGGAACTCCTCTCCATGGTAGCCACATGTGTGCGAAATCGGTCGATACATATCCATTCAACTTTCGGGACCAATCTCGACTCAGGAGCATTCCATATGAATCTGGAATATCCACTACTGATATATCTATAAAATTCTGGACCCTTGGGTCTGCGGCCAATTGCATGTGAATATTGTTCAATTCTCCCATGACTGGAACTTCCGTCTTGTCAAGCTGAGTGACTTTTCTCTTGGTAGGTGCAGGAGTTATTCCCAGTCTTTGACAAACGGCTAAAGGCATGACATTGCTTGAGGCTCCGGAATCATAAAGGCAATTGTGCAATAATTTTCCAAATATTCTGACTAATAGCAGGAACGGGGCCGGTTCGTCCTTTCCTTGAGAAGGTACTGAATTCTCTTCACTTGGTTCTTGATGTTTAATTTGATTGATCTTTGAGTGATCTTCCTTCACTGGGCTCTCCTCTTTTGATTGACTGGCTGGGCTTGCAGATTTTCCTTTTTTAACCACATCTTTCTTGATTGTAACTTCCTTCTCGGGTAGAACCAAGTTAGTGGTGAGGTTCTCTTTGACTGTAGGCTGAGCTTTCTTGGTTTCGCCTCTTTTGAGTAATACTTTTCCTTCCAACATATCTTCCTTTTTAGCTGGGAAGGTTATAGTTTGAACCATGCACTCATTTTGCTCGGGTTGTTCTTGAGAATCGGCTTCCTCTTGGGTCACATTGATAGTGGTTTGAACATTTGACCTTGTTGCACTAGGTTCATTCAAACTATTGATCACTGCCCCTTTAATTTCTGACACTTTGAGCAACTCATAGAGTGGTAAACTCACCTTGACTTTCTTGAGTTCATCTAACACCAAGGCGGCCAATCTTTTCATTTCATTTCCCGCAGGAGGTGAAATATTTCTTCTTTGTCTGTATTCTTGAGTGTTTTGTGGATATTCAGGGACGTTGCTGGCTTGGGGATCCGGCGGAGTTGAAAAATTGTTTGGAGGAATCGATATTGTTAATGGTTCGGGATTTCTCTGATTCCTGTGATAAACTCTTTGGTTTGCACCTCCTGACGATTGGTGGAATACTTCCTTGATTCCTTCTACTAAAATACTGTCGTTCAATGGTGGGAAATAGTATTCTGAATCCTCTACAGGTCCATTTGCAGACGCTAGCGGAAACTGAGATCCTGGTGGCACCATTGGTCCATTGGCCGATTCTGGAGGAAATCTCCCATTTTGTACTTGATTAATTTCTTCTTGTGAATATCTGCAGGTTTCAACGATCATGGCTTGACCATACTGTGTGGTTGGAACAATTTCGTACCCTGTGGTGGGAGGGTTTTCAGGCGGATTGGTAGTACGCATCTCTTGTTGGAAAATGTCGGCCGCAATCTTGAACTCAGGACACTGCAACTCGGAATGTTGGTTCGTGTTGTGTAGTCTGCACCAACTGGACAATGCTGCTTCGGCTAAAAACACTTTGCTCGAAGAGGGGTTTTCTTGACTTTGCGCATTTGGTGGATTGTCCAAGGGCGTCACCACATTTCCATTGTTGGGAGCTGTATTCCATGGTCTTCTTTGGAAACCTTGATTGTTATTTCCTTGATAATTGTTTCTGAATCCTTGATTATTATTGCCTTGGAAATTCTGGTTGTTCGCGTGTTGGCCGTGGTTGGCCCTCTGCATGCTCTGGAGTTGATTATTCTGGTTCCTCAAATGGGTGACCTCAGTTGATAACTTCTTGACTTGCTCAATCAGCTCTTTCATTTCATCTTTCTCTTCTTGTGTCCTTGACGAATTTGTAGCATTTTGCAGGTACACAGGTTGAGCGGGTGGGGCTTGAGAAATTGGAGCTCCTGGGTGAAGGACCAACTGATTCGCTGGCTGTACGTTGGGATATGTCGCTTGCGGAATTGGATTCATGACTGGAGTTTGGTTGGCCAAAGCGGTGCCAACTGCCTGCATCTGGTTGGGTGCTGCGACGGATCCCATGTGTAGTAGTGGTCCAGTGATGTTTTGTCCCATGTGCTTACTCACTTCAATGGCTCTTGTATATGCCACATTTAGATCATTCGGAGTTGGATGTGTCCTTACGAACATAGCTGTGAGATGATCTAAGGCTCCATAGTAAATTTCCCTTGGATCTGCAATAAGATAAGGAGGACGTAGCATTGTGTATGCTCGGTGAAATCTGTCATTGAAGGAGGTAATAGGTTCATGTTCTCTCCTTCGAACCTCAACAAATTGTCTATATAACTCTGCTGGCGTAGTTGGGATGCCAAATTTAGCAATGAACGCGTCTTTCATCGCATCCCAAGTCCTGATGGATCCTGTAGGCAAATGAATAAACCAAAAGTATGCCTCTTCTCCCAATGAGTAGGGAAAAAGCCTACATGCCACATCTCCATATTCAATTTGTCTGTTACGAAGAAGGTCCTCGAACATCTTGATGTGATCTTCTGCTGTGCGATGGAAATCACTAACATTGAACTTGGAACAAAAGTGTTCTGGATTCTTCGGCATATCATGATAAACCGCAAATTCCAACGGTGATGGATTGTAGACTAGCCACGTGGCACCATTAAGTACATGAGGAGGAGGAGGTGGAGGTGGAGCACGATGAGCCATTGTATTCCTTGAAACTGAACTTGATGAACTAGCTTGGCTCTTTGTTTGTGAAATTGCCTGGATACTAGACCCCTAGACCCCTAGTACTAGTCAGGTTTGGTTCTGGTCCGAGGTTCTGGTCCGGTCCTGTGGTCCGGATAGGGTCCATGATTCACAGCCCTGGTTCGGACCAGGTCGAACCCAAGAGGATCCAGGAGTCTGACAGCCCAAAAATGGTTTTTTTTTTGCAAAATTTAAATTTTTTTGAATTCCACCACATAAAAAATTAAAATATAACCCTAAAAGTGAGTTTTAAAATATTAACTTGGCTCATTTCACACAAGCAACATGACTACAAGCAAGGGGAAACCAACATGTGGGATATAGAGCCAGAGCATATTGATTTGGATGCTTTCACTTCTCAGCTTGTTGCATTTGATGACTCAGATAGCGAGCAAACTTAAAGTGCAAGTGCAAGTGTAAGTGGCATTGGCATTGGCATTGATTGATCTAATGTCAATGTCAATGATGAGGAGGAGGAGAATCCATTTGATGATCAAAATTTAAATTGTTGAAAGTTGAAACAATGATACTTGAATATTTTATCATTTTGATATTAAACTTGATGTATATGATGTTGTTATGGTATGATCATTATGCTATGATTACAAGTTTATGTTGGTTTTGTTGTTTATATGATGCTATGTGACATGCTAATCTTAATTCATGCTTATAGGCTGCATATATATATATATATATATATATATATATATATATATATATATATATATATATATATATATATATATATATATATTTTTGTACTAATGAACCCAAACCCCTTTTCAAAGTTTTTTCGTACCAACGTACCAGTTCTTCGAACCTGAACCAGTGCCCGAACCCAAACCGGCAACCTAGTTTTAATTGCTTAAATCTCCTTTGCCCAAGGAGGCCGGCCAAGACATATATTTTTTATTTAATTTAAAAAGGCACCTCCCAACAATGGGTGCCAAAGTTCATGAGGAGGGTCGACCCTAAAATTATTTTATTTGTTTTCACCAAAACCAAAGATGGGTTGGCCAGCATGTGAATTATTTTGGTCAGCCTTCATGATATATTTGCTGCTATAAAATATTTGCTGCTCCTTAACAACTAAATCACTACCATTAAGACCTTAGTTGCTTCTTAATTCAGTTAGAAATCTTCTCATTCAAACTCTGCCAGAAAGCCACCAATAGCCCTTTGACATTAATGACAATTAATCCAACATGTAATATTGCTATCAGGATTTAACTATGTAGTTTTTGAGTCAAACCCATTGACCCATGATTCATGAGTAGTGGTTCACAAGAACCCATCTCTCATGAGAATGAATGGAATACTTAACACTCATTGCATCTAGGTGATACTCACAAAGGTGAAGCAGGTCAACCATCCCATTCATTCATTCATTCTCATGAGAGATGGGTTCTTCTGAACCACTACTCATGAATCATGGGTCAATGGGTTTGACTCAAAAACTACACGGTTAAATCCTGATAGCAATATCACAATTTGACTTGCTATGGAAAATATCTCCTACTTATCAGTTGCTGAGCTAAAGGGGCTCTATAATGAATGGTTCATAAGGCACAATACTTGTTGAAGGTTTTGCAAATGGGTTTGCAAGCTAAGTGGGCTTAACCTTGGAGGAAACTCCATGGTTAAGCATGATTGAGTTGGAGTAGTACTGAGATAGGTGACCTCCCGGGAAGGCCACCTCTGTGAGCATCACGTAGATGCAATGAGTGATAAGTGTTCCTTTCATTCTCATGATACATAAGTTCTTGTGAACCACTACTCATGAATCATGGGTCAATGGGTTTGACTCAAAAACTACATAGTTAAAACCTGATAGCAATATCACAATTTGACTTGTTGTGCAAAATATCTCCTACTTATCAATTAATCCAACAATTAAGCTCTAGAAGTTGAGCTCATGAAAGGTCGAGCTCCGGAAGCTTCAAAAGTTGAGCTCCAAAAGTTAAGCTCTAGAACAATCACGCTATAGAAGAGCTTCAAAAGTTGACATTACAAAGAGCTCCTGAAGGTGAGATTCAGAGAGCTTCGAAAATTGAGCTTTGGAATGGTCAAGCTATAGAAGAGCTTCAAAAAGTGAAATCCAAAAGAGCTCCAAATGAAAAGTTTTAACTTTAGAAGTACAAAAAGAGTATAAAGAAGACTCAAATTTAAGGGGAAGCGTTGGAATTCGATAATCCTAAGTAAGTGCATTTATGTCTAACATATACCTCATCATTGACCAAGATCTCTTGGATCTTTACCCCTACATTCCTCCAACAATCACCAAACATTTAATCCTTGGGGGCTTTGTTTTAATACCTAGATTTGGATTTTGAACAGCAGTTCAATTTTTTAGGGGAAATTTAATACATAGGTGAATTTGAAATAAGAAGAGACAAACAAAAGGAAAGAGTACAAAAATAGTTAGTATAGTGAAGAAAAGATACAAAGAGATGAATAGAGACAACCGCAGCAACAACAAAGGTTTGAGAAGAGAAAAGTAGCAATAGATATAGAAGGTAGTTTACACAACTCTAGACAGTGAGATAACACAATAGCTCTGGAAATGTATGTCTAGAAATTTATGTAATTTGTATATAACATTTTTTATGTACCGAAAGGATGTCACTCAAGGTTGAGGTAAGGATCTAACTATGGAGGAGTTGCTAAATATAAGCGTATTGATAGGAGACTCTTTGCTTTACCACTAAGAACCACCCAAAAAACAAGTGTCAAGAAACCTTAATCTTCACTTCACTTCAAAATGTCAAATCTTTGGTGTAAATGATTATAGCTTAGTTGCAATGTTGTCAATGTCTTCTTTGCAACTACTTGGTAGGAAAGGAGCAAAAAATCCCCAAATTTTCAAAAGATAATCCTTTGAATTTCATCCCAACCTTGTAGCATTTCTGAATGGGAATGCAACTAGAGCTTGTTTGAGGCCATTCACATGAAGAAGTACAACAATTTGACACAAAATCGCCTCACTGATCTTGTCTTCATGCGATACAAACTTCACCTTTGAGCAAAAAAGTTGGAGGTCATAGCTAGTCAAGATACAGTTAACTTGGATGGCATTGATTTATATAGTGATTAGATTGCATTGGATGAGGACCCTTTGATTACAAAAAGTCAAATTGTTGATTTTGTGCGACAAGAAAAATAAGGTGTAGCAAAATAGTAGGAAGCATTGGATTGGATGAAATCATGGCTAATGATGACTTTGAGCTTGAGGAGTAATTTCCTTCAAGTTCGCAAGTGGAGATAAAACTGAATATAAGTAGAACCCCAACTACCATTATGATACATGTCATGTTTATTGGTTGTTACATTCACATGTTGGTGCAATATTGTGCACTTTTTTTATTCAAATCTAATGGAAAACACTTAATGTTCTACAAGCTCATTTGACGAATTGTGTAACTATATTTTGCATGAAATTTATGTTTTTGTAAGGAATTTAAATTTCTTTCAGTTTACCGAGTTGCCAAGTCTGACTCAAAATTGGGTTTGTCAAGTTCTAGTCATTTGCAAGTTTTTGAAAATTGGGTTTGTCAAGTTCTAGTCATTTGCAAGTTTTTGAATTATGAATAATATCATTATCATTCATTTTATTTACTAACAATTTGTAACTTCCACCTTAGAATTTTAAATTTTAATTTTCATTCTTTAATAATGATTTTGACTTCTTGATTCCCACATTTCCTAGGCTTTGCCTCCTTCCTTGGCATCATAGATATGTTTTACTGAGCTAAATCTGTAATCCACCCATCACTCTTCCTCGTCCCGATGAAGAATCACAAAAGTTTGATCTGAAATGTTGATGCAAACAAAACGTTTTTTTTCTAAAGGCATTTCACTCATTTTTGTGACATGTCAAATAAATACTCCATTTGCTTTGCCTCAGTAACTCTAACTAGAAGAGAGGTACTCATCTCTTTTCTTCCAAAGAGTGCATGATTGGTGAACACAAATCTTGTATTTCATGCCAATGGACATGGCAAGAGACTGCAACCGGTGTGCCATGAAATGACCTCAAGAAACTTGAAATGAAATTGGAGTATAAGTGATCTACCATCTGGTTTCACAAAGAAAAGTTGCAACCAAGATATTGCAAGTTGTTAGCAGTTAGTAGTGACTGGAGACAAACAGCAAGGTTATTTTAACTGCATGATCAGGCCAGTTTAACAAAAAGAGGTCAGGTAACAAAAGAAATTGAAAGGCCATTACCAATATATTTCAACGATGTACTTAGAAAAGCATAAAGGTACTATCGCCAATGGTTGAATTTAGTTATGTGCAAGTTGATGAAATAAATTTGTTGGTGTATTGTTGCAATATGAATTCTAAGGATTAATGGAAGCAAAATGGGGGCCACAAATTAAGAAGATCATCTATGCTTTCCATTATGTGTTGATTCGTGTTATCAGTTATATATAATTATCTTCATTCCTCATGAAGTTCAACTTATAAGATGACAAGGAGTTCTATTGTGATTCACATATGGTTGAAATTAGATACATTTGTTGAGAAACTACAATGTAATTGCTAGTGTCCCGCAAAGAGGAATATATATGTTACAGGGCAATTGCATCAAGAAAATGTAAGCTTTGCGGTTACTTAATAGAACATTAGAAAAATAAATTAATATCTAGAAAATCTTGACTGTTATAACAACTATAGCTTCATTTAAAACTAAACTGTAAAGAAATGAAAAATAATACTCGGTGGTTAAAAAAGCCTCTAGCATTTTCAAAATCAAAGGACAAACCTAGCTTACCCAATCATGGCAGGCAACAAAGAAGTGATCAGTCCCTTGTGTTCTATTCCAGAATGGATGCTTGGAAGCAATCATGTTGACATAATCCCTCAGAAACAATGATATTGGATGCAGGTTGTGAGAATTTGGATCATACATCCCCTCAACCAGCCTGTGAAGACTGTATGGCAAATAAAACATATGGGCCTTCCATGGATCTTTCACAACAAACTGTTTGTTTTGATCCATCAACTTCATGAACCATCCCTCCGATGCATAAATGCCCTTCAGTTCTGGTTGATGAAAATATGGTTTTGGGCCCTCCCTGTACACATATATCTTAAATATCTTCTCCATTAACTCATAACTCCTGGAAGAAAAAAATTGATCATCATTAGGTAGAAGCAAAAAACAATACTATTTTAACTTGCGAAGTACATGCTTGGCACTTCATAAGACTGTTCAAGAAGTGCATTTGACCACTGAAACCACGGATGTTTCTACACAATTTTTTATGTTTTCAGGTGTTGTTTTGTTGTGAGGAAATGATTATGTAATTGAAGAATAGTAGTTATGTCAAAAGATTCGGATAAGGAAAACTTAAGCCCAAAAATAAAGAAAGTGTACTTATTATCTACATTGTACAAAAATTTCATAATGAGACAAAATTTTAATAGTAGCACAGTAGAGCTACTTGATTTGCGAAAGCAGGCCCATCCATCTTTGTTTTGTTGAGGAAATAATTATGATGTTGAAGAAGAGTAATTATGTCAAGAGATTCAGATACAGATAACCTAAGCCCAAACTTCCCTCTGCAACTAATAAAGCACACTGCATCTACAAAAATTTCATAATGAAACAAAATCAAGTATCATAGTAGCGCTCTAATTGAATTGAAAATGGCAACTATTTCAAGAGAACTGATTTCATATTCGCAAAATAAAACACGTCTGAGCCTCATTTCCATAATATTTTACTTGAATTTCAATTTTTTAAGCATCAAGATTAGTCTCTGATGCAGCTGTTTGGTTACTTCTGATTTAGAAAAAAAATTTGTGCTGTTCATTATCAATGGCTCACCATTAGGCATTTCAAAGGATAGTGTGTGATTGATGTATTTTCCTTCAATTTGGAATCTTTGCATCTGATAAGTGATGCCTCTTCTACCTTCATCACTATTTTGTCAACACATACAATCATTAGAAGTCAATAAAACATCTTCTATTACCAAAGAACTTTTACCTTCAACTTGTATGTTGGGTTCCCTTTTGTTCTTGCTCAATAGTGTCTTGTAATTCTGAATTTGACTGCTGTTTTTGCTTACTTCTTTCTACAAACTTGTCCAAAAATATTTTGATTTGCGCTTTTCTACCTTGCAAACATTGTTCTGTTCTTGTGTCCATTCACTCTAGGAATGAGATTGAAGATACCCTCTAGTGAATCTGTAGATCTCCCTCTCCGCTTTTTCATTGTGCAGCATTAAGAGTTAACCCTGCAGGATGGCAAGATCCAGGCTCTGATACCAATGCAGTAACCCTAGGTTTTTTATCAACTTCAAAATTGCTAGGTTAGGGTTATTAGTTCTCAAAACAACTCAGGTTTGGTGGCACAACAGCATGTTCCAATGAACAACAATGAGCATAATGGATTATGAATACCAGATCACACTCAATCAGTAAAACGACAAACAATATAAAATACTGAGTTCAAATTTGAAATTTCTGATATAAAATTCAGGTTCGAATTGTAGGTTGACATCCTAGAAAAGTAAATACAATAACAATAGTCTGATTTATAATATTTTGAAATGATTATGAATGCATAGACCCCACGTGACACTGCTACGACACCTAGGACTTGATACCTCTACTGTGGATGCCTCCAGGTGGGTGGATCTGAGCTCTAAGGGCTACCTTCACCATAGGATTGTTGTCCTCAGCGGAATTTCCACACTCCTGGATGCACAAAGATTGGAATACTACACCCAGCAGCCTTAAATCTGCCAAAACTCCTGATTGCCTGTAGTTGATAGTGCCCAGATGGGTAGGAATAGTGGTCCGTTGCCCAGAAAACCCTACTATGAACTCTCAAAAGTTGGCAGATGCCTAAATGAGGCATCTGACCAGATTGGAACTGAAATTAGGAAAAATGATGCTGCAAATAGGAAAATTGACTAGAAAGAGGCTAGGGTTTGGCATCCTAACCTTGCAGGGGACTGAGGTTTTTGTCCCAGCACACCTATTCAGGATTTCTCCCAATTTTTCCAATCAGTCTTCCATACCCTGGCACTTAGCATTCAAGCTTGTATATATAGTAACATGGAATAGGCACTAGGACCCAAAGAGGTGGACCTGCCACTTAGGCATTTCAAACTTTTTTTTATTTTATTTATTTAATATAAGCCAGCTGAAAACTAGGCACAAAATTTTGTGAATAAATTTTAACTTTATTTTACTTTAATTTATATTTATTACTATTAGTTTGTTTTTAAAAATTTATTAATTAATATATTAATTATGGTGTTAGAAAAACACCTTTAATTAGTTGTTGGGCCGACCCAGCTAAGGAAGGGACATGACACTTGGGATTCCAAATGAGCACCAAAAAGAAAGGGAACTTGAGAAAAATGAGATTAAATGAGAAAAATCCCTTAGTAGATAGCTAAAGCAAAAATCGATATACAACCCTTTGATAGTGAGACAAGTGTTGAGAAACTTGATCAGTGGGTGTCTCAAATGGAGGTATACTTCAGTTTCTACAAATTGAATCTTTGCCAACAAATTGCATTTTCCAAACTTAAGCTTTCTAGGCATACACTTACATGGTGTGAGAGTTACGCACATTCCTTAAAATTTCCATAAGTGCCACATATCTCCAAATGAGAGGGGATTTCAATGGGCTACTCAAAAAGCAATTTTACCCAATTTTCCATGAAGAAGAAAGGGTGATGCAACTGCATTACCTTAGGCCAATGCGTGGACAAAGCATTCAAGAATATACTAGTGAGTTTAGGAAGTGACCAATTTAACTGGGAAAGGATGTTATGGACTGTGAGATTTTAATGAAATATTAGGTGGGCTGTTTGCACACCTAAGAAGGCGTGTGATTATGGAAAATCCCCAAGACATTAAAACAGCACACCTAAAAAGGCATGTACTTATGGGAAATCCCCAAGACCTTGATGAAGCATGTACCCAAGCACATTATTTGGAGTTGGACAAGGAGGGAAGCTCTTCCTACAAGCAAAAACAATTGGGTGAACAGCAGCAGCATGTTGGTGGCAAAAATAAGGATAATAATAAAGGAAAAGGGAAAAAAATATCACTACTACAGTCAATCCCAATTCCAAAGACAAAGGCAAGGGGAAGCTTTAGTGTTCTCACTGTGAAAATGATGGACATTTAAAGGAGAGATCTTTGGAAGTTTTCTAAAATTGCCACCTTCATGGATGAAGAAGGAAAATGACAAGAATGTCAACTATGTGGGGAAACGGCAAGAAATTCATTGCAGCTCGAAGAATGATCAGAATTTCTCTTGTGCCATAGTTTGTAAGGATGTTCATAGCGTGGGTGATGACTTTCCAAATGAAGGGGAAGTCACTCAACTCTTCCACATCAAGATCAAAGTCACGGTAAGAAGGTGGACACTTTTTGTTGATTCATGTCCACAAGTGAATTTAACTTTCCAAAAGCTGATTGGTGAGCTTGGGTTGAAATTTGAAGGCAACCCTCATCTGTATTCATTAGGATGGTTGAAGCAAGTAGTGGACATTTCTGTTTAAAAACAATTTAGGTTTGCAGTGTGCACTTTATTGGGAGTTTAGAGATGAAGCAATGGTTGATGTAAAGCCTCCATATGTCTACAGTGTTATTTTTGGAAAGCTATACCTGTATGTTAGAGATGCTATCTATTTTAGAAGAAAGAATTAGAATAGGCTCTCTGCTTGAATTGGGAAATATTCACATTAACCTCCTATGTTGGAAATTGCAAAATCTCGATGGAAAGCACTACACAAGTCATGAGTTTGATCAATAGTGGAAGAATTGCTCTCTTGTTGTTGGACGTTATAGAAGAGCGAGGGGAGAGTCAGAAGGTGTGCTAAGAGTTGTTTCTTGAGCCTTACGGGTTGCTTTCTCGTAAAGGAATTAAGCATGAAGATCAATTCATGCCTTCTGAGGTATGTTTAAATGATTTGCCTTCCATATTTTTTGATCTTTTGTTTGCATCAGTTAAGAAATTGAGACCTATCAGTCTATCAGGTATGGTCAATTTTAGACTGTGGAACATGTGGGATCGAAAGGAGCATTGCCAAGTAAAGCCAAGTGGTATGCCAAAGAAGACATGCAGAAGTTTCCTCACTTGATGACTCCTTGAGCCTCCTTAGAGGAGAGGTGTGCTCTGAAAATCAGGTCAGAGGTGCTGGACAAAGGGATCAAGATATGCCATTTTCAATCGGTATTTTTGTTTTAGGCCATAAAAGTAGGAGAACTGTTTTTGTTCAGACAGGTTGCAGATGACTACAGAGTGGAAAACTAAGAATGGCAAAATAGCCAGTTTCCTCAGGCAGCGAATTTTAAAATTTTCTTGGCAATTTTGAAACTACTGCTCTACTGGAAGGGGCAATTACAATTCTACCACGACAAATTTGAATCACCCCAGCAATTATACAATTGCCTCTCTGTGGCAAGTGTTGATTCTGTCACACTATATACTATAGACAGCGAGTGTAATTTGACGGATTTCTTCATTTCAGTTCACCTAACTTATACATTTGTTCTTCCATTTTGGCACCTTGAGAGAGTGTATTCATTGTAAACAATGTTTGAGTGGTCAGATGGCATTAGAAACCTTCATATTGTTCATTTTATGACCTTAATTTGTAAAAGAGCAGGGTTTGCACAGTGCAGGGGCATATTGCAGGTATTTAGAGCTGGTTGTAATCATCATCGAAGCTCTACTTTAGCCTAGAGGCATTGTAGACACATGTAGAAAACTAAAATTTAGAGGCATGGGGAGAAAAATATCTCTTTTTATATTTTTCTTCCCTTTTGAGGGTTTCTCTAGATGAGAAACATGTGTCCTGGTCATTATTGTGTGTTTATCTTGCACTTTTACTTCTATGCATTTCTTATTGCTGTTTAACTGATGAATTATTCTTTAGAAAGGAATTTCAGTTTTGTTTGAACTTTGAAGGTGTTTGTAAGGTTAAGAGTAAGAATTATGTAATTGGTGAATGCTAGGAGAGTATCTCCAGCATTTTACAGATCATGCTATCATGTAAGTAGTCACATAAGAAAGAGGTGGAGAGAGGGAGAATGCCATCATATGTGAACAAATGCAATTTAGTCACTAGAATTTTTAGTTGTTTGGGTGTTTTGTCAAGATGATAGATATTATTCTAGGTAGATTCTTATTTTAGCTAGGAAAGGAAAGGATCATCCTCATTGGAAACCTTGAGGTTCTTCAATTTCTTGATTGGCATGATCTTCTTCGGCTCTAAATAAAGGTTTGGTTACAACTCACAAGTACTAGGATTTCCATTAGGAGTGACAACAATATTTTTGCTACATAAACTAATTTATCTTGAATAGTGTTGATGTGTTTTTTATGCACATGCAAACACAAAATAAAATACCTAAAGGTACCTTATCCTCTCTTGAACAAAGTTCCCGACTGCTGAAGATCTCGCCGAAGGATCAGTTAGAGTAACTCCAAGGTTCTGTTATGTAGGATCTCTACGTGTGGATAAGCTCTCTGTGGTATGATGTGATTTTGCTGGAATCACAAAGGGACTTACACTTGATGACTGAACGTCTAATTTGCTTTGAATATTACTGGAACATAGGATTTCAATAGCCTAGATTTTTAAAAAAAAGGAAAAAGGATGAGGGCGAGGAAAGGATCTAATTCTGACACTAAGAATGTAAGAGCAATGAATGACCTTTGATGAAATTTTAACTAAGTCTTGTTTTGACATCCCAGAACCATCTCCACAAGGTTAGTGCGATCTTCGGAGGAAAGCTTTATGATGTTCAGATCATCACTATAGGCATAGACACCATCAGGCTGATGCATGTCAATGAAGAAGCGACAATTGAAGTTAAGCTCAAGCTGAATGATTCCAGTTGACTACACAAGGCAAGTCTGCAATCAACAAACTGCTAGTAGTATGGATATACAAATTTCACCATCAATCAAACACATTTCTTCCACTCATCTAATAGCATGAAATCAAATCTGAGAAGTATAGAGACCATGCAAATTGTTGAATTGACGCATAGATTTCACCATTTCTTCAATGAAGTTTACAAGTCTTTTACAACAACATCTTGGCAACAATCTTTGCCTTCTCTTTCTATTCTACTCTAATTGCTATTCTATTTGCTATTAATCGTTAGCTATTCTAACCTCTATGAACTAACTATTCACCTTCTAACTATTAATGACTAACTATTAGCCTTTACAAATGAGGAGCCAGGGCTTATATAGCGCTCTCAATACAATTCAATGGCTCAGATCAATTTTAGATCAATGGCCGAGATTTTACAATGAAACCCCTAATTAGGGTTTGTTACAACCAACTCAATTCTGACCAATGAAATAATTGCATTATTTGGACACATGTCTTCTCTGGAATAATCGACCAATAGAGAACCAGGGTAGGTACATTGAAGTTTGTGCCATTTTGATGAGCCAAGTACATTGAATCTGGACAAGTTGAGGTGGACCAATCCGACTGGAGGAGTGATGACTGGGACACTGTTGTGACCATTTCACACATCGCCCCATCGCAAATGGGGACCCCCTCTCTTTTGCTTGTTTTTCGTTCGTTTTCGCTTTCGTTTTTAGGATTTTGTTAGTCAGTTAGTTGTCTGGATTTAGGGTCAAGCCTTAGGGTTTTTATTTTTGTCTTTTCAGGCCAAAATCCAGTCGTTTTTCGAGCTTTTGAGCTTCCTTTTCTAGGATGCAAATTTTGAATGCAATGAATTCGCCAGAATGGTTTAATGTTCAATTGGAATGTTGATGCAGAGCTTAAATTTGTCTAAGTGTTGAGAATGAAGTGTGAATTTTTGTCCGATTGAATATTTTGACTAAATTTTGACTTTTTTGATTTTTGATCCTGGGCATTGGAAATGATTTGTTTTTGCCTTGTGAAGTGTTAAAATGTGAAAAATCATGTTATTTTGGCCTGTAGGAGCAAAATCGCTCCTGTCCCTCAGTGAAGGACGGGAGCTCATTTTCAAATATCTCACTATTCCTGCAGAGTCAAGACGAATTTCAAATTGGAAGTGATGGAGAACGGCGAGATCTTTCCATTGAATATAAATTGAAGATTTTCATGAGCACCGAAACGCCTCCAGGAGGAAAATCGCTCCTGTCCCTCAGTGAAGGACCGGAGCTACAAATCAAATTTTGCCTTGTCCTTGCGAGATTTCGTTGACTTGATGATTTGAAGAGGTCCAAAGGAAGATGCTTTACCAAATGAATATAATTTGAAGTGCTAACGCAAAGGAGAATGGTCCAGAATGCAAAGTTCGCTCCTGTCTCTCTCCAAGGGACCAGGGCGAAGTACCTTATAGCCCCCGTCCCTCTCCCAGGGACCAGAGCGATGTCCTTCATTGAGCAAAATCCAGGCAAAAATCAAGACAAGTTTACGTCCAAAGGCAAGGAAGAGCGTGAGATGAACTCATTGAATACAAATTGAAGATTTTTAAACATCCACAAGGGTCCCAAAATGCCCAGTTCGCTCCTGTCCCTCAGGAAGGGACCAGAGCGATTTTTGTTATAATTAATTTTCTTGCCAAGTTGCGGACGATATCAAGGCATGGATGAATGGAGTAGAGCATGACGAATCCGTTGAATATAAATTTGGAACCTGACAAAATGAAATGAAGGCCACAAGAGATGGATCGCTCCTGTCCCTCTCCAAGGGACCAGGGCGATACAATGGTTATATTGCCTTTTACTTAAGTTTGAAATCGATCTAAGTCAAGACGAGGGATGGCAAGAACATCTTAAGGCATCTTCATCGAGCACAAGCACTTAAAGGTCATCACAATGAAGAAATTTGCACCCTAAGACCTAGTTCGCTCCTGTCCCTCAGGAAGGGACCAGGGCGATGTTGGATATATTGGCCATTTCATGCAAGATTTACGTAAGATCAAGGGTTTGCAAGGTCTTAGAGGGTCCATGGTGCCTTTTGAAGGTGATACACAAAGATTTTGAACGTAAAATGATCACCAAGATGTACATAGGGACCATATCGCTCCTGTCCCTCTCCAAGGGACCAGGGCGATTTGCCTTGGACTCTTCGTTTTGTTTCGAGTTCATGCCAAGTCAAATACTCCACAAGATCATACAAGGTTCGAGACATCGTTTGAAGATCACATGCAAGAGTCTTGAACGTCCAAACATCGTCAAATATGCTAAAAAGCTCACATCGCTCCTGTCCTTTGGACAAGGACCAAGGCGATCCCATCAAAGGCACTCATAATCCTTCACAGTCAAGGCAAGGCGAGGATGAACAAGGTAAAGGACGGCGTTTGGAGGACATCACAACGAAGATTGAAGTTTAAAGTTGCTAAGATTATGGAGAAAGACATGGATCGCTCCTGTCCCTCTCCAAGGGACAAGGGCGATGATCCCTCTAAATGTCCAAACACCACATGCAAACAAATGGAACGAGCATAGAAGGAACGAACAATGATGTTATTCGCTCTACAATGAAGGATCGAAGATCAAAAATGCGAGGTCTACGTGAAAACATGGAGATCGCTCCTGTCCTTTGGACAAGGACCAGGGCGATGAACATCCAAAGGCACTTAAGCACACATGCAAGACGATCTAACTCAAAGGACCCATCAAAATGATTGATATTGAACGTGGAAAGGAAGGAGATGAACGTTGAAAACATGACAAAATCATGGATCGCTCCTGTCCCTCTCCAAGGGACCAAGGCGATGAGGTACGTCCCTTTCGTTTTCATAATTTTGGCGCCAAATAAACATTTCAAATTTTCCTTAAATGCTAAGTTCGATAAAATTGAAAATCCTATTTAAATTAGCATTTAATATGGCGTTGATCATTTATTAATTATTTTGCCTTTATTAAAAAATCGAAATTTATAAATTAAAAACGAAAGGCATTTAATTAATTATTAATTAATCTATAAAAAATCGAATTGGAGCGCTTTGGCATGTAGGTCGGCCTTGTTATTTAATTAAAAATCATTTTAAAAATTGTTTTATCTCCAAGTCGGCCTAAGGGCATGGAGAGGTGCAAGCGCTATATATGGAGGGTGAAAACTATTGTTTTCACATCATTATTTTTATCCCTCTACATGCGAATTAAGGAGAAGGAAGGAAGTGCGAAGTGTGGGGTGCGAATTCCATTCAAATCCAAGGTGGCGCTATTACATCAAAGGTGGTGCGATACTTCATTTGAGCGAATTTGAGGACCACACTAGAGGCGATATTTGAAGATCACGTTCAATCCAAAGGTGGCGAAGTTGATCTTTTGAGGAGATAACTTTGAAGATCATTTATACATCAATTTTGCCTAGGCGAATTTTGTCTTTTTGCATTCTAGAGCTAGCTCTCTATTGAGGTATGGCGACCCCGAAGGCGGGAGCATCCACCAGTCGCTCAGCTCACTTTGGAAGAAAAATCAGCCGAAGGTGGAGCCAGTGTGAGTGAAGGCAATCCCAATCCTAGGAATTCAGGTGAAGGTAACCTTCGATGTGCCAGTGAGGGCAATCTCCATCCGAGAGGTTCGAAGAGAAAGGAAAGATCAGAAAAGAAAGAGTCTTCCAAGAAAAAGCAGGGTGCCAACAAAGATCAAGTACCAGGTACTTCTTCTAGATCAGAGAATAGAACAATTCAAGTAGAAGAGTCCATGGAGTCTATGGTACAGAATGACAGACAGGAGAAAGGACAGGCACAGCATGTTTCGTCAGATGGATCTCTCCAAGACTATGAGTTGGATGAAGACAAAGAAGACAATGAAATGACATCTCCTCCCAGACAAGAAGAAATAGTGCATAAAGAGATTCAAGTTCAACAGACAAGATCGAATATCCCAGATTGGTTGAAGGAAAGATTGACTAAGGTGATCGTAGTAGAGGACGAGGACAATGCAATTGATTTAGAGAGCCTTGTTGGACGCTCACATGAAGTAACAGAAAAGAAGAAGGCTACCGAGATGTCCAAGATGATTCGAGATGAGACTGGATCCAGAAAACTGCAGATAGCTACACCGGCAGCAGACAAATATGAGGGTGAGATCCTAGCAGAGGAATATGATATACAGACTTTTGAGTTAGGACCATCCACAGCAGAGCAGACTTTAGATGATGCCACCGACACATTTGAGGCATTGAAGGACAAGCTTAGAGAAGTGGAAAAGAATAGAAAGCTTGAGAGAGAGGTCGGTGCATGGAGGACATATTTCAGTCACATCAATGAACCTTTGGGACGTCAGGATCCAGTTAGATCACCAGTGCAGGCATTGCCCCTTCAATCGATCAATGAAGCAGAAAGATTCAGGAACCTGGTCCAGCGTACATGTAGTTGGATGGATAGATCTCATACAGTGGCCATAGAGTTTGTTACAAGGATGACGAAGATTATTAATCAGGCTATCCAAGTTCTTGAGATAATCCACAGATTGATGGTAACAGTAGCTGCATTTGCCCATACCAAGGACGTTATCATCCCTGTCTTGAAAGTAATAAGACATACATCCAGAAGAATCTTAGCGCAGGAGAGGATCTTGGAAGGTGATTCTCACAGTTTATTTCAGTGGTCAACCTTACTCCATATAAAGAGTGTTCTCTTCGAGGACATCAGTGTTAGATGTGGTCAAGTTGAGGAGGTGATCAATCCGATCCAGGATAGAGTATTTGAGGTACTTCGTACCATTCTTGGCAGAAGGATTGAGGTCGAGACAGATGTGGATATGCAGGAATTTGAGGATAGAATCAAGATCATCTTTTGCAAGGACGCAGAGGTTACAGATGAATAGTATGATCAGATGTATGCCACCATGCTCTTGATTGATAGAACGAAGGAACTTGAACCTACTTGGGACGCAGCTCTTCTAGATGCATTCGATCAGGTCATCCACTTAGAAGAGAGTATCAAGAATCTTCCCGAGATTCCAATCACAGAAATCGAAGGAATCGTGACAAAATTCATTGCATATGCTAAGAAAGAGAATTGGAAAGGGAATAAGATTCTAGATGAAAGGTTGTTACAGATGACATGACATCTTATTTCTCATTGGTTGATACCTCCTAGGTTTTTGTGCCAAATTTAATATTTGGCTATGTATTTAATATTGTTCAGTAAAAAGGAGGTCATTTGTAACAAACCCTAATTAGGGTTTAGGTGTCATGATCTTGTCCGTTGATTTACTTTCAATCTGGACCTTTCATTGTAACTGGGGATGCTATATATACCCCCATTTTTCATTTCATTTGGTAATAGATAATAGTGTAATAGAGAGTCAATAGAGTAATAGTCAATAGTTGATTAGAGTTAGAAGCAATTTTATTTTGTAGCAAGATTGAGTCTTGAAGAAAGAAATTCAAGCAATTGTTGTACATGATGACTTGGAAATCAATAAATTATTGAAGTTATGGTGTTTTGTTGCAAATTTCTTGAGTTATCTTCATGGTTGTTTGATACACTTAAATCGTGCTCAATCGAAGTAGTTTGTTAATTTGAAAGACTGAGTGTGAGATTTGATATTTGGTAGGATTCGTAATCCAAACCACTAGCTTCTTGCTGATTGTAGGAACGCCTTGTGTGGTCGACTGGAGAACACTTTGAGTCCTTAATCTTCAATTATCATTGTGTCTTGGATATGTACCTTCGTAGTAGTGTCCTTGATCTTTGATGCATTGAATACCATTATATTACCTTAGAAGATCGCACTAATTTCAATTGAGTTGTTATCTTATGGCAAAATTGAAGTTGGTTGAGTCTTGCCAAATCTCGTCCATACTAAGTCATTCATAGGGTTAGGCTAGATTAGACCTCTTTTAAACCCTACTCCTTTTGCTATTTTTTGAAAGTTCCTTTTTGTTTAGTAAAATCTTCGAGCTTTAGAATGCGTAAGACCCCTTGGAGGAAACAGCAAATCACATCATACCACTAAAAAAGCTTGTCCACACGTAGAGACCCTACTAAAAGAACCTTGGAGTCTACCTAACTGATCCTTTTTGCAGATCTTCAGCAGTTAGAGACTATTTTCTCAAGAGAGGATAAGATACCTATTGGTATTTTATTCTGTGTATGATTGTGTATAAAATACACGTCAACAGACACCACCTTGTCTAACACTTGCAACTTGGTTGATGTTCAATTTGATGATGCTGAGAAGCTAACTTTAATTAACTCTTCTGAGACTATTTGCTTCTCCAATGGACCCTTGCTTTAACCTCCTTTGTCTTTGATGTGCAGGATGGATGGTGTACCTTTCCTTCAAATGCTGGACTGGAAGAGGTCGTCCCTGATGATGTTGGATCGGAGAAGGCCGTCCTTGTTGATGCTGGACTGGAGAAGGTCGTCCTTGTCTTGGCTTGATCTTCTTTCATCTGCAAAAACAAATCAAAAGATGATTAAGGACATAATAAATTCATTTCAACATAGTATTTCACACCTTAAATCATCAACAAAAGATATTAAAATGAAGTTAGTTCAAGACTCTTTCCAGGGACAGGCCCTATAAGAATTTCGCCCTGGACCCTCTGGAAGGGTTAGGAGCGAATTTTGCATTCTTGGCTCAAATTGTTCTCACTTTGCAACCGTACTTGCTAGATACATACCCAAGGACGTCCTCATTCAGAACCAACACCAAGCTTGATGTAAATTTGAGGCAAAAATGGAGGTTTTAAGAATTTCGCTCTAGACCCTTTGGAAGGGTCGGGAGTGAATTTCACTTTTGTAGCTCCCTTCTTCATCATTTCATCTTGAATTCTCCTCACAAGGCAAGGAAATACTTCTCTTCTTTCATCCAACCCAAGATTAACTTGATTTTGCAAGGCAAAATAGGTGATTGAAGGATTTTCGCCCTGGACCCTTTGGAAGGGTCAGGAGCGATTTTCCTCCTCTGACCTAAAATCATCATTTCTAGAGACAACCATCAACTCAAGGGCAATCACAAGGGCATCTTTTACCTTGGTCTAGGCATAGCTTAGCATAAATTTGAAAGGAATAGGTAGGTTTTGGGATTTTCGCTCTGGACCCTTTGGAAGGGTCAGGAGCGAAAATCTTGTTTTAGGGCTATTTCTCCATCCTTTCAACTTCAAATTACCTCCAAGACTTAGAACACCTTGCCTCACTCCTCTCTAGGTCATAAAATCAAAATCTTGACTTGATTTGCAAGGAAAAAGGGGTGATCTTAAGAATTTCACTCTGGACCCTTTGGAAGGGTCAAGAGAGAAATTCTCATTTTGGCTTCAAAATTTGCATTCTTGGTGACCAAAATCCACTCTAAGGCAATCCAAATGACTTCTCTCACCCTTGTCCAAGTTTGACTTTGCTCAAATTTTGGAAGAAAAGATGGTTTTTAGGATTTTCGCTCTGGACCCTTTGGAAGGGTTAGGAGCGAAAATCACTTTTTAGGCTCAATTCCTTCATCTTAAATGGTTTTTAGCCACTTAAAGTCACTCTCAGGGGCAAATCTTCCTTGATTTAACCTTAGCCCACACTTGATCTAGCACAAAATTGATAGCAAAGAGAGGTTTTGAGAAAATTCGCTCTGGACCCTTTGGAAGGGTCAGGAGCGAAAATCTCATTCTTGCCCAAAAATCATCATTCTTTCAACTTGAAACTTCATTGCAAGGTAGAATCTCATCTTTCATCGCCCTAGGAACAAGGTTTCAAGCCCAGGAAAGGTCAAAAGGGTAGGCTTGTAAGGAATTTTGCTCTGGACCCTTTGGAAGGGTCAGGAGCGAAATTTCCTTTCCTAGCTAAAATCCTTCATTTTCAACTTTACCAAACACTCTCAAAGGCTAGATCATGTTCATTCTCCTTCTCATCATGCCTTGGACACCAAATTTTAGTCAAACAAGGAAAGAAATGCATCTTAGGAAGATTTTCGCTCTGGACCCTTTGGAAGGGTCAGGAGCGAAAATCTTGATTTAGGCTAAATTCTTCATTACTCCCTTTCAAAACAACCCCAAGAGGCAAAGACAAGCTATCTCACTTCCATCCACGCCATAAAAGATCAAGGACTTGACCTCCTTCAATGCAAAAAAATAAGAGTTTTTAGGAATTTCGCTCTCGACCCTTTGGAAGGGTCAGGAGCGAAATTCACCCTTTTGGTCTAAAATCCTTCACACTTCAATGCTTCCAAGCATTCCAAAGGCTACAAGATGTCCATCCTTCCTTTCAAGATACCCTACAAATCAAAATTTAGTCAAACTTAGGAGGAAATGAGCTTTAAGAAGATTTTCGCTTTGGACCCTTTGGAAGGGTCAAGAGCGAAAATCTCATTCTAGGCTAGATTACTCACTTTTCAAACTTCAAACCACTTCAAGAAGCAAAGTTAGACCATTTTCCACCTAAGGAACAAGGTTTCAAGACCATTCAAGGCAACAAATGAGGTTTATGATGAGCTTCACTCTAGACCCTTGGGAAAGGTCAAGAGCGAAATTCTCCTTTAGGCCAAAATCTTGCTCTTCAAAATCAACCAACTCCATCTCAAGGCAAGAACATACCAATTCACCCCCAAACATGCCCTAGAAACCAACACTTAGCCAAAATTGGGAAGGAAAAATGGGCTACAAAGATTTTCGCTCTGGACCCTTTGGAAGGGTCAAGAGCGAAAATCATGTTTTGGGTTTGATCCTTGACTTTTCCAACTCTCACCCTCTTTGGGAGGCAAACAAAGATCCTTCCTCATGCATCTCCACCTTGGTCCTGACTTTGGCTAAAGGAAAAATGAGTGTTTTCAAGAATTTCGCTCTGGACCCTTTGGAAGGGTCAAGAGCGAAATTCTCATTCTTGGCTAAAATCTTCACCTCATCCACCTTTACACACCTCCTAAGGTTAGAACATTCACAAACACCTCCACACATGCCTCAAAAACTAGGAATTTGGTCTTGACAAGTGATAAATTGAGGTGTATAAGGATTTTCGCTTTGGACCCTTTGGAAGGGTCAGGAGCAAAAATCACAATCTTGGCCAAGATCCCACCTTGGTTCACTCCATTCTCCATCAAACTTGACCAAATCAACTTCCTTCTTTCACTATCAAGATATTCCATCACCCAACTTGGTCTAGGCAAGGTCCAACTGGGTTTTCAGGGCCAAGGAAGGCAAGACAGGGAGATTTCGCTCTGGACCCTTTGGAGGGTCAGGAGCGAAATCCTCGTTTGAGGCTAGCTTTCGTCATCTTAAGATCCAAAAATTCCTCTTCAAGGCAAATATGCACCAAAACCTACCAAATCATGCCTTAGAAGCTCCTAACTTGGTCAAGCTAAGAAGCACAATTGAGGAAATATGAATTTCGCTCTGGACCCTTTGGAAGAGTCAGGAGCGAAATTCACCTTTTGAGCCAATTTCTCACATATTTTCTCCTCCTCACACCTTGGACAAACTTCATTAGGCCTCCTTTCCTCATGATCATGCAAATTTCTCCTTTAGGCTGACATATAGCTCCAGTTTTTGTGGAAAATAGGGTTTTACATGAATTTCACTCTCGACCCTTTGGAAGGGTCAGGAGCGAAATTCCCATTCTAGGCTCAATTCACCTTCAAACTGGCTTGAATTTGTCCTAGGCTAGATCTTTGATTCATCCCTTCCATTCCTTAGCCAAATTTGCTCAACCACTCACTGACTTCCTTGAACTCAAATGGGACACCACTAGCAAAACCAAGCTTAAGGAAGACCTTGAAAAACGCCCTTAACTTGGAGCATCAACTGACTCACCCTAGCTCAAGCAGAGCTTGCTATCCAGTGATCCTCCTGACAACACTCACCATGCAAAAGCTAACAGACTAAAACCAAAAAGACCCAGAAAACAAACCCTAGAGAGCAAAAAGTAGGGGTCCCCATTTGCAATGGGGCAATGTGTGAATACGTCACAACATCTAGCACCACCTTGAATAAATGTTCCTGAACATTTCAGAGATAAAGACTCAATCGACACTTAGAACCTCCGAAAAATTCAACCTAGCTTATCAAGAGATTAGAAAATGTACTCAAAGTGGAAGGAAAATCTCAAACCACATCCAGACACTTATTCTTTGATTACCCAGGTGTGTGCGAGTGTATTCATTCCTCTCGACAAGACAATCATGACCTTCAAGTTCCCCTATGATTGGCTACGTAGTTTATCTGAACCTCAAAAGCATCCTGGATAGAGCCTCACTGCCAGTCAGACGTTCATAGTCCCGACAAGGTTATCGCCACAAGCTCACGAACATTGCTCCATTGCCAGCCGGGCGTCCATAGCCCCGATGGAGTTATCCGTATATTCTCTTTAGCCAATTTTGGTATTTCATTTCATTTAATTTTTTATTTTTTATTTTTTTCTCTTTTATTTTCTCATTTTTTTCCTTTTGATATTGCTTTTTTATTCCGTCAATTCCTTTGGCTCGTAAGCAGTGAAGCTTACTAGGGTTTGCGGTTGCGGTGGCGTTGAAGTCAAATTTTAAATTTTTCACCAATCACAGCTTTGCCTGAAAACCACAATGACTCGGAGTCTATTAATGTGTAAAGATATAGTAATCAACAGATGTCGGCATCAAGACACAAAAAATGATACCCTTCCAAGTCAAATACAGGTCCTAATCAGATGATAAAACTGGAGAGGAACAACCTCGGATTCCAAACACTTCATGAATAGATATCTAAGAAATGAGTCTAACATAAGATCCAGGATGTAGCCAGTGTGGGAGAAACAACACAGACGCCTTTCTCACAAGATGGAGGCTCCCACTCAAGACACCTAAACTAAAGCAAACGACCGACGGACTGACCCAAGGCAAACAAAGCTAAGACAAACCAAAACCTAACTAAAGAAAGCAAACAACTAAACTACCTAAGCCACACTAGATCATGAGTCAAATGACTCAAGGCAAATTAAGAACAAGGCTCAAAAACTACTAAGCTAAGACACACGAAAGAAAAACCTACTCTAAAAGCTATATACAAGAGTCCCAGACTCAACAGGACTCAAAGAAGCAAAATATATACATGACTTTACATGGTTTCTCAGGTTGTGCAATAGGAGCATGGCAAACGTGATGGTTCTCAACCAAGCAAATTCATCCTTAAATATAGAAAGGCAAACTCTCACCATGCATATCTCATACTCAGGCAAATTTTCGGTCAAAATGATCAACTAGGGTAATTCATTAGGACCATGATCAATCCAGATGCAAGTTGTTTTCCCAAAATCCCCGTAATCAAAATCATAATAACTTTCAAGGCTAGGATTAAGGAAAGAGACAACCTGGCATATTTCAAGCTCAGATGGCATTGCATTGTCGGAAGCGAGGTCACCAGCTGCTTCAGGAGGTCACCATTGATGATGAATCATTCCACGAGCATTCGCATTATGTTGACCTTGATTTGGAAAGTCCTCTTGAAACAAGCTCAGTGTCCCTTTGAATAGCTCAACATCCTTTGTCATAGTAACATCTTGCATAAACCAAGCATCTTTATGAAATTTTGTGAGCATATCGTCAAAAGCCAAGCACTCCCTGATGGATTGAGCCTCAAACATTTCCTCTAGTTGATCAAAGATAATCTCAAGTGATGTCTCGTCTTCAAGCATAGTCTCAAGAGGTCGGAGCTGATGATGGATCATATCACTCACAGTAACTTGCTTATCTTGAAAAAATTTTGGTAGTGATTCCATTTGTACTTCTTCTATAAGATCCTTCAACACCTCTTCAAATATTATGAGAGTGATGAAATCTTTAAGTGCCCCTTTGAATTGTTCTTCATATCTGAGCTCACTTACGATAATTTGTAGCTCTTTGTTCAATATGTCAACTTGATTGTCTTTTTTAAGAATGCCATTTGAGACCTCTTGCAATTCACTCTCAAGGATCTCCCTTTGTAGCATAAGTGAGAATTCCTCAAGGAATGAGTCATCTTCTTCTTTGATTGCTTGTTCAACTCCTGGATCTTCCTTTATCACTACTGGAGTATCTTCAACTGATTCTTCAACTTTTGTTTCATGATATTCCTTTTCAGGTGCAAGGCATGGCGGGCTATCCACTGTAATACATTGTTCATCAAGTGCATTTGTATCGTCAACGTACAACTGATCCTTCTCACAATCAAATGCTGGAGCAATGTCCTGTTCATAGGTTCTCCTGAATTCAACTGCAAGATGTGCACCCCAAGATCTGTTAATAATACATTCTTCCTCAGACAAAGTTGGCATTCCAAACTGGTTTCTGACTTGATTGATAGCCATTTCACATACTAGCAAGTAAATTCAGAGTGAGGTGAGTTGTGAATTCTACACCACAATGGTAGTAATGTGTTCTCCAAACGCATTTCACCATTCAAAATGAGCTGACTCTCGATCATCCACAAGAAGCTTAGAAGAGGATCCTTGCTTTCTAGGACACTGAAGCTGCCTTCTTCTGTTTCTGGCCTAGGGACATCCCAAAAGAAGATTTTTCCCTGCGCTGCCAATTCCATCCTCAATAAGTACTTCAAGCAATGCATTTCATCATGTTCCTCTGTCTCGTGGGCTCGACACTGCCCTAGTCTTACAAACTCGGACAATCTGCGCGGATAAAGCTGCATATCTAATCTCCACCAAAGTTGACGAAAATTGATTTGTTGCTCCTCGTGAAACTGTTGCCGCTCCATTGAGAGATCTTTTCTTTATGATTTTTTTTTTTTTTTTTTTGGATTTTCACTTTTTTGGATTTTCTATTTTTCACTTTTTTTGGATTTTCTATTTTTCACTTTTTTGATTTTCTGGAATAAGAGAGATCTTGAATATCTCAGATTCAATTTGAATGTTCAACTGGTTCCAGCTTGATTCCTTGTTTTCGACAATCCAACTGACGACCCAGCGATCACCTTCCTTCTTTGTATTACTTCCGTAGAGTGTTTGAGAAAAGGCTTTCCACTGATCTTCCTTGGATTCAAGAGTTCGTATTCGCTCACCTTTCTTCTGCTTCAATTCTGTCGAGCGTGGAGGAGGGTAAAAAACTCTGGATATTTTTTTTCTAAATATGACTTGATAAGTTCCACTAATCGCAGCTTGAAAATGATCAGCCCTCCTTCTAGCGCCAATTATGTTGAGCGCGGGAGGAGGGTGAAAAAAGTCTTTAAGATTACTCCTGTAAATATGAATTGATAGAATCTGAAGTTTAGTTGTTTAGGCATTCATCGCGATCAGGCCCTCCTTCTAGCGCCAATTTTGTTGAGCGCAGGAGGAGGGACAAAAGTCTTGAATAATTCCTTGCGAATTAGGATCTCGATTTCATCTACTCAGCATGATAATGCTCAGCCCTCCTTCTAGCGCCAATTCTGTTGAGAGCGGGAGGAGGGTAAAAACTCCTGGATAACTCCTTCAAATGCGATGTGACTTGACAAGATCCAACGTTCAAATGCTCAGCCCTCCTTCTAGCGCCAATTCTAGAGGTTAGAATAGCTAATGATTAATAGCAAATAGAATAGCAGTTAGAGTAGAATAGAAAGAGAAGGCAAAGATTGTTGCCAAGATGTTGTTGTAAAAGACTTGTAAACTTCATTGAAGAAATGGTGAAATCTATGGGTCGATTCAACAATTTGCATGGTCTCTATACTTCTCAGATTTGATTTCATGTTATTAGATGAGTGGAAGAAATGTGTTTGATTGATGGTGAAATTTGTATATCCATACTACTAGCAGTTTGTTGACTGCAGACTTGCCTTGTGTAGTCAACTGGAATCATTCAGCTTGAGCTTAACTTCAATTGTCGCTTCTTCAGTGACATGCATCAGCTTGATGGTGTCTATGCCTGTAGTGATGATCTAAACATCATAAAGCTTTCCTCCAAAGATCGCACTAACCTTGTGGAGATGGTCCTGGGATGTCAAAACAAGACTTAGTTAAAATTTCATCAAAGGTCATTCATTGCTCTTACATTCTTAGTGTCAGAATTAGATCCTTTCCTCGCCCTCATCCTTTTTCCTTTTTTTTCAAAATCTAGGCTATTGAAATCCTGTGTTCCAGTAATATTCAAAGCAAATCAGACGTTCAGTCATCAAGTGTAAGTCCCCTTGTGATTCCAGCAAAATCACATCATAACACAAAGAGCTTATCCACACGTAGAGATCCTACATAACAGAACCTTGGAGTTACTTTGACTGATCCTTCGGCGAGATCTTCAACAGTCGAGAACTTTGTTCAAGAGAGGATAAGGTACCTTTAGGTATTTTATTCTGTGTTCGCATGTGCATAAAAAACACATCAACAAATAGGTTGGCCGGCTATCTTCTCTTTGGCATTTATATGTAGTGTGGATCCTACCAGGCCAACATCCATACTCATCAAGCTTAAATGAAAGCACTCTAGTTTTTATTTCCATCTTTGTTAGATTTGTTAGAATGATCCATTGAGGTGATTTGTCATTAACCCTTGGGAACTTTGGATGGTATAAAATATGAAAAGATTTAAAAGGTATAATTGAAACAAAGGAAACAAGAACCACCAAATGGAGGGTTCACACTTTGGGTGCACTAAAATATATGACCCTGAGAAAGTACCTCCCTCAATATATCCTCAAATAGACAATCTATTGGCAATATATAATGTAATAAAGTGACTGAAGGATACACAATGATAATCAAAGAACTTAAAATCAATAAAGAGGTGCTTGTGTGCTCTATGTAGACCATCAATGTCCATGATACATAACAAAATAATTTGTAATGTTCCCTTTTTTAGGCAAAAGTGGTTTGTGGACAATTAACCTATTTTCTGATTTTTCTTGTAAGCTAATTGGTGAGCAAGGGAGAACTCCCAAGTTCTTGGAGAGCACAGGATGGGTCTAGTAGAGTTATTACTCATGGCAATGAGCTTAGTGGGTGGTGTGGAGCCTCGTGATGCTTTTATAATTGGTTTCCAACCTTTTAGGAGCTCTCCAAACATCTTGGAGGAGTTTACTATTAATAGACAGTCACCTAATTGCTTATGATCAGCATCCTAAATCTTCAGTAAGACTTTGGTAAGGTCAGAATTGCATAGTGATATCATTTTGTCACATCCCTGTTGCTGACACCGATAGACGATTAAATAAGTAAATAAAGTAATTTGAAATGGTTTTTGAAATAGGAAAAGAGACAGAGAGAGGTAGTAAAAGAAGCATTAATGGAAGTAATTTCCTTCATTTGCCTTCATTCCACGATAAGGGACAACGTGCAATTAATAAGAGTGGAATAGGTATGGTGGAGATAGTCAAAGGGAGATGGCATCCCTGTCCATAGACAAGAAAAAGTCTGCAAGTCAAGTGAAAGAAATAAAATGTTCTAGTACAGACTATGCCTTTATTAAGGCATGGTGCCCCATGGTTCAGTCAATCACCCACGTGAATGGATAGACTAGAAATAAGGTTCGTTCCATTAAGAGGCATGGGAGCACAATGTGATGAGATTTTTAGATGGGAAGGTTGTTGGGAATTTATGGGAGGGTAGCAATCGAAAGTGAAGTGTGGGGATTGTTAGGCAGGTTGAATCTGACTGGCAAAAAGTGTTCTGCTCACAAGTAATGGAGATGAGGTTTCTTTTAACTTATCCCTCAATTTGTGCAAGGCTGACTGCAAACTTGTGCTGGCTGGCAATGGTTCTGATTTTGGCAACAGAGTGGAGCATCTCGAGAAATATGTCAATGATAGCATAGCTGGTGTGGCCGAGCTTGATATGAATAACACTAAATTGGTAGTCGATGAGGAAATTCACAAAGAATGGCGAAGTCACAGTCACATTGATGCTTTAGTCAACTGCCACGCTTACGAAGAATAGTGTGCAGAATGTGGAAGCACAGACAAGCATGTGAACTGTTTGACATAATTTCTAAAATGAAAAAAATGTGGTCTCATGGAATGCAATGAATGCAGTATATGCACAAATATATTTGTTGAAAAGGCTTTTCAAACTATCAAGCAAATGCTATTGGTAGGTGTAGAGTCAAAATCTACAACTGGTGCAAGCATTCTCCCTGCCTGAGCCACCTTTAGAACTTTGGAACAAGGTATGGGCATCCATCGATGTTAAGAGTTAGATGGATTCTTCCATGAGACAAGGGAAGGAAATTTTGAAGTAGAAGTTACAAGAATGTAGAAAGAGGAAATTCCAGGGGTAAAGGTGGTATTAGAATAAGGAATATAGGAATACTGGCACCAGGAGGAAGGACTATAGATTCAGCACCAGATGAGGAATATCATCAACTCACCCCAAAGCTAAGTACAACATATTTCATATAGTATGAGTTTGGAATATCTACTCTTCCCATTGTTATTTAGGGATTTTGAAGATTTAAATAAAGGATATGGAAAGTGATAACTAAAGTTAAGGTTATTGACTAAGTCATTTTGCCATGTTTATTATACTTTTCGATAGTTGAGAATCTTGAGATTATTTGGTATTCGATTTTAATAGTGATGAACTTATATTCATATTCCCATGTGGGATGCATAATGTTGACTAAGAAAAGAACATCTTTCCAAGGTCTCATTCTAGCTGTAAAATATGGATGATGTTAAGGTGTTGTGATCCTTTTTCTTATGGGTTCCGTTTACAAATGTTACTTGTTTTTTTGACAATAACTAATCAACTTGCTATTGGACCTATCAATTATAAAATATGTTCACTTGTGCATACAAGCATGCAACATATGAACTGATAAATATTAGTTAATGTTACTTGATTCCCTCAATGTTAAAAGGAAACCGAGAAATAGTGTTTTAATCCTCACAAAATTAATCCCATGTATGACCTCTTTAAAGTTTAGATACTTATAGATTGTAAAGAGATAATTTAATTAAGGATCTTGGCCTTGAAGCCATACTCATACATGACATTACCTTAATAAATTCTCTATTGGTAACCATTTAATATGGGGTACTAAGTGTATTGAGTCATAATCAACTCAAAATATTATAGCCAATAGCGGCTTAAGATGTTGTGTAAAATAATTATGTTATTACTCCATGGCTAAGAAGTGGCTTGGACCTTAACCTCTATCATGAAATTAGATTGTCATGTGGTGAAGAGATCCTAGCGAGTTTGGTCATAGCTGAAATGTTATTTAGGATTAGGATACCCTTATATTTTCAATAATATCAATTCCAAAAGCTAATATTCATCTTTCCTAAGGTTGATACCAATGTGTCCTTTAATTTAGTAAACTATGATAAATGAAAAATTGAACATAGTGTGGGTTATTAATAACTCTACAACTATTGTTCATTAAACCTTATCTACTAGAACATAAAAATGGGGTATGGTAATTATTGATCTGCACTATTGTTAATTAAAATCATAAGTATAGAATATTATTATTATTATCATGGGTATTTCTTTATACAAAGACTTATCAAATATAGTGCCTTAATCTATCTTGAGCATAGAGTTGGTAATAATTACACTTAAAGGAAGTTTATCATTCTTGACGTATACTTCTATGTAGTTGGATAACACACACTACAATATACATGACATACTTATCTTGATGACAATAGTTTCATATACTATGACAATGGGTCACTCAATTAGGAAAATGAACTATACAGTTAAGAATATGATTACCACTAATATTAGGGATTGAAAATCTAATATGAAAATACACGAAGCATAGTGCTCTTAATACCTTGAATGTGACATAAACATTGATTATACTTGATGCAAGTTTGTAAACGTTGGACATATCTTTAGTAATCCAGAAGAAATTGATGTGGCTTTAATAGGACAATGTCCTATATTTTTATGATGCTTGATATCATTGAACCGTTTTGAAGTGGAATGCCACTCGAAGCCTTATCGAGGCTTTTGGGACATTCTTGTATCCTATCAATATTATGACTACACAATGTATATTGATCTCTTAAGTATGTTAAAGTTGATAGAGGACTATAATGAGAACCAAGGAAGGTTTATATAGTTGTGTTGGAAGATTGTATGTTCAACAGTAAGAATCATGGCTTAGGAAAAGATACACCTATGTTGTAAGTCTTATGAGGATTCAAATACTTGTGGTATTGGAAATATTAATATAGTGTTATATTGAAACTATAAGATATATATATTGAGCCCTTTTGGGTAGAAAAACCTTTATATTAAACCTATTAGGTGAATTTTGATTGGTAGTGTTTTCTTGTGAGTTTGTGTGAACTATGGTTATTTCCAAGTTGAGTAATAAGGTTAGCCCTAGGTTGATAAAACAAAACCTGGGACATTTAAATTGGTATGTACTATGAATAATAATGGAGGACTCTAGATAAAACTTCAATATCTTTAAGGGAAAGCGGTATAGAACCTGTTATTAAATTATGGACTTATTTATGATTTTCTATTCATTGTTAAGTGTTAGTGATGGAAGGAAATACTAATGAAATTTTGAATATGGGGAATTTGAGCATAGGCATCCTTTGAGAGAATCCTTGTAAGGAGAACTACGTGTGACTTTGACCCATTTGGAAGTGGGAACGTAGGCGGTCCTTGGGTGAAGGATGCCCAAGTGACTTCAAGTCCATAGGGGTAGGGTCTAGGGGGGGGTGAGAGGAATATGTAATGTCCCCTTCTCGTTGATGACCTTCCAGTGGTCCATTAGCCTATTCTTGAGACCGTAGGCTAGGCGGAATGAAGAATGAGGGTCCAGCATTGATGAGGCGAGAACTTACTATTTTTAGTACGTCAGGGGTTGGCCATTTTGGTGATACTGTCCTACTGAGCTCTCCATGCTCTGTCACTAGGCGCGAAGATCATGATTTTCGGAGCAGTAGTTCATGACACTATTTTTAGTAAGTGGCAATATAGCATAGTTCTATTTCTGGTAGTGGACAGGGTCCTGATCCTGCAGCAGTTCAGTGGTCTTCCCGGCTCAGCTTCATCCTGGTTTTGACAATAATCAGTATTGGAGTCATAAGTGACATAATTAAATATTATTTCCTTATCCTAAGGTTTAATATTTAATTAATGTGATTAGTTACTACTGATTTATTGACTTTGGAAATAGTGCCTAATATCTCCTAAGTGCTAGGCGAATTTTATGTCTACAAGTGGACGTCAAATTATTAATGGAGATATTATTTTATTTCATCTCAAGTGTTTGCTAAGTGAAAATCGTGGTCCTTGCTATTTGGCATGAGGTTTGACTTGTGGAATGGCACCATTCTTGGGGTCCACGTGAGATGTAATGAAATGCAAATGGGGAAAGATGAATTTGAAGCATTTGCATTTGAATTTGGTGATGTGAGGTTATAAATAAGAGCCTTGGGCTCCCATTCTTGGCATCTTGAAAATTTGCATTGTTATGCTGCCGGATTGGCGTCAGAACTTTGAGGCTTCGGAGTGCGTCTCCCTAGTGCTTCCCGGTTTCGTACTTGAAATACAGTATCTAGCTATGTGTTGTAATCTACCATATTCTTAGTGCATATCTTAGTCCTTTTGGTGTTTGGCGATTTTGGAATTTGCTGGTTTGCCTGTGGCTGAAGTGCATTTTTTATCATACCTCTCTGCTAGAGTGACTGACCGTTGTGGGTATTGGCTTATTCATCCTTCCTAGTGCTGGCGATTGACACTGTAAGTTTGTGGCCTCTTTGTTTGAGCTTTGAATTTATTAGATAAAATCGAAATTACTTAGCTAGGCGTGGGGTTTTGAAGTGCATTGGGATGTGTGCCAAATTAATAAGGGAGTTATGATAGCTTGTCTTTGGTTGGTTGTCATCGTAGCTAGTCTAGTGTGGGTTTGGGATTTATTTTGGGTGTTTTGGAGAAGTATTGAGAGAGTTGTGAGCATTTTAGTGATTCCTTAGGCTGTTGGTTTTGCAATTCCAGTCTACAGATTTGATGTTAGCAGAATTTCATATTCTTATTTGGATATTCAGCATTACTCTCTTCTCATATCATCTTTATTATTGTAAGGTTAAGTAGTAGTACTACTAACCAATTTTGATTTGTAATTCTCACCCCGCTGAAAAGTGGAAGAGGCTGGCTTGCTGCCTATTATCAAGTAAATTGTAATTTCAGTCCTCCCACTGCATAAGTGGTTGAGTGATGTCTGAGTGTAATGGTCCTCCCACTGCATAAGCGGTTGAGTTGAGATTGTTATGTAATTTCAGTCCTCCCGCTGAAATATTGCGGTTGAGTGATTTGTGCCTTTGTGTGTCTCTCTTGGCTGGTTCATCGCCAAGTTTCTTGCATTCCCGCTGGATAAGCAGAATGGGTTGGCTTGCCACCCAAGCATTGTATTGTTTCCAGTTATTTGAAGCTAACGATCCCCTCAACACCGTATGCTCTCACCTTCCCAAATTGGGCACTTGGTGATCAGAAAGTGGAAGGGTTGCTTTTCCAGCATGTTTCAGTTTATGCTTTCTAACCTTAACGGGTTATCTGTTTGTTGATGACTATCGTTGGCCTAAAAAACAAAAAAAAATAACTAGGATTTTACAAGATAACTCCAAGGTAAGGGGTTGTTCCTAACTAGTCGACCTTTCCTCTTTAGTAGGCTTCAAAGGAGGCCGAATAGGTATTAGAAGATTATGAAAGAGTTAAGAAAGCGTTATAACTCGTATTTAATATATATCATGTTTTGAATGATTAGTCAGTAAAGTGAAAGGGCAAACCACCTTATGGTCAATTCATTATCTATTGAAAAGAGGAAATCTTATGTTGGATCCAAGTGATCTTATGCGGATGTTTAATTTAATCTAGACCTATAAGACTTTGTGTATGTACCCCTAGATCAGTCAATTATGATTTGTTTGTTCTGAATTAGGAACCTCTCTTCTAGTTATAGTGCTAAGCCAAGTACAGGTGCTGACTTTTATGACAATGGATGGAGGTAGGACCCTATGAGGGCATAGGTAGAGGATAGAATTCCTCTAGCACATAGACTAGTCCACTCTATCCGAGGTGATCACCGAAGGATAAAACCTATGCCCCGCTTAAGATAAGCTTATCCACTCGAGATTGACTATAGTCAAGGAGTGTACTACGTCGGTAGACTGTTAGCCGTACCACCTAGTTAGCGGATGGATGCCACCAGTTGCATGGAGGTGAGGGATACCCGTGATGACCTAGGGTAATTGGATAGATTTCGCTAGGAGCATGTAGGCCTGGGGGCCAATTGCATGCCAGTGATGGATGTCTTTGTTGCTTAGCCATCCGATGCACTACAGGGAAGAGAATTTCTAATGAGGAATAGGCAGGTAATAATTGGATAGATCTCATTGTATAATTTGGGCATATATTATTGTGGAAGTGTTATATTTGACTTGTTAGGATGAGGATAGACACCCGGTGTAGTATGGGATACATCGAACTTTGTTCTTGCTTGTTCGTTGCGGCAAAATACTGGACAAAGAACGTGACCCACGGTGTAGTGCGCAGTGCACCGACATCTCTTTTATCCAAGATGCACTATGGGCAAGTGGTAGCTAGTTGTTATGGTTATGTTAGTTCCTCATTGTGTGAATGCTAGTCACTATGTATGCGATGCCTACTGAAGATAGTCTCTATCTACGAGAGATGTATATTGAAGCTAGTCCCTATGAATATGGGATGTATGCTAGAGCTAGTCCCTTTAAATATGTGAAATAAGCCAAAGCTAGAAATCATGTATGTGATATGTATGAGCTAGTCACCATGTGCTGATGGGAAGTGTGCTCGATTCACTCTCTATGGATTTGTAAAAAATGTGAAAAGATATGACCCTCAAGTAATTGTGTATGTTGTATGTCACTTGTTAGCAGTTGGTTATTGCTATTGGGCTAGTTTTGATAAATAGACCCGGTTTAAGAGAGATCAAAGATCTTATACAAGAGGAGAGAATGAACTCCCTCTAACCTAAGGGATGAATTACGAAGCCTCTGACTTCCCTTGAAGGGCTACGTAGGCAAGGTCATCTAAAATGAACCCTCGAGGCTTTAGGTTTAAGTCTAATAGGGATCCAGACCTCAAGAGCATACCCTCCTTAAGTGCAAGCTTAATTGGTGATGTAGGTTTGTTGCCACTTTGGTAATCAAAGAAATTATGAAGATGACACTTCTAAGATAGAACAAGAAGCTTGGTTGAGTAAGTCGGTACTTGGGAATGTAAAAAAAATAAAATTGTAGTGTCCAAGGGGTGGATATTACACATTTGGATAATTTCCACAACCTAGGCAAATTATTAAGTTATTAAATAATTATTCACTTAAGTTGTCTAATGTTGAAATTATTAAAAGACGACTTAGTGTAATAATTTATCAAAAAGGTGTTATAGGTTGTGCATCAATTTGTATGCCTATCGAAAGTGGTCATTTTATACATGATGAATTATTATTTATTTTCAAAAAAGAGTTTGTGGTGGAAAGAGGGAATTTTTATATTTTTTTTATTATTATTTTCCCTCCCAGAAAGTTATAAAAAGGGATTGAGAGTTCATTTGGAGGATTAGCCATCAAAAGTTATTTTCTTTTTCTATAGGAGAGAACCTAAGTTCTTTCAAAATTTCACGAGGGAAAAAACCCCCCTAGCTAGTTAGAGTGGTTTCAAACAGAAATCACCACAGTGCCTACAAAGTGAAGTTCCAGTTTTGAATGCAATCAGGGAAGTTTTTTATGTGTTCTAAATCACTAATATTTTGGTGTTGTTTGTGAATTTTTCTAGAGAGTGATTTGGATGACTTATGGGTTGGTCGTATCATTCTCTTGCAAGCCATATACCTTCACTTTTGGTCGCTCCTTGTTGGGTTATGTTTCTGCAGTGTTTGATCCTCTTTATTTAATGTTTTTGGACATCATTCTCCTGACTTGCATGCCAAAAAGGAATCTGAAACCAAAAAAGAGCTGGTCATACATCCTAGTACAAAGCCATACTATGTTGATGAGGAGCGCATGAGTCTTCTTGGATAAAGTGCCTAGTTTCTGACCTTTATTTCTCCTTGTTTGATGGCGCCAAGGTGTTCAACCATTCCAAGTCATTTGGAGTTGAGTTTTTGGGACTTTGTGGAGTTATGTTGACTTTTTGGGGTTTTGTACCAATGCCATATTAGACCTGTGCATATCTGATTTCAGTTATCAGACTAGTAGAAACTTCTTTCAATGTGTTTTGGTGAAGTTTGGGTGTACTTGGAGGCGGTGTTTCCAGCTTAAGTTCATTGTGGTGTGTTGGGTGTGAGTTGGTTAGGTTTTATGGGTGATTGCCTTGATGTTCAGACTTATTGCAATGAGTTACAGTCTATACCAGAGCTGCAATCTGCCTTATTTCATCATCTAGAGGATATAAATATAGGAATAGGGCACTAGGTGCCATAGTCCACTCTAAAAGGTACAAGTGAATTTGTGAAGAAGACATTCTTCTATTGACTCTTTGATACTTTGGCACCATAATTGAAGCTTTTGAATGTTGAAGAATGATGGGAACTAACTGATGATAGGTTTGTACCTCTCCTATAGATTTTGGTATGGTTCTTTGTTTATTCTCATATTAAGTTTTGATAACCTAATCTGCTTTGTTATTATTTGGAGCCCTGGAGAACACCACTTTCTCTTGGGTTAGGGCCCTAATACCAGATATGTAATTTATATGGAAAATGACAATTTTTAATTGGGGAAGAAATGCATTGAACTTTAAAATGACATAGGACCCATATAAGCTTAAAATGAAATAAGATAAAGGGCACACTTAAAATAAGGACCCAAATAGAAAAGTGTTGATGTATTAAAGTAATATAGGACTCATAATCTTGAATTAGATATTAATTTTATGCTAGAAAAGGTCCTATAATGTATAGAGTAATGGGAAAATATATATATATGGTTCAGTTTTGGGTTGTTTCAGCTATCAAATTTGTTATCAGCACTTAAACATCAGTTAATCTTCTTACGAGATGTTTGTAATGCATATGAACTAACTTTGTAATACTTTGGATGTTGTACTGCTGAAGAGACTTTGTAATACTTTGGATGTTGTACTGCTGAAGAGTTGTCTTTCTATGCATTTTATATCGTAAAACTGGATGGTTTATTGCCAATTGATATTGCATTTTATGATCCACCATTTTTGTGTTGATACAGCTCGTTTTGGCATTCAACAAGTTGGTATATTGACCATTTTGATCTAAGTCAAGCTTATACATTATGCCAATGGCTTTGCTCTATATTCACACACTCCACAGAAGAGGTGTTAATTAGGCCAGCTATGTTGCTTGCATGCTTTGGTCGGCTTGCCAACAATACTTTGCAATTGCATCCATTTATATAGCTATGTGGTCAAAAGCACCATGTGCTCTCACCTTGCCCACTTTGGGATCTAGGTGATCAAAAAGTGTTGGAAGGCATTGCATTGTTTCTCATTTTCAGTTGGTGAAAATTTCCAAAAATAAAAATAGGGGTGTTTATTACATTATTAAAGAACATAATGGAGGGCATAGGGTACTTACCTAGCAATCTTGTTGATAGACAAATTCCCCTTTGAATAGAACAATCACATCGAGTTTCAGTGGCTGTAGATGAAGCATAGAAGAATTGAAAAGCTCAAGAACCTTAGGTAAATGTGTGTGCCTAAGACTCTGGTGTGATCATCAATATTCATCTATTATATCTTTAGGAGGCTATGTTGTGAACATTACTCCTTTGGTTAAGTTTGCACCCCTAAGGCAGATTAATGAGTCATAGACAGGACCTACTATAAATGTGCTAGAGATATTCAAATTGTTTTGGTCTCATTTACAAATGAATTTCTAGAATTACTATATATGTGTTAGCCAATTCTAAGCTCCATATTATATTCAGGGTGATATTTTTTATCATGGTTGAATTAGTTGGCTTGCTTTAGGGCAAAAACAACTAACGGGCATTTTCTTCCAATAATTGAATTAGTTGGGGATTTATTCCAATAAAGACAAATATCTATCACAAAGAAAATACTATAATTCTTTAAGTTGATTTTTGAGGTCCAACTTGTTCTAACTAGGTTGGTCTTTCTTGGATCTTAGTTTAGTATGAGTTGGTTATCGTGATGGTTGTGATACATACTTTTATGCTATTGTGGATTGATAAAAACTTTACCTCAATATATAAAGAAAAGGTGAATATTTTATATTAAAGATAAAGTTAGAACTTTAGATCAAGGTCATAGCATGGAACTACTTAGGGGAAAAGAATATAAGAGATTTGAGATGACACTCGTTAAATTTTGCAGCTTAGCACAGCAACAAAAAAAATGTTATCTAAAAAAGAGTACATAGAAAAGTGTAAAAATATGAGACCATCAAGACCATGTTAGGCTGTTTCCCTTTTCTCTCACCCTTCTACTAACTATGAATCTTGACAAAATGAGTGGTAGATTGTGCAAAGATATTTAGGCTAAACAAGAAGATAAGAGTCACAAGGCGCATATGCTTCATCATTAGAAAGAGTGAGATAGGCTCCCTACAGCTGCTACTTGATCCAATGGCTAGTTCTTTCCGCTAAACAACAAGATCATTATGTAGCAAGTTGATTGGATTGGGGATGGTGCATTCAGAGCTTAACATCATGATGCAGGAGCATCCCCGATTCACAGCAATCTTGCATCAACCAAAAAGATTTTTCTTTCTGTTTTGTTTGCAGTTTCAGTTTCCTTTTTGTGTGTCCCGATTTTGGCTCACCGGATCCTGTGGAGTTGGATTCTACTTGGAGACTTGATCATCTTTCTTGCTTTCAAACCACATTTCATTTGGATCACTTTCCGGCAAGATATTGCTACCAGTTTCCATGATAGTTTCTTGTTACCGGTTGTTCCTTTGTTACCGGTTGCCTGAGACCTATTCTGGTGATCTACCGGAACCCATTCTAAAGCTTGCGGAGCCTTGAGCATTGATCTCGATGTTTCTTGGCGTGTGGCCGACCTTCTACGTTTCACCCTTTGGATTTTCCGGAGGAATTCGAGAAACCGTTATTTTTTGAGACAGTTATGATCAGGTATCTATATATGTTAGAAAATCAGTAGTAATTAGGGATCTTTTTGGGGGCTTTTGGATAGAACTTTGTTTTTAGAAAGAATTCTAATAGTTTTTGGTAGATGTGAATTAGGTTATCTAGCTGCAATTCTGTGAATTGAAGACTTTGTGCTCTGATTAATGGATGTTTATTCTTCTTATGTTGGATACATTGTTTCTTGGATGACTCTTCTTCGTATCTATTAAAAGTCTTTATGGTGAAGTCGTGTATATTGCTGTAGAAAAGTTGGCTTTGAACAAATGACACAGTAATGTAGTGATATGTTAAATAATTTGTCATATAAAAAGAGGATCTTTGAATCCTCTTCTTATCTTTATTATGTTTTTCTACCTTTTAAATGCTTTCTGATTAAAAGCTTTGCCTTATTTGCTTTCGGGTCAAAAGTATTCATAATTTTAAAATTCCTTGTTGATCATTAGAAGGTAGCTACGCCTTGTAAAAGAAGCAAAGAGTGGGTATAGAAGGACCTCATGCCTATCTCAACTGTTGGTCAGATTGTTACCTTTTTGGGCATTACAATATAGAGTTAGGTAGCAAACCCTGTCAACCAAGAAGTGTAACAATTGTAAGTTTGAGTACCTTTGAGTTTGAACTATTTTTGGTCATTCATGGACATTAATATAATTTCTTTCTATTTATTTGAGTGCACTTCAACTTTGATTTGCAATAGCCAACGCTCATTGCTTTGTTAAGAGTTAAGAGTTTCATTCTTTTAGTAATTTTCTTAAACATTGTAAACACCTATAAAGCAACTTTTGTAGCTGCATTTGAAACTGGCATGGAGGATTTCATGGCTTAGAAAAAACCAGAGTTCCGTGACTCGCCATGACTCGCCAAAACTCAGCGAGTCATGGGTTGAGTGACCCTCGGCGAGTCCTGGGTGGCTCGGACTCGGCAAGGCTGACCCAACACACTCTAGGCAAAAATCACTAGAAAATTGGTTTTTTTTGCCGAGTTCAGCCGAGTTTTTGCTGAGTCCTGTCGATTTTTTGCCGAGTCCCGAGTCGGGTCAGCCTTGCCGAGTCCGCGCAGAGTCTGAGTCTCGTTTCTATGGAAAAAACAATTAAATTTTATCCTAAAAATCTGCAATTAAGTAATTGCCATGATAGTTACAAACCATAAATCCCTATTTAGCTTGGTGAATATGTTACATGTGAAATTTTGACTTAAGGAAAGAGTATTTTCTTATTAAATTTCTCAAAATTTTATATCATGCTTGGTCTAAATGAGTGTAGGAAGCTAATGGTTGGCATAAGTCAAATATTGGAAAATCTCACTTAAGGTTATATTTTGCTTCAGTTTTGGGACTCAACACATAGCACTTCTATGCTCAACCATGGCTGATAGGTTTTGCAAATATGCCAAAAATGTTTTTAGCCATTATCATAAATATTTGTCTACTTTTTTGATGAGGAAACTAAAGAATTTACTGAATTAAGTCTCAGATCTACCTTCCTCACATTCCAAAGTTACTTGTTTGAACAAATAAAAACAGTAGCTATCGGTTCTCCTTTGTCCATGGTGTTTATAAATATATCCAAGAAGAAACTTGAGGAAAAAGCCCTAACCTATGTTGGTTGCAACCTAAATGGTGAAAACGATAAGCTCATGATACCAATGTAAAAATGGCCAATAAGAAAGAGGTAACCTTGAACCCTTTCTCTCTCATTTCAACAATATATGCATCAATACCAATGTTTTTCCAAGACCTAGCTCAGGTTAAGTTCCTTGCCCTCCTATACAATTTCAGCATTTGTTTTGGAATGTATGGTTTATTATATGGGTACTTTCACTTGTCATGAACCAAAAAACCCTTCATAGCAAACCCAAACCCAATAAACAGGTTTGTTGTTTTTGTTAATCTTGTCAAGATGCTAAAAGGGTCCACTGAGGTAAAGATTTAAAACTCCTGCTTTGGAAAACCTAGGCACTATATCGACATGCCAAGCTACAATCCAAATGCCAAAGTTCGTACAATAGATTTTGTACTGTCCTTTAATGTGCAAGGCCCCTTAAACACCCTTCAGTCAAGGGCATACTAATTGCTTCAACCTTTAACAAGGTTTGACCACTATGGCAAAAGGTTACACTCAAGTCTTGAGTTGTGTGTATGGGAAAAATGATGGATTTTGCTAAACTATGATACTTGAACTAGGAAGAATTCTGTTTTGGAAAGCTTTACCATTCAAATCAAGGTACATAAGTAAATAAATAGGGCACAACTATATTATACAAAAATGTAGTCACCATAAAATGTGTACAAGAGATGGGGATGGGAATATGAATGGAGACAGGATGCACTCCTCATTTATACACCAGAGTTTCCCAGTACACATGCTTAATATGTGTGTTAAGAATATCAAGTTATAAGGTTGAAATATTGATGTATCTATATGATTCAAGAAGGAGCTTCAAATTTATTGCCAGCAATACAACTAAGTGCCACCTCTCAGTCTACCGTAACACCCAACTCATTTCAAAGGTTTTAATAATCAACAATCTCTTATTGCCTGTGATAACACCAGCCAATTCTCTATGATCTGCAGTAATCAGCCATTGGAATGGGTTCCATATAATAAGCAGATGAGGTGTGCAAATTAGAAATGAGATGAATGTGCTTTTCTCTATTCAATAGTTTACTCATCTTTATACTTCTGAAATGTTTTCACATTGAGAGCCCTCTCTATAACTTGGTTTGGTTTGCCCCAAGTACTCTCTTATTACATCAATGTGGATGCAGTTGCGACACTGCAATACCTATCCCACAATTTCACTTGGAAATCAGGCAATTGATTACCACTAATCCAATAACAGGACCCACCTACTGAAAATCATTAGAAAGCCACTTGACAAAACACATCAACACAAACCCAAAAGATACAAATAATAGTAGCAGCCAGTAGAGAAGAGAAAATCCACTGTACAAGATGTATATTAGCATATCAAAACACTAAAGGAAGCCCCATAACTTTTTAAAAATTCTGGAATTTTATACTATTTTTTGTGATATCAAATGAGATATTTAGCTTAACATTTTTTTTTCAGTTTATTGTATGTAAAAACTTACTTTTTGAATTTACAAACATTGTGATAAAGAGGCCTATAGAGATCACGATCATCCACAGCACCCACATAACTCTCAATCTCTTTCTTTGCCAACAGAAGCTCTTGCTGACGCTCTAGAAATGCTTTGAATGCCTGCCCATATAATAACAACATAAATTAATTAACTTGTAGATTAATTGAGTTCAGAAATGACTCACATTCCTCTCTACCTTATATTAAAAACTGTTATATAAATCAAACCAAAACTCCTTGGAACAGAAAAATTGCAAGGATATAACTTAAATATGACCTTCAGATCAGGGAAACCCCAAGAGATGTTAAATGAAGTAGAGGATACAGCAAAACATCGTTCAAACATATACAAAAGGCATTAATTAAACATATATTTTGAATCTCAACCTAGCACATGAAATTTGATCTTACACCAAGACAATAAAAGTTAGAGGATATAAAACTAGACACATAAGTAAAATAAAATGTAATCGTTAAATTTCAATTAGTTCCATGAAATAGATTGGTGCATGAGATATCTTCTACTGATTTTTGATGAATAAATACCCTAGTCATATAATCTTTAATTCTTTACCATTCAGAGAGTTTCACGATATTCTTCTATTGTTATTATTGACAAAAATCCCTATAGTCCTCAGATAGCCAAGTATAAAGGTATCAGCATAGCTGACCCAATGTCAATGTAAATTTGGAATTCAAAGATAAAAGGTTCTCTGTTTTCACAGCTCATACTAAAAATATTTTCTATTCTCTATTTCTACTGCCGATGATAGAAGCATCTTCTGATGTTATTGCCATGAATATATCATCATAGACATGTAGTACCCACATCCCAGTTTGACCTTAAATCATGTGTAATATCATAAGCAAAATGCAAAATAATTTAAAATCCAACTAAGTTTATTCATAGGTTTGCATAAAAATAGCCATTCATGATAGAAATGTCTTCTAAGGCAACTGCCGTGGATAGATCTTCATAGGCAACAGCACCACAAACCATTATGATCTTAAATCGCTTAATTATCTAATAAACCAACCAACAACTAATTTAAACAACATAGGGACAAAATATTCATTCATAACTTTGAACGAGAGTAACCTTTCATAATAGAAATATCTTCTAATGCCGCTGCTATGACTATATCTTCATAGACAATAGCATCCATTTGATCATAAATCGTCTAAAAGTAAAATATCATAGTCAAATATAAAACAATTCAAAAAACATTTAGGTACAAGAAATTCATCCATATCTTTTGAACGGGAGTTTGCTTGATAGAAATATTTTATAATGCTACTGCTATGATGGATAATAGTACCACGTACCAATCATCTACAGTGGCATAAGCCAACTAAAAAGTAATTTAAAGAAAGTCTAAGAGCAAGAAACTCTCAACCAGAGTAACCTTTCATGATTGATATGTATTCTAATGCTAATACTATGAATACATCCTCATCTAAACTATCATAAGCCAACTGAAAAAGAATTTAAATAGCACCTAAGAACAAGAATTATCCTAACCATAATTGACAGTAAATTTTCATAAAAAATATATCTTCAAGTAATACTGCACCATATATCTTCAAGTAATACTGCACCGATACATCTTTATAGTCAATACTACTGACATATCAATTTGACCTTAAGTCGTCTATAATATTAGGAGCCATCTAACAAATAATTTATAGAACCTCGGCACAATATTAATACTATTGAATGAGAGTAACCTTTCAAAGAAAATCACATATACCTTTGAACAGGAGTAGTGTTTCATCATAAAAATATCTTGTAATGCTAGAATGGTGCCCAAATTTTACAAGCGAACTTAAAGATAATGAATGAAAGTCACTTTACAAGATAAAAACCATACTCTGAAAGTAAAGTGACCTTTCAGGATAGAAGTATGTTTTAATACTACTGCATCTTGGTATGAAGTTGTATGGACAGAACATTAGACCTTAACTCATCTATAATCGCACAAACCAACTAAAATATAATTTATATATTAAAACATCTAAGGTCGGGAAAACCATTTATACCTTGCCTTTCCTGGAATCCACAGGAGATTTTACTATTCTCGGTATCTCAGACTTATCCCTAGATCCCACAGATGCGGATTCTTGGGCAGTTTCTTCAACTGCCAAATTCTTATCTATCTCAGATTTATCAGGGGAATTCACAGGTGGGCGTGACTGATCCATACCCATTTGGGATTTCACAGGTGGGTACGACTGAAAATCCAAACCCATCTGGGAATTCACAGGTGGGTGCGACTGAAAATCTAAGCCCAATGTCTGGGACAAATTGTAATCCAAATTTGAGCCAACAGGGGACAGAGAAGAACTCGAACTCTGGGCATGGGTGATCACAGGATTTGAAAACCAGAGCGGAGTTTCTAATTGATTTATCCATGTCTGATAAATTGTGCTTGCAGCTACAGCCAATGCTATTACGAGGATTATTTTCCTAACCATCTTCGACTACCCCTTTGAGTATTCCATGGCAATGAATCCCCACACACAGAGAGCATAAAAAACGGCGAACACAACCAGAAAAACGACATGGTGAAAACAAAAATGAATAGTAATAGATTTTAAAAATAAACAAATTAGAAATATTCACATCAGCATGTTGTTTTACCAGATAACTAACATTTTTTACCTATTAACACTTACCCAGTACTTGCATTTCCTGGAAATTCGGCCGGACCTGACTTGTGTTAAATTGCCTCTCATTTCTTTAATTGGAATACAGTTATCTACTGGAAATTACTTCAGAAAACTCGTGCTTTCCCAGCCCTACGTGGCAGGCCATGTCAGCGTTTATAACAGTTAAACCTAATTGTTGTACTGATGACCCAATGCCAGCGTAACCTGGCCATGTCAGCGTTTATGCCAGCGTTATCTGATTGTTGTACTTTGTATTTACCGTTGCTTTTTTGTACCATTAACCATGAAAGGTCCCTGATTTATTTCTTTTTGTGTTTTTTTTATGTTTTTCAAGATGTACGGGCCAGTGATATGAAGGAAATGCTTGACTTGGTATTTGTGAAATGTTGAGCACTCCACAATGCTCCTTTTTGATTGAGACCAAAGAAGACTGTTGTTAGGCCCAAAGGCAGAATTTTGATTTTTATATTTAAATTTAGATATGATGTCAAACTTTTCAAGTAATAGAGCACGTAGTCATTTTTTTATTGGCTAGGTAGTCAATTAATGGAACTTGAGTATAATGGTTTGCTTGCTTTTTTTTTCTTCTCTTTTCTGAGAAGGGAAAACAAAAATTAGATAACTTCAATCTTATCTTTTATAACATATTTAGAGGGATCAAAATCTTGATGGTGAAGGAAATCAAAGAACATACAATCATTTTTAGTTCCTGTCAAGATAGGATACTATTGTATTCATTCATTTCTAACTTTAAATTAATTTAACTAATCATTATAAAAAATTAAAAATTTTGCATAAAAATTTTATAATCTAATTTTAATTTTTATTTAATTTATTTTAAAATTTTTATTTTTCTATGTTTCTATTGGTTAGAATAAGGAAGAAAAAAAAAAAATTCAATTTTTTTTAACAACGGTCTGATTACAAATAAAATAAATATTTATTATTATTTACCCAATAAAATACTATTTTCAAAGACATCAATATGTTATATCCTTTCATTTCATATGTACGAACTGATTTTACTCTGGTTTTACTAAATATTCACTCTCAGCAAAGGAGAAGAAATAATTAGTTTTATTGGTTTTACTAAATATTCACGTTGGGCAAAGGAGAAGAAATAATTAGTTTTATTTAAAGCTCATGCCCTGGAAGCTTACTTTTCACATGGAAGATTTTATAAAGTATGAGATGAAGTTTTTAAATATCTATCCATATTGAGATTGGACATATAATAGACATATAATATAGATTGTTTAGATTTTATTTTGAGATATTTAAAATTTAGTTGTTAGATATTTTTTTTACATTAGTTTAAAGTTTTAGTTTTTATTTTATATAATTTTTTAATTTGATAAGGATTATTTAATTATTATTAGATTAATTTAAATTAATTTATGTTAATGTGTATATATTTTATTAGATTAGTTTATATTAAGTACTCTAAAATATTTTTTTAATATTTGTTGAAAGAGTAAGAATGTAATCATTTAAATTTATGTCATAAATAGTGTCTAGTTACGGATAGCATGTATTTTGAGATAGATGTAACTTATAATTGGGGTTAAACCAAGTTTGATTTAAGGTTAATTATGCTAATTCCTATTTAGAATTGGTTCTAATATGATTAAAAATGGATAAGAAGTATAGATTGAAACATTCATCAAACTAAAATAACTAATCTTTTAGAAAAAATATTCCAATCAACATGTACACCTATATCTTTATTTAAGTATAATACATAGTTCAATTTATAAAAATGTCTTTACCAATGGGCTTCCTTCACACACTATTGTTAAAAAAAAAGCAAACAGCATATATACTTATCTCTATGTCTCTATTCCTTTATCATAATGCCACATATGTGTCTATCCCCCCCGCTCTATCTCTCTCTCTGTACTTATCTATCTCTTTATCTCATTCTCTCTATCTCTCTCTAGCTTTATCTCTCCCTCTACCTCTTCCTCTCTATTTATCAATCTTTGTATCTCTATTTCTCTATTTTTATCTCTCCCTCTACCTCTCTCTATCTCTATCTCTATATCTCTCCCTCTTCCTCCCCTCTCTATCTTGATCTCTACTTTAATTTGCTCTAAACTAATCATACTAATGGCAGGAACATGATGCTTTGTGTAGATCTTGTTACTAATTGTGTTCAACCAATTGAACTACAACCCTTAAATTACAAATATAAGTTTAATGAATATATAAAGTTAAAATATATATAATTTTTTATTGAAGTTGAATGTTAATGTGATTGAGTTGATTATGGGAGCATTTCACATTCAAATTTAAAATTTTAATAGAAGATGTGAATCCTATAGTTAATCTATCTCTAATGCTTTTTATGTTGTAAGATATGATCACACATGCTTATCCTATTTTGGTGTGATTATGTCTACCCTATCATTATTTTGTCTCTTGCACAAAACTTTGATACCTAATTTGCACAATACAATGTAAATGAACACCTTTGAGAGTTTGTTGTGTTGGGATTGAATTGTTGAACTTCATTAAGCCTTGGTCAAACACCTTTTATTGTTTTCTCAAGAGTCAAAAGTTTGAAAGTTGTGCATGTAAGTATCTAAAGTGCAATGTACATTGGTGTGAATGCAAACTTTTCTAATATGACCTAATATGCTCCCAAGATGATGATTCTAAGATGATCTATGCAATTCCATATGGTGTTCATTGTCTTAGGTCTTATCTTTAAATATGACATTCAAGGTGCTAATTTCAAATACTTTAGTTTATAAGCCAATGGGAAACAATCCAATTTTAAGAATTGGATTGAGATGAGTAAAAGGTGAATTCAAACAAAGAGAATCTATTTTTAGAATCACACCTATGAATTACTCCAAGGCGAGAAAAGTAAAAGGAATTAGACTACGTCTAGAGCATTGTGTGTGAAATGGATAAAGACAAAGGAATTTTTAATAAGTGTTGTCAAGTTATATGTGAAAAGTTGTTGAATTGAGCACTATCAAACACATTTGAAAACAAGGCTCAAATGAGTGTAAAACTAGTGGGGAAAGGGAAAAGTGTGAACTTTTCTTCTTTATATTTTGCTAGGCACTTTGGCTTAGATGTAAGCTACATTATTTATGCATGTTAACGTAAGTGATACTAATTAGATAGTAAATAGATTCAAAACAATATGCATTGTGTTGCTCACTTTCTTCAATTCTTGGTAGGATTGTATCTCCACAACCTACACACATAGACACAACAAAGCATTAGTAGTACCTACACTAAACTAAGCATAAAAATTGTAACCATTTTGCATTCCATGTATTTTATATCAGCTTTGTCAATAATAATAAAAAGGAAACTGAGGATATTGCCATGGGGATGTAACCAAGTTAGACCTATGGAACCATGTAAAAGAGATATAAAAAAGAAAAGGGTTGTCAAAGAGTTGGATTCAATGTTCCCCCCTCTATATATACAAACATGAGCTAAAAAAAAGATAAAGTATGATTTGTAGGATTGTTGAGGAGTTACAAATAGTATAGCCCCTTAGTCTACACAACATGAAACTAATCAAAAGCTTAAAATTAGATCCCCATACATAAGTGTAGTACCCTAAGAAAAATAAAAAATATTATCATCAGTAAATGAACAAATTATTGGAGGGAAATTTGATGGCTATAGCGCAACACAAATTAGGGCATCTCGATCCTACTCGTGTCCTCCTTCCTCCAATTCTACTTGGTCATGGAAACATAAGACGGTTTTTTCTCTACATGTGGTGTGTGATTGATGTTGCAAGTGTGTGTGGCATGGTTGGTGTTTGTGTTTGTTATTGTGCGAGGCTTTTCAGGGTGTTTAGGGTGTGGCGAGGATTTATTGGGTACAACAAGGGTGCATTTTGTGAGAGATATACCTTCTTTTTGTTGCTTGATATTGCCTCAATTAGAGGATCAAGAGTTAAAGAAATGGTATCATTTTGTGAGGTTTTGATGGGTTTGAAATGTGCCCATCTATACATGTGAGTGCAATTAATTTTTTATATCAATACCATGATTAGGGAGGGCCCATCTCAAAATGGAGGTCCTCAAATTCCAATGCTACATGATTGATTTAGTTATTCAACAAGACTTGATGGTGAAGGATGTCAACTATTTAAATAATCATGTCTTAACTTGAAATTTTAGAGGAATTCGGGTCTCCCTTCCCTTTTTCAAATACTAGGCTTGATAAACATGGAATATTGAAGATGATATGAAGGTGATGTTGGCAGCTAATAATTATTTCATGGTGGTGTTTTCTTGCATAGTAGATCAAAATAGGACCTTTGAGGGAGGTCCCTATTTTTACATCCAAGTTGTTCTATTCATCAAGTTGAGACACAGGGGGTTTAATCTTGTGGAGGATCTTTCGTAAAGGGTTCTTGTTTGAATGTAGCTCCCTTGGCTCCTACTAGAATTCCGGATGAATGATATTATATGTATGATTGCTTTGTTGCTTGGCAAGTCAAAGGGGTCATCACTATAGACACTAGATAAGAAGGTAATTTATTATGCCCATTTTTGTCTCGAGACTAATTTAAATAATCTATTGTTGAGTTCTCTATAAATTCATCTTTTATCCATGTCATGGGTTTAATAGCTTGATTATGAAGCTCTCTTGTTTTGATGTTAGGTCTTTCCTGAATATAGGAATATGTAGAGGAAATCCTTGAAAGTTAACCCTACAAGGACTTCATCTAATGTGCCTCCTCACTTAGTGCCAAAGTTAGATAAGGGGAAAGCCCCTGTGATAGAAGGGGAAGAAGATAAGGATGGCTTTATTCTAAAGAAGTCCCATTATAAGGGAAGAGGGAAGAAGAGAAATCTCAAGAATATATAGGTTGAGGGGATATATAAGTGTTTCGATTTTTTGAAAGACTTTGACCAACATGAGGTGATACAAAGGGGTTGCAATCTAGAGTAGGTCCTTTAAGGGTGGACTAGGTGGTGTCTAGGGAGGATGTTATTCAAGACAATTTACAAGTCAAATTCATGTGGTTGGTGATCTAGAGCCAACTACTAAAAAATATTTGATAGAGGGATAGAACTTTGTTGTTCTTGCTCGTTGACTAAAGATGGAGAATCTAGATCCAAGAAAAAGTAGTAGAGCCCCACCCACATTAAAGAACCTTCAAAGAGGGTGGTCCATAGAAGCCTCCCAAGGTGGGGTAAAAGAAAGACCATGATAAAATAAGGTAAATGGGTGATAATTTGGTGGAGCTAGGATCAATTAGGATCATTTATTCCCATTTCTCTAATTCTTAGAGATGATTTTTGTTTTGTGAATGCAAGGGGGTTGAAAAACATCCCTATATAAAAATTTGTTCATGATTTTATTAGAGTTCATTCATTAGATGTTATATTTATTCAAAAGTTAAAGTTGTTTGCGGAGAGCACATTCAATATTATTTCTGAATTGTGGTGGAGGGTTCAGTGTTAGTGCATTGTTGTGCAGTGCAATTTTGACGTTTTGTCTTTTTATGGGACATGCAAGATCTTTCCTCCATAGTGGATTTCTTTTTATGTCTCTCGTTGCATCTAGTTTTGATTCTTGAGAATTTTTGTTGTTCACCAATGTGTATACTCTGAATCATCTTCTTGGTAAATCTTGGCTCTAGACTCATATTTGGTATATGCAGCCCCTAGCTCCTATTATCCATGGATATTGGTTGTCGATTTTAATGCTATTATCAATATGTAAAAAGAGGGGGGAGTGGATAAGCTCAATCCCTCTTCTCTACCATTTAAAGATAATATTGATGTCATGGAAATGGGGACAAGGAAACAACAAAGTTGAATGTAAATAAGTTAGTTTCAACCATAAAACCAAAACAAAGAACTAAAACCCATTCCAAACATATCAAAAGAGATTTCAAAAAGCATGAAAGAAGTTTAACAAAATAAAAGAAAGGAGAAGAGCCTCCCTAAGATGCTTCCATGATGCCTTTTGATGCTCCTCCCTTATTTATCCCCTCTCCAAGTCCCAAATGAGTGTAGCTCTCGGCTTTTAGCACTAGCCATGGATGCCATATGGAGATTCAAGATGGTTGAATATGATAAACAAATGCTATGCAAGTGTAGATAGTGATGTTATGAAAAAACTCTATGCTAATACCAGTATAGCAACAATACTCTAATGCTTCCTTCTTTGCTTGAGGAGAAGGGTTCTATTTATAGAAGAAATGGGGAAATGAATGGTTAAGATTAAGCAATCTTAACAAGGGTTAGGATTGAAAGATATTCAATCCATGTGAAACTTTCAACCCAATCCCATGTTGACAAGTGTCACCATGAGGAGGCTTGAGAGGAGAGATAAGGAGCATTAAATGCTTGAGGGGACATGATGGTTACCCTGGGGGTTGGGTTAGGGTTAGGGTTAGGTTAATGGATATTTCTTTTAGCCAAGGGATAAATGAATGTGCAAGGGTTAAATGGTTACCTTAGTCAAAGAAATAAATGCTTTGAAGAGACCCATGAGTCAAAAGGATGGTTAAGTTAGAGGAAAGTCTCTAACCAAAGGTAAAAGGTGAGTTAACCATAAATGGTTATGTAAGAGCCTTTAATGGTTTGGAAGACTTTAGAGGTTAACCATTTGAAGACATAAAGCCTTTAAAGGTTATTGAAGACTTTGAAGGTTTTTGAGAAGTGACTTTCTTTTATTTAGGAATGTGACAATGATTAGGATAGGATTAGGCTAATTAGGAGTTAGAAGAATCTAGAAGAGATTTAGGCATGCAAATGGATTTTGTAGGAGAATGCAAGTGGGAGGAATTTTGAGATTTTCAATTAAAATAAAATCATTTATTTCAATTAAATGGTGTAATTTGCATTTGGATAGACATTAATTAAATGTGATTATTAAATCTTAATTTATTTACATGAGAAAAAGGAAGATAAAGCATTTAAATGCTTGAAGACTTTGAGGGAAACCATTAAAGGCTTAAGAATACTCTAGAAAGAAGCCATTAAGTTTGAAGACTTTAAGGGAAACCATTAAAGGTTTCAAGTGGGTGAGGATAAATAGGATTTTAAATAAATAATTTATTTATTTAAAATAGTTGTGCAACTTGCATTTGTAGGAAAATGCAAGTGGGTGGAGGATAAAGGTGATTTAAATAAATGTTAATTTATTTAAATGTGAGAAATGGGATTTTGGGGGATTTAAATAAATATTAATTTATTTAAATGTGAGAGAAGATTTAATTAAACAAATATGATTTATTTATTTAATTAATGGTCTGAATTTGGTTAAGTGAATTAAATCAAATAAATTGAATAATTTATTTAATTAATAGGAGAAGAGGGTTAAGATGAATTAATTAAATATTAATTTAATTAATTATTGATTCATGGTTAAATAATCAAATAAATACTAAATATTCATTTAATCAAGTGGACAGATTTATGTTACTACATTTGCCCCTCTTTGAGACAATGCGGTTTTATCGCGTCGTTTCAAAGAAAGAAAAATAGGTGTGAAGAAATATGCCCCATAAATGTTAATTTAGTGGGTGGTATGCCCCCTCGAGAGATGGGCCAAATTTTTTTGAAAAATCGGGCGATCTCTCGAAAAAAACGAGAAGTGGAGGGGAGGTAGAATAAAAGAAATTATCAATAACGGTGAAAGAATTGAAGAAAATAGAGTGAATACGGAGAAATGGCAAGCCAGTGAGTACCCGTAGGTTATGCAGGAGATACGGTGCAAATGTGGTGTTGTGCTTTTGATTGATGCTATATAATTGATCAAATTGGTTGGACAATCTGGTGCAATTGGTTAAATTGCCCCGGTGGAGTCAAAGCATGACAGTTGATGTCAGTTGTTCGCTTGGACAGGATAAAGTCTGAGTAAGTGAATCAAAGTGACCTGTTGGTGACTTAAACAATTGATGTAATTGTACAATGAAGTCAAGGTATAGGAAGCAAAATACTCGTTGAGACTTAGACAATTGATGTAATTGTCCGTTATGATTGTGTTTGATTGGTTGAGCAATTGATAGTGTGTGCGTGTGATGGATGGTTGTGGTGAATCATAGCAGCCCTATTGAGACTAGGTCATTATGATAAATGTCTGATGTAGTCTAGGATTACCATGATCGATTACCTGTTGAGACTCGAAGATACTTGATCAGAGTATCTATTGATAGTCTAGGTGTGTGTGAGTCGATGTACCTATGCAAATAGAGTAACTGGCTTGATTATGTGGATGACTGAGGATGGGAAGCACAACCCCTCATGTTAGAGATGGATGGTGATGAACGTAGCTTGATTGAGTTGATGGGAAACGATGAAGGGATTATGATAATGTTGATGATCAAGATAGGGAGGGTGAGGGGGTGGATTCAATGTTAGATAGAAGATATGGAGGACCTATTCCTATGGAAGAAGAGTGAAATAGAGTATGCACCCATTGTCATTACTATGTATGAATGATATGCAACTATTTATGAATGTATGGATGGATGGAATGCAACAGAATGCAATATATATAGATGAGATGGAATGACGATCCATAGTGCTTTATTTTCATCATTGAGCAAGGGTAGTATCAATCTTGAAGGAGGCAGTAGGAACCAAGTTTGGAGCATTGTACCTACAAACAAGTAGCATAAATAAAGAATAAAGAATATGGACCCTCCATAATGGTTCATGCTCATATGGTCGAGGTATACACTGTAGTCAGCAAGCCATAGTGATCCATGATTGTATTTTGCATAAGATCACGTAGCTTAGTGAACTTTCCATGTAGACACCATTAGTACATGCCCCAAAACTTCATTGGAATAATTCGCAGAAGACATACAAATAAAACGATACTTAGGAACCATCTCGGCCACTCTAATCACTTGTGGATATCTCGGAGTAGCGTAGGAACCTGATATAAATGAACAAATAATGTATCAAACTGACCAAGTACTTGATAGCTTAAACATAATTTTCTTGTCAAAGAAAATGTCATCTTTGTCTTTATTTTGGTAAGGAAGGATGCATCCTTGTTAAGATAGTTGGCGTGTTGATGTTGATTGTTTGGTTGATTTGATTTAGTGGTCATCGTTTGAGTATTTCACAATGTTTGTTTGGTATCTGCTTGGATGCATATGTACAATGTGTTTGCCATGTTTTTGATTGATTTTTGATGTTTTTATGATGTTTTTTGGATTTTGTGTTTTTGAATGTTTTTGGAATTTTGTGAGACAGTTTTTCAAATGTTTTTAAAAAATTTGTGAGATAGTTTTTTGAATGTTTTTGGAATTTTGTGAGACATTTTTGAATGAAGAACTCAATGAATCACAAGTCATGCAAAATCCACTTCCATCGATAGGTTTAAGAGCATTGCCCCCAGTTTAGACATGACTATGAAAAAGTGGGATGCAAGACGCATGAAGTACTATCCTTGATTGCAAATCAATAACAAGCCATGGTTTGACTGATGGATGAGTGGATGCAATGAATGTGATCACAACAAGTCTAAAAGACAATGGAGCCATAACCTTTATGAGTGGCGCATGTTTGACAGGCTTTCACCATCGCACTAACCCAAGGTGCCACCGGAGTGGTTGTTCACCATTTGGATGCATGATTTTTCTTTACTATTTTGATTTTTTTGTTTTTTTTCTTCAGGACATTTATCTAAATGTTTTTGGTGTTTTTCTGGTGTGTATGGGAGCCTGATGCTCTAGACAACTTATGTATAAAACCATTTGAGATGCATGTTGTTGATCGGATCTGCTAGCGGTTCTTCTTCTGAAGTAGCCAACTGATATGCCCCAAAACCAAATACAACAATCATAATATATGGACCCAACCAGTTTGATTCAAACTTTCCCTGATGTTCTCTGTTTGGTTGGTTACAAGGATTCTCTCGAAGAACAAGATCACCTACCTCAAATGTACGAGGTTTAACTCGATAATTATAGCTTCTGCTCATACGCTGTTGATAGGCTTTGAGGTGATTGTATGCAGCTTGTCGTTTCTCATCAAGTATCTCTAAGTCTTGAAGACATGAGACTCGGTATGCTTCATCATCTATGAGATTATGCAAGGAAACCCGTAGAGATGGTATCTCAACCTCAATAGGAAGGATGGCTTCTGCACCATAGACCAGCGAGTAGGGAGTTGCGCCTGTAGGGGTTCGAATGCTAGTTCGATATGCCCATAGTGATGGATTCAATTGAACATGCCAATCATGACCGACATCATTGACTGTCTTCTTGAGGATTTTTAATATGTTCTTGTTTGATGCTTCAGCCTGACCATTTCCTTGTGGGTAATAGGGAGTGGAAAAGCGGTGTTGGATGTGAAACTTCTCACAAAGTTCATGGACATCCTGATTCTTGAAAGGAAGACCGTTACTTGTGATGATGGACATGGGTACACCATACTGGTAGATGATGTAATTAAGGATGAATGAGGCGATCTGCTTATCGGTGACTTGGGTAAGTGGAACAGCTTCGATCCACTTTGTGAAGTATTTGATGGTTGTAATAATGAATTTGTGGTCGTTGGATGAAGATGGATGGATTTTACCCACAAGGTCAAGTCCCCATTGACAAAAAGCCATGGTGTTGTGATTGGTTGCAATTCCTATGCTGGTCCATGTATCAAGTCTCCATGAACTTGGCATTTCTTGCATTTTCGGACAAAATAATAGTAGTCTTTTTCCATGGACGGCCAATAGTATCCAGCGCGTATGATCTTCTTAGCTAGTGAAGGACCTCTTGCATGAGTTCCACAAATTTCTTCATGTACCTCTTCCAAGGCCTTTGTTATCTCATTTGGTTCTAGACATCAAAGGAGAGTACCATCAAGACTTCATCGGTATAGGGTTTCATCAATAATGGTATATCGAGCGGTTTGGCGAATGAAGGTTTTACGTTGGTTATTCGATTGGTTAGGAGGAAGTGTGTGATCATAGAGGTAGGTGTAGAACTCACCGTACCATGGCAATTCAGAACCGACAAGGTGACATATCATCTCAGATTTGGGGATAGCATAAGCGGGAATCCAAAGATGTTCTACCAAGAACTCGTAGCATGTTGAATTATGTGGAAGATCTAGGAGAGATGCAATGGTAGCCATAGCGTCAGCAGCTCAATTCTGATCTCAGGGTATCTGCTCAAAGGTGATAGTAGTAAATTATGCCTTTAAACTGTCCACCATTTGTTTGTACGGTATGAGTTTGTCATCCTTGATATGATATTCATCTGTTACTTGTCGGATGACCAGTTGGGAGTCGCCATATATTTGTAGCTCTTTTAACTTCCATTGGACGGCTAGTCAGAGTCTTGTGATCAAGGCCTCATACTCAACTATGTTGTTCGTGCATGGAACTGTAAGACTTTGGGATGTTGTCACCTTGAGGTGTGATAAACAGAATGCCTGCCCCCGAGCCATGCCTAGTGTATGAACCATCAAAGTATAGTTTCCATGGTTGTGCTACTCTGATCATGAATATCTCTTCATCTGGAAAATTGGAAATGAGAGGATGAACGCCTATGAGTGGTGCATCGACCAACTGATCTGAAATTACTTGACCCTTGAAAGCCTTACGGTCCACATACTTGATGCCAAATTCACTTAGAATCATCACCCATTTGGCCAAGCGACATGTCAATGCTGCTTTGTTGAGTAAGTACATTAGTGGATCGATCTTGGCAATGAGTTGTACTTTATGTGTTAACATATAGTGCCTTAGTTTAGTGGCTGCCAAGATTACTACTAGGCAAGCTAGCTCAATAGGGGTGTAATTGAGTTCATAGCCAAGCAATGTGCGAGAGATGTAGTAAACAACACACTCTTTCCCTTCTGCATTATGTTGTGCTAGTAGTACGCCCAATGTCGTATTTGTTGCTGAAATATAGAGTAGTAGAGGTCTACTTGGATCTGGTGGGATCAACAATGGTGTATTCATGAGATAGTCTTTAAGCATCTGGAATGCTTGCTAGCATCTGGTATCCCATTGAAAGTAGATGTTTTTGTGTAGCAGGTGTGTAAAGGGGTGACATTTATCTGCCAGTTGTGCAATGAATCTTCGGATGGATTGTAGCCGCCCTTGTAATGTCCTTAGCCGATTGATATTCTTTGGAGGTGGCATGTCCATGATTGCTTTGACCTTTTCTGGGTCGACCTCAACGCCTTTGCTTGAGACAATGTATCCTAGAAGCTTCCCTAAGGTTACTCCAAAGATACATTTCTTTAGATTGAGGCGAACATGATATTGTTCCAGTCTATCAAAGATTTTATCTAATATTTCCAAATGACCTTCTCTTGTGAGTGATTTTGCCAGTAAGTCATCAACATAATCTTCCATCATGGTATGCATCATATCATGAAATATGGTTGTCATTACTCTTTGATAGGTCACTCCTGCATTCTTTAGACCGAAAGGCATTACATTCCAACAGTATGTTCCCCATGGATAGGTGAAGGTCGTCTTATGTTGATCCTCTGGTGCGTTCTTTATCTGGTTGTACCCTGAAAATCCATCCATGAGAGAGAGCATGGCATGTCCTGCTGTTAGGTCTACAATCATGTCAATGTTTAGTAGGGGGAAGTCATCTTTAGGACATGCCTTGTTTAGATCTCTGAAGTCAGTACAGATACAGATGCCCCCATTTGGTTTGCCGACGGGCACAATGTTGGATATCCAATCTGCATAATCAATTGGTCTAATAAAACCAACATCTAGGAGTTTCTTAAGTTCTGCTTTGACTAGTACCGCAATCTAGGGGTGCATCTTGCGAAGCTTCTTCTTGACAGGCTTGGCTCCTTCTGCTACGGTGAGGTGATGCATGACTAAATCAGGATCAAGACCAGGCATGTCTGCATATGACCATGTGAAGTTGATCTGGCATTTCTGGAAGAATTCGATAAACTTAGGTTGTTCCTCTGGAGTTAAAAGAGATGCCAGATGTATGTGGTGAGGAGTTTTAGGAGTCCCCATGTTATATTCTTTTGTTTCCTCAATAAGGATTGTTGATCGTTCATGTTGTGTACTAGAGGGGAGGATGTCAAACCTTTCATCCTCCGATGCCTCAGAGAGGTTTTCACCATTGGATACACTCTTTCTTTTTACTTTTGTGGGATCAAATAGTGCCACAGTGTGGTTTTCACTAGAAGATCCATGTTTTATTGTTATATTTTTGCAGCTGAAAGGTTTGGCATCCCCCCCAAAGTATGTTGTGCTATTAAGTTCAATGGTGAACCCAACTTTGTGATCCCCGCTTGGTATGTTATCTCGTAGGTCCAGAAAGTCAATGATTGCCTCATCGTTTTGGAAGTGGTCAAGACATGGGGGATTAGGTTGGTTCCATTCGATGAGTTTAGGATGTTTAATAGGCATTACCTCATCGATTAGGTTAAGTTCATAAGAGGTGTCAGTGAGGGTCAAGACGTGGTGAAGGTCATTGATGGTACTCTCCCTGTCAGATTCAGGCATAGGATGTGATGTAGGGTCTGTGGAAGATGTTTCCAGTTCAGGGTCCCAAGAGGTCTTTATCTGTGCTTCTCCGTAAACAGGGATTTCTTTGTGAGGTGGAGGTGGAGATGCGTCTTCCTCATCTGAAGTATTGAGATGTACTGAATCAAATTCCCACTCATGTGAGTCGGTCTCTGAGTCACTTTCCAGTATCTGATTACTATACCATACTGGGATGTCCTTTGAGTTAAACAATGCAAGTGTGATCGATTGATGTACCCTTGTAGATGAAATGATGGGTGCTATAGGAAAGATTATGGGGATCAATGAATCCAATATTGGGAGTATCGGCATTGTTGAATCTGCTACTTCTGATGGAATTGTCGGTGTTGTCGATATTGTTGGGAGTTCTGATACTGCTAATGGTGCTATTGATGCAGTTGTTGCTGCTGATGGGGTTGTTGGTTTGATTGGTGGGATGATTGTTGTTGCGGTTATTTTATTGGTGCCATGGGTATAGTGGGTACTGCTAGTGGGATTATGTGTTTTACAGGTAGGATTATTGGTGTTGTTGGTATTTGGATTGGCGTACTTGGTACTACTGATGCTACTGATGGGATTGTGGGTGCTATAAATATAAAGAATTGATTTGATATGAACTGTTTATATGAGACTGATGTTGATATGAGATTGATACAGAGATGCGATATGATAATGCCCCCCTCAGGAGATTGTTTGTGCACTAAAGGCATGAATGATATCTTGAAAGAAGAAGAAAGATATTTGAAAGCTAGAAGAATGAATAGTTGATGACATGCATGTGTTTGACAAGATTGATTAGATTGATATTAAGTCTGGTTTCAGGAATGACACCACTTGTATAAGACAAAGATGATCAAAGCATCTGGTTTCAGGAAAGATATATCCTGTATAAGACAAAAATGATCAAAGCGTCTTGTTTCAGGAAAGATACATCATGTATAAGACAAAGATGATCAAAATGTCTGGTTTCAGGAAATATACATCTTGTATAAGACAAAGATGAGCAAAGTGTCTGGTTTTAGGAAAGATACATCCTGTATAAGACAAAAATGATCAAAGCATCTGATTTCGGGAAAGATACATCCTGTATAAGACAAAAATGATCAAAGAGTTTGATTTTAGGAAAGATACATCCTGTATAAGGCTTGATCAAAATGTCTGGTTTCAAGAAAGATACACCTGTATAAGACAAAAATGATCAAAGCATCTGGTTTCAGGAAAGATACATCCTGTATAAGACTTGATCAAAATGTATGGGTTCAAGAAAGATACATCATGTATAAGACATGGTATAATGGATTAGATGAAAAGGTTGGATAGAATTGATAAGATTGGGATCGAGTCTGGTTTCAGGAATGACACCTCCTGTATAAGATAAAGATGATCAAAGCATCTAGTTTCAGGAATGATATATCCTGTATAAGACTTGATCAAAATGTTTGGTTTCAAGAAGGATACATCCTGTATAAGACATGGTAGATGAGAGTTGGAAGAATGATGAAGACATGAAAGTGAATAAAGATTTCATGATGATGTGATGGATGCAAGATGAATGTGACTAGATGATGATGATGATGATGATGATGATGATGATGATGAGATGTTTATTGAAAATGAGATGTATGATATGAGATGTTAGAATGTCATACTGATAAAGATAAGGCTAAATAGAACAAAATCTAGTAGTCATACTAATCTATGTCATTGTTTTGTTTTGTTTGATGATTGATAAAAATGTTTGGTTTCAAAGAGTGAGTACCCCGTATAAGATTGATCTGTCTAGTTTCGAGTGTACCCATCCCTGTATAAGACATGTTGATGTCGATAGATTTTGAGTGATGAATTGATTAACAAGACATGTGATTAGTTTGATTGCAGATTTTGAGAGTCTTCCCTATTGTTGAATTGATGAATGAGCCATGCGTTCATGCTTTGATTTTCAATTTTTATTTGATTTTGTCGATTTTTTATTTTTTATTTTTTTTTGGATATTTCGTTTTTTTTTTAGTTTTTTGGATTAGAAGAAAGATGTATTCGGTTTCCCCAATGTATAGAAAGATAATAAATGGATGAATGAACTGTTGATGAGGATTCCCTTGATGATTAGGGATCTTCAGCATTTGTGCCTCCTTTAAAGGCCTCATGAAAATCATTGAGATTTCCATCCTCCTCTTTTTCGATCTCTAGTTGTCTAGTTCTTGATCTAGTGTGAGCCATTTCGTTTACAAGTTTTTGTTGAAGTTTGGTGAAAATTATGATCAGTTGGTGATGGAACGAGAGATATATGTTTGGTGAAGTGTTTTGCATATAGATCTCTAACACTAAAGGTAGATGTTACCAAAGTCCTTCTATGAATTGCTTGTTGTGTTTGTTGACAATGTTTGATATGATAAGGTTTAGAGAGGCTTGAGATGTATTACAGACCCAACTACCTAGTAATGAGAGGATGCACTCATAGACTAGTTTTAACCGGCGTAGAAATGTCTCTTAGAATGAGTTTACCCTAGATGTAGAGACACTCTAAAAAGTGATGTGTTGTGTTTGATTCAAGCAATATCTAATGAAGAACTTAGGACATGATCTCTTTATGTTTTGAGAGTTGGAACAGATTAATGATGTGTGTGAATGTGAAAATGGATGAAATGTTAACTTCAATAGAAAATCTGTGTCACAAAAGGAACAAACTCTTCCTCTTCTCTTTCAAGGGTTGGTGGTTCTTCCCCAACTGAGTTATATGTGATGCAAATTTCTGGAAAGAAGGCAGGATTTATTTTGCCTCCCTTGTTTTTATGATAACTTAAAGCTCTATATTGAGTAAAATCTTTGTGGTTTAAAGACTCTTGATCAAACTCGTTGGATTTTCCTTGAAGATATAGACGCATGTGACGTAAGAAGGTTCTATGTGAGACAAAGATTTGTCTATTAAGATAGAAGAATTTCCTTCTTTTGATGAAAGCCTTTAAGCTCAATGGTCTTTTCTTCAAATTGATATGTTGATGAAGATTCTTCTTTCTCAAAATGTGAAGAATGGTCATATAGTTTGATACTTTGTTGTTGCACTTTATTTTTTATCTTTGTTGGTATTTGAAAATGTTTGTGAAAATTTCATGTTGGATGAATACTTGTTTTGGAATCGTATTTTTTATTTTTCTTTGACAAGAAAACAAAGCAAGCACACAAACACAAGAATGTTGTCTTAAAAGGCACAAGTAAGTGTGGGTCTAGATCAACCCAATCTTTGGACTTTTATGACCCTTTCTTTCCAAATGTTTTTGAGTATATTTTTCCAAAAAGCCTGAAGTTGGCTCAGTTTATTATTGGTCTTGACACAAAACGAAGACACTTCAAACACACTTTATCCCTAAGGTCAAATGGCCAGTTGTGATAATTTCAGTTCACATCTTGATATTTCTTCAACTTTGGTACTACATACCTTATGAATCCCGCCATGGTAGGTAAGGATGTGATATACTAAGTCTTGCACGAGCATAACAAATAGATGATCCCTATGATGGGGGAGTCACCAGTTTTATCAGGCTACAAGTAACCTTTCAAAAAGCTATGTTTCTACTCAAGGAAATATGTATGGTGAGTATCTTGGGAGCAAAACCTTCTATGCTCTTGCACTGAATTTATCACAAACATCCTCAATCAATAGAACGAGTGGGTTTCTACATAAAAAGGTGTTTAGTAATTTTTGATGTTTTTGGACATAAGTTCATTCTGCAGTGACTCACTTAAGAGCCTTGTAACTTGTGGTGGGGCCCATTTGTCCTTTCAGCAAGTTACACTGTAGGAACAGCTATACCCAAGGCCATAGCTTTCGCTCACACCTGATTTCTATAGCGGCTCAAAGGATTTACCGCACAAGGTCGTTCCCAAGAGTGATGTGTCTCTTGGCAGATGTCTCTTAAAAATATAAACTTCGAGTGTTACTAACACTTTTCTCTTGCACCTAGGACCACGAAAACCAAGGGAGAGGATAGTGTGTGTTAGAAGTAGGACCACTCTACAGATTTTGCACAAGCATGCCAAACACAAAAGACACTTGTTGTTTTTAACCCATCATCGCAATGTGATCTATTTGCTACTTGGAGATGTTGCTCCAACAACCATGGTGTTCGTTTTAGCCAAGATAGTAAAATGAAGTGTTCATTTTATCCAAGATTGCAAAATGATTGTTCTCTTTTAAATTCGAAAAATAACAAGTTGATCGTTCTTTTTAGCCCATATTGCAAGATGTGAATGTTCGTTTTAGCCAAGATTGCAAAAATGATAGTTCGTTTTAATCCAAGATAGCAATGTGATTTTTCTTTTTAAACTCAAAAAAATAACAAGTTGATTGTTCTTTTTAGCCCATATTGCTAGATGTGAATGTTTGTTTTAGCCAAGATTGCAAAAATGATAGTTCATTTTAATCCAAGATAGCAATGTGTGTGTTCATTTTTAGACCAAGATAGCAAAATGAAGACAATGTGAATGACTATCCTAGGATTGATCAATTTTTCCAATTAGAACATGTCAAGGAAAAAAATTGCAAATTTGACACTTTCAACACCTGCAACAATATGTTAGAAAGATGCTCCTTATGTCCTGCACAAGATGTAAACCCAAAATTAAATTAATCATATTAACACAAATCACACTAACAAACAAATCAGATCTAAATTAATAAAACTAATTTAAATCTAATCGAAAACTAAATTAAAAACTAATTTAAAATCTAAATTAGAACTAAATGAAAGACTAATTTAGAAAAATCTTAATTTAAAGACTACTTAAAAAAAAAATCTAATTTTAAATAAAAACTATTTTAATAAAATTTAAACAACTAATTTAAAAGTCTATTCTAAAAAAGAAACCATTTAATAAAAAAAAAACATTCTAAACAACTAACTAAAAAGGCTTATTCAAAAAAAAAAAGAAAAGCTAATTTAAAAGCAAAATTCTATTCTTTCACGTCGGGTTCACCAAATGATGTCATGGAAATGGGGACAAGGAAACAACAAGTTGAATGTTAATAAGTTAGTTTCAACCATAAAACCAAAACAAAGAACTAAAACCCATTCCAAACATATCAAAAGAGATTTCAAAAAGCATGAAAGAAGTTTAACAAAACAAAAGAAAGGAGAAGAGCCTCCCTAAGATGCTTCCATGATGCCTTTCGATGCTCCTCCCTTATTTCTCCCCTCTCCAAGTCCCAAATGAGTGTAGCTCTCAGCTTTTAGCACTAGCCATGGATGTCATATGGAGATTCAAGATGGTTGAATATGATAAACAAATGTTATGCAAGTGTAGATAGTGATGCTATGAAAAAGCTCTATGCTAATACCAGTATAGCAACAATACTCTAATGCTTCCTTCTTTGCTTGAGGAGAAGGGTTCTATTTATAGAAGAAATGGGGAAATGAATGGTTAAGATTGAGCAATCTTAACAAGGGTTAGGATTGAAAGATATTCAATCCATGTGAAACTTTCAACCCAATCCCATGTTGACAAGTGTCACCATGAGGAGGCTTGAGAGGAGAGATAAGGAGCATTAAATGCTTGAGGGGACATGATGGTTACCCTGGGGGTTGGGTTAGGGTTAGGGTTAGGTTAATGGATATTCCTTTTAGCCAAGGGATAAATGAATGTGCAAGGGTTAAATGGTTACCTTAGTCAAAGAAATAAATGCTTTGAAGAGACCCATGAGTCAAAAGGATGGTTAAGTTAGAGGAAAGTCTCTAACCAAAGGTAAAAGGTGAGTTAACCATAAATGGTTATGTAAGAGACTTTAATGGTTTGGAAGACTTTAGAGGTTAACCATTTGAAGACATAAAGCCTTTAAAGGTTATTGAAGACTTTGAAGGTTTTTGAGAAGTGACTTTCTTTTATTTAGGAATGTGACAATGATTAGGATAGGATTAGGCTAATTAGGAGTTAGAAGAATCTAGAAGAGATTTAGGCATGCAAATGGATTTTGTAGGAGAATGCAAGTGGGAGGAATTTTGAGATTTTCAATTAAAATAAAATCATTTATTTCAATTAAATGGTGTAATTTGCATTTGGATAGACATTTAAATAAATATTAATTTATTTAAATGTGAATATTAAATCTTAAATTTATTTACATGAGAAAAAGGAAGATAAAGCATTTAAATGCTTGAAGACTTTGAGGGAAAACATTAAAGGCTTAAGAAGACTCTAGAAAGAAGCCATTAAGTTTGAAGACTTTAAGGGAAACCATTAAAGGTTTCCAGTGGGTGAGGATAAATAGGATTTTAAATAAATTATTTATTTATTTAAAATAGTTGTGCAACTTGCATTTGTAGGAAAATGCAAGTGGGTGGAGGATAAAGGTGATTTAAATAAATGTTAATTTATTTAAATGTGAGAGATGGGATTTTGGGGGATTTACATAAATATTAATTTATTTAAATATGAGAGAAGATTTAATTAAACAAATATGATTTATTTATTTAATTAATGGTCTGAATTTGGTTAAGTGAATTAAATCAAATAAATTGAATAATTTATTTAATTAATAGGAGAAGAGGGTTAAGATGAATTAATTAAATATTAATTTAATTAATTATTGATTTATGGTTAAATAATCAAATAAATACTAAATATTCATTTAATCAAGTGGACAGATTTATGTGACTACAAATATTATTTTTTGAAGTTAGTAAACATAAAGCCAAGAAATGGATTGTATACATGGAGCAACTAGAGATGTGGTACAGATTCCATATTAGAGAGATTGGACAATTTTTTATTTTCTAGCTTTGGGATTGGCAACAATTGATTACTAGCTTTGATATTTTGGAGTGGAGAGGATTTGATCACTAATCTATCAAATTTTTAGCTACCTTGTTTTTGTGCCACTAAGAACCCTTCCTTTAAGTTTCGGCTTATGTGGTTGAAAAAACCTGCATTACAAGATCTTATAGTTTATTAGTGGAGCAAAGGTATGCTTTCTTATGACATCGCAATGTATTCTTTTATTAAGAGATTACAATTTGTGAAGCATTGGCTTAAGAAGTGGAATAAAAAGTATTTTGGAAATATCTTTATGGCTAAGTCAACAGCTCAGAACCATTTGGATGCTACCACCAAGTAGAATAGAGATCATGGACCTATAGATAAATCCCTTAGGGAAGAGTTTCAAGATTTGAGGGAGCATACATAATGGGAATTGTGTGAAGAAATTTATTAGAAATAGAAGTCTATGATTCATTAGCTTCAAGAAGGGAGGCAAAATGTGATATTATTTTTTACTTAGTCAAGGCCCAAAGACATCAGAATTTTGTCTCCTCAATTGTGTCTTCACATGGTAACCATTTATCTTCTTTTCAAGATATATAAAAGGAGGTTATTCAATATTACTCCTTTGTTCATGGAGGATTCGTCTCTTGTAGGGGAGGAAGAGATATATCTTATTTTGGATTGTATTCTATCAGTAGTATTCATTGAGATGAATAAACTTCTTATCAATACCATGTCTTGGGAAGAATTAGAGGGCATTGTGTTTCTAAGGATGAAGAAAGGGAAAAAACTTGGATTTTATGGTTTTCTAATAAAGTTCTTGAAACAATTTAAGAAGATTATCAAATGTGGCTTATTGTAAGTAGTGAAAGAATCACAAAGAAACAAATAGATGTTGAGAGAAATGAATTCTATGTTTTTATTGCTCTATGCAATCTAGTTTATAGAATCATCTCAAAGTTAAATTGCAAAGAGACTTAAGTCATGGCTTATTTGGGTTAATTCTAAATAATAACACAAACTTGTGGTAGGAAAGAAAATTTTGAATGGGGTGGTCATTACAGTAGAGGCCATTCATTCCATGGAGAGTTCTAAGGAGAAGGCTATATTCATTAAACTAGACATGGTCAAAACTTATGGTTGGCTCAAATGGTCATTTTTCAAAAAGTGCTCCTTGTTGTTGGGCTTGCATTTAATTAAGTTAATTGGGTGATGAGTTACATTATGTCTACTTCTTATTATGTTTTATTTAATAGTGAGCCTTATGTCTTGTTTGCTTGCAGGACATTTAGCAAGGTGATCCTTTGTCACCCTATTTCTTCATATTAATGGTTGGGCACTTGGAAAAAATATTAAAATCTCATGTGAGTCAAAGGCTTATCCAAGACTAGAGTTGGGGCAATAGCTTTCCATCTCATTCTCATTTGTAATTTGTGGATGATATTGCTTTGATTGGAGTTACTCTAATTAGAGAAGTGACTACCACCAGATAGACACAAGATGTCTATCTTATAGCTTTGGGTTAGAGGATTAATGAATTAAAGTACTCCATATTTTTCTTTAACATCCCTCACTTGTTTAGTTTAGAATTTCTTAGATTCTCATATTTCAAATTGGTGCTTTTCCTTGTATACTTGGGTATTCCCATCTCTATTGGCCCATTTCAGAGGGGGACTTGGCAAAATGTCTTGGATAAGTTTCATGGGAAATTCATCCATTATACTTTCAATTATTTTAATGGACGAGTGATGTTATTGAAATATGTGGTTCAAGATCTACCCATTTATGGTGCTTGGTGCACATTGCTCCTTTAAGTTTCATAAAGGAACTAGGTGTTCTTTCTATGCAATTCTAATGGGATAGTAACATTTTGGCTCCATCAAATTGGAGTTTAGTTAAGTGGGAGACTATTTGTAGATCAAAATAGTTGGGTGGTCTTGGTCTATGGCAAGTTATCTGCATTGATTAAGCTTGTACTGACTATGATCAAGCTTGGACTAAGATCAGTTCTTTTAATTATCTAAGGGGTGTGATGATTGAATATGTGACTAAGATATATTTTTTGGGTAAGGGGTCTATGATTTGGAATACTCTTAAAAGGGATGCCAACTTAATTAAACAAGGCTTGTTTTGGATTTGTTACAAGAGCTCTAAAGCTCTTTTTCGGTATGACTCTTGGGATGAATTTCTCCTAATAATGTCCATGTATCCACATTAATAGCTTCCCTATCATAGCTTCTCGAAGGTTGGATGGTCTCAGGTTGAGGACTTCCAAGTTGCCTAGTGCTTGGGGCGAGTGGAGGTATTTAAGTGGAGGGATTCTAGTGAGTATTTACAGGGAGTTTAGTTGAGGAACGAGAAGAGTTAACTCAAATTTTAGTAGGAAGACCTTGTAATTCTTTGAGAAGTAGTGACATCATAACTTGGAGTCATGATCCTAGGGGGTGTATCTGGTAGCCATTAGGTGTCGAGAATAGATCAAGTGAAATATGTGTGGATGAAGCCCCTTGATGAAAGAATGTGTGGAATAAATTTGGTTGGCCCAAATTCAACTCCTTCCTATGCCTTATGCCCTGTAATAATTCTCACACTTGATATTACTTATGGAAATGTGGTTTTTAAGGGTCAGTTATTTGTGTCCTCTATGGAAATAGTGAATGCTTTTCACATTTTTTTCAATGTTCCTTTTCTAGAGTCATTTGGAACTTATGGTGGGAAGTTTGGAAGCGAGGTTGTGTTCATGTTTCTTCTCTTTTTGAATTTTGGTGGAGTTTGGGTAGGTCAACAAGTAAGGATTTCTTTCTTTAGGTGGCTTGGAATATTGACCCAGTCCCTCTTGCATCCTTTTACAAATATGGCTAGAAATGAACCATAGAATCTTTTAGGGAAGGAAGCTTGTGGTCGAACAACTTTGGTAGAGGATTATTGGTATGATTCAAGAGACTCTTAATGCTAAATGTGAGATGATTATCCCCTTGGATTCTAGTGAGGTTGAGGTGATGTAGAGATTATGATCATCTAAGAATGGTTTAGGGTCATCCTCATCATTGGGGGGGCATCTACCCAATAGGAGAACCCAAATAGAGGATAGATGACCTATACCTCTTGTAGGAGTTTTCAAGATTAATGTTAATGGCTCCTCTAGGGGCAATATTGAGCATGTTAGGGTTGGAGAAATTGAGAGGTATAGTACTAGTGTTGTCCTTTTATTCTTTTCCATCTATAAGGATCATTAAATTAATAATCTTATGGAAATTATTCTATTTTTATTGATTTAAAAAAGGGGTGTGCTCTTGGTTGGCATGAGGTTATTCACAAGTCAAACTCTTAGATTCTAATTAATATGTTGAAAATCATTATCTTGATGTTGTGAATTAATAGTTAGCTTTGGTGGTTCGACAAATTTTGTGGATAGTAAATTCATTAGATTTTGTTTCTTTTGTCCACATCTTGAGGGAGTGGGACAATGTGACTGACTTCCCAACTAAATGAGCTTCATAGCATATGGGTAGTTGGAATGTTGATGGTTGGGAACATCTATCTTCATATTGTTCCTAAGGGTTAGATAAGTTGTTGGTTAAGGATATGCCTAGTTAATGGGTTATTTAGTTTGGGGTTCTTGTGGGTTTAGTTCTCTCTATGTTTTATAATTGTCTTGCTAGTTAGACTAATCAAGCCCCCTATTGGGGATGGAGATTGGCTTATTGCTTGGATTGTATTGTTGGTTCAACTTGATTAAATAAATTTTTATCCTTTCTAAAAAAGAATGATTAATTATGTAATATATATAGATATTTCACTTTTATATTTAGTGATTGACAATATATAAGGTTTGATAGAATGTATTTTACTCTCCACCTTTTGATCTTTAATGTATGTTAAAGAGAATGTTATATATAACTACTAGCTATCATGCTTTATAATTATAACTAATTATGATCAATAGTGATGACTAACTTAAATTTATATTTTTTGGATTTCTAATTAAACCAACCAACAAAACCTCAAGAAGTCTTAGTGATATCATATTAATGTCGCAATTATTGATTCAATATATACTATCGATGGGTCAATTGTTATTATTTAGTCATTTGGAGGAAAAGATTGGTTCAACCTTATTTACACATTCACATTTCATTAAGTAGGTCACATATGTTTTGAGGTCTTTGTGTCACTCATTTGTAGCTTTATCTAGTTTTTACATGTAACTAATTATCAAATGATGTGTTGTGTGTCAAATGATGTGTTGTGACTCATCATGCAACTCATCAAAATAGCACTTCTAGAGCAAAGTGTCCTAAAAATGACTTTTTAAAGATTCGACCAAAACTTAATCTAAAAATGCCTAGTAGTTGAGCCAAAAAATATCATTTCTTGTTAGTAAAATATCATATTTTTATTTAAAATATAACTTATATGCAACGTAGATGTACCATAAATAGTTGTTATCTCTAACTTCTAAATCCAGCATAAATGGACCAATAGTTGAACACAAAAAAACTATTTGTTGCTATAGAAAAAATATATTATTATATAAAATGCAACTTATATCCAACACAAATGGACCAATAATTGAACACTAAAACTTTTTGAAAAAGTTTCACATTTCATGGAAAAATACAAGTATTTTTTTGCTCACCTTTTATATTTGTGATAACACAAGTTCTTAATATGAAATCCTCTAATGCATATATATTGCTACTCTAATTGACAACAATACTTATTTAAACCAGTGCCACATAGAGGCGAGTACTTGCCTTTGTTAATTTTTTTATTGAGTGTAATTGAAATCTTAAATAATTTGAGTTGTATATTAGAAGGCTAAAGAGTCGCAAGAAATGCATATTCACATTGTTAGCAATAATCATTTATAATATAAGTGATTTGATCATAAAATATAAACGAAGTTGAATATGAATCTACACAACTTATTTTAACAACTTAATTTATATCAATAAATTATGCAAAATGTTTTTGTTATTTGAAATGTTTTTACAACATATGTTTACAATAAATACAAGAGAGATATTACATCAAATGCATTTGTTTCTATTTGGTGTGTTGTTTTGTATACAATTTTCACCATGCATAAGTCTTGAATAGTCCTGAAAAATTATATTGGATGTAAGATACTTAGCAATTTTATCAATGTTACAAATATGCATAAAATAATAAATTGATTTATTATTATTTTTTATATTAATTTTGATATCAAGTAAATTTTCAATATGAAGTTTTTATTTAATATTATAAATATATGATAAATTATATATATTAAAAAAATAAAATATAATTCCTAATAGATCATAGTTCAAGATTAATTGTCGTGACTTTTTAGTTTTTTATGTATATTAATTAAATAAAATAAATAAATTTTCAATATAGAATTTTTATTTAATATTATAAATATATGATAAATTATATATATTAAAAAAATAAAATATAATTCCTAATAGATCATAGTTCAAGATTAATTGTCATGACTTTTTAGTTTTTTATATATATTAATTAAATAAAATAAATTTGATATGATAATATTTTTATAAAAACATCAATAAAACTAATTAATCTAAATATTTAACACCAAATTTTTATATTATAATTTTTTGTTTTATGGGGAATCCTTTGGAAGCAGCTTCAATTGATGGACTACTAGAATATCAAAAATTACATTATTAAATGGTTGTCATGAACATTATTTGTTTTAGATTTCCGAAAAATCCGCTTATAACAACAAAAGTTGTATTGGCCAATCAGGATACAAAAAAATAATTTTTATAATATGTAAACTTAAAAATTGCACAAGTAACTTTAGAAAATAAAAATATTTTTAAAAACAAAAATAAAACCTTGTTTGTAATTGGTTCAAATTAATTTTTTTAATAACTAGTTAACTGTAAAAAAGAAAAAGTATCATATTTTATGATATGAGCATCTTATTTTATAAATGACACACTTATAGTGGATAGTTATAATATATTATTTCAAACAAAAAAAATTATTTATTTCACTTGTTAATGAATGTATTTATGTTTTTTAATAGAGCACTTATAGGTTCTTATGTGTTCAAGTATAAGTATACTTTGATCAAGATTTGATTATTTTTTGATTTACATGTGGACTATTTATTTGCAATATATAATATAAATTTATGATAAGATGGAATATTATAAGCATAATTACTATTGAACCATGTATAAGGACTATAAATCTGTAGTAAGATTGAATATTATAATACTTATTTTAATATGTCTTATCTCAATTTTGTAAATCTGTATTGTATTCTTCTTTTAAATTAATTATTTAATCTTTGTTGCTAAGTAACTTACAACGTTTTGAATCAAACTCCATGATCCATCATCAAAATAAATTTAATCTTTTTATTTAAAAATAGTATCTCCCCTCCAAAACTGTTAAGCAAAAATGAGTTCTCCATAAAACATCTAAACTGCATAGACACTCTCAACCATATATATTTACTACTATCTCTTATTTTGGTATTGCTGGTATGATTTTTTTCAATATAAATTCTAAAGCTTTTCATAGATACTACCTTTTAACCTCTGGTTTATTTTGGCAAGAGGCAAATTTCATTTACAGAAAGAAGACTTTCATTCAGCCTCTGAAATTAAATAGCATCTTTTTTTAACTTAAAAATAGCTCAGATTTTGTATGTCTAATCTGTGTCAATTTGATCATTTGCAGGTGTGGTCAGGACCTTGGTCCAACAAAAGAGTGACACTAGCGTTCTGGACCAGAAGCAATTCTACTATTTTTATCACAACCAAATCATTTTATAAAATGTAAGAAATACTAACTAAATAGTCATAGTTTTAATTGTGTATTGCTATAGCATCAACTAATCATAGAGATTAGGCTGCAACAAACGGGGCTTAGGCAGGGCAACCAGAGGAACTGCTTTGCGTAGCACAATTCCATACTTCTCAGCCATGTTCAGCTTCTCTCCAACAGGAAGAGACCAATCAAAAGAATGCAGAAGAGAAGCCAATGCATAATTCACCATTATGTTTGCCATGGAAATCCCTGCGCAGCTCCTTCTCCCTGACCCAAATGGAAAATAGTCAAAATCCCTTCCATTGTAATCCCACTTTGAATCTGCAAACCTCTCTGGATCAAACACTGATGGATCCTTCCACACTTGTGGGTTCCTCTGAATACTCCACACATTGATCAGCACTTGGGTGTCCTTTGGAATGAGGTATCCTCCAATCTCACAGTCCTTTTCTGGACGGTGGGGTGCAAGCAGAGGCAGTGCAGGGTGTAACCTTAATACTTCCTTCACTTTTATGTCCAGGTATGGCAGTTGGGATAGGTGGCTTTCTTCTACTATATTGTCAAGCCCCACAACTTGTTCCAGTTCTTTTTGGGCTCTTTTCATTATCTCTGGCTGTTGTAACAGTTCTGCCATTGCCCATTCCACAATGTTGGATGTTGTATCTGTTGATCCACTCACCATATCCTTATCAAAACAACAAAGAAATCGGAGATTAGATGAGAAAAAAACATACTGGAAAAATTCCATTACAATCAATCATTACAGCTTCTGGGTGCTAAGTACAACTATTTTGTAAGGCATTTGAAGGTCATCAAAAGAGACTTTTAGGAAAAGAACAGAGAATAAACTAAGTGAGAAAATTATAAGGAAATAATTTTATTGTAAAATGTTTGAAGAAGAGGAGTCTCCCACTCTCTGGTAGGTATTTCAAATGACCCTACTCTAAAAAATAGAAATTTACAATTTTAAAATCTTGGAAAAGAACTTAAAGTCTGTCACTGGAGATTCAATTCAATTCAAATAATGCGTGACATTTTTTCCAGAGCTAAGAGAGAGCTTCGCCCCTTTCTACCTTTTGAACTGTTATTTTCTTTTCTTCTTCCAGTTAAAGGAAGAAAGAGAGTGGGACTTACCAACAACAAAATTTTAACATCTTTCATGGTGAGCTGAACACTGTCGGGATCATGTTCATCCACGCCTCTTTCTACCAGATCAAGCAAAGATTGCAGAAAATCCTGCCCCTTGCTCTTACCACTCACCCTGTCCTGAATAATTCTATCAAACAGCTTATCAAATCTCCCAAACACCTTCTGCATCCTCTTGTAAAGCCCCTGGACATCCAGTCTCTCCAGAAAGGGAAAGAGATCAGAAGCATTGGGCACACCCAAAATATAAACAATTTCCCGAATCAGATCCTTAAATTCCACCCCCCTTTCATCAGTCTCATTACTGATGCTCCACATCATATTTGTAATCAGATTCAGTGAAGTAGTAAAGGCCTTAGCCCCCACATCAATGCCGATACCTTTAACAGAGTCCTTATAAATGTTCCCAATTGTTCTGCGCACCTCCTCTCTTCTCAGAGGCTGCAGAGCCTCAGTGCTCTTGGTGCTGAAAAGCTCCTTCACACAGATTTTTCTGAGCAACCGCCATCTGGGTCCATTGGGGCTCCACAGGATATCCAATGCATCATACGTAATGCGTCTGGCAATGACAGGCACGCTTCTGTTTGCAAAGGTCTGGTCATTATCTTTCAGAATCTCTTTCGCCATTGCAGAGGAAGACACCACAATTGTTGTTTTCATGCCAAACTTGAGGGTCATGAGAGGCCCATATCTCTGAGAGATCTTTGAGAGGCATTCATGTACATTGGGCTCCAGCAGATGAAGATGGCCTAACAGAGGCAATGCAAAAGGCCCTGGAGGAAGCCTCTTAGATCTCCATTTTTCAATACCCATAATCAGAACTATCACAAAACCCAAGGCACCACTCACCCAGTAGTACCATACACTGTTTCTACTGCTCATATCCATGATTTCTGCTCAATCTAAAAACTCACCTTGTCCTCTGTACTAAGCTCTATGAAATTTATTTATGGGAGAATCCAAGTTCAGCTCATACACGACAAAAGCAGGATTACGCATCTGCTGCTGAAAATCCAAGAGTATAAACTTGAAAATTGTCTTTTATTTTGTTGGGCTTATCCAAAAGTGATGAGTTACTACGACAAGGCCCCACCCTTATACAAGATATCGAGCAACAAAGGGTGGGGGCGAGAATTTTCTGTGGTAGGGCATGAAGTTCAATCTCTTTTTATTTACTTCTTATTTATGAAGACATTCATGTTAAAAAGTGTATTCAGTGCATTGCAGTTTACAGAAAGTTGTCTGTTTCCTGCAGTCTAAATAAAAAATTGAAACAACATAAAACAAATAGTACCTAGTAAACAAATCAACAATCCTCCATCATGCATAAGGATGAAGGAGATAGAGTAGCCCATCCAATAACAATAGCAAAATCAACAAGGCATGCACAAATCACAATGGCATGAAGCAAAATTGTTTTAAAGAATTTTAAATCTTATTTGCCATCTTATTTTTTGATTATATTAAGCTGAATAAGCTTTTTCATTAAAATTCTTGTCTTGAACCATCTTCTTGTTTTCCTTATTAGAGATCTTCAAAAAGGGTGCACATTGGCACACACTAAGCTTACACTTCAAGGCTTAAAAGCGTTAAACACTCTGAACTGACTCACATTTTCTAGGCTTAAGATGTTGCTTAAGGTGTGTGGTCACACTAAGAATACACTTTCGTATTTAAAAGTGTTAAACACTCAGATTTGACTAAATTCTCTAGGCTTAATATGCTGCTTAGTGTATGTGGTTTAAGGCTGGCTGTGAACATTGTGACCAAAGTGTAGGGCTAAACGCATGAGAATCAAGGAGCTCCTCATCTAGGCCCTCCCTAATGGTAATCATGAAACTCACTATGACTAGTAAGCTCTTAAATAACATCAATGTTGCTATGAAATAAATTGTTTTTGCACAACTAATTTAGTCATTTGTTAAATGAATTTTACAAGTCGCATCACATTAACCGATTATATAAATCTTCATATTTATAGAATATGACAAGTGATGAAGTTCTAATATCAATTTGAAGGCTCTAAGATCAAAATGTTTTATCTTATAGTAGAAATATTGTATGGAACTTTGACATGCTAAAAATGACATGTTTCTAGTGAGAATTGACCTCTACAACAAGAACATAATGAGTATGATAGCTTTGGGTGCCTACAAAACGAAACAAACATGAATGAAAATATTTATAGTTGATGCAAGTTTATTTTGATACCTTGGGTGCTCTTCTACACAAATGTTCACCAAGTTAACTCATCCTAGCAAATGACCTATATGATTTTAATGCAAACTATTATTCTTTGTCTTGAGAAACTAAGCGTTCTCTAACATTTTCTCTTTGTTAATCCATCCCGTTTTATGTGTGTATTAATTGCATGAATGAATATTAAATTTTAGAATATAGTAATAAGTGACAAACATGTGTTAGTTTCAACTATCGACTAGTAAGAAATGGGAGAGCCTTGAATTTAAAATTCTAAGCTTGAGATTCAATCCCACATGCACCTTGGCAAACTTGAATCTAGTGCAACATGAACAAAGTAGAAAAAATTATCAAGTTAAAGCAAGGAGTGAATGTATGAAAGTGGGTGCAAACAAGGGCACGATAAATAGGAAACAAATAAAAAATATGTGTGGATGTGTGCAAATGAGATAAAATAGGGACAGATAGAGATTAGGTATGAACCAAAATTAACATAAGAGTGTCACTTGTCAATATATAATTATATTAAGATGATCTATTAAAATAGACCTAAAATTTAATAGGCTTTCATATAAATGTAAATTTCATAATGTTAACAACAACTAAGAGTTTTTATTATTTTAAAAATAATGCAACAATAAGATACAAATTGGTCACATCGCAGTGAAGATATCAATATAATTTTGTCAAAATATTTGAAAATGGTTAAAATTTTAATAAGAATGTGAAAACGATCAAAATAAATAACAATACAAAATATAAAAGGAAAAATCATAATCAAAGTAATGTGGTGTTGATTAAAAAAAGATTCATGACAAGTTTTGCTAGTTTGAATCTTTGTTATTTTCTATTTCTTCAATGGTTTTTTGGTGGTTGGAGGGTTTTATATCAAACCCAACAAATCATTTTGCTAGTCGATGCAAGAACATGAGCTTTAGGTTGCTCAAACCTATTTGGTTGAGAGCTAAGGAGAGAGGGGCATCTATTCCACCAAAGTTTTCTAGGGCACAATTCCCAACCCAATCTCTTATAGTATCGAGGTCAAACTTGATTCTTAATAGGCTCATTTAGAATCATATTCATCTTTACTAATAAATGAAGAATGTATTGACAATTTTGATAGACTAAATTAAAATCAATCAACTTTACCAATAAACCAAAATCTATTAACTCCCTTTTTTCTTTTTCTTTTTCTTCTTCCATGATATTATCTCTGCATTTGTAGAAATATCCTGCATTGGACCCAAATTGAAAATAGTTGTCTCCACGCTTGATTAGTATATTATTTTTGTGTGTACCTAATTATTTGTCGACCACCTTGTCATTGTAAGCCATCACATTCGAGCAAGGCCAACAAAATGAAGTATAATATATACTCGATTCTTAACAAATAATTTTCATAGAGCTTTTTACAAAGAATAAGGTGAGTTTTGGATTATCCAAAAATAATGGATATTGCTAGGTGAGTGGTGCCTTTCTTACAGTTTTCAATATGGGGTTTCCCATGGGGCCATCCTCATTTGCTAGAGCTCAACGTACACAAGTGCCTCTCAAAGATCTTGCAAATATATCACAATTTGCTCAAATTTTGCTTGCACTTTGCAAACAATCATATCTTGCATCAAACTTCAAATAAAGACATACCTAGAATATATTTCTTTTGTGTTTTATCATTTCCTTTATCATAGCTATGCTATTTCTATGTCTAAAAAAGTAGATCTTAGTTTAATCATTTAGGCAATAAACATGGTATTTCTTATGCAATGTGCATAGTTGAGGAGCTTAATCCAATCTTTGTTGTTTTCGTAGAAAAGTTTGATCTTTCTATTTTACATTTATTTTAAGAAAACAACATAGTAAAATTTTACATTACATAATTTTATAAATGTATTGTTTTAATGATTTTGAGTGAAAAATGAATACATATGTAATCATGCAAATAGTCTATATGATTATGTCGAGAGGCATCTACAATGACATACAAATATCCGTAAATGAAAAATTGGTTTTGAATAAATTTGACGTGTAGATGATAAGTAAATGCATGCATGTTTCAGTTTCTCTATAAGTATTATTTTATTATTCTGAGAAAAATAGAATCATTGCCACTTGTCTCTAAGTATATGAAGCTGTTACATTTTTAATGAGAGTGAAAGAGTGCAACATTATTCAGCTCCATGTCCTTCTTAACAACTAATAAACATGGAAGACAATTATATGATATCTCTCGGCATTAATTTTCGTATATTTTTTTTAGAATATAGCTATACTAGTTTTATTGTCTTTGAGAAATAAAATGTGTTCTATTGCTTTCTCCTCGATAAATTTATCCATATTTTTAATCTGTATTAATGGCGTGAATAGATTTCTTAAATGCCAAATGTAGTTATAAGTATGCAAATGTATGTTGATTAAATTGACAACAATTAGTAGGAAAGGGCAAGAGTCTTAGAATTTGAATTAAAAAAAATTAAGTTTGAGTTTCAAGTGGTACAAACTTGAATTAGATAGAGAAGTGATTAGATTGAGGTAAGGAGTGAATGTATGGAAGTGGGTGTAGATAATGGCACAATAAATGACTAATAGATGATGTATATGTGTAGATGAGCATAAATGAAAGAAAAAAAGGATGGATAGGGATCACATACGAACCAAATTAAATACAAGAGTGTACCACTTGTCAATGTGTAATTATATGAAGAAGTTCCATCAAATAGATCCAAAATATGCAAAATTCATAGTAAGAAAGGCAACTAAAAGTATCTATTATTTTAAAAATAATGCAATAATAAGATACAAAATAGTCATATCAATAGAAGGGTAAAAATACAAACTTGTGTCACACTTTCAGCCATTAGATATGTCCACAACTTTTTCAACTAAAATTGTTCACTAAATGCATATGTAGCATCACTTTGAGGTCAATTTACTATAAAAAAAAAATTCTTAGAAAAAAATGGTGTTTTAACAACTTCTACTCATCTAAATAATATTTTTTTAAACAATATAAAAATACCATTTTGTAGGTCTACATGTGTAGTTTTCAAAAAAAAAAAAATTGTTTAATTATTCTTTATTTTTACTAAAAGTAAGTTATCAACATCAAAATATAAGGTTAGTTATCATGTCAATAAAAAATACTAAAATTTACGACAAAAAGTTTGAAAAAAATAATGATGCACTAGATAAAAGATTCTATGTCAAGATGGTATTTTTTTCTATTTTGGATAAATTGTTAAGACAAAAGATGACATTGAATGAAAACAATTTATTTATATTACACATATTTTTACGTCGAAGGCGTACCCTATTTGAGTTAACTCTGAAGATCAATGGTTCACATCTTCTAAAAATTGATGCAAGACGATTGAACTTGTCATGACCTTCGATATTGAATTCACAAATTTAAATTAATCCTATTTTCCTCGTCACTCAACATTCTTTTTTCCTCATTGGCCAGTTGGAATTAAGAAAGATTTTATTTGTAAGCAAAGTAGAGTATCCATTTTTAAAATAATATTATAATTTTGTGAGAGAATTTTATATATAAATAAATAAAAGTTTTACTAGTGGATTGATATTGAATTCACAAATTTTAATTAATCCTATTTTTCTTGTCACTCAACATTCTTTTTTCCTCATTGGCCAGTTGAGATTGAGAAATATTTTTGGTCCATTTTTTAAATAATATTATAATTTTGTGAGAGTATTTTATCATAAATAAATAAATAATTTTTTTACTAGAGATTTAAGTTAAAAATAGAAATAAATCATAGTAAATTATAATAGTTAGAGCTTTCATTCCATGTTTTTTTCCCTCTATATTGTTATTTTCAATCTATCACAATTTGTCATTTTATAAAACAAGACTAAAAACTATTTTATAATTTTGTGAGAGTATTTTATAAAATTAAATTAAATAAATAAATAAAAGTTCTACCAATGGATAACAACAATCTTGATCTCAAAAATAAAACAGTAAAAAGAAGATTAAAAACTATTTTATAAGTTTGTGAGTATTTTATAAAATAAAATAAAATAAATAAATAAAAGTTCTACCAATGGATAACAACAATCTTGATCTCAAGAATAAAACAGTAAAAACAAGATTAAAAACTATTTTATAATTTAGACTGCTTTCATTCCATGTTTTTTTCTTGTATATTGTTATTTTCAATCTGCATGACAATTTGTCATTTTTTTGTGCTTTACATTGCTGGTTTCTTGGCTTCTTAAAATGTAATTCTCTTATATAAATAAGAGACAATATTATCCACATTGAACCATTTAGATAATTGTTTCTTTGCTTTGGATAATATGTTTCATTATAGAAATTAGTTTTGTGTTGTCCACTTTTGCATGTAACCATAATTTGTTCGATTTTCAACAAGCATTAGAAGAGGTGCAGGAGAGAGCTCAAAGCATCTTTCTAAAACAGGTTTTTACCCTATTTTATTTAATTCTTCACTGTTTTTACTGCTTTGCATTGGTTACTGTTTCTTTTCTTGCATTTTTCTTATTTCCAATAATTTTGATCACTCACTGTAATCTTCTTCATTTTTCAACTAATTGAATTTTAATAATATTAAAAGATATACATGTATATCATTCATTGATTACTAGTGATTGTTGTCAATGTCCATCCTTAATATTTTTACTGGAAATTGTAATATCCCTTTTTCAGATTATCTTGTAATTTACGCTCCTAAGTTTGCATACCTAGCAAAGCCTATACATCATTCCCCTCCATGCCATTTGCTCATTGGATGAAGATTACCCAAAATTTATTCAACAAAGAGATTGTCTTTGAAAAAAACCCTGCAACAAATCTTTATGCTTGCTCCTACAACAGGTTCAATTAAAAGAGATTAGAATACCAGCTATCTACTCTTACAAATCACCATAAGCATAAAATCATAACATAGTTTGAAAATTCTTGTGATTCTTACCTCTTCGGTATCAAGTTCGAACTATCCAAGTACCCATACACCTGTACCTAGTTGTGACTTTATACAATCCAAGAAACATCTTGAACTTCTAGATAAAAACCAAGGTGTGCAAAATATTAACAGTTGAGCAGAATTTCATGCACTCCAAATTCTCATTTTCTAAGTACGTACTTATTGTTATTTTTAAAAACAATTGACATTTAAGAAGAATCATGCCTGCTTACAAATGTACAAGAGAACATGGAATCACAATCTTCATTTGTGGTAAATATTCCACCCGCACTTAGAGAGGTTGAAGAGGTACGCTCTTTACTACAACTAGGGAAAGGATGACCAACTCCTACTCTAGATTGGCTACCCATTTCTCCATCCCCCATAAATGAATACACCACTGAAGGATTGTTTGCAATGGCATTTCCCACTTTGTTTCCAAAAGGAAGCACCATATTCAAACAACAACGCATCAAAGAAGTTAAGCTACATGAATATGCTCTACATCTTCTATGATACCATGATAATAGATTTGGGCAACACCCATGATTTAGATACTTCATACTAAACATACTGATGTGTCATCGAAGTCAAGTCACATCCTCTATTTTTGTGCAAAGACAACTAGATGATTCTCTACCAACAACAATTTTTGATCTATGCCAAAGACTAAAGGGCTTGCTTGATGACAAACTTGCTGACCAACTCATGTGGTTTACCTCATCAATTCATGGCACATGCCCATTCTAGAACTAGTGTAGAAGAGAGCTCACATATATGGTTATTCAAATTGGTTGCCCAACACTATTCTTCACCCCTAGTGCAGCATATACAAAATGACCAGACTTGAATAGTATCATGCCATCCAATGCACCCACAAATCCATATGCAGCTTCTAGATGGAGGATACAAAATATAGTTCAAAACCCACACCTTACTGCAATATACATGCACCACAAATTTACAACATTTCGTGAAGAGGTCTTGGAAAAACTCCTTGGTGCAAAAGACTATTGGTATAAGTATAATTCTTAAACTATTGTAATCTTGTACTACAACACTTGTTACTTATATTACTCACTAAAAAATCCTTTCATAGGTATGAGTGGCAATATAGAGGATCTGCACATATCCATGGTTTCATTTGGCTCCATGAAGCACTTGACTTTGAAAAATTACAATGGAATAACATTCAATCAGTACAAAATGCACTTGACTACATTGATAGATATGTCTCTGCATGGAACCCAAAAACCATTGAATTAAGAAACATAATGATTCACAGATCTCCTATTAATGATCCTTGCTTGATGGACACAAGAATGATAATGACAACAAACCCTTCCACTAGCTACAATGAATTGGAAAACCGTGTACAATGCTAAACAAAGTGCACCCTAAAAAATTGTCTCAGGAAAAAAGGGACATCTCTTGTTTGTTGTTATAAAGCCCCTTGGAACATGCAAGAGAAATCAATCCTCTTCAATGATGATAATGGCCAACCTAAACATACTCCTACAAGAAATGATGACCGCTTGAATCTTCACAACCCATCTATACTCTCTATTTGGAGGGCCCATGTAGATTGTCAACCTGTTCTCTCAATAAATGTAGTTATAAAATATATCGCAAAATATGCAGCAAAAGCCGAACAAAAATCTGAAACATGCCATGCTATGCTATCTTGCATTTCAACCAATTTTGAGCCTGATAAACCTGCCCCAATTGCCTTTCAAAAAATGCTTATTGATACTCTTGTAGATCGAGACATTGGTGATCAAGAGACTTGCCACCTTCTGTTAAAATTACCACTCTCCATATGTAGCAGGACATTTGTTTCTTTAAATGTAAACCAAAAAAACTTTCAATGTGTTTCAATCTCACCATCCACAACCACATCCTCAAGTTATATAGATGCTTACATGGAACGACCTACACATCCATAAACATTCACTTATTCAAGTCACTCAAAAGTGGACATTCAAAGCATCTTGCAAGCACAAACAATGGAAAGAACGATCCACACCAGCCATTGTTCAAGTATCTCCATGATTCACAAGCATCCCAACAAAAGATGACAAAGCTTTCCAAGCATTCTATGGGACTGAACTACTACTATACCATCCATTTCGTAACATTCAGAATGATATTGGTACATCAGATGACCAAGTTATGGAAAAATGGGCAACTTTCTCTTGCTACTACCAACCATGGCATGTGTGGCGCACACCTCTACAACCAGATGAAGAAACTAATATTGGAAGTCCACCTATTGAGGAGGACCGCATGCAAGAAGATATACCTGATGAAAGGGAAATATTATCAAGTCTATATCCAGGCCTCCCTATGCACATTGATGAAATTGACTCAAATCGACCAACATTTCAAGCTCCCTGTGATCTCATTCAAAACACCCAACTTCACCTGTCTATTGAACCAAAAAAAGCATATGATATAGTTGTTTCACACCTACAAGCCACTACTTTGTAGCTGCCACTTAAGATAATTGTTCAAGGAACAGCTGGAACTGGAAAGTCTCACTTGATTAAAAGCATCAAGATTGCATTGATGATCTCATCACCAATTGGCCAATCACCACTACTACTTCTTGCACCAATAGGTATCACAACATTCAACATACAAGCATCAACAATTCATTTTGCCTTGAGAATAACAATAAAAAAAATGGCCCCCTTACAAGGACAAACGCTAGAACATTCCAAGAGAGCATGTACTTCATTTGATACATTCTAATAGATGAAATGAGTTTCATTGTCCCAAAGCTACTACAATAAATTGACAGCAGATTGTGTGAAGCATTCCCAAGCCAAAATCATATCCCATTTGGAGGACGATCAATCATGTTATTCGGTGACTTAGGGAAGCTAACAACAGTCAAAGATATCCCTATGTATGCTTCAACTTCTTATGGGGGAATACTGTGGCATTCTTTCACAACAGTTATAACTTTGAACAAAATATTTTGTCAAATTGGAGATGACCCAACATAAATTAGTTTTTGTGCCCTTCTCTCAAATTGACGAAATGGAAAGCCTACAATTGCAGATTGACAACTTCTAATGTCACGATAAAGCTCCTCACTCACAACTGAAGAGAAATCTCATTTCTCATCCTCCATACATCTATTTGCAATGAATGAAATGGTGTTTTCACATAATAAACATATGTTGTTATCTTCAACAATGCCAGTAGCATTATCCATAGCAGAGCAACTTAGGGGATCAACATGCTCAAATCCAAAAGAAGAAGAACTTGAATCTAACATACTCCTATGTATTGGCCAAAAGGTTATGTTATGTTCAAATTTGTGGGTGGAAATAGGGCTTGTAAATGGTGCACTTGGAAAAGTCAAAGAAAATGTATATAGACATGGAGAAAGACAACCTCAACTTCCATTATTTGTTGTTGTTCACTTTAAAAATTATAGAGGACCAATGTGGGATCACAATCAACCAAAACATGTTCATATAACCCCTGTGATTCATGGCGTTCGCTGTCAAATACCACTAAAAATGGCATGGGCATTAACTCTACACAAATCACAGGGGCTCACACTCCAACGAGCAACAATCGATATCGACAACATTAATCGTCAAAGATTGACATTCATATCTATCTCAAGAGTTTGTGAACTCGCAAGTCTCCGCATACACCCCACCTTCACATTCGAAAGATATTCACGCATGCAAACCAACCCATATGTTTCTCGTCAAAAACAAGAGGAGGAGTGATTGCTAGCATTATCAAATACTAGTTCTACAAACACAAGTTAAAAGATCTCCAGTTTTGTTCACTCAAGCACTTGTTTCCGTAACTTTAAAATGTATACATTAAAACCATACTTTTAAAACTTGCAAACTATTCAAAAAATACTTCCTTTAATTTTGTTTGAATTACTAAATCAACAAATATTTGATAATCAATGTTAAACAAACAAGCATGTAACAAAAGTTGTACAATATTCAAATTTTAATTATATCTCTTTTCCATACTCTACTGGTACAAATTCTACAAAAGGATAATTGAACACTTATTTGTAATACTATTCTATTATTACTACAAGTGAAAAGATCTCCAAGTTTGTTCAATAAATCACTTGATTTTGTATCTTTATAATGTATACATTAAATATAGACTTTTTCAACTTACAAACAATTCAACAAATTCCTTTAAAAAAATATTAATTACTAAATCTACAAATATTCAATAATCAATGTTAAAAAATCAAGCATGTAACAAAAGTTGTACAATTTTTGACTTTCTAATTATATCTCGTTTTCATACTCTACATGTACAAATTTTATAACACGACAATTTCCCTTATTCATAACACCATTTTATTATTAGTTACTTCCAATTCAAAAGAATTTGCAAAAATAATTTGTACAAAAAAAGGAACGTTATTGTGTTAATTGCATATATTGTTCAAGGTCCAAAACTAACTTAAATTCAATATCAAAGATATCATCGGCGTACCCATTGCACACTAAGGTGCGATTGCTAGTGATATTTATTTTAAAATAATGTATATAACGAAATTAGAAAGATAAATCCATGCACTAAAGTTTCAAATTATAAATGCATACACAAAAAGAATGAAATAAAAAAATACTATATAAAGAGTGACATCGCATGTACAACTTTATTTTTTTATTAGCAACTAAAATATAGTGTCAATTTTATTAAAAATATATTTCAACAAATTTTTTATTTTTCCAAGAAAATATACATGGAATGCACTAAAAAATACACATTTTATTAGTTTAAGTCATTTCAAAATTCAAAATATACATGTCATTTTTACTGATTCAAGTTAAAAATTTAGATAAATATTGGTTGTTTCCTTTATAAAGCATAACATAGCTTTGTACTTTTACCTTGAATCTTGTTAAAATATTTTTTAAAAATTAAAATTTTAATAATAATTTGAAAACAACTAAAATATATTTGTGTTATAGATTAAAATGATTAAATTTATTAAAATATTTAAATCCCATCTTAACTAAATGTAGCGTCCTAAAATTGTGACACTTGCAATTTCGACTGCATTTTGGTCTTCACGATGGCGACGCAACACGCAACCTGAATGGAGACCCCAAAACTTGCTCACGACACCAAAAACTGCATTTTTCAAGCACCTTGGCCTGAACCTCCTTGCACCCCGCTGTCCCGGAGGTGGGACTAGAGCGCCCAGCGCCCTGGTCCCTTAGGACCAGAGTGCCCAGCGCCCTGGTCCCTCAGGACCAGGGCGCCCAGCGCCCTGGTCCCTGGGTCCTATTTTGGGCCCGGTTTCCTAAGTGATATCGGGTCTTTTTGATTGCAATTTGGAAATATACTTCCCTAGTCGGCCTAAGGTCGGGAAAATCAGTCTATCAGCCCTAATTGACAAGTATATAAACTACATCTTCCTCTCTCATTTGGGTAGATGAAAAAAAAAAGGCGAAAGCAAGATTCAAACATTCAAGCATTCAAGTATTCAAGCATTCAAGCATTCCTTCTAAGTCTCCATTCAAGGCTAAGTGTTGCATTCAAGACAAGGATTCAACCATTGAAGAGGAGATCACTTATTACATGCTACATACTACAACATACAACATCTAAACCTTTGCACATAAGGATACAAACATCCTTAGAACAAGGTATTAGTACTTGTTTTACATTACAGTCATTTACATTTACAGCACTTGCTCATTTCTTGGTTAATTCCAAAACCGGGGTTTGACCTAAAGGCAAACCCCTAATCCCTAACCCCCCATCGTCTTCGCTTTTCTGTGTGTAGGTTGCAGGTACGCGGCTGAAATTGAAGATCTGGAATCCTTGTGCAGAGACGAACCGATCCCCCTTCGTTTGACGGATTTTTCGGAGGACCGTGGCGCCGGGCACCATCGTCCCGACAACTTTTGCTCAAATTTGCAGGACAGCGCCGTATCGACATTCTACTGCTAATTCCAGGTCCGCAGCTTCATCCTATAACCTAAACTCAGTTTATAAGCGAATCTTTGTCACTTTCTATGCATGCTTAGCTTAATTCTTCTATGCACATTCTTTACAAAAGAGGGTAGCCTTGCTTTCCTAACCCTTGAAATTCATTTAGCATCCAATCTTACATTGTGTGGGATTGAATCTTATGAGTTTCAACCCCTCTTTTGAATGTAAAGTCTTCCCCTTAAGTGAAAACCCATCGAATCCTAGCGAACCTCCCTTCTCTCTCCTCGGAGTCAGAAGAGGGGAGAACAACTAGGGTTCGACCGCGATTTTCCGCTTTACACTAAATAATAATATAAAATACCTTAAATAAGGATAATTAAAAATGATAAAATTAATAACAATTAATTTAAAATAATATATCAATGCCAAGTGACAAATGTTGGGGTTATTAATTCCTCCATTAGTCACTCAATCCTTCTAGTATAATCAATTTGCTTATATATAAATTGTTGGGTGAAGATGCACAACAAATGATCTTTATAAATTACACGGCAATTGAAATATCCCTTCACACGTATATTTCCTGCAGACCACGAACAAATATATATGTGTTAGAAGAGAACAACATAACCCTCTATATCGTATACACTAAATTTACATCAGCCTCTCCTATGACACATATGTCCGATCAGTATTGGTCTCTACACAACCACACATCTAGCAATTTCCCCTGATAGAAGATAAATACTCGTTCAATTTCGGTGAGGGGTTGTGACCTCAATCGAGGTGGCATACCAAATGAGGGGGTGCGATGTGTAATCATCGATAGGCAAACAAGACATAATACGTGCTAACTAAACGTAAATAATTAATGAAAGCAATGTGCATATTGGTGATTAGAATGATATATATTATTAAATGTTGAAGGCCTTAAGGCCAATTTAACATTTAATTTTATCCGACTGAAGCTATAAATCATCAACACTCCCTCTTAGCTAGGGAGGATAAAAGATATTGGGAGCAATATTCATAAATCGTATGATGCTTATCTTGGGACCATATTTTCAAGATGTGAATTGCCTTTGTCGGTGATTCTATTCACAAAATCTTGAGTGGATTGCCTCTGTCGGTGATTCTATCCATAAACTCTTGTGTGAATTGCCTTTGTCGACGATTCTATCCACAAGCTCTTTTGTGGATTGCCTCAGTCGATGATTCTATCCATGAGCTCTCACGTGGATTGCCTCAATAGGCGATTCTATCCATGAGCTCTCACGTGGATTGCCTTAGTCAGCGATTCTATCCATGAGCTCTCGCATGGATTGCCTCAGTCGGTGATTCTATCCACAAGATCTTACGTGGATTGCCTCAATCGACGATTCTATCCATGAGCTCTTGTGTGGATTGCCTCTGTCGGCGATTCTATCCACAAGCTCTTGTGTGTGGATTGCATCAGTCGGCGATTCTATCCACAATCTTGAGTTATTGTAAGATTGTCACCTTCCAATAACCTCAAAAAATACAAGTGGAAATCATTTGGAAGTCGTCACTTCCTTATGATTTACACAGGGCCCATAAAATAATTATTAGTATTAATAATAATAATACATATTTACAATTTTACCTCAGAAGTGCTCAATCTTTATTAGTAAGCTCCCTCTCGATCACAAGGTATCTTGAGTTTCTTCTAGAGAACATATTTTTCTGAACATACGTCTGAATTTCTGACTTCAGCAAGGGAAGCTTGTAGTTTAAGTTTGAGAGGAAAAGTTCTTGCAATGTGGCCATATTCGTCACATATGAAACATTGTACTTTAGAGAAGTTTCTAGGCTTCTTGAATGATCAATTATCATATGTCTTTTTGTCCTTTTTCCTTTTCAAACTAGAGACTAGAACTTGAACATCTTCATCAATGGGTTTCATGATTCCTCTTGATATTAGGTTACACTCTTCTTGAATGGAGTCAGCTTTTAGTCTATCAAATTTGGGAACTTTGGATCGAGCACTAACTCCTTGTCTAAAGTTTTCCCATGAGATAGGGAGCCCATTTAGAATTATCATATTTAGCTCCTTATTATCATAAATGTGACCAATTGATGAGAGTTGGTTCCTTAATTCTGTTATCCTCATAAAATATGAAGTGATAGTCTCTTCCTTACTCATTTTAATATTAGAAAGTTGATTTTTAAGTGTGAGGATTCTACTCGTGTTGTTAATCTCAAACACGTCTTTCAAGGCTTTGAACATGTCATATGCAGAATCTAACCTTGTAATGATAGGTAGTAGATGACTCTTTACTCCATCTACTAATAACTCCATTGCTTTAATATTGTTCTTTTCCCACTGACTTTGTTCATCTTTTCCATTAGGTTTAGAAGGATTCTCTATTATTGTTTTTAACTCATTCTTCCTTAGTACCAACATCATTCGTAGTTTCCATGAATCATAGTTTGAGACACCTTCAAGTCTGTCTTCGAATCTGATTCCATTTGTCATTTTAAAATACAAACTTTCAAGGAGATATCAATCTGATCTTAATCGGATCTTACTTTAGGCGGCTAGGCTTTATAGAAGGAAACTTGGCTCTAATACCATGTTGAGACATGGACCAACTAGGACTTGAACCTAGGACCTTCCATACGTTGCTGGAGTGCTCTACCATTGAGCTACTGGCCCCCCTTGGACTAGTCCATCATCGGTCGGGTGTGGCTTATTTCCAACACCAACACCCCCCCTTAAGCCACACCTCTCATGTGCTTGGGGATCCTAGCCTGGACCTAGCTCTGATACCATGTTGAGGTTATTAATTCCTCCTTTAGTCACTTGATCCTTCTAGTATAATCAATTTGCTTATATATAAATTGCTGGGTGAAGATGCACAACAAATGATCTTTATAAATTACACAACAATTGTAATATCCTGATTCACACGTATATTTCTTGCAGACCACGAACAAATATATATGTGTTAGAAGAGAACAACATAACCCTCTATATCGTATACACTAAATTTACATCAGCCTCTCCTATGACGTATATGTCCGATCAGTATTGGTCTCTACACAACCACACACCTAGCAATTTCCCCCAATAGAAGATAAATACTCGTTCAATTTCGGTGAGGGGTTGTGACCTCAATTGGGGTGGCATACCAAATGAGGGGGTGCGATGTGTAATCACCGATAGGCAAACAAGACATAATACGTGCTAACTAAACATAAATAATTAATGAAAGCAATGTGCATATTGGTGATTAGAATGATATATATTATTAAATGTTGAAGGCCTTAAGGCCAATTTAACATTTAATTTTATCCAACTGAAGCTATAAATCATCAACAACAAAAGGCATTCTATAGTGGCATCAAGAAGTCTCATATCATGACCATGTAAATGTAAATAAAATCACTTTAACTTGAATTTGATAGCCATTTATAAATAAAATAATTAATAAATTAGTAAACATTATAGATATAACTCATTATGGGGCTGAAATGGTGAGTGAATATATGTCAAGGGCATTGAAAGGATTGGGACTATACTCATTGATATGACATGAATTTCATTCTAAATGCTAGCAAAAACATTGAAGTGGATGTTAAGATGTGTGGTAGTTGAGAGGGGTTGGTGTTCATGTTTTTTCATGGTTTCCAAAGGTGGTGATAAGTGTGGTAGACATGAGGGATCAAAGTAAGATGATGATAGGTAGTGTGGGAGGAGTAAAGATAAAATATTAGAAGTGACGCACATTTTGTGAAGAGATGGTGGTTGAATTCATCTCATTTACTAAGTAAGAGGTTAGCAATCCACATCTTTGGGTATGGTTGGTATATTAGGCAGCTTGTGTAGGACATTAATAGTGGTTCAAGCATCAAAATTAGGGAGGCCATGCCAAATTTGATGTTCAATCTAGGAAATTCAAGGGGGAGGAAGAATGTGTTCAATACTACGCAATCTCTAAGTAGGATCTGATGGAAATGATGATGGATACACAAACTAGATTTTTGAGTCTAGGCTTCTTGTATGTTGTATTTATAGCTCATTAGTTGCAATAGAAGGACATTCATATTCTATGAGGTAAGATACATTACAATGTAGTGAGATAAAAGTGCAAATAAATAATTACCAATTATTTTATATTCTATAACACGACATAATAGTATACCAATTCTTTGACGTATATTTCATTCATCATTTAATAAATCACACTATTCAATATTTCTTATTCTTCTCTTATGTATAAATATATCTTCCTTTACATATATCCTATTCTCATACACATCATCATCATTTACCTATCTTTTTATACTATATGTTTTATAAGCATGCTATTACATTAGAGACATGTCCTTTGTGATCTTAGAGCTCTGCATTCCTCTTACAGTCAAATGTGGTTCTTTGTAGGTATTGCTATTACTTTTGCTCCTTAAGAAATTTTATTTTGTGTATGGTGGTCTTTTCCTTTCTAGATCACAGTGATATTAATAAGTTAGGTCATCATTAGCAATTTTGTTTTTGTTTTCTCAATCACCTACATGTGGTGAAGCAAGCAAGCCTATGTTTAACTGGCTATAGAGGAAATTGTGAAAAGACTCAAGTTGGCAATCAGAGAGGATGTTGTGGTAGCCATTTTAGATTTTTGTGATATCAAGAAATTTAATGATATTGTGGAAATTCCTACTCTTCGTAATGTTTGTCGTCATTGTGCTCCAAAATTGGTATGTTGTAAATGTGATCTTATAAGGGTTTGGGTGGGATGCACGGGCCTACATAGTTTGACATATCCTTGGGTAGTTTTTATGCTAACTTCTTGGTCTTCTATGTTTGGACCTTGCCTATAGTAGGTTGGTAGGCATGTGAGTTTCATGTTGAGACTTAGTTTGTTATTTATTTGTTCTTGGTGATCGTTGGACATGTGATACTAGTTCTTTTTGTTGGTGAGTCTTGGACCTTCCAATTATAATAGCAAGAAGCTATATATTGTAGATATATTAAATACATCTATCTAAAAACATCAAGAAATATCACTTTCAGTCTTTTTTATTTACTTAATAGTTACTTTATTTTACTTAAGAACTATTTTGTTTATTACATGGAGACATAAATTTTAAAATTTGGTAAAAAAAATATTTATTTTATTTTATATTTATAGACAAGTTTTTAATAGTAATGTAATAAATCATAGAAACCATACTCAAATTTTTAAAGCAATAAACAAAAAAATTATTTACTTTTACTTTTATTAAATTAATTTATTTTTTATATAGCTTAATTTATTTTCTATATAAATATATTTTTTAATATCAATCTAAAATGCATGTATAGATAATAAAAAAAATATACAAGTTATGTATTTTAACATTTACTCAAGATCTAAAATTAAAACTAGTTAATAAATTAAAATAACTCTTAAATAAATAAAAATAGTTTCTCAAATTATACATCTTTAATGGAATTTGATATCTCTAATGAAGAAGGTGAAGATGTGTTCCTTACATCATTAAGATTAATTTATATAGTGATACATAATTTATTAATTGGCTTGCGAATCCTCACAAGGAGTGTTCTTCTAAGTATTTGATTTGTTGGAGCTGATGTCTTCTTATGGGATAGTTTTTCTCATAAGATTCAGGATTAGGGTAAGTTTAAGTTGATGGTTTGAGATGGAAGAGTAAAGTCAATATATAGACTCTTACATATTGAGCTAACAAAGAATATGATTTCTATTAACAAGATTTTTGATGCAATTGCATATGTAACTTTTGAAAAGAAAAATTACAAAATAATTAGAGTTGGAAAATTGTTGGCACATAAAGTCTATATTGAAACTCTATTTTAACTCACTAATAGCATAATAATTGATAATTTTTAATTTTTTTAAGAGAAATCCATTAATCTTCAATGAACATTTTAACTTAAATACCATGTCCAAAAGTGTTGGATGTGAACAATGTTTCTATTAGAAGCTCAATATTACATAAAATGAGAGTTTGATTTAATTTTTTACATATAGTCTTCAGGGTTTTTTAAGGATGTAGACTATGTTGACATGATATGCTTACTGTAGATCACAATATAGTGGGAAATACCAAGAAAAGTATTTGTAACTTGTACTAATCTAATTCACTAGTGAACAAACTATCTCTTGAAAGTGCTTTATTATTTGTTGGGGATGTTAGATTGAGATTAAATGACAAAGAATTTGAATGATTTCATTGGTATTGTCATAAAAGTTTGATTAATGGAAATTCAAGCAAGGGTTTTCAATTATTAGTTCTTGATGATAGGTAGGATACTAATGCATCTCTTGGATGCAATTTTTCTTTTCAATCTATCAACCATCATAGAGAATTTATGAATTCTTATTGCATTCTTAGAGTTTTAATTTTTCTAAATATTTTAATAATATAAACAAAAGTATTTCTTGATCTTCCTATTGGTTGTTGTTGTAAACATTCATCGTAGGGCACAATTGTCAAAGTTAAAAAAAATATTTTACAACATTCTTGTTTTCCCTTTTATTAATAATGCATCTACCATTTACAACATTGCAGTTAGGCATTACACGAGAGAAGACATATTAAAGAGTAAATTTGAGACAATCTTCATGACTGCCAAAATATCTTATCCTTTTTGAGAGAATAAAGTAATTGCCAAAATATCTTATCCTTTTTGAGAGAATGAAGTACAACAAAAAAAGAAAATTAGAGAAATCTTCGAGATTCTGCACAAATCTTAAATATTTTGAGCAACAAAGTACAAATTTTTGGAATAATCTTATCTAAAAAGTGAATAAATCTTGCATTTTTTACTACATGCAAATACATTAAGAATGTATTCCCTGTTGAATAATAATGCATCCGTAAACAACTGTAATCACATGCAATTATTTGTCGGACGAAAATCTAGAAAAATCTTGTCATCTTTAATGCAAATTGGATGCAAATTGTAACAATCATTAAATGCGTATGAGAGTTGATGCATTTACTAGATGCACTTACTAGAAACTTCAGAGACAAGTGTAGATTGTTTATGCATTTCCATGTTGTGTAGGTGATTTTTCTATATCTATCCAGAAATCAACTCAAAGACAATCCTGAAGAGTTGTGTAACTTGGCATCCCTTTTATAGAGGTTGCGTGGAAATATTGAGGTAAACATATTTTCCTATTGCAACTTAGTGGGTTTTTTTAGGTTTATTGAACTCGCTTCCTATGTTGTGCTCAGGCTAAATTATTCCTTTGAAATTGTCTAGTGGCTACAATTTGTTGCTTGGAAGCTTTCTGTCTCACTCTTTTTCTAAGTATTTATGTTGTTGCATTATTAATAAAAGAGATTAAAACAAATTTACAAGCACTACTTATTGAGCTACTATTGCAATCCTCATATCATTTTTCTGATCCCGAAGATGGATCACAATCTATATAAATAGTTTTGCAAAACTTGAATGGTCAAAGTTCCAGAAGCTTTCAAACTTATTCTTAAGATGGTTCAAGATTTCAACAAAATCATAAAGAAACTCTAAATCTACCCAAATTGTTCTTTTACTCTTAGTGTAAATAGATTTACAGTTATCAATTTACAAGTTGGCTTCGTCACAAGTTCAAGATGTAGGAGTTCAAAATTTGATCACTATGTAAGGTAAACCCATTAACAGTCTGCTTGTAAGCTTCCATAAGAGTGGTCATATACACACAATAAGTAGTTGTCTTGGTAGCACCTTTAAAAAAACCGTCTAAACCTTTCTAGAAGGGCACAATAAATGGTTATAACCATTAACAATCACTTCTCACTCTATTTCAATGGTCATATTCAATTTAAAAAACTAACATAAATAAACATTTCTGCATAAACAAAAATGATTAAAAAACAATAAATTCAAATAAAAAACATGCTTTTGGATCAAAAATAGCTTCAAACCCATGAATTATCGATACTTGAGTCATTGTTTCAGTGAAGATAAAATAAAAATAAAATTTTTCATTGCCAGTTGTCTACGGGAGGGCTTTCCAAATGCCATGGTTATGCTCATGAATGTAAGATTTTTGCCTCTTCGGACATCCACGGGCCTTTCTATACTATTTCATTATACATTTTTGTTTGTGTATAGATTTGCCCCTTTAGAAAGATTTATCAAAGACTCTCTTGTGCCCACTTGCTAGAGACAGAAAAGCAACAAACAGTTGGAGAAATTACCAATTAAATTAGCAATTTTCCTCAACATTTTAGACAACTCCCTCTTATGATATAATTAGGTTTTGGGGGTATGCTTTCAACCAGAAAGAACAAATGGAAAAACAACATGAAAGAAAAATAAAAAGGATTGACAGGATCGAAAATAGCACAAAACAAATGACTCAAAATCCACCCATTCACCATACATGAGAAATAGTTATGGAAAATTAGCAGACATTCTTTCCAAATGATGTAAATGTGTCAAGACTCAAAGTTTTGAAAACACATACATTCATAATATAATAGGCAAATGAATTCACAAAATTGATTGCAAATCTCAAAGTAAATGTTAATTTAAAAGAGGATGCATGAATTCAAGGCTCCAAACAGTTCCCCACCCTTAGAATCACATTAAAAAGAACAAAGTCTCCATTATCTACATATAAAATTATGTATCTAGAATACTAATTTAAAATCACCACCAAAATATTAATTGATTAAGTTTCACTTATGCATCAAAGTACAAAGGGGATTAGTCATCTTTCTCTTTCCCTCTTTAGCAATATATATAAACAAGACAGTAACCTCCTAAACATAATGGTTTCTTGAAAAGAACCATTTCAACAAAAGAAGACTGAAAGCTACTTTAAAGCGCACGTGGCTCATATGAGTTCATGATTCTGTAGCATACTAAAACGAAATAACATGTTGAAATGAAATAAAGCATTTAAAACATAAATGTAACATGCTAAAACAAATATAACTGCTAACATGAACATTGCAACTTAACATATAAAGGAAGAGATTTATTTTTTATTTTTTTTAGTATGAACAAATATCTGAAAGTAACTAACTCAAACTAGCTTTTAACTGAGAATTGCATCACAATGAGCTAAACCAAAAATATGAATGAAAGATATGAAAGTATTTAACACATTGCATTAAAATGAAGAGAGACAGTTTAGAGAGTATATTTCATTTGATGCTAACATTTTGAACTTCATAACTTTATCAACTTACCAGTGAGGAGGGAAAGAATCATCAGGGCGCTTTTCTACCCAACCATGGACTTACTAGTCCCCCGTGCCATATCTGACTAGATTGGTCTGACCCTTCACAGGGAGGTAACAGAAAGTGGAACTCATGTGATCTGAGACTTGGTGTTTAGGACCTACACGAACTAGTCAGTCATACACTAAGGGTAATTCACTACTAGTATGATGCTCCTGACTAGAGGTGTATCTAGTACTAATGATCTGACGGGAGCTTGCAATATGCAACACCACCATGGCCAAGTTTTAAACACTGCAAGCACGAATAAACATGTTGTCAATGATCACAACCCTTCTCAACATAGGTGTAGGGTCAAATGGGTTCAAACGAAATCATAAAGGAACTATGACCAAACATATGTTTAACTTTCATTTGATATCAGCACCAGTACTCTTAAAAGTTACTATTTATTTTTGCTCATTCATTTTTGAAAAGATTTGTAATGATACAACTAAATCTATGGAATGGGAAAATAGGGGCCATAAGAGTCGTCAGTTGTACATCCAACTCATAAGAATGGAATGTAAACCATGCCTAACATGACTTTGTTGTCCTAACATCTTGAGAGTATTCTTTCAATGGTGATGCTATCTGCATCGAGGTACAATGGTGCCCTTCCATCCACTACCTTCCTAGACTTGGGTATTTAGTTTCATTTTAATCAAGGAATGGTAATATCGATCAGATAATTTATCCTTATTGTTGTTTTGACTATTCATACTTAGACAAATTTGGAAATAGCTCGATAAAGAGGTAAATTCATCATAATGCAGTATTGGGTATACAAACACCGCCTCCAACTGAAGGGAATATTGTTTTTGATTAAGGTAAAAACAGGTTTTGAAGGGGCCCCGAAACCCTTTACAAAAGATCCTTATGAGATAAAAGAATTTAAGAAACCAAAAGGAACTAACATAAGAAAAACCAGCATAGCAACTAGAAAAAACTAGCTAAAAAGCCCCAAAAAACCAACGATAACCAGCCAAACTAGACAAAGCACAGATAATGAACTAATTTATGTTTTTCAAGGCATTAGCCAAGTTACTGCTAATCCCATATAGATTATCCCTAAGATTAGGAATTTCCTTAGCAGACACCGCAATAGCTATCTTCACGCTCGCCCTAGTTCTCTTTGCTACTCCACCAAGTGTAGCTTCCCCGTTCCCAGTCTCGATAGCATCATCATCAATGTCGAGGTCCACCACCAGTTTGGGAGAGATGGAGCTTTTGAGGACCTTAGAAATATCCTCTAGGTTCTTTGTAACAACAGACAAGATATTCGGGATCATTCCCAACAGGTTTTTCATTGCCACTTTACCTTCTTCCAGATAGTCAATCTGGGCTACCATCTTTTTAGATTTTTCCTCCACCTCCTGCTTCCATTGCTTCTGGTTCCTGTCATCTTCCTTCCTTTTCTCATCCATCTGCTTCCCATTTTTTTCCAAATTATTCACAACTTCATATGTCCATCTATCAAACCCCAATCTAGCCTCGGTAAGATTTTTGAGGTTATCCAGGAATAACCCTTCTCCAACACACTCCTTATCCTTACTCAGATTATCCTTAGCCATTTCCTTCTTAGGTTCCTTATTCTTCTCCCTCTCAGAATCCATTTCTTTTTCCTCATTAACCTTATCATCCTCCTCCACCATAGGTTAGTTGTTGTCATTGCCTAAGTTGGCACTGTGAATTGGACTATCTTGGTCAGACACGTCGTCAGTGATGAGGAGGTAGAATAGAAGTTGGTCTTCTTTTGAGGTTGGTGGCCTTTTGTTCTCAATGTGCTTCCCAAATCAATCCCTAGGCACAAATGGGATTCTTCTAAACCTTTCTCCTATCTCCTCCTCTCTATTCAACACTGCTTGCACCCTAATGTATTGTACATCACTCCTCCTTACCTTCCATGCTAAGGCATTCAAATCTGAAATGAGGTCTTCTTGTGTGTCACTAAAAATGAACAAGTTTGGTTGTCCAACTAGCTGAATCTCCTCTCTTCCAGGAATGGGCAACTATTGGAGAACCATGGTTTACCTAACCTTGTTTGCACCTTTTAGGGATTTCAATCATATTAATGTGTTGATTGAGCATCTGGACAGGTCTGCAAAGTCTGATGACTGTCCCTCACCTTTCAAGAGTGAAAATATCCAAGTTGGATGCAAAGAGCGTTGTTCTACTCAAGGCAACTTCTAGGTTCAAAAGGTCATCTTGATCAAATGACTTAATGCAATGCTATGGAGCTTGTAGTAGGGTGTCTCAAGTCTTAACTTATCAGTTTTGATGGTTTGAAACAATCATTTGCTTCTCCTTCCTTACCGATTTCATGAAATTGTCAAATTGGTCCCAAAAAGGCTACTAGGATTAACCCTAGTTTTTAGTGAAAATTGTTCACCCTGCTCAATCTGCTAAACTTCATGGAAAACCCTTGGAGATGTGGTCAATTGATGATGAAATCTCAAGGATTTTTGCTATGGCAAGTACTGTATGGACTGTTTGAGGACTGTCCCACAAAATAGGCATTTTTCAAGGATTTTTTAGGGTTTTAGTGAGGGTTTGCAAATTAAAGACCTTCTCCATGATACTAGACCCAATTAAATGTTTCAAACCTTGGTATGACATATGCCAAACACTCCCAAGGATTCAAAACCTATCTTAGAATACTGTCATTATGTCAAACAAATGCCATACTGCTGCTTTTACATAGAAATAACAGTCTAGAGGACTGAGACAGCGATTTTTTTAAGGTTTTGCATACATTTTGAACATTGGTAAACCAAATACAATGAAGGTCTATCAAATACAGATGCAACACTGACTTGACAGCAGTTGAACAACCTGCAAAACAAATAGGAAAGGATTTTTTATGACTGTTGTTCATTCACCCGCCATCACTGCACTTGGACAGTATTAAAACTGTTACAACTTCCTTTCTTTGTTTTGATGTACTTCTTCACTCTATCCCTAGCCTACAAAAAGGTGTTAATGGCATGATAGAACAATGCATATAGCCCCTTCAAAGATCTTGTAAGTTTGAACACTTAAAAGATGCCACAAAGCATGACAGCATTATAAGACTGTGACAGAGAATACACTTTTCTAGGATCCTTATTTAGGTCCTTTACAACCAAATTGTGTACCTTGTCTTCTTAACATTGAAAACACTTGTAAATACATTCCCATGATGCATAAAAGAGGAATCCATCATTCCATACTGTCCATTAGGAAGGTTGGCAATGAGGTTTTAACAATGAAACAGTGACACACTGTTTTACAGTCTGTTTACACCTTTTCTTCTTGCATCCAACCAAGTCATGAGAAAGACAAGGATGGTAAAATGCAATGATAACTCTTGCCAACTTAATTCTTCTTCAACATTTCAAAGTACAGTGCTATGAACAACAAAGTACCATTCAAACAACTTTAAGAATACCCAAGCCAAGTTGTTCACTTCACATACTTGCCATGGGCTTACAAACACTTGTGCATTGCTAGAAAAGGAAAATAGATGTATGATACAGTATGTACAAAGGGTCCAACAAATTTCCTCAAAGCCATGGATGAATAGACCAAGAAGAAACTAGTTGGACCATGAATGACCTTCCATTGGAACCACAAAACAGTGCCTTTCTCAAGAGCACTTCAAACAAAACTTGTTCCAAATCACTACTCAAACATCAAAGGAAATCACACCAATTAAAAACAGGAGTAGTACGGACTCATGAATCCATGGTACGGACTGTACTCTCAAAAGTGCAGGAAACTAGTTAAAACTCACAAAAAACAAGAGCAAAACAAGCATTTCTTTTATTTTTCCAACATGAACCACACATACAATGATGGGAACATGGTTTTTATACATGTGCCAACTTATTGAAGCCTTTTTACGGATAGGTACAGGCTGGAACTAACCAAAACCACCAAAAATCACTTTTTTGCACTTTTTGACAACTTTTTGACAACTTTTGACAACTTTTGTTGCTCAAAAAGTTGCATTTTGACTCCCGGTGACTTGGAACTCAAACCAATGACTCAACATCATTAGAAAGACTAAATAAACATGCTCCAATTCCTTTCAAGGCTTTACAACATCAAAAATTCAAAAATGCTCATTTGGACCCAAAATTGACAGTTTTTGGCCCACTGAGCAAAAAAACAAAAAATCTTGGAAACTCTTAAACAAAAATGAGTTCCAAACCTTATTACACCACAAAACAAACCTATTAAACCTACTAGAAGCATAAAATAAACACACATTCTTAATTTGCAACAAAATGCTATACCTGCTAGGATTTGAGCATTCAGGTGCTCAGGTGCTCCTGCACCACTCAGCTTCATCTTCCTCTGCACCCACATCCTCATCTTTCCAACTTTCCTCACCTCTAGACTCATTTATTTCCATTTTATTGCCATATTTTCTGGTTTCCTCTATGTCATTCTTATCATCTTGGGTTTTCATCCCAATGGCGCTCTTGCTTTTTTTGCTCTGAATCGACTCTTCCTAATTGGGTCCGCCTTCCTCCGGCTTTCTCTTGCCTTTCCCTGCAGAAGCCGACAACCTCTTGTTTTCCTGAATGGCCAGGATTTTGCAGTGCTCATAAATGAGCAGAATGAGGCCACAATGAAGCACCGGGTTCGAGGGGTTCTTGTTGTGTTTGTTGAGGGACCTCGACAAAGACCTGAAGAGATAGTACAACAAGGAAGCCCTTTTTTCATGCCTGAAGTGGTTTAATAGCACAAAGTGATATGTATGGGCCCTAGTAAAATGACCCTTAACAGTTATGTATTCCATGATCACATTCAACACACAGCCCCAAATTTTCTTGATGTTTGAGGCATCATAATAACCCCCCGTGGCTTTACCAATTTTAGCCCTCTCCTTTTCCTTGCGTGGAAAAAGTTTAACCGCATTATTGGAAACTTTAAGATCTCTAAAAGAATTGAGCCCTAAGTGGGGCATACCTATTACAGTCACAATGAAGCCTGCTGCCAATTTGAACCTCACACCATGGATTTTAAAAGACCCGTTACTCCAATTTTTCAGTTATTTTGGAGATTGCAAGATTAACCCTACCTTTATCGTAATCAACCAACTTCTCCATAAAATTCGCCAGGGACCCTTTTTCCAGCTTCATCCATACTTTTGGCATTTCCTTCCATCTGGAAATGTTGTCTAGTTCCTCCCTCCTTAGATCCCCTCCCATATTCAGTTTCAGAATGTCACCTCTGTTCTTCTGCAAGCTCAAAGCTTTCTTCCCGTTGTCTCTTGGAATTTTAAAAATGATAACCCACAAAGTGTGCAGAGTGTTAATATCTTTGATTGCAATTCTGCCACTTTGCCAAGTAATCGTCACTTTTCTATAAATGCATAAATTACACATTTCAACTATCATAATTATGCGGTCCTTCTTTCCTCGTGAATCTATCCTTTCTTAGGAGATCTTTAATACTAAAATTAATATTATCTTCCCCATGCCAAATAGTTTGAGCTTCAGAATTAACGCCTAGGTTCGCCAAGCCATCCGCAACCAAATTTTTTCTCTAAAGGCATGTTCAATTATGATAACTTTAAAACTAGCAATAATTTATCTTGCTTTCAAAATTATGTTTTCAATAGACCACGATGGCTCGATTTCCCCCTTCAAGCACTTGATAATATTTAGTGAGTCTCCCTCGAGCCATAAGTTGTCATGATTTAGGTTCTTAGCAATAATCAGAGTATTCAGAGCAGCTGAAGCTTCAGCATAATGACTGGTTTGACTACCCAGAGGGCCAGCAACCTCCACTAGGCAACTTCCAGCAAAATTCCTGACTATGCCCCCATAACCAGCTTTACCCAGATTCCCCTTCGACACCCCATCAAAGTTGGCCTTTATCCATCCCTGAAGTGGAAAGCACCACACCAGACCTTCCCTACCCTTCTCCTTACTACATTTGGTTGTAGAAAGGTTCCACCTATCATTAAAGTCTTCTTTAGCTACTAGACCATGATCAGTACCATTCAGACATTCAAATATACTTCTGTATATTTTATCCACCACAACTTCAGGATTAGCATTTTTATCCCTAAAAATCTTATTATTGCACTCCTTCTAGATGTTCCAGATAACATTAGGGAAAGTAAGTTTCCAAAGCTCCACAATCTTAGGGTTGGGGTTAGGACAGTACCATTGCTTCCAGGACTCCCCTAGAGAGTTCGAAAAAATCCAGCTCAACTTCCACCTACTAAAAATAATTTTCCAAATTTCCTGGCTGAAAGTACACTGGTGGAGAGTATGGCAAGCTGACTCTTCTTCCTTGCAACAAAGAGAACACCTATTAGGAAAAACAAATCCTCACTTTTGGAGGTCGTCCAAAGTCAACACCTTATTTTGGATAAATATCCAAAAAAAGATATTAACTTTAGGAGTTAACTTCTTATTCCACATTTTAGCCCAAATAAGAATGTCTTCCATAACTTTGTTGTGGATAGCCACAACTGAAGACATAGAATAGTTCCCATCTGGGGTTTGCCTCCAAATCAAACTATCCTCTTTGTTGTCCCTCAAAATTTTAGAAGAAAGCAAGATCTCAAGAAACTTTAAACTCGGACAATGTTGGCTAAACTCAATCCAATTCCCATTTCTCCAGTAGTCTCTGACCAAGCCCCCATGCCTATTCTTTCCAATCATAAAGGATTGGAATTTCCTCCAAAGGTTTATCCATAAGCCATCCATCTTCCCAAAATCTTATACTTCTACCATTCCCCAATTTCCACATTCTTCCAGCAACAGCCCAACTTTTAGCCGATTGAACTACATTCTAGATTGTAGAGCCTTCAACTATAAAATATTTATCCAAAAATTCTTCCTCAGAAGGTTGCATATGAAGATATTTCTTTCTCTAGATTAAATTCCACTCTCTTTCCTCCCCTTTCATTCTCCAGATTTATTTTGCTAATAAGGCATTATTCATAGAGATAATATTCCTTAAACCCAACCCCCTAGAGGCCTTGGGAGAGCAGATTTTATTCCAAGCTATAAGGGGAATTCTATTCTTGTCTTCCACTCCTGACCAAAGAAATTTTTTTTGGATTTTTTCAATTGCCTCTGCAAACTTTCTAGGGATTTTAAATAGGCTAAGAGCATAAATAGGCAAGTTTTGGAGAGTAGCTTTAAGTAGCGTAACCTTGCCTGCTTGACTAAGGATAGCCCCTTTCCAACCTACTAGTTTAGAGTTGAATCTGTCAACCAACTTAATCCAGAAGTTATCTGCAGGCTTAATACAAAGGGGAAGCCCCAGGTAAGTAGAGGGAAACTCAACAATTTTACATCCAATAATTCTTTCAATCCTTAATTGTCTTTGAACAGGGGTATTGATGAAGAACAACAAGCTCTTGTCCCAATTAATTTTTTGGCCAGAAGCAGATTCATAAATATCCATAACATTCTTCATATTTTTTGCTTCCCTTATAGTAGCTTCCCCCATGGTGATCGAATCATCAACAAACTGTTCATGAGTACAAGTAATATTGGACGAAGAAGGTTTCAATCCTTTGAGATTACCTTCTTCCACATTTTTAAAAATAAATATGTCCAAACTTTCAGCTAAAATAGTAAACAAGATAGGGGAGATGGGATCCCCCTGTCTTAGACCTCTAGTGCTTTTCAAGAAACTAGAAGGAGATCCAATGACAATAACAGTAGGTGAGGAAGTTTCCATCAATTGAGAACAAAGATGAATAACTTTTTCTCCTAATCCAAAGGCTTTCATAATCCTAAAAAGAAATGGCCAATTCACTCTATCATAGGCTTTAGACATATCTAACTTAAGAAAAAAGCTCTGGCTTTTTACAACCATTAGAGAATGAATATTTTCATGAACTAAAATAATGGAATCCAGAATCTGTCTACTAGGGACAAAACCATTTTGTTGAGCAGAAATAATTCTTGGAAGAAAAGCCAGCAATCTTGAGGTGAGAACCTTATACAAAATCTTGTAAATAGAATTACAAAGACTAATAGGTCTAAACTTATTGAGAGAGTCAGCTCCAGAAATCTTCGGAATTAGAACAATGAAGGTTGCATTCAATTATTTTAAAAGCCTTCTAGAACCAAATAATTCTTTAACTCCTTTACAGATATCAGTCTCCACAATGTGCCAGAAGGATTGGAAAAAGAACATTGGAAAACCATCTGAACCAGGAGACTTATCTCCTTGAAAAGAAAACGTCGCCCTTTTGATTTCCTGACTAGAAGGTATTCGAGAGATATATTTGTTGTCTTCCTCAGTCAAGGTAGAAGGAATAGCTTGCAAAAGGAGGTTTTGATTACTGACATCAAGATCATCCACTTCTCCCATTAGGTTGCTAAAATAATCCAGAACTTCCTTTCTCATTTCCTTATCATCCGTTAAAATCCCCCTATTACAGGATAACCTGGAAATCTTGTTTGTCACCCTGTGCTTTAGAACAGTTAAGTGAAAAAACTGGATATTTTTATCATCTTCCTTCAAATACAAGGCTCTTAATCTTTGTCTCAAAAATGTCTCTTCATTAGAAATAATAGTGTGGTATTTAGACAACAAACCATATTCCACAGATCTCAATTCTTCTAAAAGCCCGTCCTTTTGGATTTTATCTTGAACTTCTTTTATTTCAGTTTTAATTTGGGCTTTACTATTGAAGATATCCCCAAAAGTCTCTTTGTTCCAAATTTTGATTTTAGCCTTTATAATATTGAGCTTTTTGGCTATTCTAAAATAAAGTCGTTCCCTCAACCTTAGAACTCCACCAATCAGCAACACAAACTTCCAGAGACAGATGGGATAACCACGCTTTTTCAAATCTAAAATGGAAATTTCTCTTAGCAGAAAAAGAATTGGCAGTAAAAGAAATAGGGTAATTATCAGAACCAATCTTAATAATAGACACCAAAGAACAACTATACTTAGATAGCCACTCAAGAGAAATTAAGGTTCTGTCTAGCTTAACTTGAATAAGATCAGCTCCAGTTCTTCTATTAGTCCAGGTATAGTTGATCCCTTGGAGATCCACATCCATAAGAGTTTGATCATTGATGAAGTCCATAAGATCTTGTTTACCATCAAGCTGAAAGGGGAGGCTTCCCATCTTCTCTTCCTCTTTAAGCAGAGTATTGAAATCTCCCATTATTATCCATCTTTTATCAGCAAAATTTAGTCTATCTTCTGCAAGGCTTCTCCAATATTTAAATCTCCCAGCTTTGGTATTAGGCGCATAGACATTAGTGATAACCCAAACAAAGTTATCCTTGATATGCTCAAGTAGCACAAAATTCCTATTGATTTCAAAAATGATTTCCTTACCTTTAATAGTATTTTGGTTCCAAAAATCGTTGTTCCTCCAGAGGCTCCCGCCGAACTAGTTCCTATAACTCCATTATTTTTAAATATTCTAATCCTTTCCACTTTATCCTTACACATATTAGTTTCTTGAACAAGGACCACATCCGGTTTATGATCTCTTATAATATTACGTAACACATCCTTCTTATGAGGGGCATTCAACCCTCTTATATTCTAGGAAATAATCTTCATACTTTAACCGGGGATAGAGCTGACTTGATGGAGCTCTGTGTTCCATCAGCACGGTTCTTCCAACTTTCATGTTCCCTTTAATGTTTTAGAGAAGGTCTCCCCTGCTTTTTGTTTTGGTTTCCAACATCTGCATTTTTCTTGTTCTTGCTTCTAGTTGAGATACCTCCATTGGGTCCTTCCTTATTTGATTTTCCCTCTTTAGTACTGAGAATCCTAAGATTTCCCTCCAGGGCTGCCATTTCCACACTATTAGATGGGGTTTTTCATTGAAATGACTTTGGGCTTCCATTGGTTAATAACAAAAGAGGTTCAAAATCAGAAATGTTGTAATCCTGCGCTTCATTGAAGTCTTCCCTGTTTGCTTTTGTATAAGATGAAGCAGAGGCATCGTCATTGGAACTTTCCTCTGCTTTATCCTGACTGATAGGCCCTCCCTTCTGGTAATCTGGATCATGTTTTTGAGCATTTTCCTCTATCCTTTTCTCTTCTTCTTTAGTACTTTCTATTTGATTATTATAACAGGCACAAACAGGTTTTTCATTATTACTATTCGCATCCTTCTTCGCCTCATTTTCCAGCTCAATCACTTCCTTATTAGGAACGCACTCTACTGATGGGTCTTGTCTCTTATCTTTCGTTTGCCATTTCTACTTCAAGCTGCTATCACTCTCGTTATTCTTACTCTTCTTAAGCGGACAAGATTTTGCCCAATGACCCAATTTTTTACAATGAAAACAAGCAAATGGGAGCGATTCATATTCAATCACTTGGGTCCATTTCCCTAATTTAGATATAATCTCAATAGATTGGGACATATATGTCATTTGATTAACATTAACACAAATACAAGCAAAAACCAACCTTGATTTAGCTAAAGTCATTGGATCGATTGAGAGAAGTTCTCCAAAAGAACTCGCTATCCCCTTGAAGACTTCCTCATTCCAGAACTCCAGTGGGAGACCCAGGAGGTGCGTCCACATAGGCACCGACACAAAAAAGGACTCATCAAGAGAAAGGTTAGGAGCCCATTTCTGTAAAGCCAAATTTGGCTTGCTGAACATCCATGGTCCTTCACATAGAGAAGGGAATATTGTAGCTCCTCATTCAGGTTATAATTTTATGATTTCAGATTATAGTTTAAACTGAATGGTACATGTAAATCTAACTCACAGACCTGCATTAAGCCTATACACACACACACACATTTATATATATAAATACACACTTTAAAGTGTATTAATATATATAGACCTCATGTGTGATGGTCTGATATCAGTTAACCTTGCTATACTGTTAAAGTTACAGGAATTATATTTTTTTTATAAAAACAAAATCATTAATGAGGGTTTGAAACAAGAATTTGATTAACCCTACTTGTAGTTCCAGAAATTCATATCAATTAAAGAATATAAACACCCTAACTGGTATGAATTATCAACAACATTCCAATAGCATAAATTTTCCTAACTTCTCATAATACATATATACATAGTTATGTGTGTGTGTGTGTGCAGGCATGAGGACCACTTCCAATAATTTCAAACTCTTCTCAAAGTCCAAGAGTATTGAAGTAAAAAAAAAAATTATGGTAGGAAAATTTGACAGATACAGTATGTATTTTCATTTTTAAACTGCAGAAGGGTTTAACCCTTTTCCTCATTCAAGCAATTTCAATATTCATGTCACCAATTGCATATTCCAGAAAAAAACCAAGATGTAACTGTAGACACCTAAAATTGTCATGTCTAATTAAATAAATATTTTATTTATTTAATTATCTAAGCTTAATTCTTCTATTAATTAAACAAATCTTTATTTATTTAATTAATTCATTTATCCTCTTCTAGCCTTATTTCTCATTTAAATAAATACATTTATTTATTTAAATTATCATTTTCCTAAATTAAATAAATATTTTATTTATTTAATTGATCTCATTTCTTCTATTAATTAAACAAATCTTTATTTATTTAATTAATTCATTAGCCTTTTCTACACATGACACATGTCATTCATCTCTTAATTCATACACTACCTACCCCTTTCATTATTTTACTATTTCTTCTACCTACCCTCTAATCATAGCCGACCTCTTTTTACACCTCTCAATCTTATCCCTCCATTTCATATAGTGTCTTCTATATAAGGAGATGCTTCCTTCATTATCAACCCTAATCAAGCATTCTAATGACTGAAATACCCTAATCGACAATTTGGAGGACTTGACTACACTACGATCCTACTTGCAACCACATTCCGTTCTTTGTTGAGCTCTTGTGCACATAAAATCTGAGAGCAAATATATCAAGCAAGATCAATGGAGATAGGAAGAATGGAGATCAAAACCCTATTGGACATGTGATGGTATAATCTTTGTGATTTCATGTGATTTGCATTGTCTTAGGTAATCTTCATATGTTATGGTGGATCTTTGTTGATTGTTAGGCTAGGGTTTTGTGGTTGAATTCATTTAGCCTTTCAATATTGTTATTATTGTTATCCATTTTCACCATATACAATAACAAAAAAATTATGTATTTCCTTCTTAGCTAAGAGCAAAAATAAGAGAGATGAAGGAGGGCTTCTGTTGGCAAGTGCATAGAGTATAAAAGAAGGATTGCACTCTACTAACACTTCATCATAACCCTTACTTTTTTTTGTTTTCTCTTTTTTTTTTTAAATTGAAAGGAAGGAAGTATGCATAGCTTATAGGGTTAGAAGCAAATGCCATGACCTGTATGAAGAAGAAAAATGTTTGAAGAGTGTCTTCCAGCACCTTTCCCTTCAATAAACCCCTTTGCTCTTGAAATCGTGGAGTAGAAAATGCAAGTCGTGCAACAAGAAAATGGTAAAACACAGAGCCAATACCTCTTTCTTTTATGGCCAAAAGCAATGAATCATGTGTTGTTCAATGCAGAAACCCCCTAATATCATCTCCAATATATTTTTCATCATGTGTTTCATCCTAATACCGAGCGTATTTCCAAAACCACCTCAAGAGGAGTCACGCCACAATCATGCCTCCATCCTTCATGCATTTTTCCTATCTCAAGCTCTTTGGACAAGATTCGATAATTCACGCCAAAAGAATGCCCAAGAGATTCTTTTCATATTTTTTAACCTTCTTATTTCATATCAAAAAATAATGAAATGTTGATATTATGTTAATTCCCTTTATCTTAATTTTTCCAATAAGAAATATAACTTGCTCATTAATTAATAATATATAATGTGCATGGAAATATGAAAGGGGGGTTGTAAATGTTCTGTTTACTTATACCTCTAACGACTAGAGGATGGGTTTTCTTTATAATTAAATAAATAACAAGATTTTTACCATTTCTTTTATTTTTAAGGTTGTTTAACCTTTTCAAGAGTTTTGTATAACATATTCATATATTTATATACATGATATATATATGCCTTATGTATGCATGCCTATGGGGGCGCGTATACTGTCGAGTATACGTACTATCATATACATGTTATGCATAAGATATATATTGATATATATACATTTATAAATATATTTGCATGATAAAACATGAGCCTCTGCAAAATTTCAATCATAATTAATTAAAAATTCTTTAAAATAATAATAACGAGTTACCTTGAAACGCAATCAAAAACCTAGGGTGGTGAACCCTAAAATATCTGTATGGACCAACTAAGTTACCTGACGCGACGACTGACAAAATTTGACAAGTCAATCATGAGGCTACCTGACTCAAGGTTAGGGTTTCAAACGACATTATTTTTTTTTCCCTTCACCTCTTGACCTGATGATACTTTCCCTCCCTTCACGGAGGACGATGATCTCCTGCACACACATGACCAATTTTAACGAGTTAGAGCAAAATTTGTCCTATTCTGACATTTCATAGATCATTGACAAAAGTAAAACATCATATCATAATGTTAACTATCAAGTCATCAATTTACCATTATGATTCATCAAATCACCATTCTAAGTATAGTTGACTTCATTCAATATGCATGGAAAAAGAACTAGGTCACATTCATAAAATTTAAACATGAAAAACTAGGGCACATTCATTCAATTAAAACATGAGAACTAGGGCACGTTAAACATCTTGCAAGTATAGCATAAATACACTAGGGCAACATATATCATGGTGTAATCACTGCATATTTATAACTAGGGCACAAGTGGGATGTAACATATCCTTCCCCTTGTGAATCGTCGTCCTCGATGATTATAAGTCATTTTAAACAAATATGAACTTTACATTGTTTATCCATCTTTTAACAAGAAATAAGTTTAACTGTTGAAAACATTAAACAAATGAGGGAAACGTTGATGGATTTCATTATAATCCTCCCAGGTGGCACTGTCCTCAGTGTACTGGTCCCATTGGACCTTGCACTAAGTGACTTATTTGTTACGTAAGTGTTGCTTATGTACCTCAAGCACCTTGATTGGCTTGATCATGACCACCCCTGGGTCTTGTACTTGCAAGGAGTTACAATCAATCATATGTGCAAAATCTAAAACATACTTCTTCAAATAGGAAACATGGAATACATCATGCAACCGAGCAAGAGCTGGTGGTAGAGAAATTCTATAGGCAACTGGGTTAATGATTTCCAGTACTTCAAAAGATCCCACATATATGGGAGCTAGTTTGGAGGACTTTCCAAATTTTATGCTACTTTTGTTTGGTTTCACCTGTAGAAGCACTTTCTCTCCCACTACAAACTGTCTGGGAGTACGCTTTACATTTGTATAGATTTTTTGTCGATCGTTAGCTTCTACTAACCTTTTCTGATCAGCTTAACTTGCTCCTCCATTTCTGAGAGAATTTATGGACCGAGGGTTATCCTATCTTCCAGCTTATCCCAGCTGATAGGAGTTCTACAACTCCTTCCATATAGTGCTTCGAAGGGCGCCATCTTAATGGATGACTAGTAGGAATTGTTATAGGAAAATTCAACCAAAGGAAGATAATCTTCCCATTTGTACTACTGATCCATGTAGTACATTCTTAAAAGGTCCTCTAAAACCTAGTTGACTCTTTATTTTGCCAAAATATGGATGTCATTCTGGCATCCCTATCTAAGATTATTTTCTTTGGTACTCCATATAATCGAAATATATCTTGCAAAAATTTATAAGCTATTGTAGGTACTCCATCTGATAAGTTACCTGGTATGAAGTGAGCCACTTTAGTTAATCTATCCACCGCTACTAGAATGACATTTTGTTTGTTCCTGGACATAGGTAAACCCTAAACAAAGTCCATGTTGGTTATCTGCCATTTCTAGTCAAGTACTGCGTTGGGTTGTAACAACCCTATTGGGTGTTGATGTTCAGCCTTAACTCGCGCATTCAAAACAATTGGCCACAAACCTTGCGACGCCCATTTTAATTCCTTTCCAGAAATACAAGGGATTGATGTCAGCTAGCAATTTAGTTACTCTCGGATGTCCGGAGTAAGGTGCAATGTGTACTTATTTTAACACTAAATTTTTCAACTCGATGGACTCAGGTGTATACATCCTACCTTGGTATTTTAATAGTCCATATGTTTCAATTCAGAATCCTTCATACCTTAGATAATTGAAATCTATTCGTAGAGCTTCTTTTACCTATTGGTAAAATCTATCCTCTCCTAACAACTATAGGACATGGTTTCTAAAATCTGTATGCACTATAGTGATGGCACTAATATGGCATTTGCGACTCAATGTGTCTTCCACTCGATTTTCTTTACCCTTAATGTAGCTGATATCAAAATCATAATCTGAGATTATTTGTAACCATCGTCTCTATTGTGCATTGAGATTGGGTTGAGTGAAAATGTATTTCAACCCTTGGTGATCTGACCACAGCTCAAATGGTTTGCCAAGAAAACAGTGACGCCACGTTTGCAGAGCATGGACTATTGCTGCGAGCTCTAGATCATGCGGTGAATAGCTCTGCTCATAATTTTTAAGCTTCTGGGACTCATATGCAATTACTTGCCCCTTTTCCATCAGGACTCTACCTGGTCCTTCCCCTAAAGCATTAGTCACTACTAAGAATTGGTCTTTTGGATCTGACACTTTTAGATTTGGTGTCGTGGTCAGATTCTCTTTAAGGAGTTCAAAAGCCACTTGACATTTTTCAAAACACTCAAATATCTTTCCCTTCCTCTGCAATGATGTTATGGGGTTTGCAATGCGCAAAACGTTCATTACAAACTTCCTATAATACCCAGCTAACCTCATGAATCTTCTTACTTCATGCACTTTCCTTGGAGTTGGCCACTCAAAAATGGCTTTAATCTTTTTTGAATCTACTGCTATCCCCTTGGCTAAAATTATATGCCCTAGGTATTGTACTTCCCTTTGAAAGAAGTTACACTTAGATAATTTCTCATACAACTTGTTTTCCCGTAAGTATTGTAGGTGTTCTTCTTCATTCTTGGAATATATTAAAATGTCATCCAAGAACACCAAGATAAATTTGTCAAGGCAGTCGTGGAATACATTGTTCATTAAGTTCATGAAAGTAGTCGGGGCATTGGTGAGTCCCAATGGTAGAACAATGAACTTGTAATGCCTATAATGAGTTCTAAAGGCAATTTTATGAATATCCTCATCCTTTAACCTCAATTGATGGTACCTTGATCGCAAATCAATCTTGGAGAATACCGATGCTCCATGCATTTGATCAATAAATCATCAATGCAAGGTAGAGGATATTTGTTTCATATTGTTAGCTTATTCAACATCCTATAATATATGCAAAGTCGAAGAGTCCCATCTTTCTTTTTGACAAAAATTACTAGTGCCCCCCATGGCGACACACTAGGTCTTATCAACCCTTTGTCCAGAAGTTCCTGAAGATAAACCTTTAACTCCATCAACTCGACAGTTGTCATATGATAAGGAGCTTTAGATACAGAAGTTGCCCCTAGTACTAGTTCGATTGAGAACTCAAATATCTTTTTTGTGGTAAACTAGGCAGTTCTTCTGGAAATACATCCTAATAATCTTGAAGGTAAGGGTATTTCTCTTCGAAAGGCTCTTCTGGTTTCTCACTCTCACTAAACTCTTCTGCATGATGATCACAATTCTCACACATCATCATGTCATCCTGATATTTGACATCCTTTGATTCATTGATTTCTTCCATTTTAACTACAAACACCTGACACCCTTTCTTTTCGCTTTGCCTCAACTGCATGGCAGAAAGTTGCCACAATCTTATTTCCCATTGGATTCCTTGCAAAAGTACCTTATTGCGATAATCATCCTGACACTCAACTATCTTGTCAAATTAATTGAGTTTAGCCATGTGTTGTCCCAGCCACTTCATTCCTAAAATTACATCATACGTTCCTATCAGTACTACAAAAAGGTCAACTTCGATAGTAAAGTTTGGAAGATATATTCTTTCTCCAAACAGGCATTTCTCTACCTAAGATCTTGACTGGTTGGCATATTCTACAGTCCAGGAGTTAGCCATATAGCCAACTCTCCTAGGAAACTTACTAAGCAACTTAGGTGAAATAAAATTTTCAGTGGCTCTTGTATCAATGAGTATAGTAATAGGAATACCATATAAAGTACCTGGAGTCTCCACTGGTCAGCTTGACGGTTATCAACAACTTCATGAATTCTTTGTTGGAACACTACCTACTGAGGTGGCAACAGGTTTCTCTGTTGTTGCCCTCCTTGTTTTATTGTTGGGCACTAATTGGCATAGTGATCGCCACCACAATTAAAGAAACCTCTTGGTGGTCCTTTCTTTTCGGATCTGTTGTTGTTTCCCCCATTTTCTCATTTGGGTTTGTCATAGCCTTTTCGATCTCCTCAGTTATTATGTTGACCTCCTTTGTACCCTTTGTTGTTTTTATTGTTGGATCCATATTTATCTCCCTTCTTTTTAAAGGTCCAAGAATATTGTGCCCAAATGCTCTTTTTCCTTTTTCTATCTCTTATAAAATCATCCTTTCGAAGTTTTTTCTCTTGCCTAACAACCTTTTCATAGGCTTCATCCATAGTAGTAGGAGCTAGGATGTCTATTGATCCTCCCATTCGAATATTTAAACCCATGATAAACTTCCTGATCTTATATTTCTCATCTACTTGAAAGTGAGGTACATATTTCAGGAGATGAGTGAATTTTTTCTAATATGCATGAACAAAAAGTTCCCCTTGCTTTAAATCCTGAAAATCTGTCAGTTTTTTCTCAAAGAATAACTGTGGCAGCCACCTTTGCTTAAATACCTCTACAAACTTACTCCAAGTTATGTTATCTAATTTCAGACCAAGTCCTACCTTTTTGTTCTCCCACCAATCGGTAGCTTCTCTAGTTAGTTGGTAGGCTCCCCAGACAGCCTTCATGTTTTTCGGTGTAATCTATGATTTCAAAGTTATTTTCCATGCCATTAAGCCAAGCTTCGACGACATATCCTTCTTCAAACCCATCATATTGTGGAGGTTTAACTTTCTTCATATCATTCGATATGACTCTCATAATCTATTTATCCTTATGGTTCTGGGTGTGGGTTTGTATCCCTTGGAAACCATTCTGATGAATTTGTTCCTGCTCGGTATGCTTGTCTTTAAATTGAGACTCATATTCAACACTTGGGGTTTTTGTGTGGCCACTTGCCCTCTACTCTAAGACTTGGAGCATGTTTTGCATGTTTTCAACCATCTAGATGAGTTTATCTAACTTATCCATTGAAGTTTATGGACCTTCGGATTCTCCTCTACCTTCTTGGTGTTGAGACATGTTATAGTTTCTTGTTTAACCTGTTATTTCATAATATGAAGTTTTAGTTTTTTATCTAATTTCATCAATAAGAGAATGAAATTGAAACGTGAATTTTTTTTTACAATCCAACTATCCACACACACACACACACACATATATCATATAAAGTTTTATCTAAAAATACTTTCAAAAGCAATAAGGGGGTTTTGTTTCAATATATACAATGTAACTCAGCCAAGGAGTTACTCTCAAAAATAGTTCGGGGTTTTCAGTCTTTCAATATGTACAAAAATAAAGCTCCTCTAAGAGATACTATCTGGTTCTGTAATGGGCTCTTCATGCCCCTCAAAATTAAAAAAAGGTACCAATCGGATACACAGTCGGGGTATCTAAACCTTCTTCGATTCCTCAAGCTTAGGATGGATGACAGCAATGTGAAATTTCATCTTCTTAGTTATGGTCTTAATCGGTTTAGGTGCTTTGTTGGCTAATATTTTGGTTCGTACCGTTGCTTGCCTTCCTAGTAGTAGTCCAAGGTTGTCTTTCCTTGACAATCCTTTTCATGACATCTGCTAAGGTTTTGTCGTCTGATGGCATTGAGCAGTATGAATAATCATACTTGTGGTTTATTACCTTCCACAGCTGAAGGTAGACTAGATCGCACACTTGTTTACGTTTTGTTGTGTGAAACATCCTAGAAAATGCCAAAATATTTTGCTTCAATTTTTTTATCATAAGTTTTTGTCGTTGTAGTGAGCCCTAGGTTTAGTGTCAAACCTGGTGTAGTCACATAAATCTGTCCACTTAATTAAATGAATACTTAGTATTTATTTGATTATTTAACCATCAATTAATAATTAATTAAATTAATATTTAATTAATTCATCTTAACCCTCTTCTCCTATTAATTAAATAAATTATTCAATTTATTTGATTTAATTCACTTAACCAAATTCAAACCATTAATTAAATAAATAAATCATATTTATTTAATTAAATATTCTCTCACATTTAAATAAATTAATATTTATTTAAATCCCCCAAAATCCCACCTCTCACATTTAAATAAATTAACATTTATTTAAATCACCTTTATCCTCTACCCACTTGCATTTTCCTACAAATGCAAGTTGCACAATTATTTTAAATAAATAATTTATTTAAATCACCTTTATCCTCCACCCACTTGTATTTTCCTACAAAAGCAAGTTGCACAACTATTTTAAATAAATTATTTATTTAAAATCCTATTTATCCTCACCCACTTGAAACCTTTAATGGTTTCCCTTAAAGTCTTCAAACTTAATGGCTTCCTTCTAGAGTCTTCTCAAACCTTTAATGGTTTCCCTTAAAGTCTTCAAAACTTAATGGCTTTAAAGTCTTCAAACTTGATGGCTTCCTTCTATAGTCTTCTTAAGCCTTTAATGGTTTCCCTTAAAGTCTTCAAACTTAATGGCTTCCCTTAAAGTCTTCTTAAGACTTTAATTGCTTCCCTTAAAGTCTTCATAATGGTTTCCCTCAAAGTCTTCAAGCATTTTAATGTTTTATCTTCTTTTTTCTCATTTAAATAAATTAATATTTATTTGAATATTTATCCAAATGCAAATTACACCATTTAATTGAAATAAATGATTTTATTTTAATTGAAAATACAAAAATTTCTCCCACTTGCATTTTCCTACAAAATCCACTTGCATGCCTAAACCCCTTCTAGATTCTTCTAAACCCTTCCTAATTAACCTAATCCATCCCCTAAATATTGTCACATTCCTAAGCAAATTGGAGTCACTTCCCAAAGACTCCAAAGTCTTTGAAAAATAATTAATGTTTTGTGTGTTCAACAAATTAACCTCTAAAGTCTTCCAAACCACTTATGGCTCTTACATGACCATTAATGGTTAATTCCACTTGCACCCATGGTTAAGGACTTTGACCCCTAACTTAACCCCCATGTAACCCATGTGTCTCTTCAAAGCATTTATTTCTTTGACTAGGGTAACCATGATGTCCCCTCAAGCATTTAATGCTCCTTATCACTCCTCTCAAGCCTCCTCATGGTGACACTTGTCAACATGGGATTGGGTTGAAAGTCTCACATGGATTGAATATCTTTCAATCCTAACCCTTATTAAGATTACTCAATCTTAACCCTTCATTTCCCCATTTCTTCTATAAATAGAACCCTTCTCCTCAAGCAAAAAGGAAGCATTAGAGTATTGTTGTTATACTGGCATTAGCATAGAGCTTTCTCATAGCATCACTATCTACACTTGCATATTATTTGCTTATCATATTCAACTATCTTGAATCTCCATATGGCATCCATGGCTAGTGCTAAAAGCTGAGAGCTACACTCATTTGGGACTTGGAGAGGAGAGGAACAAGGGAGGAGCAACTATGAGCATCTTGATTAGCTATTTTATTCTATGTTTATATGCTTTCTATTTCATGCTTAATATCTCTCTTGATATGCCTGTTTAAGATAATCTTTTGTTGCTAACACTAACGTTTGTTTCTTGTGCTCTTGTGTGTGTTGCCATCAAACAGATTTTCTAATCCTTTTTGCAGAGCATCACCTGGTGTTCTAATACCATATGTAATATACTAAAATGAAATAACATGCTGAGATGAAATAAAGCATTTAAAACATAAATGTAACATGCTAAAACAAATATAACTATTAACGGGAACATTGCAACTTAACATATAAAGGAAGAGATTTTTTATTTATTTTTTTAGTATGAACAAATATCTGAAAGTAACTAACTCAAACTAGCTTTTAACTGCGAATTGCATCACAATGAACTAAACCAAAAACATGAACGAAAGATATTAAAGTATTTAACACATTGCATTAAAATGATTAGAGAGGGTTTAGAGAGTATATTTCATCTGATGCTAACATTTTGAACTTCATAACTTAATCAACATACCAGTGAGGAGGGAAAGTATCATTAGGGTTCTTTTCCGCCCAACCACGGACTTACTATTCCCTCGTGTCATATCCGACTAGATTGGCCCGACCCTTCACAGGGAGGTAACGGAAAGTGGAACTCATGCCATATAAGACTTAGTGTCTAGGATCTACACCAACTAGTCGGTCATACACTAAGGGTAACTCCCTACTAGTATGACGCTCCTGACTAGAGGTGTATCTGGTGCTAATGATCTGATGGTAGTTTGCAATATGCAACACCACCTTGGCCAAGGTTTAAACACTACAAGCTTGAATAAAAGTGTTGTCAATGATCACCACCCTTCTCAGAATAGGTCTAGGGTCAAATGGGTTCAACTAAACTCATAAAGGAACTATGACCAAACATATGTTTAACTTTCATTTGATATCAACACCAGTACTCTTAAAAGTTACTGTTTATTTCTTCTCATTCATTTTTGCAAAGATTTATAATGATACAATTAAATCCCTGGGATGGGAAAATAGGGGGCATAAGAGCTGCCAGTTGTACATCCAACTCATAAGAATGGAATGTAAACCATGTCTGACATGACTCTATTGTCCTGGCATCTTGAGAGTATTATTTCAATGGTGATGCTATCTACATCGAGGTACAACAGTGCCCTTCTACCCACTACCTTCGTAGACTAGGGTATTTAGTTTTATCATAATCAAGGAATGGTAATCTCAATCAGATAATTTATCCTTATTGTTGTTTTGACTATTCATACTTAGACAAATTTGGAAATAGCTCAAAAAAGAGGTAAATTCTTCATAATGCAGTACTGGGTATACAAACCCCCCTCCAACTAAAGGGAATATTGTTACTCCCCATTCAGGTTATAATTTTATGATTTCAGATTATAGTTCAAACTAAATGGTACAGGGTGAACTCAAAATGTTGGTTCCCACTTTTTGGTACATCCTGATTTTTGTTGAAATCATACATTTTTTAGAAAATATAATGATCTAAGCTTTAAGAGGTCCCATTTGAAGTAATTAATTGAAAAGAGTTAGATCAAAGGCTCTTAGATCAAAATTTCTTGGATAGAACCTCTCTACTTCTAAATCATACTTGCAATAGAGTCTCCTTTGCTTCTATCAAAGGATGATAAAAAACCAATTTTACATTAGCTTTTGGGGGTCAAATGAATTCATTTAGAAGTTTTATTTTTTTAAGTATTTAGTCCTTCTTATAAGCTTTCCAAATAGTATAATTTTTAATATATTTAATTTCATTAATATATTTTTATTTTATTTCTTATGAATGTAGGTTTTTCACCGAGCATGAACTATTTTGTTCAATGCATTGGGAAAAATAGTAAACTAATTCAAAAAAAAAACTGAAAAATATCTATGCACTAGGTATTGATGTCTTATTTCTAACAAAATAAATTAAGTTGAATTTTGATATATATAGAACAAGCTATGTGTTCAAACGTACACTTATATCTAAATTATTAGTCAGACTTCAAAACTTAATAAAATAAAAAATATTCAACATATCACTATCAAACCAACTGCATGCCTTGGGTATTGAAATTAGGCGTTTCGGGATGCACATCACTCTTAAAAAATGTTGTTTGTTGTAAAAAACTACTTTTTGAGGGAGATGGAAAAATCAATTAGATTTTATTCAAAAACATTTGAAAAAAACATATTTAGAATCTATAAACAAGATGTTACAAATCACTAGTTTACATCATCTTCAAATTCTTAATGGTTTAAAAGTTATAGGTGTCAGAAAGTGAAGTTTTTTTTCAAAATGTTCATCTAAGTGTCAAAGTTGATCAAAAAGTGGGAACCAATATTGTGAGTTCACCATACATGTAAATCTAACTCGCAGACCTGCATTAAGCCTACACACACACACACACACTAAAAGTGTATTAATATATATATATAGACCTCCTATGTGCTGGTCTAATATCAGTTAACCTTGCTATATTGCTAAAGCTATAGGAATTATATTTTTTTTTATAAAAACAAAATCATTAAAGAGGTTTTGAAACAAGAATTTGATCAACCCTACTTGTAGTTCTAGAAATTTATATCAGCTGAAGAATATAAACACCCTAACTTGTATGAATTATCAACAACATACCAATAGCATAAATTTTCATGACTTCTCATTATATATATATATATATATATATATATATATATATATATATATATATATATATATATATATATATATATATATATATATATATATATATATAGGTATGAGGATTGCTTCAAATAATTTCAAACTCTTCTCAGTCCAAGAGTAGTGAAATAAATCAGGTTTTTTATGGTAGGAAAGATTGGCAAATACAATACGTATTTTCATTTTTAAACTGCAGAAGGGTTTAATCCTTTTCGTTATTCAAGCAATTTCAATATTCATGTCACCAATTGCATATTCTAGAGAAGAATCAAGATGTAATAGAAACATTCCGTATTTTTCTCTTAGCTAAGAGCGGAAATAAGAGAGAGGAAGGAGGGCTTCTGAATTTGACAAGTGCATAGAGTATAAATGAAGAATTGCACTCTGCTAACACTTCATCATAACCCTTTTTTTTTCTTTTTTTTTTTTAAATCGAAAGGAAGGAAGTATGCATAGCTTATAGGGTTAGAAGCAAACGCCATGGCTTGTATGAAGAAGAAAAACATCTGAAGAGTGTCTTCCAGCACCTTTCCCTTTAGAAAAATCCTTTGCTCTTGAAATTGCAGAGCAGAAAATGCAAGTCATGCAACAAGAAAATGGTAAAATGCAGAGCCAATACCTCTTTCTTTTGCGGCTAGAAGAAATGAATCATGTGTCATTGAATGCACAAACCCCCTATTATCATCTCCAAAATGTTTTCCATCATGTGTTCCACCCTAATACCAGGCGTATTTGCAAAACCACCTCAGGAGGAGTCATGCCACAATCATGCCTCCATCCTTCACACATTTTTCCTATCTCAAGCTTCTCGGAGAAGGTTCGACACTTCACACCAAAAGAATGCCTGAGAGCTTCTTTTCATATTTTAGAACCTTCTTATTTCATATAAAAAATAATGAAATGTTGATCTTATATGTTAAGTCCCTATATCTTAATTTGCCCGATAAGAAATATGAGTTGCTCATTAATTAATAATATATAATGTGCATGGTGATATGAAAGGGGGATTGTAAATGTTTTGTTTAGTACTTTATTTCTTCACGCCACTTATACCTCTATCGACTAGAGGATGGGTTTTCTTTACAGTTAAATAAATAACAAGGTTTTTACCATTTCTTTTATTTTTAAGGTGACTTAATCTTCTCAAGAGTTTTGTATAACATATTCATATATTTATATATATGAATATATGCCTTATGAATCCATGCCTATGGGGGCACGTATAATGTCGAGTGTACGTACTCTCAGATACATGCTATGCATAAGATATATTGATATACATACATTTATAAATATATTTACATGATAAAACATGAGCCTTTGCGAAATTTAAATAATAATTAATCAAAAATTCCTTAAAATAATAATAATGAGTTACCTCGAAACACAATAAGAAACCTAGGGTGGTGAACCCTAAAATCTCTGTATGGACCAACTAAGTTACTTGACGCAACGACTGACGAAGTTTGACAAGTCAATCATGAGACTACCTGACTCAGGGTTAGGGTTTCAGATGACATTAGTTCTTTTTTCCCTTTACCTCTTGACTTGATGATACTTTCCCTCCCTTTGCGGAGGACGACAATCTCCTGCACACACACAGCCAATTTTAATGAGTTAGATCAAAATTTGTCCTATTCAGACATTTCATAGATCATTGACAAAAGTAAAACATCATGTCATAATGTTAACTATCAAGTCATCAATTTACCATTATGATTCATCGAATCATCATTCTAAGCATAGTTGACTTTATTCAATATGCATGAAAAAAAAACTAGGGCACATTCATTCAATTAAAACATGAGAACTAAGGCACGTTAAACATCTTGCAACTATAGCATAAATACACCAAGGCAACATATATCATGGTGTAATCATTGCATATTTACAGCTAGGGCACAAGTGGGATGTAACAAATTCAAAGCCAAAATTTAGAAAACTAACTTAGCTATTCTAACCAACACTTAAATGGCAGGAGGAATAGGATTCCTCCACATGTCGAGCTCCCTTTGAAGGAAAGTGTCATGCCTTTTAGCTTTTTCCTCTTCTTCTTCAAGCACCAAAATCACCCTCGTGAATTCAGCATAACTCCATTTGTATCACCAAGCTAAGTTTGTCAACCCGGAAAGGATGTCCTCCTGTGGATTTTTTGTAAATTATGTATCTGGTTGCATTATCGATGTAGGTCCATCTCCTTGAAGCACCATCTTTCCATACACAATCTACTAAACTAATTTCCTAGATTCCTAGCTACAATAATTTCCTTTTGTAATTGGCAGTCGTGATTATCAACTTTCCTTTCTATCTTTCCTAGCAATGTCATTGTCTCCCTATACCCTACAAAACAAGTTTGTTGCTTCCATGCGAGAGCATACAGTCTAAGTGTAATATATCTTTGTTCATTTTCTGGCCAATTCAAATTAAGGTTGATTATAGGAAACTGATCATTATGGGCCAAAACCAATACTAAAATATGATGATACATTACTTCAGCCAACTTTGAAGGTCATAATGAGCAAGAGAAAATACATTAAATGTCTTGTGCAAGAAATGGCATCATTAAATGCTATATAACTTGTGCCACCACCCTTGCATGTCTTTCACTGTTTAATCAGCCATCATGGAGATGTACATGCAAATCTTCATAGGATTAGTTCTTGGGAAGAGCGTAATGCACGGTGATCAACAAGTTAAAGATTTTACAACATAGTACCATAAGTTCTCGGATCCTTTGATACCCCAATGCAAGTATGACTGTCGTGTTACTTGATATGATCCTTTATACTCAAGAGAAGTGTCGGCTACTTGGAAAGGTTGAACTTTTAAACATCATTGGAAGAAATGTTGGAGTTTGTATGTTGACCAATTAGCCAATAGGTGTCGCTAATCATAGAGATCGCAAGATCAGGCTTCTTGATTATTCAAGAAATGCAAGGGTAGTTCTAAGTCATCAAGATTTGCTAGCCAAAAACATGAGTTGGCACAAGGATGAGGAGAATTGAGAGGTCAAACTTCTTGGGAACTTTAGAAAAGACAAAGCTCGGTTCCAAAGGGAAGTAAAAGGCCGATAGAGCAACATAACATGCTTATGAGGTGAATTTTAAGATCGAAGATGGTAGATGAAAATTAATTGGTAGGAGGGAGAGGAAACAATTTCTAAGTTAATTTTTTCCTCTTTCTTCTACTGAACCCCTTGATCACTTGTAATTTATTTCACTTGCTTACTACTCTGTCTGGAATCGATAACTTATGCAGGCTCCTCACTTTCAATTATTTTGCTTACCTAATTCACACATTGCTCTATAACTTCGCTCTTCTCTGTTTGTGATTTCAACACTCTTGTTAATATTGGTCTATCTACTTGAATTGCACAAACCTGGTGTTAATTTCTTCCAAACACATTGATTACACTCTATAATTTTCCTATTCTTGCACTTACCAGTTAATTCCCCTCTATCTTTGTTCAAAAACTAAAAGCTTTGAAATCCCTTTTCTCAATCCATGTGCTTGTTGTCTAAGGTTTGAAAATTTGAGGGAGATCAATTGCTTTGTTTGTAACCATAAGCATCTGCCAAAGACAAGCCACATATACAAAAATAAATGCCAAATGTGGAAATCAAGTCATCCTTATATGCCATGTCCCCACCTATTTGGTGTCCAATGCTCTCAACGTGTTGTTTCTTTTGTTTGCCACCTCTTAATTTGTTCCTATTTCCTTTGTATGATGTTCTTGATGGAAATTTTAAAGAAGAAAAACTAATCGAGTGAGTATTTTTGGGTGGTTAGTTTGGGCCTTGTAAATATTTACATATTAGTTTTGGTTTGGTTACTTTTTTCAATAAAAAAAAATGTCTTCTTCTTGGATAGAGATACCAAAGCACATTGGGGATTTTTTATTTGGAAATCAATTTAACAATGTTTTAGAAGTATAAGAAATTAATAGCAAAGTGAAAAATTAACATATTTTACTTGACTTTTTCTTAGGATTTATTTTATTTTACAACATGTTTCTACATGGTACTTGTCTTTATGTAACAGATACTTCAAAAGTGTGATTAAATAAAATTTATATTTCCAACACCTTTAACCTATAATGTTGATTCCTTCTGCTACTTTATAACTTTTTGTACGTCTAGTTTAATAATTTCTTCCTTTTGCTAGAGAATTTTCAGTGCTTCATGCTTAATGATCTGTTTCTCCACAATTTGTTGCCTTATGTTCAATGATCTATTTTTCTAGAATTTGTTGGGAATTTGATTCTGCAAGATATGAATCATCATAATATATCACTTCAATATAGTGGATTTGGCCCTTGGCAAGCATCTATGACCAAGTTCTCATGGCTTCTTGTAGGAAATATATAGCTCCTTCCTCCTGAGTTCATTTTTGTTGTAATCATTTGCCTTTTGCCTTCTTTGTTTTAAGTGGTTGAAGTGTAATCTTTTTTGGAGCTTCTTGTTGGTTTGCTTCTGATCTTTCTTCTTCCCCTAGAAATATGGGTTTAGTAGGCTTTTTCTTTGATTTTAGAATGCAAAATTCTATGAAAGAGATAATCCCTAGAAACCCTATGCTTTGTACTCTTGGAAAGTTGTCAAAAACTATCTTTTGTATGGAGTCCATTGTCTTTGCTCTAATATCTTGTTCAATTTATCAAAACCCTTCTACAGTCATGTTATTGTATCATCTACAAGCTTTACATTTAATTTGAATGAAGGCAAGATTAGTAGTGTGTTGAAATGGCTTTCGATATGGTAAATTATACATATTCAATTATGTTTTTTCCTCTTGCTCCTTTCAATAGTCCAAAAAGTTTGTATTTTATTAAAAAAAAAATCTTTTTTTATAGTAACTTAAAGTTATTCAATTTTCATACTACTTGTAGGATTTTTTTCCTTGTCTGCATACAAATAAAAAATATTTTGTACATTTTGACCCCTTTTTTACATGTTCTTGGGCATATTGTGCTATGAGGGTCTATGTTCATATAATGTTCTCTTGTCCTTATGATAGTATATATTAGAAACTCCTGAGATCTTGGATTCTCCTAGATTTGGCTTCTTGGGATACACTTCAATATGGCTTTTCAGTATGGATTTTCGACAATCTAGTAGTGATGGCACTAGCCAGATGGACTTTATTTCATAATTGGAAGCTTCTATTTATATATATGTTGGTCAGCTATTTTGGTGATAGTCTTTTTTACTAAGGATGGTTCAATTTTATTAATTCAGTTTTTGCTTCTATGGATATGCTATTGCTTATGGTTGATACGATTTATCAAATGGTTTGGTTGTTTGGAAGTTGTTTTGGCATCTGTTGTGCAGGAGTCACACTTATTGACCTCGGTATTGAGAGCTGGATTTCAGGGAAGGATGTAGCAAGGGAAATTTTTGTGCCCTCCCAAGAGGACAATGGGAGAGAGACATATTTCCAAGGATTTTAGTAGATTGAAATCTGTTGAATCCGATATATTGGAGCAAGTAGACAAATTATGTTGTAGCTGGGAAATCCTTCAAACTTGTATATGTATTACTGTATTACATTTTCCTTTATGGGGCAAGACCGAAGGTTTTCTCTACTTGATTCTTCCTACCGATACCCCTAGTGAGTCGGGTTGTAATAGGTCTTGAGAATTAATAAAATTATTTGGCTTCGGCCTTTTACCGATCAAAGAAAAAGAAAAAAAAATTGTACATTTTAGGAGATTTCAATATTGACATGACCATAGAAAGCAAACACAAAAAAATCCTTCAAATTTATATGCAAAAACACAATATACAATTATTGTTGAACCAATCACACAATATAATCAAACCATGAATTGATCATATCTGGTCTAATTCAAACACAAATGTATGCTCTATTTACAAAGTAGAAGCATATTGAACTAATCACCTTGCTACTTTTATAAACTTGCATCTTACCCAGTGCACAAATTAAACTTCAAAGTGCTAAGAAAAATATCAACAGACACAATCATGTAAAATGCATTCTTGGAACATAATACAAATATTATTTTCCCACCACACATACAACCTTGTTATTACAATTCACAAATATTGCATTCATACATGCAAACAAAGTACTGCAATTCCATAAAACACATTCCAATACTACATACTTTTTCTTGCAGCACAACAATGGATCCAAGCAAAAGAATAGGAAAACAAACTCAAATGAAGCAAGAACGAACAACAAAAAAGTATTCAACTCACCTTATATCCATCTAACATACATTTCTTAAATTTTTGAATAATACCACAATACTATTAAAGTTTTTGTAGATCAAAATTCAAAAGGCTCAATTCCATATCCATTGAATACTTAAATGCAAGGAAAGTAGGGAACACCTTTGAAGGGGATGTGCTCATTGTCTAGAAAGCCACAATTGACAAAGTCAACAAAACAAGGGAAGTACTTCATGCAAACTTAACAAATTATAAAGCAGAAATGACAATTACACTGAATGTTATTGGTCCACTTGTACAACAATATGAAGACAATATAGTCCCAGGATTGACAATATGCATATCAAGTTTTGATATTGCTCCCCAAATAGACTGACTGTGGTGACTGTGACTTCATACTAATCCTCAAAGAATCAATTACAGTTGGAACAATAGCCCACTTGTGTCAAGAATACAATTTCATACCAATCACAATGATAAAACAACTACTCGCAAGTACAAATGAGTTCCCTATTGGAGCAATAGGTGCATTGGTAACTGGGACAAAGAAACAAGGTTAACAATACACAATTGAAATCAAAGATGGGCATAATGAGACATACAAAGTACAGGTACACCTACCTCTTCATTCTTCAATACTAATCGACTTCACAATTCTCTCCACTGCATCATTCTTTGAAATGAAATTCTTTTAAACACAAAAACTAACTATTTTATTGTTCAATAGCTACTATTGCATCCAAGTTTTGGACAACAATACCTGGCAATAGAAGATCAGTTGCAAAGAAATGAAATCCTTGTAATGTTGTAAAAAGGCTAGATATGAAAAACACATTCCGCACAAGCCTCTCCACATTCATATGCAAACTAAATGGAAAAATAGCATTGGAAGGGTTGAATGGGTTACTGTAGTTGACATTTGAGGTAAGCATCTTTAAAAAATTGAACTCCTAATCTTTCAATTTATGTGTTTGCAAACTAGAATGACATTGGAGCATCTCTTACAGGTTGATGGTATCTTATAAGTGGCAAATGCATTCTCAATTCAATTCCATTCATTTTGTCCACAATGTAATTACAAATTTGAGAACTATGGCATGCTTGAGGATCAAACTGTTCATTGCACCAGATGTGATCAAGAAGTCACATATGTATACTCACTTCATCTCAAAACAATTCTCATAACTAAGAATAAACAAACTATACAATGTTGTCTTGATAAGTCCATTATCCAACTATTGTTGCCCACACTTCAAAATACAACATTTGAAGACTACAACCAAGACAAATCAAGAGTTATCTTCATTCTATGTGACTTCACAATAAAAGGACACTTCACCCTCAACCTAAACAATGTGATCATCCATGCCATTGTTGTTAAAGAATGATCAATACATTCTATAAAAATGTAAACATATTACATTACATTTTTCTCTCTTCAATACAGATATTTCCATTTACTATATTTTGCGATACAATATTAATTTCTTAACAAGAATCATAATGCAGCTTTTACAAGAAGCAAACCATGCAAAAAGGATAATTCACAGATAGTTGTCATATGGAGCACTACTACTTACTACATCAAAGCAAATTGGCTGTAAATTTGCTTTTTCTAATTAAAATATTATACTTCTCTTGAGTTCCTCAAACTATCACTTAAATATACATATATGTACCATTAACTCAGTTAAATACTCTATTTGAAATGCTAGAAATGCTCATAAGACTTTTTCATATTATGCACTCACATAATGTATGTTTCATTTTACCAAGAGAGGAGACCAAGGAGTTTAGCCTTTTAATACTTTGCAAATGCTTTGAAATCTTACTACAATATGGTTTTTGTCCTACATCAATAAATGATGTTTCATCTTGTTTACATATAAGATTGTTTTCTTTTATATTACACTTCAGTAATTCACAATGATTGCAAACCTACATCTGACATAATTCGTTGCAATGGAAAAGAGTTTCAAAAATACTCACAAGTAATGCATTTGCATGTCTGCTAACTTTACTGAGCCCTATAACTTCAATACAAGGAAAAACCATTTTCCCAAAAGCTTGATGGTTTATGTATTTGGTATTTGGTCACTTATCCTGAAATCGTGACTTTAAAGATAAACATAGTCTATGCTTTTTAAATTTGGTCTCTGCAATTTGAAAATTGTCATAACAATATGCTTTCTGAATTTGGTCTCTACAATTTGAAAACTATCAAATTGTATGTTTGAAACAAACCCTGCTAGACAAGTTTCTTGGTCTAAAGAAAATATTTGTTTGCAGAAGCTATTCATTTTGACCCTAAAAAACCTAGCCAGTCTCTATACAAATGAGATAATCACAGGCTTTCATATCTTAAAATGTGTATATCTACTATGCTATATATGTGTTAGCAATGTCCTATATGGACAAACAAGACTGAGAAATTAATCAAATCCATGTACTTGTAATTTCATGTTATGTGCAATATCTGATTTGATCTAAATATATAAAAAAATATCATTGTTTCAATGGAAAGCACAACATGATTGTGGTGTTTTGTTGTTGATTGATGCCTTAGGGAACCCCTTGTTTGAGGTGAACAGTTAGGAGTCTACAAGTTTTAAAACTCTGAATTTCAAAAGCCATTTCTGGTAGGTTGGAAAGAAACATTTAGTATATCCATGTTATTGAAAAACAAATAGGTAAATATACTAATCTTTTGCAGAAATAATTTTCTATAGTAGGGAATTGTGGGTTATGTTTTATGTGTGCTTTTAGTTAATAATCATTTCATCTTTGTTGGTGTAATTATATATTTATGTTGGATATTATTACACCTTACTTAAGTTTACTTAGGATAATGCATATCATGGTAGTTTGGGTATGAGACACTTGGGGTGTTTGTGCCACATTGGGATAGTGTGTGTAGGAGAATTTGCACCTTTTGTGGTTTTGTTGTTACATTCCACCTTCGATGGGTGATCCACCTCATGTGGAATATTTTATTGTTTCTCCTACCTACCACACCCATTTCCTACCTACCCTTGTTTCTTATTGAGCCACATGTCATGTTTGTGTGCTCACATATCCATATAGCCTTGCCTATATATGCAGGCCCATATACATTGTATGAACAACTATTGAACTATTGATCATTTATCTATTGATGAGAATACAGTTTATTCTTGTCCTATATTTTGTCTCTCTATTTTGTACTTTTCATTGAGCTCTTGATCTTGGCAAAATCTCACATGGTATCAGAGCTATTAGAACGTCATTGATTCATCTTTGAGAGGCATTATTGTAGCGTCAAGAGGCGGATCTAAGGAGAAGCGTCTTTTGGAGGCGTCTTAGACCAGATCCGACCTCACCATTGCGTCTGGGTGGTCGTTTCCATGAATTTTGACTATAAATTAGCCTATATTGGGTGAAAGCCAAATTTGGGGCTTGGAGGAAAAATTTTGCCCAATTTGAGCGGTACAGTTTGGATTTTTGAAATTGTTTTTAAAAAATATATATATTTTCTACGGTATTTTTTAAAAAAAATCATTTTTCCGCAGTTGTTTTAGTTTTGAAAAAGTTTAAAAAAACAAAAATCAATTTTTTTTTTGTATTGAGGGGGGGTCCCATGACCACCCCCCCGTACTTTGTACTTCCTCTGCATTGTCGGCAAGCACCGTATCACTGCCGCTGCAGGTTTTCTGGCTGCTCCGACGAACTCCTCGCTCTTGCCACTGTTGCTCCCATGATCTCGTCCACCGTCGGCAACCTGCAACAACCGGCACCTGCGACCACTGTCTGCCTGTCTTTGCTGATGACCACTGCCTCCCTTTGTCAGTGTTGTATTTTTCCTTGCCGGCTATCGTTCTTTCACATTGGCTGCGACATCCTCCAACCCATTGCCTCCGCATTCTATCTTTCGTAGAGCCCTGTCAGCCCGCCACCATGTGACAGCCCCACATTTGTCATTGAGCCCAGTACTTGCCAATACAGGCAAACAACCAAGTTCCATGTGGCGGCCAATAATTTGCTCCCTCAGTGCTCAGTCAGCACCTTTGTGTCACGCAAACTGACACGTAGCGTTATCCTGTTCGGCGCATCCACGTGGCAGATCCTGAATCCTCCACGTGGACTACCATCTCAGTGCCACGTTGGCATCATCGGATCTACCCAATCAGCAGTCCACGTAAGTGTGCCACATCACTATACAATTTGCATAGTCAGCAGCCGCATCATCAAACAATCATTGGTCGTACACTTTCCACGTCATTATCCGCCAATCAGACTGTGACACGTCATTCGTCCGTACAGTACGGACGCCACACAGGCAGGGAGGCGAAGTTTTGGCGATGGCCATATGACTGTCAAATTTAATCCCGCAGTTTGTTGACATCATCATTTTTAAAAAATTTATCAGCCCCCTCTTGTTGAACTTATTAGTTTTGCAGTCCAACTTTGGAAAGCCATATCTTGCTCATTTTTGCTCCTTTTTGGGAGCAATTTTTTTTGAAATGGGATAATTTTTCGTGTTATTTCTCGTGGTGGCATTATTTTTTGATTTTGATGGACATATTTCTCAAAAATCTTAGTTTTTGGTGACTGTACCTGTCCAATCCCCATTTTTGCAACTTTCGGGACTCCTTTTGGGCTCATACGAACTCCTTTTCAGGTGTCATTTTTTTTAAAGTGCATAATTTTTCATCTACTATCATTTTGCAGTGATTTTGAGTAGAAATTGTACTTTCAGCATATGGTATTTTTTGGCCAATTTGGCACTTGTATTGCATAGATCTATCTTTCTGGTCTTTTGCATTGTAGTTCTTAGCCTATTGAGGCAATTGTAAAAAAAAATCAGAAGTCCACCTTGTCATTGTTTGCAAGTGGCCTATTGGACACGCACTACATATAAAGTGCCAAAATCATCATTTTTATTTTATTTTATTTTTTTTTTTTGGGGGGGGGGGAGTACTTTGATTGAGTGAATTTTGGGGGGTGTATCTTGTGCTTTTGTGATCGTGTGTTCCTTCCCTTTTCTACTATGGGTTCTCCTAAGTTTCCTCTCTTAATTCCTCATAATTATGCTACTTGGAAAATTGATGCATGGAGTAAACTTATGGAAAAATGACTAACTCATTACATTGATGGAACTATTGTTGCTCCCGTTGATCCTAAGGCTGATCTTGTTGCTCTCTTGGATTGGCTCTTTAAGAATATTATGGCAATTGGTACCTTAAAAAGTATGTATCAAAGGATCTCATTTTTCATATTGAGAAATGTACTCTAATCAAGGATGCTTGGCAGAAGTTTCAAGACTTGTATGGTCAAGTTGATGAGATTAGGGGATATCAGATTGATAGTGATCTCACCATGTTAGATCCCAAGAACTTTGATACTATACAAGATTATGTCACTAAGGCAAAAGAGTTGAGGGCACAACTCAAGGATTGTGGCATTGATAAGAAGGATACTCAATTAATCTTCAACTTGATGGGCAAGCTTCCACAAGAATATGCAACATTTGTTTCTAGTTTCCAAACCCATAGGATGATAATGGGTTTAAGCTACACAATGCCTACATTTGATGCTTTCGCTGAAATATTAATGATGGAACAAACTAAGTTGATAAGAATGGGCATTCTTAAGACTTCTAAGTCTCAAGCATTAGTGGCAAATCAAGGGAACAAAGGAAATCAAGGAAAGGACAACTCAAACAAGAAGAGATGGCAATCAAAGCCTAAGGAGAAAGCACCATCTTCTCCACAACAAGGAGATTCATCCTCTTCCAAGAGGGACAATTCACCAAAGAGGGAGAGACCTACTTATGCCTATTGTAAAAGGGTTGGTCATGAGGAGCATCGTTGCCATTCTAAGAAGATTGATGAGCTCACACATATGCTCAAAAAGCACAACATTGATGCCTACAAGAAGGAGGATTCATCACCTTCGACTTCCTCACATTCAAAGGGGAAAGGGAAAGCATTCATGGCATCTACAAGTTGGAGGACTCACTCCTTTTGGAAAAGAAAAGGACAAGCTCTTTGTGCTACTACAAGTCTTGATTCAAGGAGATGGCTTCTAGATTCAGGGGCTTCTCATCATATGACATCTTCGCAATCTATGTTTTCTACATTTGAGTCTTGCACCATGCCGTAGATTTTGATGGGCAATCATACATACATGGATGTGATTGGGAAAGGATCTATTGTCATTGGGGATAACTCCTTCAATAATGTGTTGTGTGTACCCCATTTGACAAACAATCTCCTTTTCATCTATCAAATCACACATGGGGCAACTAAGAGAATTTTGGAGTTCACACCTGAGTTGGTTTTCATTAGAGACTTGGAGACTAGAGCTATCATTGCGACTGGGGTGGTTGATCATTCATCTCAGTTATAATCCTTTTTAAATTTTGTTGATGAGGCTGATTTCGCATATGATGATTCTTCACATGATGATCACACTTCTTGTGACGATTCAGATTTTGACGAGAACTCTGGGTACTTGAACTTGGGGATTCTCATATGTGACCCCATTCTTGAGCCTTGTATTTCATCTCCTCCTATTGATATCACATCACCTATTGCACTTGATGATGCAAATAGTGCGACAATTTTGCCTTCTTGTGATTCAGTGCAGCAGGATATATCTTGTCTTCTAGCTTCAGTTTCGTGGGATGATTACTTGACAGACATTGCAGGTTTGTTTGTTGAATCCTACATTGCAGATTTGGGAGACATCATTGATGATATTCATCTTCTCTTTGATGAAGATGATCCTTCTTCGATTGTTGCAAGGGAACACTCTGACCCTCTTGTTCATTCTCTACATGATCATTCTTTCGAGGTTGATATGATTGTGGATACTTATGTAAAACAGTTGGAGGAGGTCTCTTTATCTTTAGAGGAGACGTGTGAGTCTTTGGGACTTGTTCTACATTCTTCTCCACTAGATCTTGGAGTGCCTTTTTTAGCAGTGTGGAGCAGTTCACCACCTTTGGAGGGGGTATCTTTCATCATTGACATGGGGACACTTGAGTAGTTTTCAGAAACTTTATTCATCATGAATTTTTTTCCTACCTCTTCCCTTCATGATTGGGGAGACTTCATGGATACACATTTGGTTTTGTTTCTTCCTAAGGGGAGGAATGTTGTTCGACGTTCTTGGAGTAGTTTCTTCATTCATTCTCGAGCTTCTACCATTGGTGTAGATTCTACATTGGGGGGGGGATACCTATCTTCTCTTCTTCTCTCATATGGGAGGGGGGGGGGGGGGGGGACTTTTTCCTCACATGGGGTTTTATTCCTTCGCATACTTCTATGAGAGTTCTTTGTATCTAGCTTTCATCATCTCTCTTTTGGGGGGGAGTTTTTTCCCATGTGGTTTTTCTCTCTTTCCCTGCTTTATGGGAGATTGCATTTGCATTTGTACATGGCTACCTAACATGGCCTTGTAGTCGGGACCCATCTTGCATTGCTTAGTTGCATTGTAGACTTAAGTGCATTCCCCTAAGTTGCACTTAAGGGGGGTGTTGGTGTAATTATTTATTCATGTTGGATATTATTACACCTTACTTAAGTTTACTTAGGATAATGCATATCATAGTAGTTTGGGTATGAGACACTTGGGTGTTTGTGCCACATTGGGATAGTGTGTGTAGGAGAATTTCCACCTTTTGTGGTCTTGTTGTTACATTCCACCTTTGGTGGGTGATCCACCTCATGTGGAATATTTTATTGTTTCTCCTACCTACCACACCTATTTCCTACCTACCCTTGTTTCTTATTGAGTCACATGTCATGTTTGTGTGCTCACATATCCATATAGCCTTGCATATATATGCAGGATCATATTCATTGTATGAACAACTATTGAACTATTGATCATTTATCTATTGATGAGAATACAATTTATTCTTGTCCTATATTTCGTCTCTCTATTTTGTACTTTTCATTGAGCTCTTGATCTTGGCAAAATCTCACAATCTTCATACCAATTCTACACTCACTCATCAATTATTGATGATTGTTTCCATTGTGGCCCTTTTGTTATGTTTGTTTGTTTCTCTCGAAAGTGGTCTCCTCACGTTGCACCAGTCAATCATTCAACTTCTTTTCTTACCATTTCATCTATTTACCAATCAACGTCAAAAATTTTGAGCTTTGTTTCTCTCAACAGATAAATCACTTGAGTTGAATTCTAACAAACCATTAACACTCAATCTTTGAAAAACATTGTCAGACAGATAATTATGTACAATTTTAGCTCATATTAATTATTGTATAGTTTAATAATCAAAATTGCGATTTGTTATTTAACTTTTCACTTGTTGTTCACATGGTCACTTTTTCTGATTTTTATTCACCAAGTATATACTTAGATTCCCAATTCATGTATGTTAAATACCTCTTGTTGATAGACGAACTATTTCAATCTTTTTTATGTGAACTCATCTTGACAATATTATAAATTTCTTCACACAAGTATGAAAGACTACTCTATTTAGGTTTCGGTGGAGTTTGTATAATATGTTTACTATTCACATCTATATTGTGCCCATGTATATCATAACATATTTTTGGAATTTTGGTTTAAACATTACAATCTTCATATACTGTGCAAATGGATTAAATGTTAAGACATAGATAACAGTCTCTTCTATATAAAAGATTAAACCAGATGCTTCTACCACTACATATACACAACAACTTAAAATCTCTCAACACGAACTTGACGCATTTCGTTTCTTGTTTAAAAATGACATTTGCAAGATTCATTCGTACAATTTTAAAATACTAAATTTCCTCAAGCAATAAAATATTAACATCATGTGTGCATGTTAATTTCTTCAACAAATAAAATATAGACAACATGGGTGCATGTTAATCTTGCAGTTCAAATAAATAACTCCTACGATTTGAACATTTAAGTATTAAATACATATTAAATAAGATTTTCCAGACAACAAAATCTATATGGGAATAATAGAGTTTACCTAGAAAAATAACAATGAGATGAAATGAAAGATCACAAATCAAAATGAAAAGTGTTAGCAGATGGGTGTTTGTAAGAGTGATAGCTATTAATTAAGAAATGAACTATTGTTTCATATAAAAAAGAAGTATATTTCTTTTGACCAACTATTTGTTGTTTTAACTAAAAGAGGGGTAAAAATATATTAGATCAAAAAAATAGATACAAAGCAAGAAGGGCCAAACGCCCAGCAGAGACAAAATTGCACAACTCTATCAATTTCCACTAAATGGTCCAATGAATGAGACATATCTAGAGATAATTGCCCCTTATCCACTATATTCCAAACCTGCCCAAATTATTAGAAGCCCATTTGGCTACACAATGAACTACTCCATTCCATTCCTTAGGAATGTGATTAAAAATTGTAGCTTCTAAGGAATTACACAAACAAAGAATCTGCCTAATCACCATAGCCAAGTGCCAACTAACCTCATCTAATCGTCGCTCATTCAACAAAGTCATCACCACCTGAGAATCAAATTCACAAATAATTTGTTTCCAACCAAGAACACAAACAAAATGACAAGAGCCTCCATTAAATTATTGGTATGAAAACCCTCATAAATTGAGAAGATAAATTGGATATCTCCAAAACTATCACGACTGACTCCACGAATACTAGCATGACAAGGATTCACCCGAGAAGAACCATTAGTTTTAAGTTTCAAAAATCCTTGAGGAGGAGAGGAACAATGACCCTCCTTGTCAATCTTCCGCAAAGGTTGACGACATGTATTTCTCATTATCCACCAAGCATGTTGCCCCCCAAGAGAAGGAACACCTCCTTACAGAGGAAAATTGAACCAATTACATATATCAACATCAACATCCCCAGGATCCACCCCCCCATCAAAATCACACTTTGCCATAACAATCTCATGAATAGAATGAATGATTCTCCACCACAAATGTTGAACAACCATCCTAGCATCATGAAAAATCTGACGATTTTTCTCTAGCCAAATATGCCAAATAATGAAAGAGGGTCCAATAGCCCAAGAAACTTGGAGAAAAAAAAGTCTTAACAAGAGGCTTACCCCAACGGGCCTAGAATTAACCTAAAGAGAAAACATGCTAGCAGGGTTGGTTCCAAAGTCTCCACTAGAAATGCCAAATTGCCTAGCAGAAGGAGCACTGAAAGAAGAGGTGAGAAACACATTCCTCACTATTGCAGCATAAGGATAAGAACAAATATAAAATAAAAATATAATGATATGATAATATTATAATAATAATTAGTCTATAATGGCTCGTGAATGGGCTTAGTCGGGTGGATCCGATTTGCAACAGTAGGCAAAAGGAAGAATGGTGTAAACCAAAGGAAGGATGGGTAAAAATAAATTTCGATGGAGCCTCAAAAGGCTATTTGGGGCCATCAAGGATTGGTGTTGTTGCTCGAGATTGGCGGGGAGATATTATGGCACTTGCGGCTCAAAGAATTGAGACTGGAACAAATAAATCTATGGAAGGAATGGCGGCATTAATGGCAATCCTTGGGTTTATCCAAAATTCATATTGAAAGTGACTCTTTGATAATTGTTAATGCCATTATTGTTGGTGAATATCAGGCATGGCACTTGAGTAAGATAGTCTCTATAATTAGGGATGAGTTGGTAGATGTTTAATGCTTCCAAGTTGGTCATGTTCATAGATCAGCAAATGACGTGGCTGACACTCTATCAAAAAGGGCGGTTGGGTTCAACGAAATCGGTGAAGCTCGTGTGGAAGATTTTTGTATCGTGGCTTTCGAGGATTTATGAATTGGCACTCATTTTCATTATGATGCATTTATGAAATGGTAGGGGTTTGTGTTTGAGTGATGAGACAACACATGTGGGATGATCAATAAATCAGCGGACGGTGGATATAGTGGCATTCATTTTTATTCCTTCTCTCAACAACAATTTGAGGTGGTTGGCGAGGATGGAGGCGAATTTCCCTCTTTATACAGACAGGTCGCAGGCTGCTTTTTTTGGCCTTGTCTCGTCACTCAGAATGAAACGTTTATTCAAGGTTAAGGATGATGAATTCATCCACATTATGGAGTCATTACTTGGCGTGGTGTTTCTGGAGGCGAAACCTAGGTTTCGTTCGAATATGGACGTGGTGACTATGGTGGTGGCGTGAGGGCTCAAATTGGGTGACTCCATAGAAAATGTGGAATGGGTTGTGTAGACAATACTAGATGATGAGTGGTTGGTGGGTCTGAACTCGATTCTAGAATGGGCTATTCTAGGGGCAGGCTTTGATGTTAGTGAGTGCTTTGCAAACCAAAGGATTGTGAACCTCCATGAATTAGTTCCCTTCATGCGTTGGCCGACCGGCTTCAATAGAGTTGAACGAAGGGTGGAGGCAGTGCTTGCATGGGATTCTCTGAAGAACCTTTTGCGACAGAGGATGGTTGTAGGTGGAAAAGCGTTGGTTTTGGTGGCAAATGTGAGTGGTTTGAACATGAATGATGGTCGTGATCGAGCTCGGCGTCGTGGCAAGCGTACTCGAGGTCAGTAATTGACCGTGCTACTTGGGTGGTGGTAGGAAATTAATTTTGCTTCAGCTCTCTATTGACAAAAATTGAAAAGTTTTTCTCTGTTTTGGTTCAAATTTTGTAAATTCTGCTATGACAATGTTTAGTTGTTTCCTCTGTGTATAGGGAAAGGTTTTTTTGTAAATGTGTAATAACAATACTGTGACTATGGGGTAGGGTCTGAAATTTGGGCTGATGGTCTAGGGTTTTTCAGTTTTTTGTGTGGAAGCCCAAACACAGGGATGTAAGGGTATTTGTCTAAATATGTTATAGTTGCAGATATAGTGTATCTCTATAGTACGGAATTGGAGATGGGTATGACAGTCGAAACTTGGAATTTTTACCTTGTAAAGGGAATATGGTGGTGTTTTGATGACTATGGGGGTTGGGTTAAAATCTGGCATTTGGGCTCTAGTTTTTTTCTTCACACAATCAGGGACGGGTGTAAATTAAGCAATGTAATACTTTACTTTCTTTAATAACTAATAAAATAACACTTTACCAATAAAAAATAATAATAATTTAGTCTATAATTAATTTTTTTTAAAGAGTTTAATAAAAATCTAAAAATACAATAACAGTAATTTAGCTTAATATAGTTTAATAGAAATATAAATATATAACAATTAAAATAATCATATATAATAATAATTTAGTATTAATTACAATATCATAATATAATAATGATTTAATAATAATTACATTGTAATAATATAATAATTTTTTAAGTGGAATAATGAACAAATATGATATATATCGATGTCTTTTACATAATGTTTTCAAATTATAGATATGTTAGTTGCTAATATTGATAGGGTGCATAAATCATGCATGTGAATTCCTTTGGTGTTTTTTCACCATTGTCACATGCTTTGTCATGCTACTATTCGATGGAGGATCTCTAGAGGATACCAAAGTCACATAAAGCAAAAGGTTTAGAAGGTTCCTTATGTTACTTATGTTGCAAATGAGTCTCGTATATGATGTATTTAGGAGGTGGTTGATCCTCTTATGAACATGACTAATTTGAATAGATTTATTATTGCTTCTAAGTGTGGATCTCATCCTAATGAGAGTTGTGTGGAGGAGATTTGTAAGGAGAAGGAAACTATTAGGGAGGGTATAGATGAGGATCTCCTTGATTATCGTGCCCTCAACCCTACAATTGGATTTCGGTATTCAACCTCATTGAAGACCTCTAATAAGGAAAATAAGAAGATGGTCCAAGCCAAGAAGTGTACTTGAGAAGTCTATGGTGAATAGGATTCGAAGTCCCCTAAAACAATTTGGCTTCATGCCACCTTGACTTGTTTTGTTGTAAATATTAGGCGGTCTACCCTATCTACTTTATCCTTACCTCTAGTGATGTGTGGTTGTTGGTTTGTGATTGTCCCATGTTATTATTAAGGGTATATATATCTATATGAGGATGAGACCCTTTCAAAATTCCTCTTTCTTATTTATAACTCCAATAAAAAATATTACTCACAATAAAATAAAAACTAAATGACTATTACAAAATCCAAAATAAAAAAGTCAATAAAAAATAAAAGGGTGATAAAAAAGCCAGCAGCTAATCTCCACACAAAATGATACTGCTCAAAACACTGTTTTTTTCCCTATTTTTTGTGTTTTTACAGCAATAAAGATGGAGATCATAAAAATTTGGCTACTGAAAATTTTACAAAATTCCCTTATGTTTTGAAGATTAAATGTACAAAATACTGCTTTATGTGTAAATTAACGGACCCATAAAAAAAACTTCATATTGCTAAATCCTTAGCTTCATTGGACCCAATTGAAAATGGTTTTCTCCACACTTGATTAATATATAATTTTAGTTTTTCCTCGTACCTAAATACATGCACCAGCCAACACATCACATTCTGATCAGCCCAATGGTTTTCTCCACACCTGATTAACATATAGATTTTCCTCGTACCTAGATACCTGCACCAGCCAACACATCACATTCGGACCAGCCCAACAAAACAAAAGACAATTATATTCATTAGAAAAGTCGTCACAACCCTTCGCAAGTTTATACTGTTGCATTTTCATCAGCAGATGCGTAATCCGACTCTTGTCGTTTATGAGTTGAACTTGTGTTCTCTCCCAAATAAATTTCACAGAGTTCGGTACAGAGAACAAGCTGAGTTTCAGATTGAACAGAAATCATGGATATGAGCAGCAGAAACAGCATATTGTACTACTGGCTGAGTGCTGCCTTGGGTTTTGTTATATTTCTGATAGTGGGTATCAAAAAATGGAGATCTAATAGGCTTTCTCCAGGGCCTTTTGCATTGCCCCTGTTAGGTCATCTTCATCTGCTGGAGCCCAATGTACATGAATGCCTTTCAAAGATCCCGCAGAGACATGGCCCTCTCATGTCCATGAAGAGATATCAATTGTGGTATTTTTTAAGTCTAAAGATCAAAACTTAATGTGTGATTTAAGTGGTACTGATTGGGGGGTGTCCTCCTCTGCAATGGCGAAGGAGATTCTGAAAGATAATGACCAGACCTTTGCAAACAGAAGCATTCCTATGGTTGCCAGATGCATTGCATAAGATGCATCATATATTCTGTGGAGCCCAAATGGACCCAGATGGCGTTTGCTCAAAACAATCTGTGTTAAGGAGCTTTTTAGCCCCAAGAATATAGAGGCCCTGCAGCCTCTGAGAAGAGAGGAGGTGCGCAGAACAATTGGGAACATTTATAAGGACTCTGTAAAAGGGGTCAGTGTTGATATGGAGGCAAAGGCCTTTATTACTTAACTGAATCTGATTACAAATATGATGTGGAGCACCAGTACTGAGACTGGTGGAAGGGGGATGGAATTTAAGGATTTGGTTGGGGAACTTGTTTATGTTCTGGGTGTGCCCAATGCTTCTGATCTTTTTCCCTTTCTGGAGAGACTGGATGTTCAGGGGCTTTACAGGAGGATGCAGAAGGTTTTTGTGAGATTTGATAAGCTATTTGATAGTATTATTCAGGACAGAGTGAGGGGTAAGAGCAAGGGGCAAGATTTTCTGTAGTCTTTGCTTGATCTGGTGGAAAGAGGTGTGAATGAACATGATCCTGATAGTGTGCAGCTCACCATGAAGGATGTTAAAGTTTTCTTAATGGTAAGTCATGCTTTTAAATTTATGTAGTTTCTAAAGTTCATGAAGATTTCATTTAGCTTTCTGGATTAAGTTGTGTAAAAGATTTTTTTTAACAATATTTCATACTATATGATCTATGATCAATTCTGCTTTTTATGCATTTCATTTTTTTTAACAATATTTCATACTATATGATTTATGATCAATTCTGCTTTTTATTCATTTCATTCTGATGATGGATCATGCAGTATAATCTAAAATGATGATAAAAAATTCTTTACACAACTTAATCCAGAGAACTACAGAAAAATTTGTTTTTTTACCAGCTTATTGCTATTACTTGTTTGATTGCAACCATTTTCTGATCTTCTTGTTTGATTACAACCAAATGCAATATTAAATTTTGTTAGATAATGCTATATATTAAATCATATATGTACAGAAAAGCTTATATATTTTGATAAAAGTTGTAAGTAATAAGGATAATGATTGAAGGAACGAGGCATGCATAGTGAGTTTTTATATTACTGCCTTTGGTTATGAAACAAATCTTCACTTTACTTTTTAAAAGTAATTTTATTTGGTTTGTTATTTTTTTCGTATAATGTAAAGAATACATGTAAACAATATTTATTTTTTAATAAATTATAAAAATTATTATAAAATAAAATAAAATTTAAAATATATATATATGAAATATAATTGATATTTGTAACAAAGTCACTACAAAATATCAAATTGATTAAATTTGTTAAAAGAAAAAGAGAAGGTTATGATGTATTATGTTGGTTTTTAGTTTTTTTCCTTATATGGTTGTGAATCTTGTGCTTTATGTCTTTTCTTCTATCATATTCCAAAATATATTTGGATGGACATTAAATAAGGCTATGAAAATCAGTATTGATGGACATTAAATAAAGCCATGAAAATCTTTATTGATGGACATTAAATAAAGCTGTGAATTTTTTTACTGATGGACATTAAATAAGGAAAATCTTCCAGAGTCATCTTGCCAATGGTGTGGTTAGTTTAGAGTAGAAAACATAAAAGGATTTGGTTAGTTTAGAGATAGAGGGGCAAGAGTGAGAGTGGGAGAAGGTGACAAAGACAAGTAGTAGAGAGAGGTATTAGAGGTAGAGAAGGGGATAGAGAGGGGAAAAGATAGAGAGATGGAGATAGAGAATGTGTGTATGATAAGTATGATAAGGAGAGAGGAATAGATCGGCATAGAAAGAAGGAGAGATAGGAATAAGAAGGATATATACTTGGGGAAAGATAGAAGAGGTGTAAGAGCAATATAGATATATAGAGAGGGAAAGATGTCCAAAACGATACAGAGAAATAGAGATAGTAGGAAAATAATGAGAGAGGTGGAAGAGTGTGTGTGTGTGTGTGTGTGTGTGTGTGTGTGTGTGTGTGTGTGAGAGAGAGAGAGAGAGAGAGAGGTTGGGAGGGAGAAATAAAGTATGCCTGAGTGAGAGATTTGTTAGTTGCAGATGACTATCTACATATTTGCATAAAAAGAAGTGAAGAGGAACAAATAAATATATAAAAAGAGCTTAAGAGTGAAATAAAAAATAGAAACTTGATTTATTAAAAAATAAGAAGTCAAGTGATATTTCTTTTTAAAATTATGATTAGAAAACTAAATATGAGTTCATCATGATTTTATGAACACAAATAAAATTCAGGAAAAAAATTATTTTTATTAGATTTTCACTTGTTTAAAATAAATTTAAAGTAAATTGGTTTTATATTATATTTTATTAAATGTTTCCGCTAACATAATATAATATCCCTCCAATAAAAACAAATTATATTTTTAAGATGAATTAACATTTGTTCTTTTTTATCACTCTAATAAACAATTTGAATATATTATACTTAAATAATCTCTTATGAAGAAAGAAAACATGTAACTAAAATTTAATTTTAAAGGTTCTATTATTCAATTGAATTAATTTCTAAAATGAGACTAAGAAAATAAAAACAAAAATGAAATATAAAATTCTAGATTATGTTGAAATATCAAAATAAAAGGAAAAAGTACAACAACCATTTGTACTTTTTAAAATGATTTCTTCTAAACATTATGACTGAATGAATGAATGAATGTTTTTAATAATGTCCACAAGGCCGAACAACCTATGGGACCCACAGATAGCTAGCAAAGCATGTTAAGCCAAAAACAAACCCAGAATGAAAACTGGGACTGCTAGGCCTCTTTCTCTTTCTGCAACTTGGTTCTCTTGTTGTGTATCTTGATTAGGAGATCCACAACTCTTGTTATCTTTTCCTCGACAAATAGATTACTCAAAGGTGTATGTACATTTAATGTCTCAACATAATTGGTCTGAATGTCATTGTAGGCTGGACACTCCATGATGTAAAGCCATTTCGTCTCCACAACCCCTTGAGTGCAATATCTACATCTTCTATCTTCCCATTCCTCTTTCGGTATCATACATCTCTCTGTTTCGCATCTAAGCTGATGTGAGTTGGTCCTTATCTGAGAAATTAACATTTTTGCCTTCCATTTTATGTCCATTCCTATATAGTTTTTTTTGTGTATGGTCATGTGTAGGATTGAAATGTTTGATATAGTATTCCTTTTTTTCTCCCTAATTGACCTGTCCACATGTTTTCTTTGAATTTATCTTGCACATATTTCTTTATTTCTCCATTGTTATTTGGGCAATCGTTTAGATTAATGCCCCATTTATTCATCCACTTAATGTTTTGTTTCATCCATGTGCTTTTCCTTCTATCTAGTCTTTATCCTGCTGTTATTTTTGGTTAGTGATGTACCTCCATGTTTTCTATCCTCCTTAAATAACTTAGCAATTAGAACATAGTTGATGCTTCAATGGGGAAAGCCTTTGCAAGGACAATCTCATATGGGATAGATGACTTAATCTTGAGGCTAGCCGTAATCAAATGCTTTTGTAATCTTTCTAAATGTTTTTCATTTCCTTGTTGAAGTGTTGTTGCCCCATACTTCACATCCATATAGTACCACCGGAACCACAAGAAGCCCAAAAAGAGTTTTCTTATTTTTCCAATCCCATAACTCAGCTCCTCTACATCTATTTTGAAGTGAGTATAAGGATTTCTAGCCCCCTTGGATCCTTTTTGCCCTACATGTCTCCCAATTGAGTTTATTGTGGAAGTCTAGGCCAAGGTACTTAAATTCATTAACCATTTGTAAGAAGTTGCCCTCAAAAACAAATTCTCTACGAGCCTTCTTTCTCTTCAAGGTGAAGATCATGACCTTGGTTTTGCTAGTGTTCACTTGCATCCCCACCTCATGACAAAATGTTCTAGAGCCTTCAAGTGTTCTTTCAAATCTTGTGTTGGTTTTTCCATTAAGATAAGATCATCAACATATAAGAGCAACTTTATAAAGTAATTGGCCAAATGAACTCCCCCACCACCAAACTTGTTTATCCATTCCTCTAACTTGTCAATGTATAACCCAAATAGGGTAGGGGATAATGGGAAGCCCTACTTGACTCCAATCTCACTTCTAAAGCATTCTGATAATCCATGTTTGGTTTGTATCTTGGCCCAGACTTGGTTATATAATATATGAACAACAACTCTATATTGCACTGGAATTTCCAACTCTTCCATTTTGCTCCACAATTTGCTTTTGCGTACTGTATCAAAATCTTTTTTGAAATCAACAAAGCAGTAGAATACTTCCCCTCCCTGTTTATCCCATACCTTCTCAATCAAATGTCTGAGTGTAATGCAATGATCAGTGGTAAAAAAATTAGGCCTGAAGCCTGCTTGTCCTTTTGCTCTCTTAACCTCTTTTTCAGCCCATATGTTGATTTGTCTTTCAATCATGCTCCCAAAAAGTTTATTGAAGTGAGGATTGATCATTATAGTGTGGTAATTTGAGGGGTTATTGATGTCTCCACTTTTGAGCAAGAGGACAACAACACTAGTTGACCAATTTGTCGGAAATCCATTTTGAATAACTCCATTAAATATTCTTTTGATGTGAGGTGTGAGGATTTCCAACCCCCATCTTAAATGTTCTTCTTGTATGCCATCTATATCCCGAGTTTTACCCACCGCAAGCTTTCTAATTCCTTCTTTGATATTATCTGAGGAGAAGAGTTTAATTCTTGATTTGATCATCGGTGGGGTATCTTTGTCTTGATCCCTCTCATATAACTACTTTGCATACTCTAACCATTGAAGATCCATGATATTATTTTCTTTGCTTGTGTCTCTCTATTGTAGCTCTTTCCAAAAACCTCTTGGGTTGTGCCTCCCGAGCTTAATCAACTCTTTTCTCCTTGTTTTCATGTAATCCTCTTTTTTCATTCTCACTAGTCTTGTATATTCCTTGTTATTACCCTGTATTTTGACCATTTTCTTTGTTGCCTTACACTCTTCATCATACCATGGGTTTGCAAGGAAGCTATTCTTCCTATCCCTTTTGGGTCTAGACCGTCTGCATAAGTTGAGGACCTTGAGGATTATAGAAGTTAATTTGACACTACCTATCATTTCCTTGTTTGAATTGACTAGCCCATTGGCTCCCTCAACATGCAACTTTTTTTTAGCATTGTTCGAAAGATTTCTTGATTTTCAATGTCAAGAGGATAGTCCCTTGAGTAACCTCTTTCTATTTATATTTGTTAAATTTTTATTTTCTATTTTAATCATAATTATAAAATATGATCAATTATTGACATAAAAAAATATTATATAATTACATTAAAAATAACACTTTTTTATTTCTAAAATATGATCTAATTATTATTATTTATTATTAATATATAAATATGTAAATCTCTTACCTCCATGGTTATAAAAGTTCATCATGAACACAAATGAAATTCATGAAGATTTTTTATTTTTATTAGATTTTCACTCGTTTTAAATAAATTTAAAGTAAATTGTTTTTTATATTATATTTTATTAAATGTTTCCACTAACATAATATAATCCCTCCAATAAAAATAAATTATATTTTTAAGACGAATTAACATTTGTTTTTTTATCACTCTAATAAACACTAAAATTTAATTTTAAATTTCTATTATTCAATTGAATTAATTTCTAAAATGAGACTAAGAAAATAAAAAACAAAAATGAAATAAAAAATTCTAGATTATGTTGAAATATAATGAATCAAAATAAAAGAAAAAAGTACAACACCGTTTGTAGGTGCATACTCTTTTGTATTTCTATGAAACCTAACTATTTTCAATATAAACCAATAGTAACACAAACGAATGATATTTTACAGTAATTTTAAAATAGAAAATTAAATATAACTATAGGAATTGTGTGCGGAAAAAATTATTCTATGCTATGATTGGTTAAATTGTTGAAAGAGGTTGAATGCAATAGTATACCTGTGCCATGGTAAGAACTAAAAATCACAAAACTTAATAATCTAACTTTCATGGTTGTTGACAATCAAAATTGATTAGAATATGTGTATATATTTTCTAATTAATATAATGTTTTTTATAATAAAGCAGCCAAAACAAGGGGGTTGACCCAGATAACACAACAAGCCTCAAAGAGAGCATTAACACCACACGAACAGCAGCCAAATGACAGAGTCTCAGCCAATCCTTATCTTAACTATCAAAAACATAATCCACCTACTAATATAGAAGATCACAAGATTGATGGCAATCATGTCCATATAATGTCTAATAAAGCAAATATCTACAAAGAAACTAACATTAAACTAATTATCCCTAGTAGTAAGCATATTGCTCATACTATAGTATCTGGAAAAAATAAAAAGAGTCTTAACAAGCCACACAGGGTTGATGCTGAAATTAAACATAACCATGATCCAGCAAATCTAGCATTGAAACCTTAAACAAAAATGGAAAAAAACACCCATTAATCATTTTTTCCAGCCACCATGTGTTAGGAAAGCAGCAAACCGGTCCAATCATCAGCAAGGAACTCAAACAGATCCTTCGTGGTATCACCTCCCAAGCCTCCCTGGTTCTCTTTGTCCTGATGCAGAAGACACAGAGTAGTGGTCGAGGAATGCATGACCTTCTGGGCAAATTTCGCAATTCTGTTGACATGCATATCCAGAGAGTCCAACTTCTTTTTCACACTGTTCAGTTCCTCGGAAATAGTTTTACATCCCACACATTGAACAACATCCTCCTTTTCACCTCCATCAATAGTAGTCTGAAAGCCCTTAGAATTCCTCCCATCCTTCTCACAGATCTGTTTACCTTTATCATTGGGGGGGGGGGGGGGGAGTAGCAATTAAAGGGGAGGTATTCTTACTTTCTTCCTGCAAGGTCCTAGAGTCGGGAGCATTGGTGTCTAGCTTAGAAGACTTCGAAACCTTCATGTCCTCCATGTCATCCTCGACCTTATCACTGTCCTCCTTCTCTGGGTCTTCCATATCATCTTTGACATAGTTTTTTCTTACAACAAGTTATTTCATGCGGGGTTTACCAGTGAATCTATTGGACCTACGAGACGTCACACCATCTTCCGCGTCAAACTCAACTAAAAGGACCTTGGGATCATTTCTAGGTTTTTTGGAGGCGACTTTGGCAGCAAAAGGGTTACATTTGTTTTTTTCCCCAATTTTAGGAGGGGAAATGAGGGGGGGTTGCTAGGAGATTGATAGGGGGTATTGGGCTTCTTTGAGGTCTTCTTATTTCCCTTTTCATCACCAGCAAGGTCAACAGAGGGGCTCGGGTAGGAGGGGGCAGACTGGACAAAGATAGGTTTGGGCGGACAGAGGGCCCAGTGGAAATTGTAGAGACGAAACATTAAACCTTGGTGAAGGATAGTAAAATTGTTGTCTTGACTCATACATTGTTGAACATCCTTAACAATGGACTCCAAAGCATGCAGTAAAAAGAAGGGAAAGGAAATAATATCATGGTTATGAAAATGATTAAGCAACGGGAAGTGGTAGTAATAAAAAAAACCCATATTTCCCTTCAAGGGTAAAATACTTTATGACAATTTTACACACCTGGTCCCACGGATAAGGAAGACAATCTCTATTGAAGCCCCCCTGCAACTTAACAGGCTCCTCACCTTTTTTGAAGAATTTGTTCATGTTGGTTTCGTCAGTGACCCTGCTAGTCTTTTTCCATTTCCTTCCCTCGGTAGATAGACCCGTAGCCTAGGAAATGCCATCCTCATTGATTTCAAAAGAGATATCACCCATGACGACTCTCATGTCGTTCCAACTATTAACAAACTACATGGAAAGACTTTCATCAAACCCAATCATGGCTTCCATGAATGGAACAATACCCCCTTCCTTGACATACATCCACACACAAGGTTCGTTGCAGATGCTCTCATCAATAATGTCCAACTCAACCTGGACTAAATCCCCCCCCCCCCCCCATATCAGTTTCCTCCAGAGTGATGTTGGTAAGCAACGTCGAACTGAATATGGACTTGCAAAGAGAGAAACCAACGTGAAGAGCAAGAATGACCAACAGAATTTTAGATGAAGTGTAATAAAAAAGACAATAATTATCATTTATGGTGCTTCCCAAGGCAAGTATCCGCCAGCTCCGATAAGCATGCGAAAGGACACCTCTTATCTCCTCTGCCAACTTGCTAAAAGCTTCATTTTGGAAAAATCTCGAACTCCAGTTAAAGCAATAATTATTGTACTTGCTATGGTCTATCATAATATTGATTAAATATGAAGTTGCAAACCGTCGGTATTACAAGTATAGGTGGCCAAACACGTCATTGCCAGGTCAAAGTGGTCAAGAGTATGGGGACCACCATTGGCCACCTTGGCAAAACCCGCCCAATTCAAATTTGAATTTCTCGCCTTCATCATGATCCCCGAGATAGACCAGTATATCCACTCGTAACATAAACCATAGAAATTAATTGGTTGGTAAGGTAATTTTGATCTCTCCCTATGAGGGATTTTTGTTTGACAGAAAGCGATGCCAAGTGTCTCCAACACCTCATGCCTTTCATCTCAAGGCTCGTCGCAGCCAGGGAGTCCGCCACCGAATTGCCCTCTCTATAAATATGTTGAATTTAAAATTCCTCCAGCCAAACAATCATAGACCATATGTCCTTGAGAATGTTGTGAATCATCCAGCTGATCCCAGACACACCGGTAGTCGCCTCAATGATCAGCTTAGAATCCCCCTCAATGACCAATCTTTTAGCGTCAATAGTGAGAGCGAATTTAAGACCCCAGAAGAGTGCTAAGGCTTCAGCCATGTTACTTGAGGCTGAACCAAAATTTCCAGCATAGGCCAAAACCAAATTGCCCAAGTTGTCCCTTATAACTCCACCTCCCACCGCAACCCCTCTGCGAGCAGCACCATCAAAGTTGAGTTTAAACCATGAGGGAGGAGGGGTTGACCATCTAGTGGTGAATCTCTCCAACCTTTTAGAATTGTCATATTGGAAGAAGTTGTCAGGCAAATTCCATATCCTAACCCAACTACAATCCATCTCCAAAGGGGCATATTGCGGCTTTTTCCATTTGTAGACCAGAGCATTCTCCCTAAGAGGCTTCTCCATTATGCCGACCACTATGTCCACAGAGTTGTTGGTATCATGGAAGATCCAGTTATTCCTTTCTTTCTAGATGTTCCAACAGATATGAGGAGGGATGAGTTTCCAAAACTGTCTAATTGGGGGGTGAGAAGACGGGCACTTCCAGTTGGTGATAAACTGTTGCAAGTCTTCTAAAAAGGTCCAGGCAATGTTGAATTTTTGTAAGACTTTGTACCAGACCATGGAGGCGAAGGGGCAATGAATAAAGAGATGATTGATACTTTCCTCAGCGCAATTGCACAACACACACCAATTGGCCATCAAAAAGCCTCTCCTTTTAAGGTTATCAATGGTTAGAATCTTCCCATGGAGAGTCGTCCACCAGAAGAAAAAAAATTATTTTTGGGATAAGCTGTGAATTCCAAACTTTCCTCCAGTTGTAGCAATCATTGGTAGGAGTGATGAGAAGATTGTAGGCTAACTTGACACTGAAGGACTCGGAGGGATTCAAAGCCCAAACAAACTTGTCAGCATGGCGGGATGGGGGAATCCTGACCTCCTTGAGAATAGATTGAAGATCTCCCACCAAATGACCCAAATGAGTGTTATCCCCCAAGCCATCAGCAAGCCTCAACCAGTGGCGAAGGGGGGATATGTAATTCATCACAAGAGGACCAAGTGATTCCTTGAGACTCTCCATGAGGCAGCTGAAGCAAGTAAAGGCCAAGGGTCTATCCCCAATCCAGTTATCCTCCCAGAATCTAATCTTCTCACCATTGCCCAACTACCATTTTAGGCCTCCCTTAAGCAGTTTCTGGCTTTTGACAATGTTGTTCCATATTTTAGAGCCTGAAGGGAGGTCATGAGAGGATACAAGGGAATAAAAGGGGGTGTGGTTGAAGTAATTAGCCCTCATAATCTAATTAATATAATGTTGACACACTTTATTTGTCAAAAAAAATATTAGACAATAACACACTTCATAAAATTAGAATCAATAATCATAGATAAATTGAATTATTTTTTAATTAATGAAAGTGACTATGTTACGAGAATTGACTTTTATTGCTATTCTATTATGTAATCCAAGTAATTTTTAATATTAATTGATCAATTTATTTATTTTAAAAATTAATTATTTTATTCATTTTAGAATCTTAAATTTAATAAAGATGAAGAGATAAAATACTTTTAATTTATATATTAATAATGCATTGCTAACTCGTTATAACAAAATTAGTTATCTACTTTTTATGGTTGTTGAAAACTAAAATAGATTTTATAAAATTATTTGGTGGAGTATGAAAAAAATGCATATAAGAAAATTTTAAGTTTTGAAATTCTTATGAATAATACATCCAATAATTCTCAATTTATTCTCTACCTTTTCTTCACTTTTTATATATTTATTTGATTTTTTATTTTTAATATTGTATTTATATGTTTTAGTATATTTAAATTTAAAAAACATTTTGACTTGTTTTTTATTTTTAAATCTTAAATTTTAATAAAATTAAAGAAAAAATATGAACTATTTTTTAATTTATATATTAATAATGCATTTTCAACATAAATAAAAAGTTAAATTCAATAGATTTTATATATTTATTTTTTTAAGTTGAGTTAATATTTTCATTTCATAATTATATTTTTTTTAAAAGGTCGTCATTTTGTTTAGGTCAGTAATATTAAAATACAAGCCAACTGTTCATCAAAAAATCTTGCTGACACACCTTTCTTTACGACCTAATGTGGAGCGATGCAACAAGTTTTTAAAAATACAATTTTTATACACCGGAAACTTCAGGGAAAAGATTTGGATTGTACAACCAAGTACATTTCACTAATAAGTGAAAACAATGGGAGCTGGCGGGAAAAACAAAAAAGTTGTTCCCAAGTCGACCACTTGGCAACAACTGTAGCGAAATCATTATAACATGTACCTGCTTCTTTAGTGTTAATGTCCTTTGTATAAAGTTGTTTTTCTTTTAAATTTATTTTTCTACCTAGTGTAAAAACATAGAAAAATGGCATTTTCTCTTTAAAAAATGACTTTTTTAAATTATTGAAAATAAAAATTAAATGTAAACTAAAATTTAAATTATTTAATATGATTGGTTAAACTAACTAAAAACCAAAATTGAATGGATGCAACATTATCTTGCCTTGGGAAGAACTAATAATTACATCTTATATTTTAACGTTTATAAACTTGTACAACGTGGTGGTCTTGATTAGTTGTTGCAGACTAAAGAGAGTAAGGTGGGGCACATTAACTTTATTTTATTTTATTTATTTAAGAGTTGTACAAATAGCGAGTAATTATTTAATGAGTTGAATGTGTAAAAATGTGTTTTTTTTTGGGAAAATAGAATTTTACACTTATTGTTGCCAATAAAAATAAAGAAAAAGGTCACTTTATAATAATTTAAAATAAAAATAAAATTTTAGACTATAGAGTTTTGGTTCAATTTTTTTTTTTTTGCTTGAAAAAAGGTTGAAGCCAAGATCAGTTAATATTAATATAAAAGTTCAAAAATATACATAACAAAGGATTTGCAGATATGCCATAACATGCAAAACCCTAAAGCCTTGTTGTTTGCAAGATATTGGGAAAAAAAAGGAAAACTATTCTAAAGATTTTGTTAAGTTTCATCCTAGAATTCAATTTTTTTAGAAACTACCATCTTTCTCAAGGGAATACCAATAATCGAAACATATAAAGTTTTCAAATGATTGATTCAAAAAGGAAGGGGAGGATAGAAATCAAGAGCTCAAACCCCTACAATTGAATTAGAAGAACCATCTCCTAAGTTCAATCCATGATGGCCTATAATAGCAACTTCATGCCAAACGATAAATTGAAGAGGTTCGATAGGAATGCAATATTTCGCATCACTCGGTTCTATCCCTAGTTCTTCAAAGATTTCCAACAACTCCTCCACCCACACGTTGACCCCATCAACCTCTCCCTCTGTGTCTATCCCATCCACTGACAAGTAATTTTTAATCCAGTTGTCTCCTTCCTTTTTCCTTAGCATAAATAACTTCATTATAAAATCTACATTATTCTTGATTCCAAATTTCCTTGCTTAGAAGGGCACCACATCTTCTATAACCAAAATTAGGAAGTGAGGCAGAGGTTTGCCATTCTAAATCATTACCATGTAATCTTTGGGGTAAGGAATGGACAAATATGCGTCTATATTTTGCAATACCCTTTCCAAGTCATCCAACAATTCTTCCCTAAAAACATTTCTGCATAGTTTCTTTATTTTGTCTCTAGCTACACCCACATGAAGGAGAGTGGCAAGGAACACTGTCAGTATCTTTGTATTGACTCAGTATTTGTGGTCCACCGAGATGAAAGCTTCTCCCAATATCCTCTTAACTACACATATAACCATAATATGAGAGTGATTCAATACTTCTTTCAATATTATATCCTTAATCTTGCCAAAAAAGGTCATCTACCTTTTGGTAGCAAACAAACATATAGGACACTCCATCACTAGATCTTTCTGACTCCACTAAAACCCATAAATCCCTCCTTGAAAGCTCGAGAATGATTTTGATGTTTTTGAAAAATAGAGAGTAACGCTATTTAAAATCGTGAAGGGGAGACCAATAAATGCATTATCTTTTGTCTATGTTTGAATCCTTCTCCCTTGTGTTACTTTTATAGACTTATCTCTTAGTTATGATCACCCCTAACTTGATGGCTAAGGAAAGAAGATGACTAGCTACCACCTTTACTAACTTTATCCTCCTCCTTGGCTAAAAAAGGGTTTAGCTACTAACCACAACTACCACCAATTGCCAACCTATACTCCACCCCAAATGTTAATGAGATGTGATTGGCCCAAAACGTGAAAAAAAATCCACTAACAATTCCGGCTAGTTGTCCTTTTGCCTAGCAGAAATCAAAATCAAACTTTTCAATAGACTTACCATATAAGATTCACTAACTATATCTGCCCCCTTGGCTAAAAAAGAATAGGCAGCTAACCACGAACACCGTCATATGCCAGCCTAACCACCACCCCAGATATGATCGATCCAGCACAATTTGAATGCCAATAGACTAGTACAACTCTTGCCTGAGAGAAGTCATATTCAAAATTTTAAAAGATTTGCCACCTAGGATGTGTTTTAAACCGCCTCCTTCCTAGGACTGCCACCAACTAGGCCTTCAGTACTTCAATGGACTTTATGAAAAAGGTGAGCTAAGCTTTCTAATGCTTAGCAACCAAAAATTTATGATTACCTTGCATACTATGAATGAGTAAATAAAATTTTTTCATTATTATCTTCTTTTAAATCTAAACTCGATGTCAAATAAAATGCATTGACTAAATTATGTTTGAAATAACTATTTTCTTTGACCTTAACTCTCATTCAAATCATATGATCTATTGTTTTCTGCCATGGAGTTTGAAAACAAATGTTTATCTTATATCATTATATCTTATTATTTTGAAACCATTTGATCTCTTTACTGTCTATTCCATCAGCTCCTATATTTGCTAAATGATCTAGAAGACCATTTGCTTCTCTATAGATGTGATTGATCATAACATATTCAAAAAACTTAAGAAGCTTTAATGTCCTACCTAGGATTGAATTCAACCTCCAATTTGGGTTTGCTCTTGTTCTGAGAGCGTTAATAACTATTGCATAATCCCCCTCAATTTCCACCTTCTTGATACCTAATTCTCTGCAAATTAAAAGCCCTTCTACTACAACCTTAAGTTTTGCTATATTATTTGTGTCTATCTCTAATGATTTGGCCTGCTTGTCAACTAATTAAAATTCCCTCCTAAGAATGAACTGCAGGCCTTGCTCTTGAAGCTCCAAGGTTTCCTCAAGAAGCTCCATCAAAGTTCATCTTATACCAACCTTCTTTAGGAGGAACCCACAAGCATCGACTTCTCTTTTACTTGGATGTTTTACCCCCCTTACCAACATAGGAAGGAATCTTCAGCCCAAACCATCTACCCCTCAACTTATCATCCCAACTGGAGAAATGGATATCTTTTGACTTGTAGGTTGATAATATACTATTAACTGCCTCCAAAATAGCACCTTCAATCTTATTGGATAGGGCCTCCCAAGTCATCTTTTTCTCCTGGAATATCCTTTGATTCCTTTCCTTCCATAATTCCCATATCAATAAAGAAGGGGAGGAAATCCAAATAATACCATACAAACTTGAAGACAATAATTTGGGCCAACCTTGAAACATACTCATAATATCAATGGGAAGAGTTGTTATCCATCCCAATCTTGTGCATAGTCATTGCCAACATCTATGAGCAAAGGGACAACTTAATAGTAAATGATCAACTATCTCTTCACTCTGTTCGCATAAGACATAGATGGATGGGCCAACAAATCCAATCTTCTTGAACCATTCTATAGTTAAATTCTACCTTGAAGGGTTGCCCAAGTGAAAATTCGTTCTTTAGGCAGACACATTTTATACCAACATAATTGGATCAGAATATTAGTCTTTTGAAAGCATTGCTTCTCAACAATTGATCTATATCCATCTTTAGAATTAAAAATACCTAATTTTACTTCTTTCCAAAGTTCCTTAAACTTTCTCCATTTCCAACCCAAAGAGGGATTTTCGTCATGAAACACAATGTAATCCCTAACATACAGTCCCCAATATCTTTCACATAATTCTCTTATATTGTTGACATTCATCATTTTATCTATAGCGGAATAAACTCCCCATGAGTCTGACCAAAAAAGGTCCCTTTGACCATCTGCCACATCCCAAGAGATCTATTATGTAATCAGTTCTCTACAATTAATATAAAGTTCCAAACTCTTGACCCTTTTGGAGGATTTGGAGTCTTGAAGAAACCTTTTGGGCTCATGTCTTCTAAGTATTACTTTTAAGAATTATAACCCATCTAAAGTGAGAGTCCTTATACAATTTCCAAACCAAATTAAATTAGCTCCCAATGCTTTATTTTGTCGCACCTGATTTCTCAATATCACTCCCATTAAAGGTCTAGGCCTGCAAATCCTATCCCAGGCAATCAACACCATTTTTTTCTTCTCAACCATACCTTGCAAATAAAAGGATCTCATTTTCTTCACCAACTTTGAATTTGTCCTATTGACAGAGATAGGAATGACATTAAATAAATAGGAAGAGCCGATAAAACAACCTTCAACATAGTGATTCTCCCTACCCATGAGAGCCATTTTGTTTTCCAGGATTCATTTTTCTATTCATTTTTTCACCAATTGGATCCCACACTTTGGTGGTCCTCAATCATTTATCTAAGGGTAGTCCTAAATATGAGCAAGGTAGCTTCCTTGCCTTAAAGTCCAAAAGTGTAAATATCTCCCTCTCTATGCTAGACTTGACATTGAAGAAAAATATCTCTAACTTGGACTAGTTTACCTATGTCCCGATGTCGTCGAATAGATTTTGAGAATTTCCCTAAATTTTTATGCCTCTTTCTATCCGCATATTAAACGAGCATAGTGTCATCTGCAGAATATTCATGAGAAACTACCTCAACCCCATTAAAAATATTAATGCCTCTCAAATGTTCATCTTATTGGGCTCTACTCAAAGACCTCCCTAGAGCCTCTACCATTATTATAAAGAGAAAAGGAGAAATAGGGTCCCCTTGTCGAATACCTCTAGAAATTTTTTTAAAAATCCTTCTGGAGATCCATTCACTAAAGCTAAAAACCTAGGACTAGAGACATTGTTAAAATCAGATTTACCCATTCTTTTGAAAACCCAAAAGCTTCTAAACATTACATAAAAACCTCCAATCAACTTTATCATATGCTTTCTTAATATCCAACTTAATTATCATGCTTGGTTTTTTTGTATAGAATGGATTGATTCTTGAGCTATTATTACTCCATCAAATATTGATCTCCTTGGCACAGATTTAGTTTGCTCTTCTGAGATAATGAATGGAAGAATCTTCTTCACCCTATTAGCTAAAGCTTTGGTCAAGACTTTATAGATAGTATTACATAGGGATATAGATCTAAATTTATCTAGACTCAAAGCTTTCTCTTTCTTGGGGATTAAAGCTATGAAGGTATTGTTTTTTATTAAGGCAAAAATAGGTTTTGAAGGGACCCGAAACCCTTTAACAATAAAGCATAGAGTACTCCAGACTTAACAAGGCATTACGCCAAAAAGACCACAAAATCCAAATAGCCCCATAGAAAATCATTAAGCCTCAATACAACAAAGGGGCATATGCTAAACATACCAAAATAACAACTTGAAACCAGCAGATAAAATCGGACAACAAAAAGACCAACAGAATCAGAACCAGCACAGGGACAACAAAACACCAGCACTAGTCCAACAATTCCATAGATTGTGCCATCTCTTTTCCAATCTCAATCATGGCATCAATGATCTTCTTAAGCTTCTGAAAGTCAGGAGGCGATCCCACTACCTTTCCCTTCAAGGTGCCTCTAGTCTTTTTGCTGGGGCCCGGGGAGATACCCTGATCATTATTTATGTCCACATCCACCACATCTTTCGGCTAGATCTGCTCTTGAAGACTTCTAATCATAATCTTGAAACTTTCCACTATGGCACCAATTACACCATGACTAGTTTTAACAACAGCTTTTGATGGATTCCTTTATTTTTGCAATTTGCTCTTCCTGAGTTGCCATCCTAACTTCATAGTCTTTTTTTAAATTATCAAAAGCCTCCATAGTGGTCTTAAGGCAATTGATGACAAAGGCCTTCTCCTTCTTAGACCAGGGGCTATTCTCATCAAATACCTGCACTTTATCCATTTGCTTAACCTTTTCTTTAACAACCTCCATGTTACTGTTGTCAGCTCTTTGTTTCAACTGGATATCTTTGATCTCATGGAAAATCAACTTAAATATCTTAAAGGTTTCAGCTGGTGCTTTGTCTGGATCAAGCTATTTCAATTTCCAAAGTTGAGAACTTATCTATCAGCATCTTATTTTGTCCATTTGAGACCAACCTTGGAATGTTGTTCAACAATTAATTTTAAGCCTGATAATCAAACCCTTCCCTATTGTTCTTCCTTCGTATTCTCAAATTCATCTTTTAGTTTATAGATCCTAGTGAGAGCGCTTCTTTGCTTGGTTCTATTATGAAAAAACTTTGAATCCCCGTCTCCCTTCGTGAACCATACTTCTCTTTATTTTTTATTTCCAGAAAATCTCTTTCTTGGCCACCACTTCCTCGTACTCATCAAGGAGCTCCTTTTCTTTAAGAAATTTGTTCTGATCCATTATGTGCCTTATTACTTCTGCATTCAAAATGTCCAGCTCCTCCCCTACTTTAGTTTTAGCTGAGAATATATTGGAGAAGTGTTCTATTTTCCACTTTAATAATTTTTATTTTATTAATTTTAATTTGGACACAAAACAAAATAGTTTGGAGCCCTCAAATTGCTCTTCCTTCCACCATCTTTCTATCAACTGGAAGAACTTTTTATCCTTCATCCACATTTTTTAAACTTAAAAGGACAATACAAAGGTTTTTTCTCCCCCAAGATTTCTAGTTGAACGAGAAAATGATCTGACCCTGAAGCAGGCTTGATAAAAAATTTAAACTAAAAGGGGAATTTGGTGAGATCTCCTTTGAAGAAAAACCTGTCTAGTTTTCTCACTATGTAGCTGAAACCCAATCTCCTATTGTTCCATGTAAAAATCCCATTCTCAGTTTCTATATTCATTAAATTATTGCTTGCTACCCAACTGCTAAAATCCACTTGAGATTGAGACTCCTTTTGGATTCCCCCACTTTTTTCCAACAAGTTTACGATAGCATTGAAATCTCCTCCTAAGAAAATATTTTTGTTTAGGGATATTTTGAAAGAAATCCTCCACCTCTCTCCACAATTCCAATTTTTGGTTATTAGGAGTTGACCCATATATATTTCGTATTATAAATTTAAGATCTCCATTAATATTTCTTAAAGAGCCCCCTTGCCAATGACTATTTCCTGATAACTTCTCAAAAGTCACTCTCCTTGGGTTCTAGAAGATGGCCAAACCTCTTGAAGCTCCCACAAATTCCACTAACTCAACCTTCCACAAACCTAATTTATTTTTGAATGTTAATATCTATTTTACATTCAGTTTTGTCTCTTGAAGCATGACTACTTCTACTTTTGAAGTTCTAATACAACGTCTAAGAAAACGTTGTTTGTTAGGGGCATTCATTCCCCTAACATTCCAAGATATTAGCTTCATTGCTCCAAGGGAATGACCGTCCCATTCCCTAAATTCCATAGAGTTGCAATTTTCATCTAATCATTTGCTTCTCCATCCAATTTCCTAAGGTCCAATAGAGACTTCTACCTCTCTTGTTTCTTTGTGATTGCCCACAATCTGTTTTTTCCATATTAGGGTTATTTTCACATGATTCTGAACATATCAATCCAAGTTCCTCATCCTCTATTTCATCTAGATCTAGAATTTTCTTCATTATCTCTTGTTTCTCTTCAATTTGGGGATCCAAAATACCCAAGAAGTCATAAACTGCTTCCAATTCTAGTAGAAGTGAATTATTTTCCTTTGTTATGGTAGTCCTCCTATGATCGGAAGGGGATGCATCGTAAGAAAACTGGTGTTCCCGCATCCAATCTTTTTACATGTATCATCCAACTTCAAGTCATTAGTTGTTGACTATTTTTTTTCTTTCCCTTAAAAACATACAAGTGAGGTTAAAGACTCAAGCTTCTTGACTGGCACGGACTATGAGCCTTTCAGGTTATTATTTTCCAAGAGCCCAAGAGATCTTTGTCTGTCTGTTTTTAGACTCTAAACTACTATTGTTTAAGAATTTGTTGCAGTGAATTTCTTCTCCTTCTTCTTTTTTAAACTCCCAAATGATCTACCTCTTTTTGCCCTTATTGGAGTTGAAAACATGTCCCCAACTTTTTCAAATTTGAAAGAGATGGAACAAATTCCATTTTCATTGTCCTCTCCTAAATCTTGATCTGCCAATTCCTCTATGAAACTGGCTTGGGCTTCCTCATAACATGTTTGGACAGATGAATCAATGACTTTCAATGAGACACTTCTCTCTATTGGACCTCTTTGTGGCTCACATATTTCCTTTGTCAAAATTGACTCTCTATCCTGACCATTAAGAATATGTCATATTGATTTCCAATTCTCATAAAATTTTAATTATTTGTGATCATTAGTTAAACTAATAAAATAATAGAATCAAATGATTGCAATAGTAGCACGAACTAATAAAAATATGGTGATATGATAATATAATAATAATCTAAGTTTAATATTTTTTATTTGTTTTCGTAAAGAATTTAATTGAAAAATAAAAATATAATAATAATTTAGTTGTAATTTTTAAGTGAAAAAATAAACAAATATGATATTTTTTCTGCCTCTTTTACATAAATTTTTGAAAATATCCATATGCTAGTTTTATAAAAATTAAAATTTTATTTTTATTAATTTAGTATATAAATATAATAAAGTTGATTTGTTTTTTAATTAAAATCATATATAAATTAAACAACTAAAATAGTTCTAAAAAATAATTATCACTAATATTTAATAATAATTAAATAATATGCATCTTTGACATTTTAAGTTGTTTATTTTATCTTTTACAGTTTGCATACAATTTCTTTTAAAGATGTATAGTTTTCCAAATTATTTTTTATAAGTTGTTTTTTATTATAAAAGCAAGGTTAACTAGGACAATGACCCTTAACATAACTAAAAGCTATCAACAACACATTAACAATAAAATATCAAACTGAAAATGAAAGTCTAACAATAGAGAATGAAAAGAGCAACATGGGCATACCTCGCAAGTCTAGAGAACCAGGAAACACAAAACAAAAACTAAATAGACCAAGACCTAAGAAGTTGGCTTAAGAAGCCCAGCCAGACTTGGGACATTGTCCCAATCCTTCATAAGGAAATTGTAGAGTTCCTTGTAGGCTTGTTTATCAGCATCCTCTTCAACAACCTTATACTGCAACAGGCAAAGAGTCATAGCCAAGTTGTGCATTACTCTAATGCAAAACTTGTTGATGTCGACAAGTTGTTTGTCCCTAGAGTCCCATTTGCACTTCATCTCCTTTATCTCTTCCCTCAAGGCCTGTAGTTCCCCATTCATCTCATGACTATCCAGAGAGCTCCTCAGCTCTCGAACCTCACGTTTAAGGGCCTGAATCTCATCATCCCTAAGCTAGTCAATGGGCACCACATACTCTTCCACCTTCATATTCTGTTTGTCCTCTTCCGTGGGATTATCGCTCTTTTTTTCTTTTTTCCTCTCCCCCTTCTTCTTACTACCTTTCTTTCCCTTGTCAATTTCATCAACAACATCCCCTTCCTTACCCTCAGTCCCTTCGATACACAAATCAGATGCCATCACCATGAATGGGTCAACCTTCCACAGAATTTTGTCCAGGGCCACATCTTCCAAATTATTAGCAGGGTGCATATTATTTTTATCCAAATCCTAGGGGCCCAAAGGGGGGCTAAGACCACCCAAATTACTAGCATCTAAAACCCTAGTATCAATCTCCTTGCCCTCAAGTTCATTTTCACCAGCCTCTCCCCTTCAATATCCTCCTCGATATCAACATCAATCTACTTCTTTTCTTTTTTCTCACCAGAGCCCCGTGAGGCAATTCTTTGTGACCTTCTCCTTCCCTCAATTTCCACATTATACATTTTATTATAATTATTTTGTATTGTAGAAGATATGAACACAACACCATCTAGGTGCCTACTACATGGACTTTGGACATCTTTTATTATTATTATTATTATTATTATTATTATTATTATTATTATTATTATTATTATTATTATTATTATTATTATTATTAATGTTGTTGTTGTTGTTGTTGTTGTTGTTGTTGTTATTTAGTTTTAGGGATGTATAATTTTTCATATCGTTTTAGTTTGTATTACTTTTATATGTATATGCAGATTTTTTCATAGTTTTTATTAACATGCTCGTGCCCTTAGACTCTAATCATTTTCATCATATAATTAGTATATTGATCTTTAAAAAGATCTAATCTAAATTATGTTAAGTGATTTTTCTTTGAAATGTATAAGTCACTTATATATATGACAAATCGATTAAAATAGATAAATGTCTTTAACTAAAATAAGTTTTAGTTTACATCAATTCTATTTATTTTATTTATTATCTAAAAATTATTTTTGAAGTATTTTATTTACTTGTTAATTATTTTATCTTTTAAGTAAAAAATTATATGTAGACTACTTTTCAAGGATGTATAGTTTTTCGACGTATTTTAGTTTGTATTATTTTTAGATATTGTTTGCGTCATTTCTCTTATTGTTTTTATATGTAGACATTTTTAACCAATAAATTATTTATGCAGAGAACCCTGCACCGAATTCTCCTCATGTCTTATGCCTGATTTTTCCTTTTGTTGCCATAGAATTGTGGTTTCCCATCGTCGACTACCCTTTCCAAGTTGTTGCGTGGCAGTTCAAAAAATTAAAAATCGCTACCTTTTCTCTTTGTTTCATTTTTGAATGTTTGACTTTTCCTTACCTACAAACAAAATTTTGTGGAAGTAAAAGAGTTCACAGGAGTTCTCTAATAGTTTTTTAATTATTAAATTGCATATATGTTTAATCTGCCATATATAGTTAATTTATTAACCATTCATTTCTGATCACATTGAGTGCTTAATCATTAATATTTTAATCATTACTTTTCACATGCATGAATACATTTAAAAATTGTTTCATGCTTTTCCATAAAATTAACATGCATTTGTTTTTTAAAATAAAGCAGCCAAAATAAGGGGGTTGACCCGGATTACACAGTAAGTCTCACAGAGAGCAAAACCAGCACATAAACAGCTGCCAAATGGCAGTCAGCCAATCCCTATCTTAATCATCAAAAACAAAAACCACCTGCAGCTATAGAATAACCCAAGATTGATAACAATCTTGTCCATAAAGCAACTTAAACAGCAGATAATCAAAAAGCAATTAACCTTAAACCATCTATCCTTAGAGATAAGCATATTGTTCATACTATAAAAAATAAAGAAAGTAGCAAGAGCCTTGGCAAGCCTCATATGGCTGATAAAGAAATTAAACTTAACAGGGATCCAGCCGATCCTGAAACTAAAACTTTAACAAAAAAGGAAAGCATCCACCATTAATCATTTTTTCCAGCTCCCATGTGTTGGGAGAGCAGAAGCCCGGTCCAATCTTCAGCCAGGAACTCAAACAGTTCCTTCGTGGTGTCACCTTCCAACCCACCCTGTTTCACTTTTTCCTGGTGCAACAGGCACATTGATGTGGTCAAGGAGTGCATAACTTTAATGGCAAATTTCGCAATTTTGCTGACGTGGGAATCCAAATAGTCTAGCTTCTTCTTCACTCTGTTTAGGTCCTCGGAGATAGCATTACTTCCCGCATAGTGCACCACCTCCTCCTTCTCTCCACCTTCAACAGCAGTCTGACCACCCTCAGACTTTCTCCCATCCTCCTCATAGATTTGATTATGCGGGGGGGAAGTGGCAGAAGAAGGGGAGGTGTTCTTATTATCATTCTTACTAGTCTCAGATTCAGGGGCATTGGTATCCAGCTTGGAAGACTCCAAGCCCTATGTTGCCTCCATATCATCCTCGGCCTTATCACTTTCTGTCTTCTTAGAATCTTCCTCACCCTCATTGACATAGTTCTTCCTCACAATAATTTGTTTCATACGGGGTTTTCCAGCAAATTTGTTGGACCTCCGTGGGGTCACACCGTCCTCTGCGTCAGACTCAACTAATAGGATCTTAGGTCCTTTCCTGGGTGTCTTGGTGGTAGCTTTAGCAGCGGAAGGATTGCTTTTGTTTTTCTCCCCAATTTTGGGGGAAATGAGAGGGGTGTGGTCAGGGGATTGACAAGGCATAATAGGATTTTTTGAGGTCTTTTTATTACCTGTTTTAGTACCAGCGGGGGGGTCGTGGAGGGGGGAGTAGGTTGAACAGAGATGGGTTTAGGTGGACACAGGGCCTTGTGGAAATTGTAGAGCCGAAACATCAAACCCTGGTGGAGGATGGTGAAATTGCTATCTTGACTCATGCAATGATGGACTTCTTTAACAGTAGACTCTAAGGCATGAAGTAAAAAGAACAGAAAGGAAATAGTATCATGGTTGTGAAAATGATTGAGCAATGGGAAATGGTAATAATAGAAAACACCATATCTTCCCTCAAGGGTAAAATATTTCATAATAATTTTACACACCTGGTCCCACGGGTAAGGTAGGCACTCTCTGTTGAAACCCCCACGCATCTTAACTGGTTCCTCACCCTTTTTGTAGAATCTATTCAAACTAGTCTCATATGTGACCCTGTTGGTTTTCTTCCACTTCCTTCCCTCAGTTGAAAGACTCGTGGCCTGGACGATGACGTCTTCATTAATTTCAAACGAAATATCCCCCATAACAACTCTCCTATCATTCCAGTTGCTGACAAACTGCATGGAGAGGTTTTCGTCAAACCCAGTCATAGCTTCCATGAACCAGATAATGCCCCCTTCCTTGGCATACATCCAAACACATGGGTCATTGCAGAAGCAGCCATCAATAATGTCTGGCTCAACCCGGACTAAATCTCCCCCCATAGCAGCTTCCTCCAGAGTGAAGTTGGTAAGCAGCGCGGAACTAGTAATGGTTATGCAGAGGGAAAAACCAGAGTGAGAGATAAGAATGATCGACAGAAATTTAGCCAAAGTGAGATAACATGCATTTAATAATTATTTAAGGATTATATTATTTTTTGCATCTATTATATTTTTTAAAATAATTTCTTTCAGAGTGTAGTTTCTGGATTCGATTGTGTGTAAGATTTTGCATCAACGTTTCGGTTCACACTCTGTGATCCATCATCATTATTTGACTCTCTTCATCCTGATGATGGATCATGGAGTGTGATCCGAAACGTTGATGCAAAAATCTTACACACAATCGAATCCAGAAACTACACTCTGAATATGATGGATTATGGAAATCTCTTAGAACTGAATAATTTATTTAAAATATAAAAAGATTTATTTGGAAGGCTATTATGTAAATATTAAATTTCAGTACTAATTTACTATCTCTTTTAAATTTATTACTAAAAACAAATAATGTCTATTTGAAAAGTAAAATAGTTCTTTAAAAATATCAATTTTAACTCTAATTTTTAAAACTAATTAAATAGTTAATTATTCAAAAATTTCCTATGTATTGCCAAAACTTGAAAGGCTGGTAATTTTTTTCCATTACTATCACGTAAATATTAATTTAATTACTATTTTTTAATTGATTGTTTTAGATGTATTATTTAAAAAGAAATGGTAATTATGTGAAACTTAAAGTACTTTTTAAAAAAGCAAATAATCCAACACTAATCAAATTAATTAATAATATGTAATCTTTAGGTAAATAATCCAACACTAATCAAATTAATTAATAATATGTAATCTTTAGGTGAATGTATTTGTGACTTTTAAGTATATAACAATTTATTTGGAAGGCTATTATGTAAATATTAAATTTTATTACTAATTTAGTATTAACACTAATTATTTAAATTAATTAAATAGTTGAGTATTCTAAAACTAAATTGTAAAGAAGTCATTTTACTCAAAAAATTAAGTAATAATTTGTATTCTTTAAGTGTACCCATTTGTCACATTAAAATACACAACGATTTATTTGGAAAGCTATTATGTAGATTCTAGCTTGAGCAAACATTAAGAAAACAATATAAGATTCACGAGAGGGTGGTCTTTAATTATTGTATTTTGTGGAATATTGGATATGAAAGTGAAAAGTTTTACCAGAAGGTCTTTAGTTACAATATTTGGATTTGGCAATTAGCATTTTCCTTTTGAAAACATTTCTTAAGCTTTTATAGATTGTAAATGCATTATAATTTTTCCTAATGGTAATAAATTTTTTATTGGTAATCACTTTTGACTAGAGCTATGAACTAGTGAGATCACATTTTTTAGGGGCCTCATCCTCATTTGTTACGATGTTCATACACCCTTATCTCTATGTGATGCCTTCCTCAACCTTATATCTTTGAGACCAACAGTGTAGAACCGCGAGCAGGGTAGCCCAACAGGGACCACGAACCAACAGAGGTGAAAGACCTGTGTGGGTCTGATACAACATCGCAAGGCATGAAAGACCCATGTGGGTCCGACAAAATTCCACGAGCAGCACACGCCAACAAGAAATTGGATCCACGAGCAGCACATGCCTACGAGGAACGAGGTCCGCAAGCACACCAGCCTAACAGGGGTCAAGCATGGTTGCATGTGGGTTCGACAGAAGTCCACGAGCAGCACACGCCAATGAGAAACTGGATCCACGAGCAGCACACACATACGAGGAACGGGGTCCGCAAGCACACCAACCCAGCAAGGGTCAAGCATGGTTGGTCAATCCACGCGTCCGCCAAGATCACCTGTACGTCCTCCAAGATCAGTCGCCATCAATTTCGCCTACCAAGGTGGGAACAAAACGGTATATGAACATACCACTTTGGTCCAGGCAGGGATTTGAACCTTGGTTGCACCATACACAATGCAACCATCTCACCGTTACACTAACAGGTGATCCCCTTTCCTAATAGTAATAATTACCATATAATAAATTTCTCTAATTTTTTGAGCTGAAAATATTTTTCAACAATCCTACACTTCTATTTGTTTTTTCCAATTCTTAATGAATACCAAAACTTTGTTTGTTTGGTACCCTTTAAAAATTTTCATTCTCCACGACATTGAATTTTAGAGGGGAAGTACATGATAAAGTTCAATTGGTGTCAATCTTTTTGCTAGATAGAGGAGTGTTGTGAAGGTCTCACAACAAGAAAAAGGAACAATCCCAAATCATAATGGCCAACTTTGTGAAACCAAAGTTTACAAGCTTTGAATTGTATTTGTGTTGTGTTTTCCCTAGATAAAAGAGGGTTTGAAGTCTCTCAACTAAGCAAGGAATTCTGCCAAAATTGAATGGCCAGATGTGCAAAACCAAATGACAAGAATTTTTGAGTTGCACTACTTTGTTGGTGTAATTAATTATCCATGTTGGATATTATTACACCTTACTTAATTTTACTTAGGATAATGCATTTCATAGTAGTTTGGGTAATGAGACACTTGGGTGTTTGTGCCACATTGGGATAGTGTGTGTAGGAGAATTTCCACCTTTTGTGGTCTTATCTTGTTGTTACATTCCACATTCGGTGTGTGATCCACCCCATGTGGAATATTATATTGTTTCTCCTACCTACCCCTACTTATCCCTACCTACCCTTGTTTCTTATTGAGCCACATGTCATGTTTGTGTGCTCACATATCCATATAGCCTTGCCTATATAAGCAGGCTCATATTCATTGTATGTAATAATTAAACAATTGATCATTTATCTATTGATGAGAATACAGTTTATTCTTGTCCTATATTTTGTCTTTCTATTTTGTACTTTTCATTAAGCTCTTGATCTTGGCAAAATCTCACATACTTAAATATCATTTTATAGAATACCAATTTTTGCTTCTAAACTTATAATTACCAGTTTTTGCTTCTAAACCTATAATTGCCAAATTTTGCTTCTAAACCTATAATGACTCATTAACTTCAAAAAAAAAAAGGATGTGAGATAGAAACAAACAAGTATATCTAAAATCTATCCTTTTGATTATATTAATATAATATTGAATAAAATTGATCTATTATATAGAAATAGGATAATCTTGTCATTTCTCTTTCATTTGCAAAAATATTAATCATATTTTTTATGATTTTTATTCTTAAAATAAAATTTAATTGGAGAAAAAAGAGAGTTACATAGATCATATTAATATAAAACAAAACTAATGTATTATATACAAATGGGATAATCTTGTTCTTTCTCTCTCATATTTTTTAGGATTTGTATTCTTAAAATAAAATTTATTTGGAGAAAAAAGAAAGTTAGAAATCATTCAACTAGCTCTATTTACTTCTCTAATTATAAATGTGACAACAACCTCTTCATCTCAAATAGTTCATCTATATGTTACTATCAACATAACCCTTGCACCCCCTTTTGGTTCAAGTGCTAGTAATAGTTTTTATAAACATCCTCAATCTCTTAAGACTCTAATCCTTGCCCCCATATAACTAATATTTTGATCTTTAAAAAGATTTATCTATAATATATTATGAGATATTCTTTTTGGAATGCCTATTTCACCTATATATGACAAAAATATTATAAATGAAAACCTTAAAAAATTATCTCTTGATTTTATGTTAAATAATTAATTAAACAATTATATTTATTTTATTAAATATTTTTACATTAAAATTTTATTTTGTTTCACTTTATTTATTAACAATTATTTTACTTTATATTAATTTTAATTAAAAAGTTATTTTCTATTTAGTCCAAAAGTATTTACTATAAATTTCTATTTCTCAAACCTGGGTTTTAGATCACATTCTCACACCCATCTTGATGATGGACATTCTTTTTTCTTTTTTTTCACTAAAAGAGGGGTAAAAATTTATTGAAATCCAAAGAGAACAGTACAACCAAAGGGACAGCAGAAAATACAAAGAACAATAATGAGCTTTATCCTGAGCAACAAGTTGATGATGGACATTCTCACTCTCATCTTGATGATCGAAAAAATCTCACTCTCATTCTCATAATAGATTATGAAGTGTAGTTGGAAACGTTGATGCAAACAAAATCACACACAATATAATCTAGAAACATAGCAGTAATGAGAATGAACTGTGGAAATCTTATCTCTAGTAAAATCATTTCTTATAGTGTACACAGTTTATGGATTTGATTGTGTGATAATTTTTTAACCATCAACGTTTTGAATCACACTCCCTCACATGCAATGTTTCAAATCACACTCCCTGATCCATCATCAAGATGCAAGAGAGTTCAAGGAATTATAAGATCTTATTACTCCTTGAACTCTCTTACATTTTATGGTCAACTCTCTTGCATTCTAATGATCAAAGAGTGTGGTTTGAAAGGGTGATGGTTAAAAAATTCCAAACAATCAAATCCGAAATTGCATACAATATTTGAATGGATTGTAAAAATCTAATAGCTTTGATTAAAATTATTTCTTTACAATTTTCTATAATTAATTTAATTTTTGTTCTTTTCCTTAAATATTATGGACAACATGACAAAGTTTCAGAAACTGAATTTCACAAGTTTTTCGAGTATTAGCTTCCTAAAAAATCTCTTCAAATGCCTTACAAAACAGTTATACTTAGCACCTAGAAGCTGTATTAATTGTAATGGAGTTTTTCGAGTGTAATTTTTTCTTATCTAATCTCTGATTTCTTTGTTGTTTTGATAAGGAAATGGTGACTAGATCAACAGATACAATGAATAGGTAATGGCAGAGTTGTTACAAAAGTCAGAGATAATGAAAAAAAGAGGGGATGGCTTAAATCACACATATTAAGTTTTGAATTGTAGGCTTAAAAGTGTTAAACATTCAGAATTGGCTGACATTCTCTAGACTTAATATGTTGCTTAATGTGACCCATCAAAAAAATATGTTGCTTAGTGTGTGGAGTTTAAGGCTGACCTGAAAAGAGCCCAAAAAGAACTGGAACAAGTTGTGTGGCTTGACAATATAGTAGAAGAATGCCACCTATCCCAACTGCCATACCTGGACATAATAGTGAAGGAAGTACTAAGGTTACGCCCTGCACTGCAAGTGAGATTGGAGTGTACATCATTCCAAAGGACACCCAAGTGCTGATCAATGTGTGGAGTATTCAGAGGAATCCACAAGTGTGGAAGGACCCATCAGTGTTTGATCCTGAGAGGTTTGCAGATTCAAAGTGGGATTTCAATGGAAGGGATTTTGACTATTTTCCATTTGGGTCTGGGAGAAGGATCTGCGCAGGTATTTCCATGGCAAACATAATGGTGAATTATGCATTGGCTTCTCTTCTGCATTCTTTTGATTGATCTCTTCCAATGGGGGAGAAGCTGAACATGGCCTAGAAGTATGGATTTGTACTACGCAAAGCAGTTCCTCTGGTTGCCCTGCCTAAGCCCCGTTTGTTGCAGCCCAATCTCTATGAACTGTTAGGGTTAATTTTTTGTATTCTTCCAATTAAAGAAAAAAAAGAGAGTAGGACTTACCAACAACAAAAGTTTTACATCCTTCATGGTGAGCTGAACACTGTCAGGATCATGTTCATCCACGCCTCTTTCTACCAGATCAAGCAAAGATTGCAGAAAATTTTGCCCCTGGCTCTTACCACTCACCTTGTCCTGAATAATACTATCAAACAGCTTATCAAATCTACCAAACACCTACTGCATCCTCCTGTAAAGCCCCTGGACATCCAGTCTCACCAGAAAGGAAAAGAGATCAGAAGCATTGGGCACACCCAGAACATAAACAAGTTCCCCAACCAGATCCTAAAATTCCATCCCCCTTTCATCAGTCTCAGTACTTACTACTGATGCTCCACATCATATTTGTAATCAGATTCAGTGAAGTAGTAAAGGCCTTAGCCCCCACATCAATGCTGAGACCTTTAACAAAGTCCTTATAAATGTTCCCAATTGTTCTGCGCACCTCCTCTCTTCTGAGAGGTTGCAGGGCCTCCATGCTCTTGGTGCTGAAAAGCTCCTTGACACAGATTTTTCTGAGCAAACGCCATCTGGGTCCGTTGAGGCTCCACAGAATATATGATGCATCATATGCAATGCATCTGGCAACTACAGGAATGCTTCTGTTTGCAAAGGTCTGGTCATCATCTTTCAGAATCTCCTCCGCCATTGCAGAGGAGGACACCCCCAATCAGGACGACTTAAATCACACATTCACAATTGATATCTTCATGTCAAACTTGGCATGAGAGGCCCAAAGAGATCTTTGAGAGGCATTCATGTACATTGGGCTCCAGCAGATGAAAATGGCCTAACAGAGGCAATGCAAGAGGTCCCGGAGGAAGCCTCTCAGATCTCCATTTTTCAATACCCACAATCAGAAATATAACAAAACTCAAGGCACCACTCACCCAGTAGTACCATACACTGTTTCTACTGCTCATATCCATGATTTCTGCGTAATCTAAAACTCACCTTGTCCTCTGTACTAAGCTCTATTAAATTTATTTGTGGGAGAATCCAAGTTCAGCTCATACACGACAAGAGCCGGATTACGCAGCTGCTGCTGAAAATCCAAGAGTATAAACTAGGAAGTGGTTGGGACGGCTTTGTTTGAATAAAATGTTCGGCTTATCCAAATGTGGTAAGTGACAACGACAAGGCCCAACCTTATACATAAGCATAGGCATCTGAATAATAATATGGGACGACAACATTAAACAAAATTGTGCCTACTAAAATAAACAAAAAAAAATCAACAATCCTCCATCATAATGGGTAAAGCTGAAGTAGACAGGGTAGACCAGCCAATTTTTTTTTGGAAAACAGCAAAACTTACAAGTCATGGTGACATGAAGCAAAATTGTTTTAAGGATCCTTTGCCATCTCATCTTTTGATTTCATTAAGTTGAATAAGATTTGTCATTACAATTCTTGGTTTGAACCATTGTATTTTTCTTGTTAGAGGTCTTCAGGAAAGGTGAACATCATCATTCAAGTGTATGGGTCAGGGCATGAGAATCAAGGAGCTCCTCAACTAGGCCCTCTCTAATGTTAATCATGAGGTTCATTACGATTTTTAAATGATATCAATATTGTTATGAAATTCAATTGTATGTTGTATAATTAATTTAATAACTTGTTAAATGAATTTTATAATTCACGTCACATTAATCAATTATACAAATATTCATAAATAAAATAAAAAATGACAATGTTGGTGTTAACAAAGGAATTCTTGGTAAAGACGTTAATGTAAAAATCAACAACTTTGGTAATGTTGGTATCAATGTAAGCTAGATGATTGGGAAGGGCATGGTGGATTTCATGGGAGTTCTTAGCTAGATGGGATTGTGTGTGATTTAGTTTTTATTGTCAATAGTATACTTATCTTAGGACCAACAAGGAAGAGTACTATTTGCGTTAGTCTAGGATATTACTAGGTTTTAGAACTACTATCAAATTTTAGTGGTTGTTTTGTGTTTGGGTTGGTGAGTGTTTATGTATAGATAAGTTACTTATTTTAACATTTACTAAAGATCTAAAACTAAAACTAGTGAATTAAATAAAATAATTCTTAAATAAATAAAAATAGTTTTTCGAATGATACATCTTCAATGGGATTTGATTTTTCTAATGAAGAACGTAAAGATGTACATTCTTCACATCATTAAGATTAATTCATGTAGTGATACGTGATTGATTAATTGTCTAACGAATCCTCACAATGAGTGGTTCTCTAAGTATGAGTTTTGTTGGAGCTGATTTCCTTTTATGGGACAGCTTTTCTCATAAGATTAAGGATTAGGGTAAGGTTAAGTCGATGTTTTGAGATGGAAGAGTGAAGTCGATATCTAGACTCTTACACATTGAACTAACAAAGAATATGATTTCTATTAGAAAGATTGTTGATGCAATATATGTAACTTTTACAAATAAAATTTATAAAAATGATTAGAATTGGAATAATATTTGCACATAAAATTATATTGAAATTCTTTTTTAACTTATAATTGATAATGTTTGATTTATTTAAAAGAAATCCATTAATCTCAAATTAATGTCTTCGATTAAATACCATATCCATACCATGTCCATGTTAGATGTGAACAATGTTTCTATTAGAAGCTTAATATCACATATAATGAGAGTTTGATTTAATTTTCTACAGATAGTCTTTAGGGTTTTTGAAGGATGTAGACTCTGTTGACATGATATTCTTAGTTTAGATCATAATATAGTGGGAGATACCAAGCAAAGTATTTGTAACTTGCACTAAGATAATTCACTAGTGAACAAACTATTCCTTCAAAGACATTTATATTTGCTGAGAATGTTACATGGAGATAAAATGACAAAGCATTGAATGAGTTCAAGGTTATCGTCATAAAAGTTTTGATTATCGAAATTCAAGCGTGCGGGTTTCCAATTATTTAATAAAAATGCCATTTGCAAGATTCGTTTGTGCAATTTTAATATACTAAAGTTCTGCACAGGCAATAAAATATTGACAGCATGGGTGCACGTTAATCATGCAGTTGAAATAAATAACTCATACCATTTCAACATTCAAGTATTAAATGCATATTAAATAAGATTTGCCAGACAACAAAATCTCTTAATCAATTCGACGACTAATTAGTGAGTATGGGAATAACAGAGTCTACCTGTGAAAAAAATGGTATTAATTTATGTCGAGATGAAACGAAAGATCACAGATCAAAATGAAGACCGTTAGCAGATGGGAGTTTGTAAGTGTGATTATCTGCTAATTAAGAAATGAACAGAAAAGTTTCATATAAAAAAGAATAGAAAGAAAAAGTATATTTCTTTTGACCAACTCTTTGTTGTTGATTAGATAATCAAATCTAAGACAATTTCTATTTTCGCTTCGTTATGTATTATTGCTAACATTGATAGGCTGTACAAATGTATTAATTAATTGGATAGTAGTTTCTGTAGATTTTTTTTATGTTTTTTCTTTATTGTCACATGCTTGACCATACTACTATTTGATTTAAGGTCTCTAGAGGATACCAAAGTTACAAGAAGTAAAAGGTTTGGAAGGTTTCTTTTGTTATTCATGTTAGAGATGAGTTTTGTATAAGATGTATTTAGGAGATGGATGAGACTAACTTGAATGGATTCATTCTTACTTCGATGTGTGGATTTCATCCTAATGAGTGTTGTTCAGAAGAGATTTGTAAGAAAGAAACTATTGGGGAAGGACTAGTTGAGGATCTCCTTGATTCTTATGCTCTCAACCCTAAAGTTAAATCTCCGTGTTCAACCTCCTTGAAGACCTTCAATAAGGAAAAACAAGAAGATGGTTCAAGTCAGGAAGTGTAATGAGAAGTCTAGGAAAAAAATATTCATGATGGAGTTGAAGGATAAGATGGCAAATAGGATCAAAGTTCTCCAGTTCAATTTGACGTCATGCCCACCTTTTATTATTGATATTGTCATTGTTATTAGATTCTCTACCCTATCTACTTCATCTGGATTATTGATTTGTTGTTGTTTTGTTTACTATGCACAATTCATTCTATGCTATTATCCCATATTACTATTCAGATATCAACAATATATCTTCATTGACTTTTGTATAAAAATTAGACCCTTTCAAAACTCTTCTTTCTCATTACATTTACTCACAATAAAATAAAAACTAATTGACAATTGTAAAATCCAAAAATAAAAGTCATAATAAAAGTTAAGAGGGTGATAAGAAAGCTTCATACTGCTACATCCTCCATGAACCCTAATTGAAAATGGTTTTCTCCACACCTGATTAATACATAGTTTTTCCTCGCACCAAAATACCTGCACCGGCCTCGTCGGTGTAACCCAATCACATTTGGATCAGCCCAACAAAACAAAGAACAATTTTATTTTAAAAAAGCCGTCCCAACCCAACCCTTTTCAAGTTTATACCGTTGCATTTTCAGCAGCAGATGCGTTAATCCGACTGTTGTCCTGTATGAGTTGAACTTGTGTTCTTCCCCAAATAAATTTCACAGAGTTCAGTACAGAGAACAAGCTGAGTTTCAGATTGAGCAAAAATCATGGATATGAGTAGCATATGGTACTACTGGGCAAGTGGTGCCTTGGGTATTCTTATATTTCTGACTGTGGGTATCAAAAAATGGAGATCTAAGAGGCTTCCTCCAGGGCCTTTTGCATTGCCCCTGTTGGGCCATCTTCATCTGCTGGAGCCCAATGTTCATGAATGCCTCTCAAAGATCTCTGAGAAATATGGGCCTCTCATGTCCTTCAAGTTTGGCATGAAGACATCAATTGTGGTGTCCTCCTCTTCAATGGCAAAGGAGATTCTGAAAGATAATGACCAGACCTTTGCAAACAGAAGCATTCCTGTTGTTGCCAGATGCATTGCATATGATGCATCAGATATTCTGTGGAGCCCCAGTGGACCCAGATGGCGATTGCTCAGAAAAATCTGTGTTAAGGAGCTTTTCAGCCCCAAAAGTACAGAGGCCCTGCAGCCTCTGAGAAGAGAGGAGGTGCGCAGAACAATTGGGAACATTTATAAGGACTCTGTTAAAGGGGTGAGTGTTGATGTGGGGGCAAAGGCCTTTATGACTTCACTGAATCTAATTACAAATATGATGTGGAGCACCAGTACTGAGACTGGTGAAAGGGGGATGGAATTTAAGGATCTGGTTGGGGAACTTGTTTATGTTCTGGGTGTGCCCAATGCTTCTGATCTTTTCCCCTTTCTGGAGAGAATGGATGTTCAGGGGCTTTACAGGAGGATGCAGAAGGTTTTTGTGAGATTTGATAGGCTGTTTGATAGTATTATTCAGGACAGGATGAGTGGTAAGAGCAAGGGGCAGGATTTTTTGCAGTCTTTGCTTGATCTGGTGGAAAGAGGTGTGGATGAACATGATCCTGATAGTGTGCAGCTCACCATGAAGGATGTTAAAGTATTGTTGATGGTAAGTCTTTTAAATTCTGTATGAAGATTTTTTTTTTAGCTTTTTGAATTAAGTTTTGTAAAATTTATTTTCGTCAAGATTTGGTATCATATTGCATGATCTCTGATCAATTCTATTTTCTATGCATTTCATTGTGATGGTGGATCATACTGATGGTGGTTCATACAGTATGATCCGAAACAGTGATGGAGAAAATCTGATAGTGCTTATTTGATTACAACTAATTTTAATTTTAAAATTTTAAATTTTAAATTAATATTCAATACTAATTAATAAAATTTACCATCATCTCTAAACTCTTAACAGTTTCCAATCATTTTCTTATACCAGTTTCTTGCTAGTGCTTGTTTGATTACAACCATTTTCTTATCTTCTCGGTGACCTTTGGACTTGACATATATTATTATTATACAATATCACCTCCAGATTATTTTAATAGAGTTCCAGATTAAAATCTGCCAGCTAAAAGTGCCTGTGCGTTACGCAGAAAAAACAGTGGTTTAAGATAATAGTTGGCACACACAATTCTTTGGCCATACTGACTATATGCTTCTTTATTCTGAAGGCTTTCACATATGGATGTTTCTTTTTAAAGATTTATAGTTCTTCAAAGTGTTTTAGTTTTTATTTATTTTTATAAGTTGTTTGTCATATATTTTATTTTTATTATTATTACTTTGTATTATAGGGCTTATGAACTCAACATCATCTAGATGTCTACAACATGACTTTGAACATTTTTTATTAATATTATATGTAGACTATTTATTTTAAGGATGTATAGTTTTTGAAAATGTTTTAGTTTGTATTACTTTAATATGCTGTTTACGTCATATCTTTTATTATTTTTATATGTAGAGTTTTTAATAGTTTTTTTAACATGTTCATGCTCTTAGACTTTAATCCTTGCCACCACTAGTATATTGATCTTTAAAAAGATCTATCTAAACACGCTAAGAGATTTTCCTTGGAGATGTCTACTTCATTTATATATGATAAATTGATTGAAATAGATATCATAAATAAACTCTTGACTTTATTTTAAATAATTTAATTTAATTGATATCAATTATATTTATTTTATTTAATATATAAGATTTAATAGACAGAAGGCTTCCACAATCCATGAGATCTCATTGACATTTATAGACATAAGATTTTTTAAAATTATTTTATTTTTATTATATTTTTAAGTAAAAAATTATTTTTATTAACTTCAAAATTATTTTATAATTGTAATATTTGAAACTATTCTTTAATAATTTTTATTAACATATACGTATTACATTTTTTTATATTCACTATAGTGGAATCTGGAGGTGTCCTTGCCGAAGCAAGACTAATCCCCCAGTGTGTACGACCCACTCACAAGGTAGCAACACACACAAGACCATGGGGAGCATACCCACGCCTTAAGTTGTGATCCACGACCGGGTGAGCTAGGGCCGAAGCCCCATACCTATTACATTTTAGCTTTTATTATCATTATAATTAAGATTCTCCTCATAATTATATATTATGAACTAATATACCTATCTTTAAAAAAATTGTGTAAAACAATATATCTCAATATGAGACACCTATTTTATTTTATTTTTATTTCTTTACATTATTCTTATTTATTTTTTATAAAAAGAGTTATTTTTACTATATAATAAAAAAATATTTAGAAATTCTACATGTTCTCAGAGTACTAGCTTCCTGAAAATCTCTTCAAATGCCTTACAAAATAGTTAATACTTACCACCCAGAAGCTGTATCAATTGTAATGGAGTTTTTCCGGTGTATTCTTTTCTCATCTAATCTCTGGTTTGTTTGGTGTTTTCATAAGGACATGGTGACTGGATCAACAGATACAACATCCAACACAGTGGAATGGGCAATGGCAGAGCTGTTACAACAGCCAGAGATAATGCAAAGAGCCCAAAAAGAACTGGAACAAGTTGTGGGGCTTGACAATATAGTAGAAGAAAGACACCTATCCCAACTGCCATACCTAGACATAATAGTGAAGGAAATATTAAGGTTACACCCTGCACTGCCTCTGCTTGCACCACACCGTCCAGAAAAGGACTGTGAGATTGGAGGGTACATCATTCCAAAGGACACCCAAGTGCTGATCAATGTGTGGAGTATTCAGAGGAATCCAAAAGCGTGGAAGGATCCATTAGTGTTTGATCCAGAGAGGTTTGCAGATTCAAAGTGGGATTACAATGGAAGGGATTTTGACTACTTTCCATTTGGGTCAGGGAGAAGGATCTGTGCAGGGCTTTCTATGGCAAACAGGATGGTGCATTATGCATTGGCTTCTCTTCTGCATTCTTTTGATTGGTCTCTTCCTGTTGGGGAGAAACTGAACATGGCTGAGAAGTATGGAATTGTGCTACGCAAAGCAGTTCCTCTGGTTGCTATTCCTAAGCCCCGTTTGTTGCAGCCCAATCTCTATGATTAGTGGATTCTAAGGCAGGATACTAGGACTATTTAGTTAGGATTTCTTCTATTTTATCATCAATCTTATACTTACTTTTTAATCTATAGGTACTAGTACTTGTATTGAAAGGAGGTGTATTGAACAAGTTTTATTTTAAGAATTTTGATACAATATTATAAATGCGTAATAATAATTTGTAATATTGATCAATGGCATTGTAATATTGGTGTTAAGAGTAGAGAAAATAATAATAATTTGTAATATTATAAAATTGTAGAAGAGAGTGTGTAATAATAATTTGTAATATTATAGAATTGTTTCTGCAACAAGATGAAATATTATAGTTGAGAGTGTAGGAAAAAATGTAATGCATGTTTTATGGTTAATTCCACAAATATAGAAGGACATAAATTAATTGAAAGGATAAGGTAATGCCTACAAAGCCCTGAAAGTGACATGCAAAGCTCATTCCATTTTCATTTTTAGCTAGTCTATTGTTCAAATATATTTCAGGACTTTCATCATTAAGTTGATCTATGAATTCTTGATGGCTCTTGTTTTAACACCATATGTAGTGTCCAATTAAATTTAAATAAAAAAAATTAAAACCAACAATTGCACACTATGGTATTTTGGAATAACATTTAGACATAAAAGATGGAGTATCGGAAACATTGTAAGTAAACTTGCATGCAAAATGTGGAAGCGAATAAGGCATGTGAATTGTTATCAAGAAAAAGAGATGCTTATTGCACATTTGATATATAGAGTGAAAAGCAATTTATTTTAAGGCATGTGAATTGTTATCAATAAAAAGAGATGCTTATTGCACATTTGATATATAGAGTGAAAAGCAATTTATTTTTGCATACCCATGACCATCGAATGGTGTTTTCTTGGTTGCTTTGACATCCAAACTGAAAAATATTTGTGGTATGAAAGTAAAGAAATTCTCAAGATTGGATTTTAAAGAAGAAAAATGCATTTACTCAAATGATAAATTCATTTTTCAATTGTATTTTCAAAATATTGTAGTATTACTAATAAATTTGAACTTCAAAAGATTAACTAATGACGTCTCAAAAACAAAAAATTCTAAAATAAACTTAGAATTAGGCAATCTTTAAAAAGTTACCTACTGTCAATGCTCGTGTCATACTGTCAAATCTCACCCACCATATTTGATTGATAGAGGTGTATATCTATGCAATAGTTTGCACAGAAACTATAAACCTTACACTCAGTTATTTCTAACATGCTCTAGAAAGAAATCAATAAAACGCAAGGATTTTCCAACAAACAACATAACTAGCAACAAAAAGATGAAGAGAAAAATAGAATGCATTTTTGTTTAAATAATCTTTTCTTGTTTAAATAGAACTCAATATACGAACCATTATCCAATTTTCGATTTATATAGAAACTTGCATCCAATATATGTTATTGTACAAGATGTATGCTAACTCTTGGACATAAATATGTTAATTGAACCTTAGTTCATTGCATTCAAGGAAAACGATCAAAGTAATTTTAAAATGAAGAAAAACAATGCTAAGGATGCACTTTCACCCTTACATTCTTATATTGAGAAAATTTTGCACTATTCCCATTTGTTTTGGACCCACTTTAATTGGGTTTTTTTGGGAATTTAAGTAGTGTACGTGTGTGTTTTCATAAGAGTTGGTAAGTTACTTAAAACCTAATTCAATTCCATTTGCACACATTCCCAAGGCCTAGTCAAGATCCTTGATTTCTTGATTCATCCAATTGGGTCAAATATCCATACATGGAAATGATCCCAAAACTTTTTAGTTCAAATTTAATTATGGGTCCAAGACAACCCTTTTCTAGTTAATCATTACCCATTGACTCGAGCATAAAACATTTAAACTTACATGTGGGTGTTGTATGAATAGAGAGAACCTAATTACGTTATAGAAATTCATAAGCACTTACACTTAGCAACAAATTAGAAATCTTGCATGGTTGCATGTTGTCTTTGATCATTATGCCAAAACCATAAAAATAGATACTAAAGATCTGACCAAAGGAGAAGATACTTAAAGAACTCCTCAAATATGTTTATCACATAGATTATTTTACATATTTAGATTCTAAGAGGCAAAGAAATCTCTCCTTTTATTTGTTCTCGGTCAACCCTCTAGTTATATGGGTAGGGCTTCCTAAGAGTCACTTTTTGTTATTTAATCTGGTTCTTTCATATTGATTAAGTGTGAATTCAATCTAGAACAAAATAAAAAGTCAATTAATCATTTTTCATTTAAGCATTCTAGAACTAAATATATTTTAAATCATTACATAATATACAATTAAAAATCTCTAATCATACACAAAACTAATTTCTTATCCTTTCTTATCGTTTCAAAAATATAAACATTTTAATTACTATTTTAAATCCTTGTTCTAATATTAATTATTTAGTTGTGTTGGTTTCCTCACTTTAATCCTAGATATCAAAAAGGCGATTTTATTTCCTTTTCAAGCCTTAGATGCTTGAAACACGAGTTTTTTATTTTCTTATGTGTCTATGACCTATATTTGGGAAAATAATTTTCATAGACGCAATTTTGAAACTTTCTATGGAAAGATTGATTTTGCTTTGACCAAGTCTCTAGGTAACTCAATTTAACAATGATAAACCAACTTTAAAGATAGCATGCAGTATGCCTAGGATGATGTTGCAAGTAATTGATACAATTATGATGTTCTCGTATGGATGCTCTCATAATAATCATTTTATCTCCCAAGCGATTTACAAATGAATGATGATTTTTCTTAAATAGAACAAATAGCACACAAATATGCACAAATGTGCTTTAGATCATGAAGAATCCAAAAATACAAGAAAAAATCTACCAATAATCTTTTAACAATAAAAACACCAAAACCTCTATATTATTTTTCAACAACTTAACCAAAAATGCATAAGAGTCTTCCTTGAAAATGAAATCACAAATAGCCCACTATTTAGGATAACTAAGATGTACCAACTAAACAATCAAATTAAAAATTGTCTAGAACAATCAAATTGTTAAAAAATAGCAAAATGGTAATTTTATTAATTTTACATTTCAACAAATTTGAACCTAAAAATTAATCCATAACTTCTACACAACTAAATCAATCTTAAGTGAATTTTGATTAGAGACCACGCTCAAACATACATACATACATACATACATACATATATGTATTTTCAAAGTGTGACATAATTGACTAATATATTGATAATTAGATCATAGATCTCTATGAACTTTCATTAAAAAAAATAGAGAGAGAGAGAGAGAGAGAGAGAGAGAGAGAGAGAGAGAGAGAGAGAGAGCTTCAATTATATAGATCAAAAGTAATAAAATAAGTGATATGGTTAAGTGGTTCTAAAGCATGTTTTCAAGTTTGCCAATAATAATAAAGGAATGATGGAGTGGATCCAGAGAATCCAGAGAATCCAGAGAAACTGGAGAATTCAAAGAATCCAGAGGTCCCATAGAAATCAGAGGAATCAGAGCAACAACAGTTTTAAGAGGAGTGATTAGACATGGAACTGGGTAGGCTTTCCTTTGCGTTCGACACGGCTGGGCACCTCCTTTAGTCGTAGCTCTGCTTGCCCTTGGCGAGCAAAAGAACAAAATCTTTGGGAAAACAAGAATACTAAAGAATAAAACTACAGTAGGTTGAAATGACATAACCATGGAAAGCCTCGAAATGTTGGTTTTTCTCGACACCCAAGGTCCCTCCCTTCCTAGATTGATGTTTCTTCAAAGAAGCCTAGCATAGACTCTTGGGCAAGCAAAGTGGCAACATGTCCAAATAGCATTCCTCTTCAAACTAGGAAGTCCAACTTTGCTCCATCCAATGAGGCCCTTCCCTTCCAAATACTGACTCATTCTCAATGTCTTCATTCCCACTTCAGGGCTCCCAAAGAGCTACCTAGTCGCAAAGATTGTGGGGTTTTGGGTTTCAAAAATTCCTTTCCTCCTTGGCAAGTCCCTCCTTTCGATCATAAGCACCAAAAATGTAATAGGAAAGGCATGGGCAGTAAGCTTTTTGTCCTTCCTTCGGATTCTCTAAAACCAACAATTGCCCGCCTTAAGGAGAATGCCCTTTTTGCTCAATGGTGCGGTTGCCGAGGGGATAGCAAAGAAATCATGTCCTAGTGGACTTCCTTTTTCCCAGGAATGACCTCAATCAGACCATTGCAAAATAAGTTTTTTGTTTTTAGATTGTGCGGACTCTACACTGAAAGATGTTATCATTAATGGTAGCCCTCTCTTTTTTCAAGGTTCGACCTTCCATTTCTTAGACCGGAAACCAAGCTTCGACCCGGCTAATCACAGATTTTAGAAATCTCTAGTATGGCTTTCTCTAGTTGGTCTTCCATCTGAGTTTTGGTGTTCGGAGGCCCTTTTGAAGATAGGAGATGCTTTAGGATCTCTAGTGGGTATTGAGGAAGACTTCCTGAATGGACTTGAGGGGGATGTGGCTAACATCTATGTGGAAATAGATTTAAAACAAGGCTTTTACAGCGAATTAGAGATAATCTCAGAGGTGGGTAGATGGAAGCAGAAAGTTCAGAGACTGGGAAAGGAGACTCCTGGTAAATGCATTCTTCGAAATCAACAAATTAGCAACTACTCTATGGCTGCAGCTAGAGGTGCAATCTCTCCCCTTCAAACAGTTGTTGTTTTAAAAAATAATGAAATGAATCTTCACAGGGAGAACAAGGGATTGGCGACTCCGACATAACCGCTTGTTCTAGATGTTGTTCTAAAAAATGATGAAATGAACCTTCAGATGGAGAATAGGGGATTGGCGTCTCCAACAAAATCGCCTGTTACTGCAGCCTCATGCTATATTCAAACTCCAAGGCCCTCTCAGCTCTCAAATGATTTGATTGCGTAGTCACACAAATCTGTCCATTTTAATTAAATGAATATTTCCTATTTATTTGATTAAAAATCCACTAGCCATCAGTTAACTAAATTAATATTTAATTAATTCATCTTCAAATATTCTCCTATTAATTAAATAAATTATTCAATTTATTTTAATTAATTCATTAAACCAAATTCAAATCAATTAAATGAATAAAATCTATTTATTTAATTAAATCCCCCTTTTCCTCTTTTAAATAAATTAAATAAAACATTTATTTAAATCATTTATCCCCCCACTTGCATTTTCCTACAAATGCAACTTGCACACATTTATTGAAATAAATGAATTTTATTTTTAATAAAATCCTATTTTCCCTCACCCACCAAATCCACTTGCATTCCTAAACTCCTTCTATATTCTTCTAACCCCTTCCTAATTAGCCTAATCCATCCCCTAATTATTGTCACATTCCTAAGCAACTTGGAGTCACTTCTCAAAGACTTCAAAGTCTTTGAAAAGCATTTAATGCTTTGTGTGTTCAACAATTCAACCTCCAAAGTCTTCCAAAACCACTAATGGCTCTTACATGACCATTTATGGTTATTTCAACTTGCACTCATGTGTCTCCTCAAGCATTTATTGCTTTGACCATGGTTATCCCTTTTGCCTTTGCACAAGAGTTTATCCATTGGATAAAAGCTTTATTCTTTGAATAAAGAATTTATTCATTCAACTAACATTGACCTTAACTCCCAAGTTAACCTTCAGGTCATGTCAAGCATTTAATGCTTATTCCCTCTCCTCTCAACCTATCTCACATTGACACTTGTCATCCTGGGATTGGGTTGAAAGCCCTCACATGGATCTCAAACCATTCAATCCTAACCCTTGTTGAGATTGCTCAATCTCAACCATCCATTGCTCCATTTTTCCTATAAATAGAGCTCATTTCTTCATAATCCAGATCCTGAAAAACTCGTATGCATTTAAGCTATAGGTATTTTGAGAGAGCATTTTAGCATAATCAACTCATAATATTGTCATTTTGGTTAAAATAAATCATTTTAGTATCAATAGCATAGTATTAGCTTTTTATTCATATTTAGAGCAAATACTTCAATCTCAAACCTCCATAAGCATCCATAGTGCAAAACGCTGCTGAGAGCTACACTATTTTGGAACTTGGAGAGGAGAGGAACAAGGGAGAAGAAACCAAGAGCATGTTAGGAGGCATTTGGAGATGCCTCATCATATCTACCTTCTTAGTTAGATATTTTATCATGCTTTTGATATCTCTTTTGATATGCTTGTGTAGGAAAGTATTTTGTTTGTGATTTCTGACACTAACAGTTTGCCTTTTCTTCTTGTTTGTGTTTGTGTAGGAAAGTATTTTGTTTGTGATTTCTGACACTAACAGTTTGCCTTTTCTTCTTGTTTGTGTTTGGTTATCATTGACCAACCTTCCCTTTTTGCAAAGCATCATTTGGTGAACCCGACGTGAATCTAAACACCTATAAAACAATTTTTTTTGACAACTAACATGTTTGAATGTTGAACTTGACACACAGGTTGCACTTTAGTGCTATTGATCACGTTGTAGCGCTATTGCAACTTGTTGTTCTAGCGCTATTGTTCTTACAATAGTGCTATTGTACCAAGTTTAGTGCTATTGACATTGTTTGAGCGCTTGTGACCTTGTTTTGGCGTTATTGAGCATGTTTGAGCGCTTTTGCCTTTTCTGTCATTTTCTTCTTTTAGCGTGTTTGTGTTAAATAGCACTTCTGTTTAAACACAAAGTAGCGCTATTGTAACAGAACGTTGTAAAAACGACCCTGTAACCGAAAAAATAAAAATTCTTAGGCTTGTGGAAGCCCACCATAGGTTCGATTTTTACTAACTATTTGTCTCTTGTGCAGGTCTAAAAACCAACCTCTTTAAAATCAAAAACTTCCTTTTGGTGTTTTAAAATTGAACAACACAAAATTTGCTTTCTTGCAAGCTTAGGATCAAAATTTGTGTTTGGTGCTCTAAAATTGAACAAAACAACTTTTGTTTATTGCAAGTTTAGGCTTAACTTTTCATTTGGTGCTTAAAATCAACAAAACAAATCCATTTCTAGCATCAAACTTAAGCAAAAATTTACAATCCACACTTCAATTTTTGGTGTAATTAAAACTTACAATCCACTTGTTTCAAAAATTTTGCAAAGCAATTTTTCCTTCATACGTGCTTCAAATTAAGTTGACCGGGATTTTCAAAGTTCTAGTTTACTTAAAATTTTGCATTTGAGGTTTAAAAGAACACCATGATTGTTGGAGCAACATCTCCAAATAGTTAGAACACATTGCAATGGCAAGTTAAAAAGAACGAGTGTTTTTCGTGCTTGGCACACTTGTGCAAAGAGTTGGTCGAGTGGTCCTACTTCTAACACACACTATCCTCTCCCTTGGCTTTCGTGGTCTTAGGTGCAAGAGAAAAGTGTTAGTAACACTCAAATTTTTATCTTTTTAAGAGAGGCCTGCCAAGAGACACATCACTCTTGGGAACGAACTCGCGCGGTAAATCATTCGAGCCGCTATAGAAATCAGGTAAGAGAAAGTTGTAGCCTTGGGTATAGCTATTCCTACAGTGTAACTTGCCGAAAGGACAAATGGGCCCCACCACAAGTTACAAGGCTCTTCAGTGAGTCACTGCAGAATGAACTTATGTCCAAAGACATCGAAAATGACTAAACACCTTTAAGTAGTAGCCCACCCGTTCTATTGATTGAGAATATTTGAGATATAATTCAGTGCAAGAGCATAGATGGTTTTGCTCCCAAGATACTCACCATACATATTTCCTTGAGTAGAAACATAGCTTTTTGAAAAGTCACTTGTGGCTTGATAAAAGTGGTGACTCCCCCATCATAGGGATCATCTATTTGTTATACTCGCACAAGACTTAGTATATCACATCCTTACCTGCCACAGCGGGATTCATAAGGTACGTAGTACCAAAGTCGAAGAAATATCAAGATGTGGGCTGAATTTATCGCAACTGACCATTTGACCTTAGAGATACAAAGTGTTTGAAGTGTTTTCGTTTTAGTCAAAGACCAAGTACAAGTTGAGCCAACTTCAGGCTTTGGAAAGAAAACACCTAAAATACACTTAAAGGAAAGGGTCATAAAAAGTCCAAAGATTGGGTTGATCTAGACCCATACTCATTTGTGCCTTTTTAAGGCAACATTCTTGTGTTTGTGTGCTTGCTTTGTTTTCTTGTCAAAGAAGAATCAAAAAATCAATTCCAAAACAAGTATTCATCCAACCAAACATCTTTCAAAACAACCAAAAATATCAAAAACAAAGTGCAAACAACAAAGTATCAAAACTTTATGACCATTCTTCACATCTTGCAAAAGAAGAATCGTCATCAGAACATCAACTTGAAAAGAAGACCATTGAGCTCAAAGGCTTTGATCAAAAGGAGGAAATTATTCTATCTCAATAGGCAAATCTTTGTCTCTCATAGAGTTTTTCTACATCACATGTGTCTCTACCTTCAAGGCAAAACAAACGAATTTGATTCAGAATCATTAAACTATAGAGCTTTTATGCAATATAGAGCTTTGAGTTATCACAAAAACCAAGGAGGCGAGATCAATCCCAACTTCTTCCCAAACGTTTGTATCACATACAACATAACTCGAGAAACGCCACCAACGCTCGAAAGGGAAGAGGTAGAATTTGTTCCATTTGTGACACAAAGCTTTTATTGAAGTTAAAACATTTCATCCATCACCTCATTCATACATCATCACACATCATCATCAATCCATTCCAAACTCTCAAAACATTAAAAGGTTCTTGTCCTAAGTTCTCTTTTTAGATATTGCTTGAATCAAACACATCACATCACTTTTTAGATTGTTTCTACATCTAGGATAAGCTCATCCTAAGAGACACATCTACGCAGGTTAAAACTAGTTCATGAGTGAATCCTCTCATTACTAGGTAGTTAAATCTGTAACACATCTCAGATTTCTCTACACCTTATCACATCAAACCTTATCAAACAAACAAGTAATTCAAAGAAGGAATTTCAGTTACATCCACCTTTAAAGGGCTAGAGATCCACATGCAACACAATTCACCAACCATCAATCTCTCATTTCATCAACAACTCATCATCATTTTCGCTCAACTTCAAGAAAAACTTGTAAACAAAATGGCTCACACCCGATCACACTCACGACAACGAGAAGCAGAAATTGAAGAAGAAGAGGAGGAAAATATCAATGAATTTCAAGAAGCACTTGGAGGAAATGTGAATGACGAAAACCCAAGTACTCCTACTCCTGCAACAATAGAAAGGGCCCAGCATAACCCTCTTTTTAACAGACTTTTTGACGAAATACTCTGGAGCAATGCAAATGCTCACTTTTTAAAGCTCGTTCAAGAAGGACCCAAACTCCCCTCTGACTTTGATCTTGCCCAATTAAGACAAGCATCAGAATGGCAAAGTCACCATGAAGAGGAAAGAGGTAGAGATCCCATCAGATATAACATTCCTCGAGGTAATCCACCACCTCCTCCTCCAAATGAAATGGAGATGTTGCGGCAACAAGTCAAAAATCTTGCCCAACAACTTCATAGTGGTGTCAAGACTAACCAGTTCTCACTCGATGACATCTGTCCCTATCCCTTTGATAGGAATCTTTATATGCCACCCTTTCCACGAGGATTCGAAACACCCAAATTCGAAAAATATAGGGGAAAGGGAGATCCTCGCGATCATGTCATGGAATTTCATTCTACTTGCCTCGAAGTGGCATATGAAGACACATACCTAATGCGCCTTTTTCCCCAAATGTTGGGAGGAACAACCACATCATGGTTTTCTCGGCTACCAGGTGGCATTAGGACCTTTGAAGAGCTAATTCAGAAGTTCTTGGCACATTACTCTCATAACATTGAACTCGACATCACCATGGCTGATCTGTGCAACACTAAACAAAAACCAGGTGAACTATTCTCAGTATTCCTGCAACGATGGTGTCAAATGTCTAGCAGACGTTCTCTTCAGTTGCCTGAATGAGAACTAGTGGAAATATTCATTTCCAACTTAAACGAAGAAATGGAATTTCACCTGGATGTTAAGGACACGGACTCTTTTAATGACATGATCACCAAGGGTTTGAAATGTGAGCGGGCCCTCATCAAGAAAGGACTTATCAAAATCTATAATGAACCAAAGGATGGTCCTCGCCCATGCTTCAATAGTGATAAACCAAGCTTCTGGAACAAAAACAAGAATATCGTCAACAATGGGGTTGTGGATGCCAGAACTATCAAAAGTGCACAACCTGTGGTTCAATTTGCAGAACGGAATCCTCCACCTCAGAATAACACAATTGTTCCTTCAAATCAAGGTCGCATCACATCTCAAGATGAACCTAGACCTCGTCAGCAAAAACAAAAACTAACATACACTCCCTTAGGGGAACCCATCGAAACAGTATTGGGACAACTGGTTTCTCAAAATTTGGTAACTCTACCTAAAACATCAAACTATGAGCCTCAGGTCAAACTTGCATGGTGGAGAGATATTGAACACTGTGATTTCCATCAAGGGAGAGGACACAAGAGAAGTAATTGTCACATATTGAAAGATCTTATTCAGGATCTTATTGACCAAGGTGAAATTGAAATCGAAGGGCATGACCCAAAAACAACAAACAATGATCATCTAATGTTCAAAAATCCACTTCCATCACAAGATCAAAGGGGTCCTTCCACTTCCAGGAGAGGCACTGATACCACTGATTATACGCAGGCTACGTATAATTATACTGTAAATCACCTATATGATGCCAGTGAACAAATTGCAACTATAACCATCAAGAATCCCAGCTCCAATTGCAATGTTGTTACACGTCGCAACAAAGTTACCATAAAGGCAGCTCCACAAGGCACCACCTCCATACCAAAGTAGTACAATCTTGTGGAACAATTAGACAAAACGTCTGTGCTTATATCCATTTTAGAGCTATTGCACTTGTCTCCATCTCATAAAACAATCTTGGATCAAGCTCTCCAAGAAGCGTCAGTCCCTGCTAACCTGAATACAAACCAATTTCAAGCCATGGTTGGAAGTCTAAAGTCATCACCTTGTCTCACTTTTTCTGAAAGTGACAACTCTTCCTTCCAGCAACCTCATAACGCTTCGCTACACATTGAAGGCTTTATCAACCAACATAGGATCAAGCGAGTCTTGATCGATAATGGAGGAGGCCTGAATATTTGTACACTATAGTTCGTCACAGCATTGGGATATGCCATTGAATCCATGGATCCTCGCAAGAAGATCACAATCAAGGCCTATGATGATGCAGAGCATTCCTCCAAAGGAGCAATGGTACTACCAATCCGAGTTGGCCCTGTGGTAAAACACATCATCTATCAGGTTTTGGACCTTCCTCTGCCATACAATCTATTATTAGGAAGACCTTGGATACATGCCATGCAAGCCGTTCCATCCACCTACCATCAGTGTATAAAATTCCCACATAACGGCGTAGAGATCACAATCCTGGGCGATGCAAATCCCTTTGCATATTGTCATAATATCAGTCATCAACCAGAGATTACCGTTCCTAATAATAGAGAAGCCATCTCCTCCACATCATATATAAGTCCAGCCTCTCTTGCCAGTTCGAACACCACTATACCCAAGCAAGAAAAGCTTAAGATGAAAATAGTAGAGGAAGGTCCTGGGGAATACAATTTGAGTCAACTCTTTTGTGTGGGACAAACGCCCACTTCTCCTAGAACATATGGCAAACCGCAACAGTTACTCCAGCAACCACTAATCACGCCAGCATGTGCTTTGACGCCTTTCATCCTTGGAAAGAGTCAAGAAGAAGAAACCCAAGATGAGGACTTAGCGGAATGGATCTATAAAGATCCCATCACCACTGATATACCGCAAGCTACACTTCCCACGGATCAATATGGCAAAGGCCTCCTCATTATGCAAAGAATGGGGTATGATGGTCAGAGGGCTTTGGGATCTTGCAAACAAGGAAGACATGAACCACTGCTGCTGGAATTAAAGCCCAAAGGTAATACAGGCCTAGGCTTTGAAAAGGAGATCTTTCCTAAGCTCCGATTCAAAGGAAAACCCAGCAAACCACTATATCAGCCTATTACAAAGAGGACACCTTTCATTATCAAAGTAGTATCAAACACCATCACAACTGCCCCACCGAGGCTCAAAATCCCAACACAACCATCTACAATGTCAGTCATCCCACCAATCAAACCAGTAATCCCATCAGCAGCAGCAATACCATCAATAACACCATTAGCAGCAGCAACTGTATCCGAACTCGCAGCAGCATCTACAACACCAGCAGTTCCAGCAAAAGCATCTGAGTCAACACTACCGATACTCCCCGTATCACATTCAATAATCCCCATCATCCTTCCTGCAACACCAATCACTTCATCTACAACGGTACATCAACCGATCACACCCGCAGTGTTTAACACAAAGGACATCCCAGTATGGTATAGTAATCGGATGTTGGAAAGTGATTCAAAGACCGACTCACATGAATGGGAATTTGATTCCATACAGCTAAACACTTCAGATGAGGAAGACACATCACTACCTCCACCTCGCAAAGACATCCCTATTTACGGAGAAGCACAAATAAAGACTTCTTGGGTTCCTGAGCTGGAAACATCTTCCACAGACCCTACATCACATCCTACGCCTGATTCTGACAGGGAGAGTACCATCAACGACCTTCACCATAACATCTTAACCCTCACTGATACATCTAATGAACTTAACCTAATCAATGAAGTAATGCCCATTATCCATCCTGAACTCATCGAATGGAACCAACCAAATCCCCCATGTCTTGACCTCTTCCAAAACGACGAGGCCATCGTTGACTTTTTGGAATTAAGGGATAACCTGCCAAGTAGGGATCACAAAGCTGGATTTGCCATAGAACTTAATAGCGTAGCATACTTCGGGGCAGATGCCAAACCTTTCAGCTTCAAAAATATCACAATAAAACATGGATCTTCCAGTGAAAACCACACCATGGCACTGTTTGATTCAACAAAAGTAAAAAGAAAGAGCGTATCCAATGGTGAAAACCTCTCTGAGGCACCTGAGGATGAAGGGTTTGACATTCTCCCTGCTAGTACACAACAGGAACGATCAACAATTCTCATTGAAGAAACCAAAGAATACAATGTGGGGACTCTTGAAACTCCTCACCTCATACATCTGGCATCTCTTTTAACTCCAGAGGAACAACCCAAGTTTGTCGAATTCTTCCAGAAGCGCCAGATTAACTTCTCATGGTCATATGCAGACATGTCTGGGCTTGATCCTGATTTAGTCATCCATCACCTCACAGTAGCAGAAGGAGCCAAACCTGTCAAACAGAAGCTTCGCAAGATGCATCCTCAGATTGCAATACTAGTCAAAACAGAACTCAAGAAACTCCTAGTTGTTGGTTTCATTAGACCAATTGATTATGCAGATTGGATATCCAACATTGTGCCTATCGGGAAACCAAAAGGGGGCATCCACATTTGTACTGACTTCAGAGATCTGAACAAGGCATGTCCTAAGGATGACTTCCCCCTACCAAACATCGACATCATAGTGGACCTAACAACAGGACATGCCATGCTTTCACTCATGGATGGCTTTTCAAGATACAATCAGATAAAGATCGCACCAAAGGATCAACATAAGACAGCCTTCACATGTCCATGGGGCACATATTGCTGGAATGTAATGCCTTTCGGCCTAAAGAATGCAGGAGCGACCTATCAACGAGCAATGACCACCATCTTCCATGACATGATGCATACTATGATGGAAGATTATGTTGATGACTTACTAGCAAAATCACTCACCAGAGAAGGTGATCTCGACATATTAGATAAAATCTTTGATAGACTGGAACAATACCATGTTCGACTCAACCCAAAGAAATGTGTCTTTGGAGTAACCGCAGGGAAGCTTTTAGGATACATTGTCTCAAGCAAAGGTATTGAGGTCGACCCAGCAAAGGTAAAAGCAATCATGGACATGCCACCACCAAAGAATATCAGTCAGCTAAGGACATTACAAGGACGCCTCCAATCCATCTGAAGATTCATTGCACAACTGGCAGATAAGTGTCATCCCTTTACACACCTGCTACACAAAAATATCCGCTTTTAGTGGGATGCCAGATGCCAACAAGCATTCCAAATGCTTAAAGACTGTCTCATGAATACACCATTGTTGATCCCACCAGATCGAAGTAGACCTCTGTTACTCTATATATCAGCAACAAGTACAGCATTGGGTGTACTATTGGCACAACATAATGCAAAAGGGAAAGAGTGCGTTGTTTACTACATATCTCGTACACTAGTGGGCTATGAACTCAATTACACACCTATTGAGCAAGCTTGCCTAGCAGTGATCTTGGCAGCCACTAAACTGAGGCACTATCTGTTAACACACAAGGTACAACTCATTGCAAAGATTGATCCACTCAAGTATTAACTCAGCAAAGCAGCATTGACAGGCCGCTTGGCCAAATGGGTAATGATTCTTAGTGAATTTGACATCAAGTATGTGGACCGTAAAGCTATCAAAGGTCAAGTTATTGCAAATCAATTGGCCGAAGCACCACTCATAGACGATCATCCTCTCATTTCCAATTTTCCAGATGAAGAGATATTCATAATCACAACAGCACAACCATGGAAACTATACTTTGATGGTTCATACACTAGGCATGGCTCGGGGGCAGGCATTTTGTTTATCACACCTCAAGGTGACAGCATCCCGAAGTCTTACAGGCTCACATTTCCATGCACCAACAACATAGCAGAGTATGAGGCCTTGATCACAGGACTCAGGCTGGTCGTACAATGGAAATTACAAGAACTACAAGTATATGGCGACTCACAACTAGTCATTCGACAAGCAACTGATGAATATCAAACCAAGGATGACAAACTCATGCCATACAAGCAAATGGTGGACAGTCTAAAGGCATCATTTACTACAATTACCTTTGAGCAGATACCTAGAGATCAGAATTGAGTTGCTGATGCTATGGCTACTATCGCATCTCTCCTAGATCTTTTGCAGAATTCAACACGCTACGAGTTCTTGTTAGAACAGCTTTGGATCCCTGCTTATGATATCCCCGAATCCGAGATGATATGTTGCCTTGTCGGTTCTGAATCCCCATGGTACAGTGATTTCTACACCTATCTCTGCGATCACACCCTTCCTCCTAACCAATCGAATAACCAACGTAAAACCTTCATTCGCCAAACTGCTCGATATACCATTATTGTCGAAACCCTATACCGACACAGTCTTGATGGTACTCTCCTTCGATGTCTGGAACAGGATGAGATAAAAAAGGCCTTGGAAGAGGTACATGAAGGAATTTGTGGAACTCATGCAAGCGGTCCGTCACTAGCCAAGAAACTCCTACGCAATGGATACTATTGGCCATCTATGGAAAAAGACTCCTACTACTTTGTCAGGAAGTGCAAGAAATGTCAAATTCATGGAGACCTAATACATGCACCGGCACAAGAATTGCAACCAATCACAACACCATGGCCTTTTTGTCAATGGGGCCTTGACCTTGTGGGTAAAATCCATCCATCTTCATCCAATGGCCATAAATTCATTATTACGGCCACCGAATACTTCACAAAGTGGATCGAAGTTGTTCCACTTACCCAAGTTACCGGCAAGCAGATCGCCTCATTCATCCTCAATTACATCATCTGTCGGTATGGTGTACCCATGTCCATCATCACAGATAATGGTCTTCCTTTCAAAACCAAGATGTCCGTGAACTCTGTGAAAAATTTCACATCCAACACCGCTTTTCCACTCCCTATTACCCACAAGGAAATGGCCAGGCCGAAGCATCAAACAAAAACATATTAAGGATCCTAAAGAAGACAGTCAATGATGTCAGTCGTGATTGGCATGTTCAATTGAATCCAACACTATGGGCATATCGAACTAGCATTCGAACCCCCACAAGCGCAACTCCATACTCATTGGTCTATGGTGCAAAAGCTATTCTACCTATTGAGGTTGAGATACCATCCCTACGAGTTTCCTTGCACAATCTCATCGATGATGAAGCATACAGAATATCCCGTCTCCAAGACTTAGAGCTACTTGATGAGAAACGACAAGCTGCATACAACCACCTCAAAGCCTATCAACAACGCATGAGCAGAAGTTATAATCATCGAGTTAGGCCTCGTACATTCGAGGTAGGTGATCTTGTTCTTCGAGAAAATCCTCGTAACCAACCCAACCGATAACATCAAGGAAAGTTTGAATCAAATTGGTTGGGCCCATATGTTGTCACTACTGTATTTGGGTCTGGGGCATATCAGTTGGCTACGTCAGAAGGGGAACTGCTAGCAGATCCGATCAACAGCATGCACCTCAAACGGTTTTACACCTAAAAAAGTTGTACAGAGCATCAGGCTCCCATCTATACTGGCAAAAATACCAAAAACATCCAGATCAATGACCTGAAGAAAATACAAAAACATCAAAATAGTAAAGAAAAATCATGCATCCAAACGGTGAACAACCACTCCGGTGGCACCTTGGGTAAGTACGATGGTGAAAACCTGGCAAACAGGCACCACTCGTAAAAAGCTATGGCTCCATTGTCTTTCAAACTTGTTGCGATCCCATCTACTTCATAAATACATCCATCTGTCCCAAACCATGGCTTGTTATACATCTGCAATTAAGAAAGTACTGCATGCGTCTTGCATCCCTCTTTTTCATAGTTCTGACTAAACTGGGGGCAATACCCTTAGCCTATTGATGGAAGTGGATTCTACTTTGTCTTGTGATTCATTAAAGTTAAACATTCAAAACTATCTCACAAAATCCAAAAACATTCAAAACTATCTCACAAAATCCAAAAACATTCAAAACAATTCAAAAATCCAAAAACATTCAAAACAATTCAAAAATCCAAAAACATTTAAAACTATCTCACAAAAATCCAAAAACATCAGAAAACATCAAAAATCACACAAAAACATGGCAACACCTTGTACATACTCATCCGAGCAGACACCAAACAAGCATTGAAAGATACTCGCACGATGATCACTTCTCAAAATTGACCAAAACAATCGACATCAACAATCAAATTGTCTTCAACAAGGATGCATCCTTCCTTACCAAAACAAAGACAAAATGACGTTTTCTTTGACAAGAAAATTGTGTTAAGCTATCAAATACTTGGTTGATTAGTGAAGTAATTCATTTGTTTATATGTATCAGGTTCTTACAGCATTGTTTGTGTATCTTCTGCGAATTATTCCGATGAAGTATTGGGGCATGTCCTCATGGTGTCTACGTGGGAAGTTCACTAAGCTACGTGATCTCATGCAAAATGTAGTCATAGATCACTACAGCTTGCTGACTACAGCGTATACCTCGACCATATGAGCATGAACCATTACCAAGGATCCATATTCTTTATTCTTTATGTACATATTGTTTGCTTACAGGAACAATGCTCCTTCTTTGGTTCCTCCTCATCCAATTGGAGAAAGGTTTTGTTTCTTATTAAGGTATGAACTTGTCTCAGGATATGATCAATTCAAGATCAAGGAGGACGATCCAAGTCATACATGAACGAAGATGATCCTTGTCTGTTCCGCAAGCAATACTCTGGTCGACTTGAGCCTTATATCAAGTCGTTTGTATTAACTTACTATATCAAAATCCATGTAAGAAATACTCAGGTCATCTTGAATCTTTATGTCAAGATGCTTGTATTCTCTTCCAACATTTTAAAGCTCAATGATGAAAATAGAGCACTATGGATTGTCATGTCATCCCATCTGTTTATATATTGCATTTTGTTGCATATCACCCATCCATTCACTCATTCATATATATGATTTGTATGCAAATATGAACAAGGTTAATATGAACAATTATGTGAGAATTGAGTTGGTCTTGGATACAATCACGACCGAGTACTCTGATACATCATCAATGCATCATGCAAAGTCTAAAAAACCTTGCATTCATCATGATCATGCCATCATTACATTTAAGTTGCATTTTGCATTAAGTACATTCATGTCATTTTTAATTAAAATTGCATATAGTTCATTTAATTTATTGCCATTAGTTTTCATTAAATCATTTGCATCATTGCATAATTCATTCATATGATCAAATTATCCTTGATTATATTAACCATTGGCTATGCATTCATTTAGTATCAATTATCCATTATCATTTTATCATCCTTTATCATTGCATACATTCACTTATCTATTCATTGATTGAAAGGTGCATTCATTCATCCATTATTAAGTATCTTATTATGCTCATTTTAGGATTCATTTTACATTGCATTCATTATCCCTTTTTAATTGCATTAAGGTGCAGTTATTAAACCATAAGTTGTAGTATCATCACATTATCATTTTTACTTAATCATATTAAGGCATTTAGAATCATAAAACCATTTGTTTCCAAACATTGGTTCATACCATTTTATATATCCATTATACATATGCATTCATTTAGACATTATCATATAAACATTTGTACTTTACATTTTGTTTATCCATATTACATTCATCTAAAAACATCTAGATGCATAAACATACATAACATCATTCATTCAAACATTGCATTAACATCATTGCATATCATTATCTCATCATTATATCAAAATACGAAACATCAAAATCATGTTCATAAATTATCATAAGCATACACCATCATCATGGCATTACATACATAAAGCATTACATCAAACAAAATGTGTACACATGTATAAACCTACATTCATATGTCAGTCTCCAACATCATAAATCATCATAAAAGCATGCATATAGGAATCATCTCATAAAAGCATACATATACGCGTATCCATCTAAGCATAAACTCACAAAACACCATCCTGCATAGCATCCATACATCACAATATGCATATAAATCAAAAAATGGGATCTCCTCATATATATCATCTCATGTATCAGAGTATAATGAAGTTTACAAAATCAGCTACCAAGAGCCATCCAAGATACAGTTCAAAAATAAAATACATATATGCAAAATGCTCTCTCGGATGCCACTCTGACCAGATGTTGTACCACCATTGCCACCTGCTCCCCCACTGGGCCCCGCACCATCTGATCTATCTCTCCGTGGAGGCCCCATCAATCCCCCACTAGCTCCTGTACCCCCTGACCTGTCTCTCCGTAGAGGACCCATCACTCCCCCACTGCTCTGCATCCTCTGCGACCGCTCTGACCTGGTCTGTCACATCTGTGTATAGCTCAGTGCTCGCTGACTAGCTGGCACCACCTGCTCATATAATCCCCACCAATACTCTATCTCAGCTTGTGCCCGTCCAAACTGTCTCATCACCTCCCCAGTAGGACCCTGTGCTCCTACTCCAACCCGGACTCTCTCATGTAGCTCTGCTAATCTTTCCACTGCACTATCCCTCTCCCGCAGCACTACAGTCAGCTCCGCCTCTCGTGCAAATAGCTGAACATCTCTAGCTACAACCTCTGCCTCCAAAACCTCCACCCGTGTCTCAGATGCCTCAAGTTGAGACTGTAAATGTACTATCAGTCGCTCCCGCACATCTCCACCTGATCCCTCTCCTGTCTCCATGGATGCCTCATCAATATATCCCTCTCTAGTGGCTCCCTCCCCTCTATCCATCGGTATCTTCCTCTCCATCCCTCTCCCGCCCAATCTAACTCCTCCCTGCATCAACGGTCCCTGCGATATCCGCAGTGGCAATCCGCCTCTCCCTCTCCACTAGATCCGACTGCCCAACCCACCACCTCCTCCACCACCCCCACCACCTCCTCCACCATCTCCTCTCCCTCCACTTGCTATCAGTCCTCGACCTCCTGCCCTCCTCCATCTTTGTCCCCTCTCATCCTCAAAATCGGGCACCGGCTCTGCTGGATCAGATATCCGTAGAATTAGATGAGCCGCCAGGTACTGCGTATACTCATCTGATACCCCTGCATCCACAACCCTCGGTCGTATATCCCAAGGTCTCGCCTGCAGCATCCGAAACTCTGCCAGTGCCTAGTCATAGGGAAGTATCGGCCCCCAAGCATATCTCTCTCGTATCACCCGAGCATACTCCCCTGATCCCCTAAACAATCCCTGCTGCCGTCCAAACTGCCTCATCACTCTACCGGGCACTTGTCTCTCTACATGGTACGAAGTCCTCCCAATGAGGAATCGGGTCATAAACACATATGGTAGTGCCTCAGCATCATCATCCCAGGGCTCGCACTCCAGATAGGGTCTTCATATCACTACATCAAGATCATCCAATGCCCGCCGCCACCACTCTAACTTCCCCAGGTGGGGCTGACTCATCATACCGCTATACATGAACATATACGGTTGATCCATTGCTCGAAACCTAAGACTCACTGGTCGAGTCACTAGTAGGTGCTCCCACGCCCAAATATGTAGCAGCGTCACCCCCATTGCTAATGAGCCCCTCCCACGGTATACCACCTCATGCAGCTCCTGATAAAGGTGCGCCAGCATGCACGGTCCCCAGGCAAATCGGGTCCCCTCTGTAATCATCTGCTCTATCACCTGTCCCCATCTGACGGCCAGACCATGTGAGCGCCTATCAGGACACAGTAGTCCTCCCACAATGCCAGATACAACTGCTGGTAAAGGCTCGTATAAGGTAGCAATCTCCTCCCAAGCAATGGAGCCATCATCGATGAAAACATCCTCATCAAAAAATCTCTGTACTGCTAATGCCCCCCAAGATCTATCATATGTCACCAGCTCCCCCCGAATCGGAATACGTAGGATGCGCCACACATCGTCCAGGGTCACTATCATCTCCCCCTGCGCAAGGTGAAAAGTGCACATCTCATTGTGCCAGCGCTCTGCTAATGCGGTAATCAATTCGTGATTCATCTGAATCACGGGCATGTGCATCACATCATACAAACTGGTAGCTGCAATGCAATCGATCTCGACCTCTGTCAGCCGATCCCGCAACCCCTGTGTCGTCGGATGTCTCTCACGTAACTGCAACACGCGTAGATCTTCCTGCATACGGACATCAATCAATCCTCATCAGTTGTTTTGTTTTCAAACTTTCTTAAAGTTTAAACCTAAGACTATCAACAGATACTTTGATCAAGTATCTTTGGGTCTCAACAGGTAAGCAATCATGGCACACCTAAACTTCAACAGGCATTTATCCTAATGACCTAAGTCTCATCAAGCTGCTATGGTTCAAAATAACTCCCACTTCGCCTCCCTATCCATCCATCTTTGGCATCGGGAGATTTTCACACAAACTGGGGCATTCCTTATCTTACAAACAAAAGCACTATTTTGCACACAAAAGCGCTACTTCTCTACAATAACACTAAACCCCTAACAAAAGCACTTAATCAGCTACCAACAGTGCTAAAACTGCAAACGCGCTACAACAACTATACAATAGCGCTGATTAACGACAAAAGCGCTCAATTAACCACTCAATAGTGCTCAATTAACCACTCAATAGCGCTCATCCATCAAAAGCACCTAAACTAGCCTGCAATAGCGCTAAAAGATTCAAAAGCTCTCAAACAGCACCTCAATAGCGTCATTGCGGCACAATAGCGCTAGTTAATTGGACAATAGCACCAAAACGTAGTTTCAACGCTATTGTTCCAACTCAACTTCGACTCAGTAAAAAGTGTATCAAAAATGCATAAAAAATGAAAATTCAAATTTGCGTACCGCTGGTCCATAGCCGTTTGGCCGCTGGAACTGATGGACTCGCTCGAATCAGTGCTCTGCAACTGGTACCGACATCTTGACTGTTGCTCGCTCCTCTCAAAAGTCAATCTCAGAGCTATAGTTTCACACTGGTCGCGATAACAAATGATCCTGTTTTCACCCCTTTCTCCCCATATAAACCCTTCGTCGTCACCGTAACCTTTCCACTGCTCACCCTCGTGGTCCCCGTAAACTTCCCGAGCCTCTCATTTCTCCATTTTACCCTCGATTTCTTCTATTTTTCACCTGCGTTGCTAACTTCTTCTCTTCTACCACCCTGCCAATTTTCATTCTTTTTCGAGAGATCGCCCGATTTTTCGAAAATTTTCGGCCCATCTCTCGAGGGGGCATACCACCCATTAAATTAACATTTTATGGGGCATTTCTTCACACCTATTTCTCTTTCTTTGAAATGACGCGATAAACCGCATCATCTCAAAGAGGGGCAAATGTAGTCACATAAATCTGTCCAATTTAATTAAATGACTATTTCCTATTTATTTGATTAAAAATCCACTAGCCATCAGTTAATTAAATTAACATTTAATTAATTCATCTTCAAACATTCTCCTATTAATTAAATAAATTATTCAATTTATTTTAAGTAATTCATTAAACCAAATTCAAATCAATTAAATGAATAAATCATATTTATTTCATTTAATCCCCTATTCCTCTTTTAAATAAATTAAATCAAACATTTATTTAAATCATTTATCCCCCCCACTTGCCTTTTCCTACAAATGCAACTTGCACACATTTATTGAAATAAATGAATTTTATTTTAATAAAATTTTATTTTCCCTCACCCACCAAATCCACTTGCATTCCTAAACCCCCTTCTAGATTCTTCTAACCCCTTCCTAATTAGCCTAATCCATCCCCTAATTATTGTCACATTCCTGAGCAACTTTAAGTCACTTCTCAAAGACTTCAAAGTCTTTGAAAAGCATTAAATGTTTTACGTGTTCAACAATTTAACCTCCAAAGTCTTCCAAAACCACTAATGGCTCTTACATGACCATTAATGGCTCTTACATAACCATTCATGGTTATTTCAACTTGCACTCATGGGTCTCCTCAAGCATTTATTGTTTTGACCATGTTTATCCCTTTTGCTTTTTGCACAAGAGTTTATCCATTGGATAAAAGTTTTATTCTTTGAATAAAGAGTTTATTCATTCAACTAACCATTGACCTTAACTCCCAAGGTCATGTCAAGCATTTAATGCTTATTCCCTCTCCTCTCAACCTATCTCACATTGACACTTGTCATCCTGGGATTGGGTTGAAAGCCCTCATATGGATCTCAAACCATTCAATCCTGACCCTTGTTGAGATTGTTCAATCTCAACCATCCATTGCTCCATTTTTCCTATAAATAGAGCTCATTTCTTCATAATCCAGATCCTGAAAAACTTGTATGCATTTAAGCTATAGGCATTTTGAGAGAGCATTTTAGCATAATCAACTAATAATATTGTCATTTTGGTTAAAATAAATCATTTTAGTATCAATAGCATAGTATTAACTTTTTATTCATATTTAAAGCAAATACTTCAATCTCAAACCTCCATAAGCATCCATAGTGCAAAAAGCTGCTGAGAGCTACACTATTTTGGAACTTGGAGAGAAGAGGAACAAGGGAGAAGAAACCAAGAGCATGTTAGGAGGCCTTTGGAGATGCCTCATCATATTTACCTTCTTAGTTAGATATTTTATCATGCTTTTGATATCTCTTTTGATATGCTTGTGTAGGAAAGTATTTTGTTTGTGATTTCTGACACTAATAGTTTGTCTTTTCTTCTTGTTTGTGTTTGGTTATCAATGACTAACCTTCCCTTTTTGCAGAGCATCAGATTGTAAACTTGAAATATCAGTCACTCCCAGGTTCTGGTTCTCCCTCTTCTCCCCACCCTCCTCCATACTTTCCCTCACTCATCCTGTCTTCGATAGTTAAGATCCAAACCAACAAGACTGTGAGGAGTCTATTTGGCCAAAAGAAAACCCCTTCTCTGATTAAGGGAGCCTTCAATATAATTTCTCAGAATCCCATAAAGGTTTCAAAAAGAAAGAAAAAAGTTAAGTGAGAGCGAGCAGGGGGTGCTTGAGTTTTAATAGAATCAAACAAAGGTAAACTTGCCTATAGCTAACATTTTACAGGAGGAGGATGTTATTGCTAAAGACATAAAAGCAGACATGGAGGTTGAAGATGATCTTTCTCACTTAGATGGAAAGGCATCTCCAATTAAATTCCAAACCAATTCGCCTCTTAGCCCTCTACCTCCCTCCTCAGGGATCCCCTCAAAGGAAATTTTTGATTGCTCGGCCTCCCCATTAAATGATCTTCTGTCGTCAAAACAATGCTTCAATCTTTCGGTTGAACTTCCTAATCCTCTCATGATGTCGCCTTCCTTGTTTCCACATGATTTGGATATGCACTTGGATCATAAGACTCAGAAACTTCTTCAGGATTATATGATTGATGATGAGGATATGGATTTGGTCCTAGATACTCCCTTAACTGTAATGAATTCAAAGATCAAGGAGAAAAGGAAACTGGGACTAAACCAATTCATAGATGGAAAGGGGAAACCTGATTTCGGCTCCTCTCCTCCCAAGAAGGGTCGCAGATCTTTGAATGAAGCAAGAACTCAAGAAGGGGCAGCATAGAGCTAATCCAAAATCACAGACCTTTGAAAGTAGGGAATGGAAACACCCTTCCTAAACAACAATGAAAATCCTTTCTTGGAATGTTAGGGGCCTCAATGCCCCTAACAAACAGAGGGTGATCAAGAGAAGGATTCTCTTGGTCAGTGCAGATATTACCCTCCTCCAAGAAACTAAGTTAGATTGCCAACAAGTTGTTTCCTTTGGTTTGGGAATTAGCTCCCTCTTTCAAGCTTCTTTTCAATCAATAGTTACTTTAGAAGGGGCCTCTGGGGGTCTAATGATAATCTGGAAGCCTTCTCAAGTTCATGTGGAAGGTGTTGCTTCTAATAGAAACTGGCTACTAGTAAAGATCACTCACTTACAAACAAATACTTACTTTTTTATCATCAACACTTATGGACCAACGTCTCCTCAAAACAGGCAGCTCCTCTGGCTATCCCTTGATGGGGTCATATCCCAACTTTTAGATCAACAGCTCATCATAGGAGGTGACTTTAATGCTATCAGGTATGCGTCAGATAAAAGGGGAGGCATTATTAGGTTAGGCAGATCTCAACAAGATTTTAATGATTGGATAGATAGGAATGGGTTGTTAGATATTGACTCGGGGGATTCCTTTACATTGACAAACAAGAGAAAAGGTTTTAGCAACATCTCAGAGAAAATTGATAGATTTTTCTGGTTGGAGGATCTCTGCTCTTTTCCCTTCTCCTTTGAGTGTTCGGTTCTAGCCTGTTCAGGATCTGATCACTTCCCCATTATGCTTTCCCTTCAAGGAGTCTCTGACACCTCCAAATCTCCTTTTAGATTTGAGAACATGTGGATGAAAGATCCAATTTTTCTAACCTTGATAGAAGACTGGTGGAAAGAAGAAACATTTGAAGGCTCCAAACTTTATTGCTTCATTTCAAAGTTAAAATATGTAAAACAAAAGTTGTTGCAATGGAATTCTCAACATTTTAAAAACATCTTTTCCTCCAAAACATCTTTAGAAGAGAGGTTGGTTGTTCTAAATGCCAAAATTATTTCTGAAGGCATGGATCAAGACTCCTTTGAACATGAAAAGAGTCTTCTCACGGATTATGAGGATACCCTATGTAAAGAAGAAATTTTCTGGAAGCAGAAGTCTAGAGAAAATTGGCTTCAGATGGGTGACAAGAATACTAAGTTCTTCCATAATGTGACAAAGATTCGCAAGAGCGTGAATAGGATCTTAAAACTGGATTTGAATTAGAACCAAACTATAGAAGACCCTGAAGAGATTAAGAGAGAAATAATCTCATATTACTCTACTCTACTAACCAACACAGAAGGTACTCATCTTACAGAGCAAGGAAATTTCTTGGCCTTGATTCCAAAGATCATTTCAGATGAACAAAATCAGAAGTTAAAAGAGAAATTTTTACTGGAAGAAGTAACTCAAGCTCTTAATCAACTTCCTTTTGGAAAGGCTCCTGGCCCAATTGGATTCCCTTTTGACTTCTTCAAGAAATGTTGGCATATTTTGGGACAAGATCTTGTAAGGTTGTGGAGTTTGCAAGAAGATCAGGCAACTTGCTCAAAGAAATCAACAATACGTTTATAGCCCTTATTCCAAAAAAGGAGAAAGATTCTAAATTAGGGGACTTCAGGCCTATTTCACTCTACAACACAGTTTACAAAATCCTCTCAAAAGTCATGACGAACAGAATGAAGCCCCTTATGGCTTGCATTATATCAGATGAACAAACTGGATTCATCCCTGACCATTCAATTCTCGATGGTGTCATTGTGGCCTTAGAAGCTATCCACACTCTTCAAAATACAAAGATACCAAGTATGATAATCAAACTAGATACCTCTAAATCTTATGATAATGTGGATTGGTGGTTGCTATGCAAAATAATGCAGGCTTTTGGTTTTGACAAAAAAATGAATCAACTGGATTTTTGAATGCATTTCTACGCCCAAATTTTGAATCTTGATAAATGGGAAGCCAGCAAGTTTCTTCTCCTCCTCAAGGAGCATCCGGCAAGGAGATCCCATCTCTCTATTTCTCTACATTATCATGGTGGAAGCTCTAGGGGGGGCCATTAAATCAAATATCTAACAACCTATTGGAAGGATTCAAAGTAACCACAAATTTTGTTGTCACACACCAACAATTTGCAGATGATAACGTTTTGCTGGGTGCAACAAAAGTCAAGGAAACAATTCAACTAAAAATGTTTCTAGAATCCTTTGGGAAGGCTTCAGGACAAATCATCAACAAAGAAAAAATAAAAGTTTTCTTCTTCTCCACCCCTTCCCCCCTAGAGGTTAATATCCAAAGAATTTTGAACTGTAGATCAAGCATCCTCCCCTATATACATCTGAGCATTCCAATTGATAAAGGATTGAGCAACACTAAACTTTGGGACCCTCTAAAGCTAAAGATGGATCAAAATATAAACTCGTGGAAAGGGAAATGGCTTTCATGGGCTGGTAGATTAGTAATGCTCCAAGCAGTTATTTCGGTCCTTCCCATCTACCTTTTATCCTTCTTATCCCTAACTGTTGGTGCAAATTCCTTCATCATCAAGAAGATGAGAAACTTCTTTTGGCAAAACACTGAAGAAAAACATAAAATTGCCTTAATTGCATGGGATAAAATTATCAAACCTAAATCTATGGGGGGTCTAGGAATCAAAGATCTTCAACTGCAGAACAAAGCCTTAGGAGCTAAACTAGTTTGGAAGTTCATTAAAGATCCCAAAGCAACATGGGTTAGGATGATGGAAACTAAATATCTAATAGATGGGGATCCTCAAAACCTCCATAGATCTAATTTTCATCCAAAGGGTTCTAGAACTTAAAATTTCATTTTCTCTTGTAGAAACATAATTGCAGATTCCTTGTTTTGGGATATACATGATGGTTCTTGTAACCCCTTCTGGGAAGACTCATGGGGATGATACCCAAGCATTGAAAGTTCTCTTAACATTCCAATAGCTAGCACTGGCTTAAACAACACTAGTGATCCCAGGTTAGCAATTATATGGTTTTGGAAAGGACCTCTAGCATGCAAGGATGGAGTTGGAAGCCTATGGAAGGATTGCCTATTCCATTTGCTTAAATCAAACAGCTTTTAGACCTTACAAGAGTAAGAAATATTAATCCTAGAAGAGGGAAAGATACTCTTATTTGGGCTTATTCAAAAATAGGTCAATATAATGTTAAAGATGGCTATAGGGTTCTAGTTAACTTTGGGAATCAAGAGGAACATGATATTCCAATTAGGCTCTTTTGGAGCAGTAAGATCATCCCAAAAGCAGGAATCTTTGCATGGTTGGCCTTCAAAAAGAGGATTCTTACTGTAGAAAGATTCACTAAAATGGGCTATGAAGGGCCCTCGAGATGCATCTTGTGCAAAGCCCATGCAGAGACATTTGATCACCTTCTCTTGAATTTCCCTTTTGCCTCAAAATGTTGGCAATGGCTTTGTGCAAAATTGGGGTGGATATCACCCCTTCCTAATGATGTAGTCTCTCTTTTTCAATGTTGGCCTCTTCCTTCTAAGGAAAGCACTTTAAGCCAGATTTTTGAAATTTCTCCTTCCTGCCTTGTTTGGGAAATTTGGAAAGAAAAGAATCGAAGGCTTTTTGACAATAAAGCAAGGAGATTTGGATCAGTTTTGATCTCAATTGAAACCTCAATTGTTGAGACAGTAAATTGCAAACTAACTTTCTCAATAGATTCTTCCAAAATATTTTCTTCTTCGAATGATAGTATAAGAAATAACTGGCAAGGAATCAAGATTCCTCCTTCATTTGGGCAAAAACCTAATGCTCAAAAGGAAGCTATGTGGTCCCCTCCTAAGAAGGGATGGTTCAAATTAAACTTTGATGGATCCTCCAAAGGTAACACAAGTCCTTCAGGTATAGGATATGTGGTTAGAGATTATTTAGGGTCAATTATTGGAAAAATGGCCAAGCCATTGCCACCGGATACCAATAATATAGCAGAATTCAAAGATTTGCTTTTAGGCCTACTGGATTGTCTCAATCATGGGTTAAGAAGTATCATAATAGAGGGAGATTCAGAGATAGCAATCAATGCAATTAAATTGAAGAAAACCCCAAACTGGCGGCTACAGGCAATTCTGGATAGCATAATTGACAATTTGGCTATATTAAGGTAATACGAGGTTGAACATATCTACAGAGAAGCGAACACAAAGGAAGATGCTCTCTCAAAATCTACAGCAGAAGGCATCTCTTTTCATTAGTGGGAGCAGGATGGCAATCGCCAAGGCTAACCTACAAAGTTTTTCCATTATTAGCTAAACATACTATCAGAGGCAGACTTTAATTTTAAATCTGTAGCAGATGGCTTTCTATTGCTCTGGTGAGAGCAGGGCAGAAGTTCCCAAGGTCAACCTTCAGAGAGTTAATCTATCTTGCCCAGCAGTGGTTTCTTGTTTCTACTCCTCGGGCATTAACTCTGACATTAAAGTATGGTGAAACGGCTACTTCTTTGAATTCAAACTTTTCCGTCAACTTTAAGAATCGAATCTGACCCGTCATCTCAGACGTCACCTAATCTTGGCCTTTCTATCAGCAAATTCTCCCACTCGCCTCTCGAAAAGACAACCTGCGGTCCGCCGTCATTCTAAGTACGAGGCATGCGTTGTCTGTTGGATAGAGATTAACTCTTTAGCCGGGAGATTTGGCATGATTTGAGACAAATATTCACCAACTTTGCAGGCGAATTCATTTCAAGGCACTTCTCATTAATGCATGTCGAAGAAAGTGCCTTCTAGCTTTTATTTAGCTTCCTCTGCAAGATTATCAACTAGTTTATCTCTGCAATCACATACAAAGAAGGTCAAGCTGCTACAGATTCTCGATTATCAACTAGTTTATCTCTGCAATCGCACACAAAGAAGATCAAGTTGCTACAGATTCTTGAAGCTATGTCTGGTGAGGATTCGTTTGGATTTATTATGAGTGTCTACCCTAGACCAATCTCATGTTCTGGTGCAGACACTCTCATTTCTCTCTCGACCTCCACCCGCCAAGTCTCCTTCAGGAAACTCACGGGCCTGAGGCTGAAGAGGCTCCTCCTATTTCCTGAGCCAACAATCATCCTGATCGTTAAGCTCATCCTTGGTAGTGAGCATATAAGCAGGGAAGAATACCCCTGAGATAACACTAGCATCTCATCTCGATTTGTCGCCTCCCTCATGGATCTAAATCTTGACAAACAAGCAATCTAGACCCTCACCAAAAGACTATTTCCTAATGACATCTTGCTCCAACTGCAAAAGGTTCTTAACAAGGCGCAACATGATTCTGGGGCTCCTTGGCCAAGTGAGAGAATTCTATTCAACATCTCCAGCGAGCTGATCAAATTCTACCCTTTTCTGCTTGACCTTACGGGAAAGGACCTTCAAAAGCATACAACCTTTGCAGGCATGGGCCTCAGATTCCTAAAATGGCATTTTTTGGGGGATAATCTGGAAGATTTGGGTAGGGAAGAAGAGTTTTTAGAATTCGCTAGACTTAATGGTGTCTTGCCTCCAAAAATAGAAGCAGATGACCCCCAAGAAGAACAGAGCAAGCGAGGTGGTAGCAGAGGTTCTGATCGCGCTCCTGCCCGTGGAAGGGGTCGTCCTCCGCATAGAGATTCTGGAAGAGGCCGAGCTCCAATGCCTTCATCAATGCTAGAAGAGGATTCTTAACCAGATAGGTGTTTAGTTAGGGTTTTTTTCCTTTTGAGGCCGTCTCAAAGCCATTAGTTGGTTTTTTAAATTCCTCTGCTAAAATAATAACTTTCATAAAATATCTGCTATGCTTTCATTTTCGTAGCTTCAAACTTTAAAAAAAAATTGAATGCTTTACGAGGTTTGATAAGGATTAGTGTTTGTAAGTAAAACTCTATATCCACTCCGAGTGCAGAAATTTTTTGGGGGCTTTGGAGTTGGTTTTTTTTGGATATATGAGATTTAATGCTATAAACTTTCATTTGAATCAATATATTAATCTGGCTATAAAAAATTATATAGATCAAAAGTTATGCACACTTATAAATTATACTCTAACATCAAGTCAACTTACAGACAAAATTAAACATTTTTTAAATTTCAAAAGTCCAAAATTACAACTACCCTTCTCTATGATTTAATTTAAAATAATGAATAGATAATCTAAAAAAAAATCAATTCTTAAAAATAAAATAAAATAAGATAAGATCATAAATTAAATTCTATAAAAAATTATACCAGTGAGCACTCAATGCATGTGCCACGACAAATAATATATTTGCTAGATTCGTGGAAACGTGTATCTCTGTACATTGACCAATTGCCTCTTGTTTATAGCATAGAATTTGAAAGGCATCCACATTACAGTAGTTACAGGAAGGCCTTATGATCAATCTGCTGTGTTGTAAAAGAAAATGGATATGAGCAGCAATGGTATCTGGTATTACTGTGGTACAGGGGCCTTGGCTCTGATTATAGCAGTGTTTATTGTAAAGAGGAGAAATGTGAGGCTTCCTCCAGGACCATTTGCGCTACCCTTGTTAGGTCATCTTCATCTCCTGCAACCCAACCTTCATGAATGGCTGTCTACTCTTTCCAACAAATATGGGCCTCTCATGACTCTCAAGTTTGGCATGAAAACATCAATTGTGGTCTCCTCTTCGGCAATGGCAAAAGAAATCCTCAAAGACAATGACCAGACATTTGCAAACAGAGTCGTTCCAGTAGTAGCCAGGTGCTTTGCATATGATGGGTCTGATATTCTTTGGAGTCCCTATGGACCCAAATGGCGTTTCCTTAGAAAAATCTGTGCTAAGGAGCTTTTTTCTGCAAAGAGCATGGAGACCCTGCATCCTCTGAGAAGGGAAGAAGTGCACAGAACAATTGGGGATATTTACAGGGACTCTGTGAATGGAATCAGTGTTGATGTGGGGGCTAAGGCTTTTGCTACTTCATTTAATCTTATTACAAACATGATGTGGAGTAAAAATGGTGAGAGGGTCCTGGAATTTAAGGATCTCATGGCTGAAGAGCTTGATGTGTGGAGTATTCCCAATCTTTCAGATCTGTTTCCCTTTTTGGAAAGGCTAGATGTGCAAGGGCTTTACAGAAGGATGCAGAAAGTGTTTGTGAAGCTTGATGGGCTTTTTGATAGGATTATTCAGGAGAGGGTGAAGGGAGAAAGTGAGGGAAATGATTTTCTGCAACTTCTGCTTCATCTAGTAAATAGAGCTGTGGTTGAGGAGGATGATATGGGCTTTCAGCTCACCTTGAGGGATGTTAAGGCTCTGATCCTGGTAAGTTAATAAAGATTTCTGTTATTAAGGTTTTTTTTAGGAGTAAATATTTTTTACTTGAGTTATGAGCTGGTGAGAATAAGAGCATTTCAGCGAGGTTTGAATCTTATGACAAGAACAACAATATCACAATTGAAAATCAAAATAAAATAAACCGACGTCTCTTACTTAATTAAAGAATTGAAAATCAAAATAAAATTTAATGTTACCAAACAGTCTATCAACCTCCAGGGTCGCCACTACCTTTGTTTTATTTCTACCAGTAATATTTCCTCTGTGACCTACATTGTGGCATATTGCTACTTTCCAAATTATGATATGTTTGTTTATTGATCTGTTTATAGGACATGGTAAGTGGATCGACAGAGACCACATCCTCCACAGTTGAATGGGCAATGGCAGAGCTCCTGCAAAATCCAGAGATAATGAAGAGAGCTCAAGAGGAATTGAAACAAGCTGTGGGTCTTGACCACAGAGTAGAAGAATCCCACTTATCCAGGCTGCCATACATGGACGCAATAGTAAAGGAAACACTACGTTTGCACCCTACAGTCCCTCTGCTTGTTCCCCACAGCCCAGATAAGACCTGCCAAATAAGCGGCTATGTCATTCCAAAGGGAGCTGAAATTATGATCAATGTTTGGAAAATTCAGAGGAACCCAGAAGTGTGGAAGAATCCATTAGTGTTTGATCCAGAGAGATTCATGCAGGACCCTCATAAATGGGAATACAATGGGCGTGAGTTTGATTATATTCCATTTGGGTCTGGGAGGAGGATCTGTGCAGGAATTTCCATGGCCACTCGGATGGTTCATTATACATTAGCTTCTCTTCTTCATTCTTTTGACTGGTCTCTGCAATCTGGAGAGAAGGTGGACATGTCTGAGAAATTTGGTTTTGTCATGCATAAAGCAGTTCCTCTGGTTGCTATTCCTAAACCACGTTTATCCCAAGCTCAACTTTATTAGTTGAACATTAGCAGGAGCTATTAGAGGGGGGAAAAAAAATTGCAAATAAAAGGTGTATGATAGGAGAAATAAAGGCAGAAGAGCAGCAGTTGAAATAAGTATTATCTTTATGTAAATGCAGGACGAATTTTGCAGTCTAAACTAGTTAGTTAAACAATACAATATGCAAAGAGATGCTGGTTTGTTTGTTTGGGGTATTTTGGGGTATGATCTTGACTTCATCTCTTATGATGTCAGAATTTTGCATTCAGCAAGACTTGCTCTTTGATAGACTCATTAAGAATCTTTCAACTTCACCAACAGACCAATAACTTATATACATTAGTTTGTTTTTAAATTTGCAATGAAAATTGATCTCGACGATCTTAAAGACAATAGACTTTTTGTTTATTATTTTTTTTTTTTAAACCTTCAATTAAAAAAATTGTGCATTCTTTGCAATAAGTAGCTTTTTCTTGGAAAACCATTTGATCTGAAAACTAATCATTAAGTGTTCATGAATATATTTATCCAACCAAATATCCATACACATTAGAATAGATGGCTCAAATATCTAAGCCATTATGAATTTAAAAGAGAGTGAATTAAAGACAAGCATTAAAAAGTGGCAGATGCTTGAGTCATTGAAAACATATTTCGGCTGAAACACAAGAGAGAACCAAAATTTGGTGCTTTTGATAGTGTTGATAGTGGATGAACACCATCAAAAAAGTGATATCTGGATTGAAATCCAATGCTTGAGACCATCTCTATTATGGTGATTGGATTGAATCGGATGGATCGGTCTGGCATAGAGGTCAGAACTATATTGGTATTTATTTGCTTCTCTAATAATTGAAGAATTCTCTGAACATAAAGCCATATTATATTTCTTGTGGTAAGAATTCTGGAATTTGATGAATCATGGCTGAACATTTCCATTTCACAAGACTTACCTATCCACATAAAATACCTAGTATAAATGAAACTCATTAGCATGGTCTGTGTTAAGGGGGAAAAAAAAAATAAAAGCTGTCCTTGAAAGTTTAGTGTAGGTTAGTTGAATAATGCATACAAATCAAGTATAAAAGATCAATTTGATTGTATATTAATAGTTATTTGAGAATAATAAATCGAACATGTTGTTTCAAAAAGTAAATGAAAGGGAGTGTGTATTTAGTTTGTGGAATAATAATAAACAATAAAATTTGGTGACACTTTGAATCTTATTTGTTTTAGTATTTGAAACTAATGTTTCAAGTTAATGTGTGCTTTAGGACTCAAATAACCTTTTAAATCTTTGTGGATCAAATATATTTCATATGGGACAAATCTCGCTCGCCATGAGAATGACTTAATGTATGGAAGTGATATGCAACCCTACGGAATTACCCCATCGATAGTGGAGAAACACAACCTATTTCAGCATGATCTTTTCTCCTTGCTAACTATTAAAGACCAATGGTATCAAAAATACCTTTAGGGAAACCTTCAAAAGGTAAGAGCTAAGATCTCTTAATTTGACTCCCTTGTTTAGATTGACTTTATGGCCTTGGAGAAATCGAAGACAACATTCTTCAATAATGCAAATGTCCTAGAATGATTCGATGCAAAGTTAGGTTCCTTTAGTGCTCAAAAGTGAAGTGTTCCTCAAATAATTCTTGTTGAAGCATTTAGGAAATGTAAATGATAATCAATAATACTTGAATGTGAAAAGACACACATTGAATGCTTTTAAATATGAAGACAAAAACTAATCACGTAAACATGTACCAAGTCAACATATAATGACTAGTGAAATAACTAAGGCTCAACCCACATATTTGAAATTTAAATTTTAAATTTGGGTCAACTCCACATGATGCAAGACTTATCTCATACATTGCAGGATTGACCCAAGATAGGGATGTGGTAATATTAAGGCAAAAGGTGATTATATGGAAGTATATGTAGACATGAGTGTAATAGAAGGTTAGTTATGGCAAATATATCAACATGAGTGCAAGTATGGATAGGATGGGTTCAAATGTATAAGAATGAGTGCAAATGGATAGGGGTGGAGAATCAAGGATGATACGCACTTTGTACAAGAGCATACCATTTATTGATTGTAATTGTATTAAGTAATTTCATTAAAATGGGTCCAAAACAATTCCATAAAAATTGTTACCTCACATTGCTCTTGGTCTCAACTCCTCAGCTTTAAAGGCTTTTCATTTAAATGTTTTCATTGCAATCTACTGGGATATAAGGTTGTGGTTTGCACCTTAGAGTCATCTATTCTTTAGAAATGGAAACAAAATTTTCAAAATTTGGATAATGTTTTTGTAAGGCATAACAGTGGGAAGTTTTTTTTCTAAGTGCTTCTCTCCTCTAAAGTGTGCTTGTGTGACTATGAACTATTTGGTTGAAAGGATTTTACTTGCTTCTAAATATTTGAATCCTTTAGTTTCTTAAAATCTAAACATTATATGAGGTAGGGTCTCTTGTGGCAAACTTGAATGAAATGGGGATTGATTTTTGCATGGATTTTTGTAGAGCCTCATAGGAGCTAGAAGAAGAAGTTCAACTAGATTCGACTAGCATTCTTGCTACCTCACGAATTGAAAGAAAATGAATCAAAGCGAATTATGGTCAATTAGCAAATGTAGAAGGCAATAATTGGAAGTTTAAACATGGAGAATAAAAGATATTGATAGTGGGAAATGAAGGCCCTTATATCCCAAAAGAGGAGGAGGAAAGAATCTACTCATTTCACATATTCAGATTGTTTGATATCAACTAAGTTTTCTTTGTGTGACAAATTTGGGTTCAAGAAGATTTTGTCTTTTTAATAAGCTCTTTTGGGATTTTTGGTCATCTGCTACTTAATATTGATGCAAAACTATAATGAGGTTTTTGTGGACTTTTCATGAGAGAATTCTCTAAGAGATTATCTTATTCATCGATTGAAAAAGTGATCCAATACTAATAGGAATTGGCAGAGGTGTGCAATTTTTACCATTATATTTTTCCCAAGCTTTAATAGGTGTATGTGAATCCTAAAATGGACCTTAGATGCACTTAAAGGAAAAGAAAATGAAGAATGCATATACAAATTAGATCAAAGGAAATGTAAGAAATATGAAATAAAAAATTTGGTCCATAAGACAAGTTTTAATAAAAAGGGGACATGACAATGACATGGCAACACCTGATATGCTATGTCATCCTATAGCCATTGCATTGGATGGACCATAACGACTTTGTATTTAAGTGATTTTTTTACTTTCCTCTCTCCCTTTCTTTCTTATGATCATAGAAACTAAATTCATTGAGCTTGTTTTTATCTTTACATGTGTGACAAAAGTGACTCATTGCACATATTCTCTATTTTGTAGTTTCCCACAAGCACACATGCTAAATGATGACCATATAGAAAGATATGCAGTTCAACTCATTACTTTTAATGGACTCTAATATCATCTTATGTTTCAATATTTACATTTCATGCATGTTTGTGAATGCTCGCAGTTGTGCTCATGACAACCTACAAAATAGAGAATATGTGCAATGAGTGACTTTTGTCACACATGTAAAGATAAAAACAAGCTCAATTAATTTAGTTTCTATGATCATAAGAAAGAAATGGAGAGAGCAAGGTTAAAAAAAATCACTTATATAGAAAGTTGTTATGGTCCACCCAATGCAATGGCCATAAGATGGCATGCATATCAAGTGTTGCCATGTCATTGTCATGTCCCCTTTTTATAAAAAAATTTCTTATGGACCAAAATGTTTATTTCATATTTCTTACATCTCCTCTAGTATAATTTGTGTATGCATTCTTCATTTTCTTTTCCTTTAAGTCCATCTAAGGTCCTTCAAGTCTCTAAGTATGGAGATAGTAACAGTACTAAGTCTCTAAGTCAACAAAGATTAATAATTTATCATCCAGGCATGTCTTTCCATCTAAGTTTGGCTTTTCCTTAATTCTTGCCAAAATTGTAAACTTTACCTTCTCGACATATCTTTTTGCCCAACTCTACTTTTCCTTTATTCCTGTCAAAGTGTTGGACTTATCCATCTCCACATACCTCGCATCCATTTATTGCCTTCATTCCCTTATCCTTTCAAGCTATCAAAGTTTTCCTTCTCATCATCCATTTCCTCCAACCCTTCCTCCTTTTCCTCGCCTTGTCAAATTTTTTGACTTGTCCTTACCATCATGTCTCCTACTTGAACTTTGATCTCTAACCAATGGTAAGAGTCATGGATTGTCTCTAAATCACGAACTCTAATACATCTACCTATTTTTCACTACTCATTATTTGATATTTAAGGTGTGGATCCACAAGTGTCTCCAATGATGCAAATAAAGAAGGTGTTCTTTGTTGCCATTAATGCAATGGTTAGAGTTTATACCTATGGGGAAAATCACCATTATTATAGAGGATATCTATAAATTGAAATAAATATTTATTGACTTCTTCCAAGTACATCCAAGCACACATGGCACAACTTAAGGTAAAAACAATGCTTGTTATGTATGGATGTTCTCTATTGTACAATAGTCATGAGATCTTGGTATTCAATATAATCTTCAACTTTATTTTTGTGGGTACCCTAACTAGAAAATTGTTCTAAGCACTCATGTCAAAATGCACATATTCAAGGATGAAAACCTATAAATGTATTGGAGCCTGATAAAGGATAACTCTAAATCTCATGTACCAAAGGATAAAAAGCCTCTTAGTTGAAGGAATGATCTCACTCAGAGGTCATATTGGACTTTAATGGTGGTACCTATTAGTAATATTGAGTTTGCACAACACTTGCTTTCATTGTGGATGTAATAATTTGTGTTTAAGTTTCCTAAAATTGTTGTATCAATATATCATAAAATTCTACAGTCTCATTAATTTGGATTATCATATCCAATATTTCTTGTTGTGGTTGTTGTTTGATTGGTGAAAAGAGAATCTAGACTAATAGAACTATTCTAAATCAATATTTCCAACCAAACATTAGAATACAAATCCAACCAAAGAGTTGTGCTTGACTATAGTGCCCAAGGAAGAGCCATACTAGTTGGTGAGTTTGGTTCCTTTATTGTAATTAAAACTTGATTGAAAGATGATTCAATGAACTAGATTGACAGTGATCAAATTGAGTAAATTAATTGAATGCAGATGTTATAGGACAAATTAATACAAACAAAAAGTAGATCCAAAAAGATTACATGAAGAGAAACATGGCATCAAAGATTAGGCCAAACTAATATAAACCCATATGCACTATGTGGACACCAACATGCCATGCTAAAGTCTCAAAGGTGCAAAATATTAAGGTTGTATGTCTATACATATCCAACACAACCTATATGCCTGTAACAAAGAAGAATCAAAATTTAATATGCAAATATACTTGAATAATTAGAATAATCTAATCTATCTACAATAACTAGGAAAGGCAAGAGATAGGGTTTTAGGAGTCTCCAAAAGGATCGAGAGGTCGAATTTGTAAGGAAATTATGGTAGTGGAACAAATTCCTACACTAATCTTGAGAGGAGGGTAATGCGAAACTTTTATCGATCTTTACAATAGTTACAGAAATCTAACAAAAGTAAAAATAATAGCATGCATACCACAACATAGTGATTTACATGGGGAAAACCCTTTTGGGAAAAAAACTAACACTCCAAAATTTTCCTAAGATAATATTCAAAAATCAAACAACAAATTACAATATACTTGGAGAGAAAGATTCTCACACTTGAGTATCACCAACGGAGATCTAGAGGCAACTCAACAACTACCAGTCTCTCAAAATACATCACAATACATAGTCGTAATACAATGCCCTCATAAAATAGGGTTGCCTTCTAGGAAAAACAAAGCGCACAAAATATCCATTGTTAGATATATTACCTAATGATAAATGATCAAGATTTGAAATATTGAATTATAAATGAAATTTTGTTTATGGGGTGCTACCTCCAAAAACCCCTGCTAAGGCATGCTACCACTAGCCCCCAGCCAATGAGGGGACCAAAGCCCGCAAGGGGGGTACCCCTCGCGCTCACGTATCAACAATGACCTTTTATCAATGATACCTTTTTGAAATTGAAAGGTTGAGACACCATTTCCTAACACAATCTTCCTTGTGCCACAACAACCTAGATATCTATAAGATGGAAAGAGGAAAAAGGTTTGTGCTATATAAGGGCTTGTTTCAGTCGAATCCTATGTTTAATGTTTCCACATCCACAATACAAATGATTATGTTGATAAAAGGTGTGTTGTCACCAAGAGTAGATTCTAAATAAATACCAATGATAATGATAAACAAGACAAGAATAGATTTTACCATACATATCTATAACCCTTGTTGGATTGATATTGTCACACAAGTCTCACACAAGGCAAAGGAATGGGCTTCCTTGACATCCTGTAAAATGTTAGTATATATAATGGTAATAATAGATAAGAACATCAAACAATACTCAATAAAATCTTCAGTGTAATAATGGAATTTATAAACTTGCATATCACATATTATAGATAGTAAAAAAATAAATTCTTCTCTTTTGTCTTTTGTTGTGTGCTTGTATTATGTTCTCTCCCATGTGTATTGTATCTTGTCACTTTCTCTTATTATCCATCCTCAATAAAGGAGAGAGAAGGTTATATATAAAACTAAGTGCATCTTCAAGTAATCATTTAGGTGAGGTCAACAAGCAAGGTCACATCCTTTTATGTAACTAGGCCAACATTTGAATTCAAATCTTTAGAATCTAGAATTGGATGCTAGTATACCACACTAGAGTCTAGGCATAATTTCTCCCAAAGAAATTGATAACAAAAGACTTAACCATTTTTTTAGAAAGGTGATTAAACAAGCATGCCAAACACAAATTCTAAACTAAGTGTCAAACCTAGCATGAAATTGTAAGCGGAAATAATTTACAATGCTACATATAGCCCCCACTTTAGCAAGGGTATAAACTTGCATTCATACACACATTAAAGTACAGAGAATCCAAAGTATCTTCACCAAAACACCAAAAGGACAAGATGACACTAAGGTGAGAGATGTGATAGCCCTTAAGCTTAGTATCCTATCAATATTAGGATGAAAAGGCTACACACAATGATAAGACCAAATATTATATGTTGAAACAACTATAGTTAGCGACATAATAAGGTCAAAATTCAAACATACACAAAGCATACGGGAAAAACAAAATCATACAAGGTATGGTCTCTTGGACTAGCAAGATCTGCAAATTCTTACTATGATCCACATCTAAAACAAAATTCATAAGTCATAGGTTTGTTAAACCCATTTTTAGTAAGTGGCTTATGAGAAAGTGAAAACATCACAGACTAGTAAGATCCGCATATTTACCAAGTGACTTCACAAGTGGCAAATAAAAATAACACATACCAGCAAAATCCATAGATTTACTAGGTTAATTTCATATCAACGCTATCAAAAATTATAGGCCAAGTGGAACATTTTCTTTGCTAGGTAACTCTAAAAGAGTGCTACAAGGATGATCAAAAGGTGTCATGATAGCACAACCAGCTTCTTGGTATATGAATGAAGCAAAGCACAATGCAGAATATATGTCCCCACCTTAAATTAATTGCTAATGTCAATACCAAGGAATTGCATTTAAGGTAGAAAGAGTGATACATGCAAAATAGGCACATCGTGACAATGGGTTGGCCCCGAGATAGGAAAATTGAGGTGATGCCACATATAACAAGGAACATCATACAATAGCACATAAGGCATCCAAAGACCTAGGGTCAATATGAATGTATGATAACTGATATAAAAAAAATTAAATTGACCTCATTTATTGAATATCGTGAAACTATAAGTACAAGGGAAGAAGATCATGTATTAAAACAAATAATAATTTTAGGTTGACATGGAAGATACCAAAATATCTCAATGCCTTGCGTCATCCCCAAAAAGCATAAAAGTTCCATTTTAAAAAAATTGAAGAATGAAGATACATTAAGAGGAATATCATAATAGATTTGTTCCCTTTGTATCCTTGTCTCAACAAGAGATTCAAGGGTCATCCAAAGAGAACAAAAAAATCATATACACATCAATTATCATGTTTCAAGGATATCATCACATGCAAGCATAACACAAAAGACAAAGGGTACGATCATTCTTGTGAGCCAATCTATAGCGAATCAACTGCATCCCAATCTTGCTCATAATAAAGAGATGGTGAGAAAGATGCTAGAGGGACTGCAACAAGTTTGGTACATGAATTTTTTGGTTCAATATATTATAGATCATTCACAAAAGAAGGATCATCACACATAGCCCTAGAAGCTAAGTCCATTGATTGTGTGAAAATCAAGGACAATTTTGAATTATTTTCTAATGGTTCAACCATGCCATCTAAATCACTATCTCAGTATATCAGAAAGACCACGTGATATGATAGTGTTAATATCATGGTCGTGAGCATTATCAATCATAGGAGAAGAATATTTACAAGGATAAATAGAAGAATCTCATGGACTTGACGGTGGAAAAGGCAGTGAACACTTACATTTTTTAATTGGTTAGGATGATTAGGGCTCATGTTTAGGTAACAAGGGTAAAGTAGAGTTAGGAGTTGGGGATGAAAAAGATGGTTGAGAGAGTGGGGAAAAGTCAAGATCTATCCACATAGGAGAAGGAATATTAGGCAAAGGTTCATTCCCTAAAGCAAGTTGGCGAGTCATAGCATGATGTCATCTCTTGTGTTCTTTTATATTTTAATTTTGTCTTATATGATTCAGAGCATGTCTAGGGGAACTAGGGCGTTTCCCAATATCAATGTCTTTTCTTCCTTTATTTGGGAACAAGATTAGGAACAAAAGGATGCATCAAAGGTTTGGAGACAATAGGAGAAGAAGGTCTTTGCACAATGTACTATTTTCCTCTAAACTCGAAAGAGGTAAGAGGAACAAAACTGATCCCTATAGTCTGAGGACATTTAGGCTATTATAAGTGTTTTCCTCATGGTTCTTGGTATTATGGAAAAGGTGTACCTCAACATAGACATTAGATGCTCAAGGTTGGGGAAGGACACTCGGTTCAAGTTGTGGTTTTCTCACTATAGCATTGTAAATTGTCACCAAGCCAATTTATACCTCATGTTTGTGCCCCTACTTTAGCGTGTCTTATCCTCATCATTGTTCTAGTTTCGTTTTGTGCCTATTCTCTAGCTCTGAGACCATGAACATATGTTGGTGGGTCCCCTGGTGAGGTACCCCTCCCCCCTGAGCCTTATCTTGGTCCCTTATGTAGAAGGACCATGATGCCCAACGCCCTGGTTTGGACCATGGCACCCAACGCCATGGTGCCTCTCAATTGGGCAAGAGTTGTATTTCCCCAACAAGAATTGATCCACATGGCTCCACATGACCATTGGAGGTTGGCCTAATTGGTAATTTACCTAGATACCCCTATATAAAGACATTTTATCAACCTAATTTCATCTATCAATTTTAAGTCTTTATCTACAAGCAATCTATCATTCTTGCTTCTGTGCAGTATTCATTATCAGGCATTTTCAGAGATATTCAAGGTTGCATATTCATCATTCAACCATTGTGGAGTAAAATTACATCATTCCTGTGCAAGCATGTATGTGTGAGTAGGGTTTTGTCATGTTCATGCCATTTCATACAACATATGTGATTGCTTTCAAAGAAAAAAGCATCATCATCAACAATTGCAAATCTAAGGTATATCTTTCCAGTAGTTATTTCAGTATTTGCATTATTTCATTCAAGGTTAATTCTTAAATCAAGGTTTGACTTAGGCAAACCCCTATCCCTATTCCCAATAATTTTCCCCTTTTTCATTGTGTTTAGGAATAAGTACAGAGCCGTGTTTAGGAGGGTTGGCAGGTTTCACAAAAGCAAACAAGTTCACCTTTTGATAGCGAGAAATTTGGAGGACCAAGGTGACCACCACCACAGTCCCAACAAATCAGGTCAAACTTCTGGGAACACATCTAAACCATCATCTTTGCTTAGATCCAAGTCAGTGCCTCAGTACAATAACTGTAGCTCACTGTTTATGTTCGATCTCTCCAATATTCACCCATTTGCCCTAATTTCAGCATTTTCACAATTCAATTTTGGAAAGGGGGAATAAAACCCTAATCCACAAGTGGAACCTTACTAGTATTTCACAGCTTTTTCTTTAGAGAGATCAAGCCTAGATCTTTTAGGTCCCTCCCTCTTTTAATGTAATGTTCTTTTAAGGAAATTTAGTTGTTTTATTACCTTAATTAGTGAAACCCTAATTTTTTACCTATTACACTCACTATTAGTAAAACGGGATGAATTACTATCATAGCTGCAAAAGATCAATGAGCCTCATTAGTAGCAATTTGAATGGCACTCGAGTTATCCATAGAAAATTGAGCAATTTGGCTAGCTTTGAATTTTTTATGAGAAAAATAGAACATCACCATGAGTTTGAACAAGATCAACTAGTTGTAGCCAGAAGTAATCAAGTGAAAGTTTCCATGGAGAGGCAAGGGTCAAAACCCACTAGGATGTGCAACATGTACCTATCCTTCAAATGAAAACTTTAGACACATGGATTACGAATAGGACCAACCTCATGGAAGTGAGCCACAAGTGATCCAACTTCACACAAAATTGATTTGAAGTTGGAATTATGGAAAAAGATACATCTACGCTTTTTGGTCAAATCTAGACATGAAGGTTCATGACACCAATGGTATGATGAGTGGACCCACAATGCGCTCTAATTAAGACGTCTAATTTATTATACTTGTGTAGACACCTAAATTTGGCTAGTTAATTTAATCAAATTTAAATCCTATTCTTCCAATTAATTAATCTAATTAATTAATTAAATCCTAATTAATTAATCCCCAATCCTATTCTTCTAATTAATTAATCCAATTAATTAATTCCCCAACTCATTTCCTCCTAATTAATTAATTATCCTTGTTGTCCATCTTTTTTTATTAATTACTTTAATTAATTAAATATCCCCTTTACAAGACAATGGATTAATTAATTTTGTTCAAATTCCTATTTGAGCACATGGCTCCTAACTTTTATCCCTAACCTCCTTCCAATCCTATCCTAATTAACCATATCCTTCCAACCTTATTCCCTAGCCTAGTCATCCCTCCAACCAACCTTATTTTATCCCTTCTAACCTCCCACACATGTATGCACATCCTAACCAATTCCTAATTTGGGGGAAAATATCCTATTTTGGGTGGCATTTTTCAAAATTGACGCATGTCACTCTTCCTATTTTTAGGCAGATGCCCAAAATAGACATGTGTCATCATGGACACGTGTCATTCCTTTTCCATCTAGTTGAGTCGCTTGTCCTTTTTTGGAGGACAAGTGTCTCCTCTTCACCTCTCCTTCCCTTCCTCATCTTGCCTATTTAATCCCTCCATTTTTTGACCAAACTCTCTCTGATCCACCTTTTTTTAATCATATCGTCTGAATGTCGAAATAATACCTCTCGAATCCACTTTTCATACATCATACCGTTACTCTGATGGAATTATCACTCAACCCATCCTTTATCATTTTCATCCATCAATCCATTATCATTTGCATTTGCTATCATGGAGTAGTATCAAACATTTGAAGCTATGTCATGAGCACACATCCAATCGTAGAATAATCAAATCGAAGCGGGCATTTGGTTTGCATTTGTGTTATTGTTTTCCTGCTTGTTTTGATTTTATCATTCTAATCTTGAGGTGTATGATGTATTGTGTTTGTTCGATTAATTAGCTTTCTTTTTAGCCCTTAGTTTAGCATGCACATTTTTCATCACACAACTTATCTTGGTACAAGTCATGCACAAAAAGGAACTCTTTAGTACCTACATTTATTAAGTATACATGATCAACGAGTACTCCTTGTGTGGGTTTGTCATTCATTCTAGCAATAATATAAAGAGGACCGCCAGGTGTATACATAGAGGAATTAATGTAGGTGAAGGTGATATCTTGTTCGAGTTTTTCTTGTTCTCAATGAGGGTGATCATCTACCATAGAAACTAGCTTATCCACTAGTTTATTTTGATGATCAAAAGTTATAATAGTGACCGTTGTATCAATAGATGGCTCTATAAGTTTTGTTGAATGGAAAGGTAGTGGATTGGTATAGATTTGCAAGTGTTGATTTAGTGGTGCTATGAAATTATTTATTTTGTCATTTAATTTGCGAAGGCCACTTGAATAATATTAGATTTGATGAGGTCCTACACTTAATGTTTAAGGGATATGCATCAATTAGTATCATGCCTGGGTGTTCAATGATATTGGCAAAAGGCCTTTGGGTTGTAAGGAGGAGCTAGAGATTTGCTACTATCAATAGGGTGAATAGGAGGAAGTTGAATCAAGTTATTTTTAAGTAGCTACAACTTAATGGAATGAAGAGGTTTGGAAAGCAACCATAATTGTCGCTTCCTCGGTCTATGTTGAAAGGGGGTCATAGCAAGAGATATTGTGACCACAACTTGTGATGGAATAATGTTGGAAGAACAAGAATTAATATTGATGGGGTTTTTCATTTTATTTTTCGAATGATTGGTAATATGTAGTGGCAACCTCGCATTGACCAATGAGACTTGACAAGGAAGATCCCTCATACTGCCTAACAAACACTTGGTAGACATGAAGAGACATGCAAAGATGTGTGAATGAGGAATATTTCATCAACATTTCTCTGAAGGACCAAATGTAGGTTTCCAAAGAAAACCCATTGCACCATCCAAAAGAGAATATGGGATTTGAGAGGAGAGGTCTTGGTAGCGCCCTACAAAGTCAATCACTTTGTCTTTTATCTCTTGCTTACAATGAACCAAATAAGTCATATAACCTAAGGTCTAATGTTGGTTTGAAAATGTTGAAGGAATTGATTGACAAATTGTTGAAAATAGGCAAAGATATTTTTGAGTAATCCTTAAATACTTTGAATGAACATGCAATATTCATGTACTTATCTATCCATTGCCCTTGGTATTCTACGTTAATGCGTAACTCAATTTTTACATAGGGTCATTCATGTAGCAGTCATATAGCTTTGCAAACAACCATGGAAAACCAATTGGTTTAGCAAGGTTCGCTAAGAAGCAACGCATCAAAAAACCCCATGCAATCATCTAGATTCTCCTTTACACGATGTTTTGAAAATGTTACATCGTAAGGGATGGATGGTTTTCCGAAGTCATGTAATTCTCAGGTTAAAACAACATGATAGATTGCATGCCAATTTATTTTTGTCATTGTTTTGAAGGCAGTTCATTTATATACAAGGAACCAAGTTTGTTTATACCATTACTATTATGTGATTAAATGAATTGTTCTTGATAATACAAATATGTTATGTGATCGAGTGAAATGTTGTATACAATAATAATATGTTCATGTTATTTATTTATACATCCTCAGGTTAATCTATGTTTGCATATATAAAAATATCATAATATTTGTCTAGATTTATATATCAATTAATTAGTTTGCAAAATGGTCATAAATTTTCTTGTTATATTGTTGTTTCAAGTTATATATAACACTTAATGTGTGTGTGTATATATACAAAACACACTCACACAGCCCTTATCTAATATAGGTATATAACCCTTAACTAATATATTTTTATTATAATGGAGTTTTGAGCTATATATATAGCCCCTAACTTAAGTTTGATAAAGAGATATTTATATTATAATGGTGTTTCAAGTTATAGATAACCCCTAACACACAACACAGAATACACACGTGCATATATCAATTATGTCTATGTTAAAGGTTTGATATACAATTTGAAACCCCATCATAATAAAATATATTAGTTATGTTAAATATATCGATTAAGGGTTTTATATTGCTTGCAACAAAATTATAATAAAAATATTTGTCTATTTACAAACTAATTAACTACACACGCATACACATACACATACATATACACATACACACACGTAAAAGTGGTGAGCATAAATCTAAAATTATCTAAGTCATGAATACATAGAAATATAATAAAAAAATGTGATTAATATTAGTATATTTTGATGATTTTTCAATGTGTTACAATGATTTATAAAGCCTTTATTTTTCCTCATTAACTAATTATTAATTTATTTATCAAACTAAAATTCTTACAGTACATTTATTTATTATTATTCTAAACTAACATTTTTATTTTTATTTTTTTGATAAAAGTGGATGAACCACTGAAATTATATTAAATCTTTATATTTTTTTTTACATGGTGTCTGGTTCAATGAGCACTGAAGGGAAAGAACCAGTAAGAAAACCCTTTAGTATTGCTCAAAAAATAAAAGCCTATTTACCCATTACAAAAGCCCATAGGCAACTCAGATACAACCCGTGATTACAATATCAATCGCATTAGATATAAAGGAAGCTTGGAAAAAGCTTATAGGAATCAGTGAAGAAGATGGCACCCCAAAATGAGACCACCATGTCCACAAAAATAGTGTCATCACCCAAAAGGGACCAAATTCTCTATGCATCGCATGACTCCAAGGCCCTGCAGAGAACAAACCCACAGCCAGAAGGGAACCAAGTAAAAGCAGTCCTGACAACACAAGAATAGTTATCAAACATATGCCCATCCATATAATAAGCAAAGAAGGATGGAAAAAACCCTCAGGAATCAAGGAGAGGCATATCCATAAAAGAATCCAAAGCAAAAGCCATAACAACAACAACAAGATAAGGAGCCATCTGCACCACCAAATAACCTGTCTCTCATCCGGAATATAACAAAGAAAAGGACAACCACACCAAGAATAGGGAATGAAGGAAGTTTCTGAATGAAAGGTCTATTAAGAGAGAAGTTTCATGCAAGAGATAGGAAAATCCGAAGGGGCAAGTTCTATATGATCGGTACCCTCAACAACAGCCTTGTTTGCAAGAAAATCCGTGAAAGCATTAATTTCTCTAAAACAGTGAGAAATAGAGAAAGTGGAAAATCCATTTAGTTGAAGGAGAATGTGCTCTAAAAAATACTGCAAGTGCCAAGAGAGACACTTTTTTCTAGCAACCGCCTGAAATACTAGCATTGAATCACCTTCAATAACAATGTCCTTAATGTTTAAAGAACGAGCAAGATCAAGTTCAAAGGATAAGGCTTGAAACTCAGCCACATTATTAGTGGCATGACCAATATATTTACCCACTACTTTGATGATCTTTGAGGAGTGATCAAAAATAATTACCCCAATCCCAGACCTCCACGGATTACCCTTAGAGGCCCCATCAAACTGAAGTTTGAGTGAAGGAAAAGGAGGAGGACTCCATTTAGCCATCTTGCGCTTAAGAGTCGAAGAAACTCCATCTGTTATAACCCCATGAGAAGGCATCAAATGAAGTAAAGACCATCGCCAAGTGACCCAATTATCCCAATGAGAAAAGGACCTGAGATGATCTAAATTTCTATGAATGAAAGCAAGCACCACTTCACTAATGGAAGCTTGATTTTTACCAATTATGACTATCAAAGATGAGGATTTATATTTGAAGATTCTTGAATTCCTTTCAAGCCAAAGATTCCAAATCAGCAAAGATGGAGCGACAACCCAAAGAGATGAATAGAACGAAGAGGGAAACAACAAGGGCCATGACATAAATTGTAAAAGTAGATTTGGACAGAGAGAAAAAGACCATCCTAACATATCAAACAACCAATACCAACACTCAAAGGCAAAAGGACATAGCAAGAAAAGGTGATCCATCGATTCCATACAATAACCACAGAAAACACAAGGAAAAACTGTTGTAATCCCAAGTCTATCCAACCGCATTCCAGTAAGGACTTTATCTTGGACTGCCAACCAAGCAAAAGCCCCTACCTTTGGAAGACAAGCAGGATGCCAAAAAAGCTTAGTAGGCCAACAAGATGGCAAGGGGGCCTGAACCAAAGAATTGTACCCCTCTTTAACTGAATAGGAACCTGTAGCATTTTTAACCCAAACCAAAGAGTCCTCCTTCATATGGAAAAGTAAAGGTCTTTTACGAAGTTTTTCTATAAAAGCTAACATGATATCATTATTAATAGATAGGGGAGGGATATCCTTCCATTTAGCCACTAAACATGGACCTGAGGTGACAATGTTGAAATAATCTGCAACAAAAGGTCCCCAAAGATCCGACAAAATATCCAGTAAAGGGGACCAGTCACGAATAGCTGAGAGAGCAAGATGCCCATTCCAAACTTCATCCCAAAAATGAGCCTTTTTCCCATTATGGACCACCCAAGATAAATGTGGTAAGATCACCTCCATACAAGAAATCAAAAAATTCCAAAACGCAAAGCCCTTCGGAAGGGATGTTGCAGTAAAAATCCTTTCATTGGGTGCTCCCCTTAAATACTTGGCAAGCATGACGGAAGCCCATTTACTCCGTGGGTTTGCATATAACTTCCAAATCAATTTTGCCCCTAATGCTTTATTCTGAATAACTAGGTCGCGGATACCCGCACCCCCCACCTCCTTGGGACGACATATTTTATCCCAAGCAAGAAGAGGGATCTTTGTTTGTCCTCCTAAGTTGTCACTCCAAAGGAACGTCCTGAGGGAAACCTTAATCTTCTTAATGAGTTGAGAAGGCACCTGCAAGATAGACATCAAGTATGTAGGAATGGCACTCAACATTGATTTGATTAGAAGGATCTTACCAGCCATTGTTAGCCACTTATGATTCCAAGAGGTAATTCTGGAGGTAATAGAATGGACTACTTTATCCCAAAAGGAGGTCTTATCTGAACCCAAAAAGAAAGGGATGCCCAAGTACATACAAGGAAAGGTCCCAACATGAAAGCTCCAAAAGCGGGCAAGATTGTCCCGAACTAATCTGGGGACATTCACAAAAAAGACTTTGGACTTCTGATTATTAACCTTTTGACCAGAAAAGGCAGCGTAATCAGAAATAATTTTCTTAATAACTCGAGCTTCCCTCATAGAAGCCATCCCAAACAGAAGTGTATCATCAGCAAATAAACAATGAGATTGTGAAGAAGGGAGGCCATCCACTCTGATACCTAACCATAGACCCGAAGTCATAGCATTAGATATAGCTCTGCTCAATGCTTCCGCCAAAAGAATAAACAAAAAGGGGATAGAGGATCTCCTTGCCTAATTCCCCGGGAGGAAGCAAAAAAGCCCGAGGGAGAACCATTAATCAAAACTGAAAAAGCGAGCAGAGGATATACATGAAAAGACCCACTTGACCCAACTATGCGAAAACCCAAAACGATACAAGACCGCCACCAGGGACTGCCAATTAACACGATCATAGGCTTTAAGCATGTCTAGTTTAAGAATCATTGCTAGGACCTTTTGCTGGGATATGGAGTGCAGGATTTCATGTGCTACAATAACACCTTCAGGAGTTTTCCATCCAGGCAAAAAACCACCCTACTCCAAAGAAATTATCCGAGGAAGGAGTTTAGACAGCCTAACTGAAATTGCCTTAGTAAAGATTTTGTATAAGGTGTTACACAAGGCAATTGGACGAAAGTCCGAAAAAGAGGTAGGATTATCTACTTTTGGAATAATAGCTATAAGAGTAGTATTAATTTCTCTTAAGATCGACCTATTCCTTCTAGACTCCTCCAAGGCTAACAACAAATCTTTTCCAATAAAATCCCAACATCTTTGAAAGAATAAGGTCGTAAATCCATCCGGACTCGGGGCCTTTTCCGGATGCATGGAAAAGACTATCTCTTTCAATTCAACCAACGAAAAGGGGGCCATAAGCAACCTATTATCCTCAGGGGAAACTAAAGAGGGGATCGAATTTACAAACTCATCATCAACCACCACCGGCTCCACTGAAAGAAGAGACTTAAAGAACCTTACAGCTTCAGCGGCTATACCATCCTCATCTATCAGAGTATTACCATTAGAGTCGTGAATACAAGAGATTCGATTGTGAAGTCTCTTGAGCTTAGAAGAGGAATGAAAGAATTTAGTATTTCGATCGCCTTCAAAAAGCCAAAGATCCCTAGACTTCTGTCTCCAATAAGATTCTTCCCTAGCCAAGGTCTCACTCAACTGCAAGTTCAACAACTTTAGCTTATCATATATTGCAAGAGACAACCCTGAAGCAATAATGCTTTCATTAAGCTGCTCAATTTCCTCCTGAATCCTGGCCTTTTCACCAAAAATATTCTTAAAATGCATCACATTCCAATCCTTAATCCTTGACTTTAAAAAGCCCAGTTTCTTAACAAGCTGAAACATCCACGACCCAGGAAAAAATGGAGCTGAATACCACCAATGTTTTAAGGAAGGCAAAAACGGTTGGTCCCTGTAGGATTTTGCCAAGATCAAGGGCACAATGAAAAGCATAAAAGAGAGACAATAGAATGACAAGAACAAATTGTATTCTCATCAATATGCAAATGATCAACTGGATTAACCAATACAATGAATATAGGCCTGCTTATATAGGCAAGGCCATATGGATGTATGAGCACACCATTATGACATGTGGCTCAATGAGAAACAAGGGTAGGTAAGAAATACTAGAGGTAGGTAGGAGAAATAATATAATATTCCACAAGAGGTGGATGACCCACCAAATGTGGAGTGTAACAGCAAAATAAGACCACAAAAGGTGGAATTTCTCCTACAAGCTCTATCCCTATATGCACACTTCCCTAAGTGTCTCAAATCCAAACTACGAAGAGGTGCATTATCCTAAGTTAACTTAAGTAAAGTGTAATAATATCCAAAATGAATATTTATTTACACCAACACCCCCCCTTAAGTGCAACTTAGGGGAATGAAGACTCAAGTCAACAATGCAAGATGGGTCCCGGCTACTAGGCCATGATAGGTACCCATGTACAATATGCAAATGCAAGCAAAACCATGCAATGCAATCTCTCACAAACGGAGAAAGGGAGAAAGCCCAGTGGGAAAAAAAACTCCCCCCCAAAAGAGAGATGAATGTACAAAAGACTCCCAAAGAAGAAGGACAAAACCTCAAAGAGGAAAAAGTCCCCCCCCATAAGAGAGGAAGGAGAAGTCAGCTGACCCCCCCTAATGACACATCCCACACCCCCAAGAGAGCTCGCAACTGCTGGAACTTACTCTCGGTGAAAGGTTTGGGAATATGTCAGCAACCTGCTCTGCTGTAGGACAATACTGCAAATCAATGACCTGCTCCTGGATGAGCTCTCGGATATAGTGCATATGAATCTCGATGTGTTTGGTCCGCTGGTGCTGGACCGGGTTCTTCGAGATTGCAATAGCACTTTGGTTGTCGCAATGTAGAACTGTCGGCCATGGAGTGGTGAATCCAAACTCTGTGAGAATCTGCTGGAGCCAAATGGTCTCAATCACTGCGTTAACAGCGCCTCGATACTCAGCCTCAGTCGAAGAGAGAGCAATAGCATGTTGCTTCTTGCTCTGCCAACAAATGGGGCCTGAACCAAGGTGAAAACTGTAAGCAGAAGTAGACTTACGATCATCAAGATCGCCAGCCCAATCGAAGTCTATGTAACCAAGCAAGCGAAGTCCTATGCCTACTGCATAGTGAATCCCATAGTGATGTGTACCCTGGATGTAATGAAGAATGTGTTTGGCGGCTTTCCAATGAAACTCATGTGGTTCCTGCATGAAGCGGGAAACCATGCCAACTACAAATGAAATATCAGGGTGTGTATGAGTCAAGTAGATGAGACTACCCACAAGCTGACGATACAAAGTGGCATCAACTGGTGGAGAAGAACACTGAGCCTCAAGCTTGACTCCTGAAAGAAAGGGAGTCGAGGCAGGCTTACAATCAGCCATATGAAAGCGTGCAAGTAGATCAAGAGCATACTTGGGCTGCGATAATGTAATCTCGGAAGGTGACTGTGAAATCTCTATCCCGAGAAAGTAGTGCAAAATACCCAAGTCGGTCATAGCAAATATGTAATGCAAAGCAGATTTGACCCTGCTAATGATGGATGCGGTACTCCCTGTAATGATCAAGTCATCAACATAGAGCACAAGTATGAAGTGAGAGTCATCCTATTGCAAAATGTAGACATTCGGATCAGAATGACACCTGGTGAACCCTGCGGAGAGAAGAAAGGAATCCATCTTGGCGTACCAAGCCCTGGGGGCCTGCTTAAGGCCATAGAGAGATTTCCTTAGTCTGCAAACCAAGGAAGTATCCTGGATAAAGCCCTGTGGCTGCTCCATATAAATCTCCTCATCAAGATCACCATGAAGAAAAGCACTCTTCACATCCATCTGATGTACAGCCCATCCATGAGTTGCAGCAATAGCAAGTGTCAAACGAATGGAGTTCATCTTGGCTACGGGTGCAAAGGTCTCAATATAGTCAACACCTACAACCTGCGAGAAACCTTTCGCAACAAGCCGAGCCTTATACTTATCCACACTACCATCCGCTGCAAACTTGGTCTGATAGATCCACTTACATCGAACCATCTTTCTCCCCTTAGGGAGATGGACTAAATCCCATGTGTTGTTCCTCATCAAGGAACTATACTCTTCCTTCATAGCTTGGTCCCACTCAAGAACCCCTGATGCTTCCCTAAATGTCTGTGGATCAGAAGCGGTAGCAATGAATGCATGTGGAAGATCCTGATGTTGTGATCGAGTTCTCCATGTATCTGAAGGATCCCCAACAAGAGAACCCACGAACTCAAGTGTTTGTCGAGCCCAATGAGGTCAAGGTGGAGGTGGAGAACAACGCTTCTCAATTGCAAGTGGACCCTGCGGAGGTGTAACCCTGCGAGTCGGAGTTGAGGGAGTCTCATCATCTAAATCACTAACATCACTATCCACAATGGAGGAAGGTGGAGGAGGTAGAGAGGCTAAGCTAGGAGAGATTTCCTCAAAGTGAACACTCCTCTCAATGAACAAATCATGTGTCTCTGGATCCATCAATCTGTATGCCTTAACACCCTCAGGATATCCAACAAATATGCAAGGCCGACTCTACGGTTCCAATGCCTTGCATTTCTGCGGAGGTATGCGAGCCCATGCTGGACACCCAAAGACTCTAAAATGTCTCACAATCGGTTTCCTACCAGCCCAAGCCTCAAAAGGAGTAATACCTTGCAAAGCTTTGTGAGGAACCCGATTCTGGATGTGTGTGGCACAACTGATAGCCTCTGCCCAAAAGGCGGGATCAAGAGAACGTGCATGTATCATACAGCTAGCCATTTCTTTGAGAGTTCTATTCTTGCGTTCTGCAACCCCGTTTTGTTGTGGAGTGTATGCGACAGAATGCTGAAGATCAATACCCTCAAGTGTACAAAAATCCTCAAGTCTTTTGTACACATATTCCCTTCCATTATCTATGCGAAGACTCTTGACCACTTTCCCTGATTGCTTCTCCACACGAGTCTTGAAGTCCTGAAATCTGTCAAATGCTTCACTCTTATGAATAAGAAAGTAGACCCAAGTGAAGCGGGAGTAGTCATCAATGAAGGTGAGGACATAGCGGGCCTTACTAAATGAAGGAGCTGGAAATGGACCTGCTACATCGTTGTGAACAAGTTGAAGAACTTCCAAAGCTCTCCAAGCTTTCCCCTTATCAAACTTCTCTTCGGGATGCTTGCCCATGGAACAACCTGAACATACACCCTCTGAAAAACTAATTCGAGGTAGACTTGTGACCATGTCTTTAGTGTTGAGCTGTTGAAGATAGTGGTAGTTGAGGTGACCAAACCGCTCATGCCATAGCTTACTTTCTAAATTTGAATGAGTAAGCAAGGCCCTAGAAGGTGAACTTGGCACAAAGTGAGAGAAAGAATAAGGCCTTGAGTTGTCATTGACTTGTCCCACTGCTACCAAGGCATCATCATCAAGTTCCTTTACCACAACTGAATCTGGTGTAAACTCAACCTTTTTCCCATTCCCATAGTGAGTGATTTGGTAGATAGAGAGAAGGTTGGTAGACAAGTTAGGAACATAGAGAACATTCTCAAATGTTCCATCATCCATGTCAACTGAACCTTTCTCGTCAACCTCTACTTGTGTATCATCACCTATGTAAATGTGAGGTACCTTAGATAGCTCCAATGAAGAAAACTGCTCCTTTGTAGAACCCATGTGATAAGAGGCACCTGAGTCAAGTATCCACTGCTGTGAAGAACCTGTAGTAGCCACAAATGCTTGCCCTTTTCCCTTAGACTGTGAGGAAGAGGAAGGAGATGAATCCTTCTTTGTGTAGGCAGATGGCAAGTTGATGTTGTTTTTCTTGAGAAGATTAGTTAACTCATCAACTTGCTTTGCGTGGCATCGATGCTCATCATGACCATACTTCTTGCAATATGCACAAGTTGGTTTATCCTTCTTAGGTGGTGTCCCCTTCTTGGAAGAGGTTGAAAAATCGCCTTGTCATGGAGAGGATGATTGTCCTTTTTCCTAGTGTGGCTTAGACTTAGAGTGCTTCTTCTTCTTGTTGGAATCTTTGCCTTGACTTCCTTGATTCCCTTGATTTGCCACCAAAGCCTTGGACTTTGAAGACTTGAGAAACCCCATGTTCAACAACTTAGATTGTTCCAATATTAACATTTTTGTGAAAGCATCAAATGAAGGCATAACATAGGAACTCCCCACTGTCAAACGATGAGTTTGGAAGCTAGATACAAATGCTGCATATTCTGGTGCAAGCTTGTCCAACAAGTTGAATATCAACTAAGCATCCTTTTTGTCAATTCCACAATCCTTAAGCTTTGCTCTTAGCTCCTTTGCTTTGGTGACATAATCTTGGATTGTATCAAAACTCTTGGGATCCAAGTTGGTGAGCTCATTGTCAATCTGATAACCTCTGATTTCATCAACTTGACCATACAATTTTTGAAACATATCCCAAGCCTCTTTGATTGTTTTACACTTCTCAATGTGAAAAATGAGGTCATCTGATACATACTTGCGCAAAGTTGCAAGAGCCATGCAATTCTTTGTGAGCCATTCTAACTGAGCATTTGGATCAGCCTTAGGATCAGGTGGTGTTTTTATTGTTCCATCTATGTAATGTGTGAGACCCTTTTCCATTAATTTACTCCATACTTTAATTTTCCATGATGCATAATTATGTGGAGTTAAAGGTGGAAATTTATGAGGACTCATTGCAACAAAAATGGAAAGAGCACAAAGAGAGGCACAATCACACAAGACACCCCCCCAAATTCACTCAATCAAAGAACCCCCCCCCCCCAAAAGTGATGATTTGGCACTTTATAATTAGTGCATATACAATGGGCCACTTGCAAAAGATGGCAAAGTGGACTTCTAATTACAATTTTACAACTGTCTCAATAAGGCCAAAAGAGACTCAAACTATAATGCAAGAGATCTAACTAAGATCCAAGCAATTTACAAGTACCTAATAGGCCAAATAAGACCAATATTTGAAAGTACAATTTCCACTCAAAATATCTAAAATCTGATCATATATTATGAAAGTAGATGAAAAAACATGCACTTTCAAAAAAAACGGCATCTGAAAAGGAGGTCGTATGAGCTCAAATGAGACCTTTGAAGTTGCAGAATTGAGGATTGGACAGGTATAGCTGAGAGAATTCAAAAATTCTAAAAAACCTATGCACCAAAATTAGAAAATAACCACACCACTGCAAAGATCACGAAATTTTAGCCTATTTCAAAAAAAATTGCACCAACAAAGGAGCAAAAATGAGCAAGATATGGCCTTTCAAAGTTGGACTGCAAAACTGAAAAGCTCAATGGAGAGGGGTTGAAAAATTTCAAAAGTCTGCTGATGCGGTGCTGATGTCAACAGTTTACTGTCTTAAATTTGACGGCCATATGACTGTCGCAAAAACTTCACCTCCCTGCTGACTGGGCTTCCGTACGGATGACGTGGCACAGTGACAGAGCATACGATGTTGGCCGCGGGCCAGTTGCGAAAGCGGGTCCGTCAATTTAGTGGACGCCGGTGGGGGGAAGGTGTCGCCGAAGAAGGAGAGACCGGCGGACCGGGAGCCGAGGGGGCCGGCGACGGGCCGGGAGCCGAGGCGACCGACGGCGGAAGCGAGGCGACCGGCGGGAGTCGCAGAACAGTGAGCGGCAGTAGGGCGCAGTGGAAGCCGGGAGGACTGGGTGTCGACGCCAGTGAGCGAGGCCCAAGGACAAGTACGAGCGGCAGCGTACAGTCTGCAGCGCCTGCAAAGTACAGTCGGTGTCGAACCTGCAGGGTACGACAGAGTACGGGGGGGTCTGCGGACCCCCAAGCAACCAAAAAAAAAATTATTTTTTCGATTTTTTTTTTTTTTAGAAAATAAAAAAATTTCGAAATCCGTACAATAATAGCCAAAATGGGGAAAAAAAATTTCACCAAAATAGGTCGACTTTATAGTCGAAATTCATGGAAAAGGCCTCCCGGATTCAACGATGATGTCCAAATCGTTGTATGACGCCCCCAAAAAATGAAGATCCCCAAATCCAAAAATAGAAGCCTTCCACGATGTCTCCAAAAGCCAATCAATGAAGCCCCAATGGCTCTGATACCATGTAGGATTTTGCCAAGATCAAGGGCACAATGAAAAGCATAAAAGAGAGACAATAGAATGACAAGAACAAACTGTATTCTCATCAATATGCAAATGATCAACTGGATTAACCAATACAATGAATATAGGCCTGCTTATATAGGCAAGGCCATATGGATGTACGAGCACACCATTATGACATGTGGCTCAATGAGAAACAAGGGTAGGTAAGAAATACTAGAGGTAGGTAGGAGAAATAATATAATATTCCACAAGAGGTGGATGACCCACCAAATGTGGAGTGTAACAGCAAAATAAGACCACAAAAGGTGGAATTTCTCCTACAAGCTTTATCCCTATGTGCACACTTCCCTAAGTGTCTCAAATCCAAACTACGAAGAGATGCATTATCCTAAGTTAACTTAAGTAAAGTGTAATAATATCGAAAATGAATATTTATTTACACCAACAGTCCCTAAACCACATTGGCTCAAACTTGAAAGGTAACTTTCTAGGAGCCCTATCCTCAAAAATAGAAAACTGAATAGGGAAATGATCAGAGCCAGTAAAGGGGAGAATTGAGGACACAAAATCCTAACCCGAATTGAACCAATTATCTAAAACCATAAAACAATCCAGTCTTTCCGAAATTTGGCAAAAGTCCCTACGCATATTAGTCCATGTAAATGACCCATTAAGAGGTTTACAATCAACCAAATTCAAGGAGTGAATGAAGTTGCAAAAGTCTAGCATAGCATGCTTATTAGGGATGATTCCCCCAACCTTTTCATCCATACTAGTAATTGCATTAAAATCTCCCCCAAAAATCAGAAAAACATTCCGCAGAGGAGTGGCAAGAGAAACCAAGTAATTCCAAAGTGCTCTTTTTTCTAGAACCCCCGATGGACCATACACATTAAATAACCAGAATTTTAACTTTGACAACCTGCTCTTAACTAGCCCAAGCATCCAATTGGATGAGGAAGCAATTAATGAGAAATGTACAGTAGAATATTTCCAAAGGACTGCCAGCCCACCCGAAGCCCCAGAAGAGGGAGATGAGCAAAAATTCCAAACTTTCCAAGAGGAAAATAACCTATCAGCCGAAGATAGGTTTAGCTTAGTTTCTTGTAACAACACTAGATCACACTTCATTAAGTCTAATTATGACTTAATCAAGCATCATTTGTTAGGGGTGTTTAAGCCCCTAACATTCCAGGATATAATCTTCATTGGGCCTGAGGGGAAGCATCAGCTCCCCTCGAAATATTCAACGATACTGGAGAAACCAATCCAACCGAAAAAACCTTATGCAGACTTCGTTTAGTAGCTAAGGCTCTTGCGAGAGGTGGACTAAAGGGTTTCTTTGATCTTTTCTTTCTGGAAGTCTCCAAAGAGGAAAGAATAGTTGATTGAATTCCAGCATCGATTTCTAATTTAGTCTTAATATGTTTAGGCTTACGACCCCTTTTCCCTGGAGTAGACAAGGGTGAAGTAGGGATAAGAGGGTTTGAACCAAAGGAAGCCCAGGAGTGACCTCCACAAGTGCCTTATCTACCCTAACCTCCTCCTTTTTTGAGACCAAGGGAGTGAGAGAAGACACAAGACCTGAAGCCACCAAATTATTATCCATATTGAGAAGCTCAAAAGAGTTATTGGTGGGAAAAGTAGCCAAATCATTCTCCAAAGTCTCCAAATCAACCGAAATCGAAGAAATTACCTTATTAGCTAAAGGAGAATTAAGAGATACCTTATTAGTATTAACAATATCCTGTACCTGAGCAATGAGATGCTCATCTGGAATAACATCAACCTCCACGGGTTTGTCACTATCTATCAAAACCTTCGGGATTCATGAAACGGTCTCTAATAAAATACCCACATCTGGAGCAATATCCCCACCCATGGTTTTATTCAAAACAACAGGGATTCTGAACTCAGCCCCTAAAATATTACCCAACTCAACCACAGGCTCAGAATACACTCCCATATTTGTAGTGACATTAGAACTTTTTAGAGGGGGAGCATTCGACAGACCAATCCTCGGGGAAATAACAGAGTTTTTAGGAGCCACTGTTGAAACCCTAGAAGTGAAGGTCTCCTTCATGGGGGAAGGAGGAATAGTGGCAGCCCCAACAAATTGATCTTTATTCCAGGCAAAAGTTTCCACATTCTCATCAAAAGGAGATTCAATATCCCCCGACCCAAAACGAATGGATTTCATATGAAAGAATAGGGGAGAATCCATAGTTACTACAGAGCAACCAAAATCTCCATAATCCCTGACCAAATTTTGATGCCACAAACCAAACGGAGATCGAATGTTACAGAATTTTGGTGGGGAGAATTTAGGGGAAGTTAAGACACAAATTTTGACAACCAACACCCCATCCTCAAACATAGAACAAGAAAGTAAAAATTTACCCAAAGAATCCTCGATTTTCATTAATATATTAGATTCAATAAATTCAGATGGTAACAGAGGAATTTTAAACCACATTGGAACCCGTTTTGGGCCAACCCTAGTAGCCGCTAGAAAGGGTTTCCAGCTTTCCACAAAAATAAGGTTTTTTCCAAGCCAAAAAATGGAGCACTCAAAGCCTTATCTCTAGCAGATTCATAATCAAACACAATAAGAAACGAACTTGCAGAAAGAACATGGAAGTACAAAGTGCCATACCAGTGAGCATGAAGTTTGTAATGAAGTTTGGACAGAGGAATAGAATCACCCCACACCTGAATCACAACTGCCAAAGCCCGAAGATCATGAGCCTTCTTCCCCAAAATGGCATCCGAGGCATCAATCAACAAGATCGAAGTCGAAGCAGGCTAAGAGGGCAATTCCAAATTCTGCAAATGACCTCTTGAATCCTTTGAAAATGGTTGCAAATTCGCAGAGGCATTCGGCAGATCAATCTGAGCCTTATTGCCAAAAACCCTAACATTCTACCTTTGCCTACCCTTCTGCCATTTCCCGAAATTGTGATCTCACCGAAAGAACCCTTTAAAATATGCAAAAGAAGGGAAATCAGATTGGGATGTTTTAACGTGAGCAGGCGAAGCCAAGACATCAACCCATTTGCTGTCCTTGAACACCCATTGTGGAACATGTCCTATTCGAGAGCCAAAAGGATCTTTGGGGGGAGCAGATCAAACACCGCCTCATCTCCCCAACACCTGTTTCGATGCATGCCAACGGCCATCTGAAATTAAGTCCTCCTGATTTGATGCTCCCAAGAACAACAATGAGATGCAAGCCCAAAATCCTCAATTATGATGACTCCTAGGTGCAAGATTGAAGCCCACTTAATGTCGTCCTTGCTGCTGACAAATGAGGTCTGAAAACCAAGTATAATCTGAGGGATAGCGGTTTGAATACTCCTCCAAACTAATCGGAACCTTATCTTGAAGACAACGCCTATATATCCGATCTCAAATATTTCCCTAAGGGAGTCTCCAGATCTGAGGGATTCTCCAGATCTATCAAAGTCAAATCCTTTCCGCTAGGTAGGGAGATGAATATGAAAATGTAACTGAGGACGATGCTTCCAGCAGTAATTCGAATAATATGTTTCTTTTCAATTTGGATGATCTCCGCAAACCAGCATCAGCATACCAAGATGACCAGTAAAACTAATACTCTTCAACTAGAGTAGAAAATCTGATGTCACTGAACCCGCCTGCAAATCTAAATGTGATACTGTGTACCAAATTTATACTTATGCAGTGGTAGTATGTAAAGTGCGGCTACCTCTAGTGAGATGCAAAATAACTCTGAGATCAAAAATGGTTTTGCTATCGATTGATGGGTTGTGTGCTCTTGTCCGATCTGAGATCAACTGTTGTTGCTTGTTGCTATGCTGAAATTTGATCTGTCTTGGTGTTGATGAATGCTTATGGATTGCTAATCTACAGATCCAACACTTATGATTCTGCCAATGTGTATGGGCAGATCGGTGGCTGATGATGATATTTGATGCTGATAAATTTAAAATAACCTTTTTCAGTAATTCTTCTGTGAATTTATGATCCTGCACATATGCCCTAATTAAATTCTTCAAATGAACTCCCTACGACAGAAACCTTGGAGTGAAGACTATGGATCGGTCGAGTAGCTTCAACTGAATGCCCCTTTTTGGTGGTGAAAAGCCTTCAATCTACTTGGAATAGCCTGGCAAACGATTCGCTCTCTCGATAAGATCAGAAAGGATATCCTTCTCAGAAACATGCGCTGAAACATCTCTAATATTTTATCATTCTAAACTAACATTACATTTATTTATTTATTACATTTATCAAACTAAAATGATGTAATAAATCCAACATCCCTGCTCTTGGTACATCAATCTAAACAAAGGATGGAACATTGCAAGATTTTATCATAATAGCCCTTTTGGAGACTTTGATGAAGCACCTTCATCAATCCTCCTCGCTCACCCAAGAAACATCAAATCAATTCCATCAATGGATCTCCAAATTGTAAAACCTACAAAACATCTGTACAATATGAGATCAAACATTAAGTGTCACCATCCTCATTGCATAATGAGAGAAAATTCCTTTGAAAGTCGACATCTCCTCTAAGTGTATCAAAATCTCTCCTATAAGTGTCCACATCTCCTCCAAGTGTGTCAATATCCCTCTTCCCATATTGTGGAAATAATCCCTCTTTTATTGCAAAAAAAACCTCAATCAATATAAATACATTAATTGTACCAATAGGAAAAGTCAAGCCCCCTTACTCTATGAAGGGAGACAAATATGAAATGTTGCTTCTCATGCAATATATCATCTTGTGCTAGCAAGTCCTTCATCCTTCATTGCCTCCAACATCTAATTAAATTTGCTACACTTTATCCATCATTAAACGTTTTGATAGCAAAATCATGTGAATTTGAAAATCTTTATCATGTAACATAAATGACTTCAAAAAATACGCATTAGGTACATTGAATATTTATTATGTGGACACCCTTACAATACTCAAAATTTCCTATACTACACGTGTTATTAACACCTTAAAAAAAGTATACCCTAAATTGAGCCCACAATCACTAATCTTAAAATGTATTAAAATAACCATGCACAATACTCCTTTTAAACACTGTCATCATCAAACTCAAACCATATTCCAATATAACTATAATATTGAACGATATGTTGTGAATATTAGTAGAAATTTTAAAAACTGTCACGGAGGGTCAATGGCACAAAATTGAACACTCATATCCACCCATTTATAATGATGTGATATAAGATTCAAAAACTTTTAGGCAACCTTCTTTTACTAGAATTGTGTGTCCTTTGTTGGGTTTGCATAGAACAAAATAATATGTAACTATTTCAGTGCAACCAAAAAATACCCTTATTCCCTCTTAACACCTCCAAATAGTTTCTCAAATTGTAGATAATATAAAAACCAAAAAAATAATTACTCTCATAGATCTACCATTATATACTCCTATCATTTCATAGGCACATAACACAAAAAATATTCTGATACCATGTAAAAATGGTGCATGAAATGAAATTATCTAAACAATGTAATTAAGATTGATACGATGACTTTCCATGTATTACAATTACTTATAAAGCAAATAAATTTTTTTATTAATTGTTCAAACTTGTAATTAGAAATTATTTATTTATTTATTTATTTATTTATTAAACTATCAATCCAATATAACATTTATTTATTTATTCTAAACTATATAAAATAATGTGATATATATAAATTGAAACATCAATAATTAATAAGAATGCAATATAATTATATAACTTGAAACGCCAATTTGTTAATTAGCAATATCTCTACAATCTATATAAATAACTATGATACCTCTTGATCTACACAACATAGAACCCTTAAGTGATATAGATACCATAATTGATATGTCAATTACTTTTGAATTAGGATATCAATTTATTTTATGATGTGTAGTGTGACACATATAATTACAAGTTAACATTTTGAAGGATGTGCAAATGGGAACTATCATGGAGTACAAATATAAATATTGTTTGTAGTTAAAAATAAACTAGCATACCTATATTTTATAAATAAAATTTATCTAGATGACAAAGAAAGATATCAAATTTAAAAAATATTTGCCTTTAACATAGATTAATTAATTTCTAGTCAGTATTTATTACAATTTAGTATTATTTTAGAATATGAAATGATTTGCATGAAAAAAAAAAATAGAAGTTTCTTTTAAATCTAGATTTAAAAACAAAAAAAAATTATTTAGATTTATTTCTTTTAAATCTAGATTTAAATATATATATTTTTTGTATTTAATAAATAATAATAATAGAAAGTTTCTTTTTAATTTAGATTTTAGTCTTTAACTTATTTTTAAATTATCTGTTATCTAATCCTAATAAATAATAATAATAGAAAGTTGCTTTTTAATTTAGATTTAATTCTTTAACTTATTTTTAAATTATCCATTATCTAGTCATCAAAAATTACACGAAAGAAATAGCTAGATGGGTGCCATTATGGTGTTACGCCTCTCAACATAATTACAAAACCTTCAAAACCAATTGAAATAAACAAAAAATATATGTGAAAATGTTAATGGCTCACTGGCCTAGTTTGAGGTTGGAAGACAACCTTACCTATGCTAATCGCTGACAAGTTTTGTTTTTTCCTTTTGTGATGAGCGTGTTCAAAAACACAATGAAACAAAATAATTCATCACATTATATGACTCCCAATCTCACCAATTGTAAAGTCAAAGGGATTCATCACATTTCCCAATTGCAAAATAGACATAGTGAAATGAGCAGAGAATGGGGTTGTGGAATCAAAACATACAAAAGAAAATGCAATGTGACTCCAACCTAACCACAATTCCTTCATCGGTGGATGAGAGTAGCGAAGTAAATGCACACACTATTGTGTACTAGTGTGGCAATGAACATGTAAGCAATGCACGCATGTCCATTATCAATCCATGCCACAAAATGCTTCAAGTCAATCGAAATTTGGAAATCGTGTCGAAGGGAGGAAAAAACTCGTGAAGAAAATTGTAGTGACAAAGATTCATCTACAATTGACGTGTGTGATTCATTGAACTGACGTAGATGTTAATGACAAAGACGGGGCCTGCAACATAGCCCACACTACCATTGAGCCTTCCCTCTAGATTAACTTGCACCATTCCAACGAACCAACTAAACAACTCCAAACCCCTCAATGTGCATTTGAATATAAGGAAAATGACACTTCTATCTAATCTTATCACTTGATATGAGATGTTTATTTCAAAAAGCATCAATATTGTATTAAAACATTGAATTAACCTTGTCAATTGATGTTGAATATAGTTATTTTGAAAACATTGAATTAACCTTTGAATTAACCTTGTCAATTGATGTTGAATATAGTTATTTTGAATGGAACCATCAAATTGGGTAATATTGAGAAGTTAACTTTCACAATCAAAGGATGGGCAATTGAAAATAACTCCAAACAAATTAAATACCAAAATTCATCGAAACAAAAAAAAAAAGAACATAAAATAATGTATAAAGAGAGGTATACATCACAATCACCAAGATATTTAGTAATTATTATGTTACACAAACAAATTAAATACCAAAATTCATCGAAACAAAAAAAATGAACATAAAATAATGTATAAAGACAGGTATACATCACAATCACCAAAATATTTAGTAATTATTATGTCACACATAAGAGAGAGAGAGATATATAACAAGATTTAGGGCTATCAAAATGTCTCATAAGTTTATGTTAAATAAAAGTAAGTGTTTATAATAAAATTCCATGTTCTTAATATTCGATCATTTATATCGATCATAAGGATTAAGAGAACAAGATTCACTTTTATCAAAAGTATCGGTATCGACTACATTGCATAACAATTATATTTATCACTAAGTTACATTCAGAAAAAGAATAGTGTTTTCAATATCAATAAATAATATATTTGCATATGAATAGTGGTTAGTATGGGTTTAAAAATAACAAGATTCATAGTTACCAAAAAGCTATTGCAATCATTTAGGTAATAGATGAATTATATTTAAAACAAATATATGATATTCTAATTCTAATAACAAATAATATTTTAATGTTCAACTAAGGGTTCAAAAACTACTTATACTCTGTCTCTTATTATGTTCAACCAAGGGTTTCACGACAAAGTTGAAGTCTAAATCTTTCATAATTTGTTTCAAAAACACTTGATGTGGCAATTTGCTAAAAAAAACAAAAGCACTTCTTGTTGTGCAACTTGCAAGATGAGTCACACTTCGGTCCCTTCTTACTTGTAGACATAAAACTCGTGGGTGGCTCCAATATTGGCGAAAATTTGAAGCCGACTGTTGATAAGGAGAAAAGAATTAAGCCTAGGGAAGGAGTGAAGAAAGTTAAAACTAAAGGGAATGAGAAGATGAGAGATACGAGTAAGAGCCCAACTTCAAAACTTGAAAAAGGTAGAGGAACATGGTCTTTCTCCTCAAGGCCCATTAGTCTAGAAATATTAAGGTCCTATGTAATTCGGTGTAAGCACCACATGGTTATGAGTTTTAGCTGTCTTGTCTTGGTATATCACGCAACCAATGTATGAACACTGAAACCAAATGTTAATCTTAAACTGGAAAAGGCATGCCAACGTACAGAACTAAAATCCATTAAACATCTACATTTACAACATTAGACATTGCGACTCAACTAATAACCGTTGTATCTTCACTTCATTTTTTTTAATTGTGCACGTAACAAAAGCACCTCATGTAACACAGGAAGTTGAGAGATACGAGTAAGAGCCCAACTTCAAAACTTGAGAAAGGTAGAGAGGAACATGGTCTTTCTCCTCAAGGCCCATTAGTCTAGAAATATTAAGGTCCTATGTAATTCGGTGTAAGCACCACATAGTTATGAGTTTTAGTAGTCTTCTCTTGGTATATCACGCAACCAATGTATGAACACTGAAACCAAATGTTAATCTTAAACTGGAAAAGGCATGCCAACGTACAGAACTAAAATCCATTAAACATCTACATTTACAACATTAGACATTGCCACTCAACTAATAACCGTTGTATCTTCACTTCATTCTTCTTAATTGTGCACGTAACAAAAGCACCTCATGTAACACAGACTTCCTGTACAACATGTCTACCTTTACTCATATCTAAAAATATGTTTTGCAAGATAATTTATTTCTCATGCACTCCTTTCTCCCTTACCGACTCATGGTTGCCAGAACTTCCAAATTACAATGCAGCTATATGACGTCTCATTTTACTAAAATTAAAAAGCGAACACGTGATGTAGCCAGTCAAACCATACTGCCACATATCCTCTACCAAAACCTCAAAGAAAGCAAATCCTTATCGCCTAAATCCATCAAAAGGCCCTACTACACCACCCTCATCTATAGTCATGGAGGTAGTGAGGGACAATTATTACAAAAATGAAATGTTAATTTCAATTCTAAGTAATGTTAATTTCAATTCTAAGTAATCACACTTCGTAGTGTAGCTTCAACCACAGTGACCATTCCCCTAGTCAAAAATCCAAAGAAAGTGAGGTTGATTGATGCCCCCGTTGATGGTAAAAACGTTAATTAGGCGGATCAATAAACAGGGCCTGTTTAGGCTATGCTGGAACCCAAGAACAAGTTAGGACTTCACACGTGGAACCATACTTCATAATAAGTATCAAAGACACTGACATTATCATGCTGAAACTGGAAAATCATCTTGATCTCTGGTGCTGCATTTGGATTCTTGTGCTTTCAATCCAAAAACTTGTATGACAAGCCTACAATGAAAACCGACATCAAAGCAACCAGATTACAAAATGTCAAAACAAAAAAGTTCAGGATTCAGACCGCATAGTTGTAAGATGCATAATATTCTAGTTGCATTCTTGCAGGCTCTCGTATCTTCTTATGCACATTTCAGTTTAGACAAACCTATAGCATGAACCGTTAAGGTCCACAGCTCGTTTTGAATAGCATCCTTGAAAACCAATACACACCTTCAGAAGGCTAGTTAATACTGATTCCCACCATGTCACTAATCAAATCACATGACAGCAAACACTCCGGTAGATTGCTTTAGTTCATCCTTTTTTGCAGTATCGTATCAGTATGAAGTACTGATGTTTTGACCATGGGAACACTGATTTGTTGATATTGTTTGCCAATGGATGGATTTCATTGATATTGTGAAGCAAAATAGATAAAGGCTTCAAACTCTCATCATTAAGGCAGCATCAACAAGTAAAGCATATAAGGGAATGTGCATGAGAAGAAAAAGATTGTGCATACAAAAATATGAAAATTCCATAATTTCTACTTTCCTGTGACTTCAAAACTGAAATGATATTTCACAAAGTATGTTAGGAACTCTAGCAAACACAACGAAATGATTGGGATTCTAATAAATGGAAGTGTTTGCTTTGCATTAAGTACAAAATCAGGCTACTGTTGAAACGGGAGTAAATTGCAATATGTACCCAGCACTTCACTATAACATCAGGAGAAAACATCCAATCACTAACCAAGAAGACGTAATGATGCAAACCAAGGATGAGAAATGTCAATTGTCTGCTTGCCTTAAATGGGTCAGGGACAGCCGTTTACACTGGTCCCAAAAAGGTTACTGACAAAGCAACATCCAAAGAATCTTATAAAAGCAATTAATTATTATACAAAGTTGAAATTGTGTTCTATTTTTTTAATACTAAAAAACAACAAATTAAAAACAATTACTAAATGATAGTCTTCAACTTTGTCGTCAACATCATCCAAGTAAATCATTTTTCATTCTGAAGAGAAATTACATGGTAAGAGAAAAAAAACCAGCCAGTTCTAAAATAGAACCCCTATAAAGATGACAATTCCACCTTCCTGATTGTGAATTTATTTAAAACGTTGTTCTCATTAAAGGAAAAGCACCATAATCAACTAGAAAGGATTTTATGAACCTGGATAAATGCACTTTACAATATTACATTCATTGGAAAAGATACAATGAGATCTTTTCAGATCGCAGCTTTGGTGTTGCCAACTGACTATGTTTAAATATAACCATAACCTAGTTCTAAATCCTCTTAAAGCCTCGCAAGGAAAAAGAGTAGCTATATCAATTCTCAGGAGCACCATAAAATTAGACACGTCTATTCATTTTTTACATTAGGCTTCTAAGGAATCCTTAGAGGGGATGAAAATGTGCACTAATAGCCATCCAATTAGCAAAAAGTGGCATATATGTCCTCAAATTTTGCTAGGCTACACTATAACCAGAGGGCAATGCCATACATAAGCCCCAAGCCCACAAACCCCGTGAATGAAGAGATGCACGAAAATATCAAGTAAATTGAGTGTTAAAAACAGAAATTCATCCCCTTCGGCATTTCCAAATCTTTGACACAGGTGGAGAAAGAGAACTAAGAATTATGCAATCTTTTATGTTACAACTGTGATAGAGAACAATGCTTGCAGATTGATACTTGTCGATGTCAAAAACTAACTGTTTAACACCTCCTTAAACATACACTGCAGCATCACTTTCTTGAAAACAAGCCTGCCTGCGTAAGTAGATGTACGTGTGGTGGAGTGAGATCCATAGACTTCTCCCACCATCAACCATTTATATTCCCTGAACAAGTAACTTAAAAGATTGTCAGATCTTTTACTACTCCCTGTGAACCCTAAGATCCAGTACCAAGTAAAAGATGCTTTAAGCAGAACACATACCTTTTGGTATTGAACTAGAAATCTTTGACTGAGCTTTCCCTCCCTTTTCGTGAGAAAAGCCCATGTGGGAACTCTTCAGACTGATTGGTGATGTCTGTAATCCTTCCAGCAACTGTATCATAAAAAGGCGAAAAATAAGGTCACTTAAAACCCAACAAAAATGGACATACATCAGAATCAAATGTACAATAGCCTAATTATGTTCAAACTTAAGAGTGCAAAACTGACCAGCATTGAAAAGAATCAAAATAAAATTTACAAATCACCAGTGTGTATGTTCAAATTTGTTTTCAAACTTACTAAAGGAACTGAAAAGAGAATTCCCTAGGGAATTCATTAAAAGCATAGTTTTTACAAATTCAAGTTTTAGGAGTATTTTGAACACGCCTCTGAAGGACTATTATAGAATATATCATAAGTGGCAGATATTTAAAAGAGTTCAAGAGAAGAATTTAATAATGTCTGCAGTAATTTAACCATAGAATTATCTGTTCACTTTGTTAATCAGTATAACAAAACCAAGAGAGCCATCCAGATATGTAGCAGCAAACCTATGCCAAACTTAAACTTCTGTCAATGATACAGACCAAATCCTCATAGATGCAATTTCCAACAAAGATGATTCTTCCAATAGGAGAATTGAGACAAACATAGGTGATTTCTCTACCAGGCAAAGACATCAGGATATATAGCAGAACTTGGATCCAACACAAACAAAATTTTGTTCCTAAAGAACTCACTTTTCTTCCTTTCTCCAACTGAGATCCAATTCTCAATTAATTCTAGTAGGAAGCAATTACAGTTGAAGATGGTCCCTTTGCTAGAAGACTTGTTGTTTGCTGATAATCATTTATGACTTCTCTCCAGGCCAAATACATAAAAATATGTGACAGAATTAACTTTAAAATTGAATAATATTCTATCTTAAAACACTTGCTTTTCTTACTTTCTATATTCAAGTTTTCATCTCTCGTCAATCCATCATATATTGCCTTGCCTTAAATCCACACGGAAAAAGAAGAACATCAAAGAAAAGACACCTTTACTCTTTTCATTTGCATTAACTTTTTGCCTCGTCATAAATACATTGTTCATATGCTCAGTTTGTTATCCTGCACATCAGCTGACCCCAGCCCTGAACTTATCACCCACATCTGCTATCAATCACCTTAGAAAGAAAACTGGTCTTTCCCTCCCCTGGACAGGACTACTCTTGCAGCCTTGGGCCCCATGATTGAAACCTCTTTTCCCACATTCTCAAGCTAATAATTATCATATCTTAATTGAAAACTTTCAAATACTAACCACTACTACCCATTGGCTTCTGCGCCAAATATATTTAATTAAGCACTTGGAATCTTGTATTTCAAGACAAGCCTAGGTCATTAGTAATCATCAAACAAGGATCATCTAAGAGCACACATCCATAATCGTATGAACTGCAAAGCATCATAAGCATTGCATGTACTACACCGATTTATCATTATAGGCACCTGCATCATTGTTTTGCATGTTTGAGACCATTTTACATAGGCGAAGTGTTTGAATATTATATTTACCAGGATACTCCACCATAGGAACATGGACCACATCCCTGTCCCCATTCCCATGCCCACAATTTCTGGAGACCACATTTCTATAATTTAGTTCCTTATTCATTTACTTCACACCCTAATTTAATTGGCATCACTGTCTACATCCCAGTACCTGTATTCCCACACCTCCTGGTAACCATGTCTTTGATCCATCATCAAGGAAGTTATAAATTTTCTCTCTAAGCACAAGTGACTCCAAAAGTGCTTTTTGAGCCCCACCCTTGTCTCAAATAAAGGCAGTTGAAGGTAAACAGGTTTTGGAAATCAACAGATGCAGAGGACAGAAATGCACCTAAAGCACACAACAGCACCAGGAGTACCAGACCACTAGCATGGATTAGTCCCAGGTACCAGAGAAGTCTGTACCAGTTATCTTCTGCTGTATGTGCATCATTCCAGAATCAGATTGAAATCCTGTCGCACCAGTCACAACATATCAGCCAATTTAAGAGCAAAATTGAGAGTCTCACTTGAAATACTTAAGAACATCTTCTCTCTTCAATGAATATAACTTATCATTTATCTTTATAACCTCAGCTCTTAATTTGGGCTTGATTACTCATCAACTGTTTTATAATAAACTAGACTCCAAATTAATGTAGGGTTATTTTATTTCCCTCCAATCCCCACTTGAGGCCAATACCCAATGCCTTACTGTAATGCCTAATACCCAGCTTTCACAAAGCCATTTATACTGTGCCAGGGCCAGCAAATAACCTTTAAATAACAGCTCGAGGTAACAAGTAAAAAAAATGTTTGATGACGAATGACTTGAGATATTGTTCCAGCAAAATAAGCAGAATCATGAAGCTCACATCTGTTCTTGAAATGCCATCATCCCCAATGCTACACAGGGACTTGTTCATGAGGAATAGTGATGTCAAGTGACTACAAGGAAATTGTCCCCCTGCTGTCCCTTTTTCTACACCACCAGGAATGCGATTCCCATCCACAAGCTGCTCCCTGATCCCTAGACATTAACTATTCCACTGCCTACAAACATGACCAAACCAGAAAATATGTTGTGAAATGGCCTGTTAGGTCATATACAACCTAGACATATTATAGTGTGAGTGTACGAATTGGATGTTTGGTTAAGTAAGAGGACTTTCTCTTTATGGTGACCTATAACAGAAATTGTAGGTATAGTCTTATGGCTGCATACTTGCTGATGGAGGCATGCAAAACCTGCCATGTTGAGTTAACACATGGACCACCTGATTCCTGGTCCATGCATAGATCAATTCAATAATTTGATTCTACTGCAACTATTTACTTTTTTAAATTTCCTGATAGTTTCACATGATAGCCATGTATGAATTAGCTCAAGTGAGAAAGATGATGAAAGAAAATAATGTGGCAAGAATATAGTAGTCTGCTGATGAGACCAAATAGTGAGAGATGAAAGAACCACATATGTGCTTTCTTAACAACATGATTGGATAAACAAAAGAAATGCTAACTGCAAGGAAAATTGATCGATCAAAACCAACAAATGCCTTCAGAAGCAATTACCACTTTTGGGATACAGGATTTTTGCTACACCACACAAACCTAGAGATGGATTGAACAATAACCAAAGCCAACTAACATAACAAATCAGAATAAAGTTAAACCAGCAAATGTATGACTGAATAGCATTGAGAAAAATCCACAATGGAGGGCAATGAAGGGCAAAAAGTGAAACTTATAAAATAATGTGGTCATCAATTGGGAACTCGATTGAAGTAAATCAGAATGAATGAACTTCATAGACAGATTTGAATAGAATCAAAACAGACAGCTGCCAAGATTTTACAAATGTATAAAAGCCAGCTGAGAAGATAAACGGATCAATGGAGATGTAGCATTCATTAAATGTACAGCCGAAATTCCTCACATGAGGTAGCCAACAATGAAAAGATAATGACAAATTAGAAGTAAACAAGAAAGAAGGAATGTAACAATATCATACAAAGGTCAATCAAGCAGCTGATAAAATTTGTCAAACATATTGAAGCCAAGCTATAAGTTGGGTCAATAAAGATGTAACATTCAAGAAAGAAAATCTGCAATTTTTTACATCAAATCTACAACAATGTTATGTTAGTAAGAGATTAAAAAAAACACTAATTGTGAATGAAAAGAAAAGCATAAGTTAGTATAATTTGCAATACAGTATACTAGTTGTGGAATCAGTAGCGTTATATTGGTCACCAATAACATAATGTTATCTCAACATTTCTGAATGTAAATGAATATCAATATATAGCATACATCAAAATACTTGATCGGTGTATGTCAAAGGTTTGAAACCATGAATTGAGGTCAAGGCAACCTAGATGTCAACATCTATGATAATCAAACACCACTACAACACAAATGCATCAAGTAATAAGACCATGCATCATCAATAAATTGAGGTTTAAGACAACCTAGATGTCAACATCTATAATAATCAAACACCACTACAACACAAATGCATCTAGTAATAAGACCATGCATCATTAATAAATGTGCAATTCTCATAACCAAAATAATACTAACATGGTGCATATTCTAATTCTCTTTCAGTATGATTATCATGGTAAAATGTGGATTTTAAAAAAGTATCAGTGAATAAAATGTATATGTCCACTACTCTAGTTACGTAACAGTTACTGAAAAAAATTATTCAAAAGCATCATTTTCTAGAATATGCATTGTAAAATGATTTCATACCCTAGATGTTGGTTGAATTCTCCTATTTGATCTGCGTGGTTCCATTGTATCTATTGCTAACTTTTCTGAAATTTTGTCTTTTGATATCTCCTGCCGCAAAGCAGCCTTTTCTATATTAAGAGACGAATTATCTGAAGCAGATGACAGTTTTCCCTTCGATCCCTGCTCTGAATCTGTTGCAGAGGGAGCATTCACTCCGTTAGAAGGTGAAGGCCTAAATGTCACAGGTTCTTTTGAAACAAATGAATTTGAGGCTTCACCTGACTTCGTGCTAGGAGTACTTCCTCCAAGTCCAACCCGTCTTCCTCCCTTACTCCCATCAATGCCAGTGGCAGGTACAGCAGATTGACCCAGTTCCTGACCCAGGGTCTCCTTTGTAACTGTAGGATTGACAGCAGAATTATTATCCTTTTCTGACTTTGTCCTACTTTGTCCATCATGACCTCTACCAAACTTAAAATCCTTGGGTTTAGAGATCACAGGCCTCTTCAACTTTTTATCATCTACCTTGTTGGCAGCTTTAAATCCTATATGACTATGAGATATAGGCAACTTCTGCTTGTCAAACTTGCTTGAATATTTCATATCAGGGGAGTTCCTTGTCATCTTGTCAGCGACATAGTGCTTGCTTACATCCATGAACTTTCTTTTCTTTGTTGGCTTTGGGACTCCAAAAATTACCTTGGATCCTTCCTTTTGGAGCCCTAATTGATTCACTCTGATTCCTGCTAAACTTCCATCAAAAGATGAGTTCTTCACATTTGTAAGAGACTTGTCTTTTCCAGATGCCATCAGTGCATTCAACTCTTGCATTTTCTTAGCTTCCTCCAAATTAGGAATCTTTTGCAACTTGTCTTTACCTTTTGTCTGTCCATCATTGTCTTGCTTATCCACCTTGTGTCGTTTTTCAGAGGGAAGTCCGTCCTGCAAAGCAAAATAATCGTAGGAATGTTTGAAATTCACAAAAACACTGCCATTCCAGGCAAGCATATTTTCACCCCTATAAAATTAAAATTCTTATGGTTGGATTAAAAGAAAAGAAGAATAACAAAGAACATCCAACCTCATGTGCCCCCTCCTTCCCTGCCTTCAAACATGTCCACTCAACCCACTGACCATCCTCCCAAACCAATGATGGTCTGAGGTTGTAAACTTTGATTATTGATGTATCACCTTCCCCTGTAGAAGTAGCAAATCACAGAAGTCACACATTGCTGTAATTCTTACAACAAACCCACAAGTACCTAGACCTTTCCTAACAAAAGCATGGTTTGATTTCAGACTGCTTAATCAATGAAAATTTACAGAACACATCCATAAGGTGAAATCGAATATATTATATCTTGTATTTTTAAAATAAAACAAAACATACATCTCAATAGTGTCTTCAGTAAGTCACATATTCAAACAAAAATAAACCATTGTTTCTTAAACTATCATGCAAAAAAAGAAATTGAAGTGAATTAATGAAAAGAGCGTCTCACTTCTTATGTTGAAAGCAAAGACAAAAGTGAGTGAGAAATAAAACTTATGTGCCCACAAATCATGGAAAATGCCTTCCAGAAAATAGCATGCTAGAAAGTTTAGTCCAACTTCTCAATATTATCTACTCACATACCTGGGAAATGTACAGTAAGTTTGCTTTCATCATCATCCTTTTTCTCTGTAATTATGCCTTCCCACCACCTAAAATATTATTAATAAAGTAAGATGTCAACATTAGTTGGAAACACCATAACGATTATAAATATGCAAAGAAAGAGCACAAATAATATCTTATCCAAAGTAATCTTTACAAAAATACACTAGGTTAGGAAGAATGGAACTAAAAAAAAAATTTAAGACAAAATATCAAAAACACTACATGAAATGAGAAATTAAATATAACAAAGTGAATAGAAAATAAATATCTCAGAGACATAGTTATCTTTGACTCCCACAATCCTCCTAAAATATTAGGACAGAAATAAGATGTCAAAATTACTCAAACATCATAACAATCACAAACATGCAAGGATAAAGAACACATAATATCTCATTCAAAGTAAGCTTTATGAAAATACATAAGGTTGTGAAGAAAAGAACTAAACGAATAATTGAAATAAATAGAACTGCAAAAACTCTATGTGAAATGAGATTTTAAATAGAACAAAGTGAAAAGAAGATGAATAATCTCACAGACATGGTTATCTTGAACTCCAACAATTGGGCTTCAAAAAATAATTCAGGAATTAACTTCTACATTACAGACTTCGAAATGAGGGAAATTTGACAAGCAAAACAGGAAATCTGGATACTTCAATTTTATTAAATTAATCAAATGGTTTCTCATTGTCTCAACCATGCTTAAACTTTTTTAATTTTTCTTATACAATAACTGGACTTGAGCATGGAGCAGGTATATGCTATATACTACGCAAGCAGGAAAATATATGCTGTCCAGAGAGAACAGGAATCTCCATCTGGTTTCACCACTGATACCTCATAACATTCACTTGGGCCTCAACATTCTTTCAATAGTTCATATAGTTAGCCTCAAAAAATGTTCTGTTTCCCTCATATCTACAAAATAAGCCAAGCTTTCACCTTAACTTAAACCTTTCACTTTCCAAACCCTCAAAATTGTAATTTGTGTTTTTAAGAAACTAAAATCAGAGAATCATTTACTGAAATATGCAATTTGCCTTTCTGTACACTTATAATTCTGCCAAAATCAAAAACAGAGAATTTTAGAAAGAATACAAGGAAAAGTAATAATCAGGAGTAGATACCAAAAAGCTCAAGAGTAGGGTTCTTTTTCAAAGCATGATAGTCGTCAATAGAGAATAAATCCATACACTAAGCAAAATACAATCTAATATCATCCTCATTGTCTTGTTCACTCTTATATCGCTGCAAGAAAAGAAAATCACATACCCATCACGAATCCATGCATCAACATGATCTCCAACAGACCAAACATAGCTACCCATTGCTGCTCTGCGTCGTTTTCTTGTGCCTTCAAACTTCATTACAGTCATTGGATGAGCCATTCGAATCCTAGGTGGTTTCCCATTTTCTCCCTCAAGGGGTATCCACTCTCGAAGCTGACCAGGGCCTGCATAACTTTGACAAACAAGTCACTAAGAATGAAATGCATGCTTACTCTGTTATATCTACACCAAAAAGAAAGATGCAAGAGCTTAAAGTTTTTAGGGTCTAAATCACCCTCATCTGAAAGTAGCTCATCATAGAGGACTAAAGCTTTCCCATCCTTCAAGCTGAGTACTTTAGCTGCAAACCAAACTCCACGGAGACCCTCTTCATCAGAGACAACCTGGAATATTGCAGAAACCCATAGTTAAACTTTTGTAAGTGGCATACAACAGCACATAAGTAAACATAGGAACCAGGCAAACCAATACAGAAGACAAAATACATAAACTAATACAAATAACATAAGTATGCTAGAAAAAAGTATCCACAATAAGATTCTCTATAGATCATCAACCTCCACAAATGAACCCTCCTTTATTTCGTTAGCTTTTAGAGCCAGTGCTTTTTTATAAGTCTCGGTAATATGCTCAGCTTCAGGAGCGGATGTTGCCTCTCTTGAAACACCCTCTGCATCTGAAATAAGTACAGAAGACTGAGTTGTACCCATTAACTGATTCTCCTTTCGACCTACAGTGTCCTTTTCAATTGAAATATTATCAAGGGGGGCAGTCGGTATCAGTCTGCAACCCTTCTCCACCAGCTTTAACATATCTGCTGAAGAACTTTTGACACCTTCCGAATTCCTTGCAGTTTCACTCTTAAGCGCATCTCTCTTGTTCTTTGACTTTGATTGTTTATTATTTTTTTCAACAGACATGACAACTTCAAGAGGTGGTGTTTCACTATGAACATTATCATCTTTTTTAGTACCTGCCTGTTCTGTCACAAGCTTCCAATAAGTCTCTGGGCCAGCTTCCAATAAAGCATTCAGAGATAATGGAACAGGATCACCCATTGCCACAACAGCTCCTGCTTGTGTCACAGCTTGTGCAGCCAATTCAGCTGCTCGTACAACTGCATCGAGATTTTCTGCACGCTTTGTAGCAGCTGAAGCAGCTTCAACCCTCTTCTTGGCAGTCTCCCTGGCAGCTGAAATTATTGAACGAGAGTGGCCCTGGCTCCCTTCAAGCAATCTAGCTTCAGCGGAATGGCCAGAATCTGTCTTGCCATCAGAATTAAGTGCCTCAGTTGCCATAAGTTTTGCTTGTACAGCAGCATCAGATGCAACCTTTGCTGCTGCTGCTGCTGCTTTAGCAACTGATGCTGCTGCTGCTGCTGCCACAGCTGCTGATGCAAGCTTAGCTTCACACTCAGATACCAATCCAGAACTTTTTTGCACAGCTAGCTGACTCCAAATGCCTTGGCTGTGCCTAACTGCAGAAGCTGCACTAGAAGCAGCTTCTTCAGCATTCAATCTGGCCTGCTCTATACGACTGGCTGTTTCTTCTGAAAATATAACTCTCTGTCCCGTTTCTCCTCTAGCTATTATCTGATAATTTGAAACGGGCGGCACATTTGTGCTTGGTGCATAGAGAGCATTTGAACTAGTTGTGACTGCCATTGATGGGGCCTGGGAGGATACTGGAGTAGAGCCAGGAGCATGCTTAGAAACACCAGTCATAGATTTCACTTTTGGCCCAGATGGGGTCAAACCACCTGATGGGGCAATTTCCTCTGACACACTCTTCTTCTTTCTCTTTCTCGATTTTTGTTCACTACTTGGCTGTTTGCCACTTCCCACAATCCCCTTTGAAGTATCCATATTCACATTGGTAACATGACCTGTAGAAGCCACAGCCATGGTTGGGAAATGTGGAATTGCATGTGTCATTGATGGATGCGTTGCAGATGATGATGCTGGAGTTCTCCTATTATTAAGTGTTTCTTGAGCTACTTCTGGCACCAAAAAGCTAGAAAATGGTAAGCCAGGCTCTGGCAGTGTCCCTTGAGGAGGGGTCAACCATGGCCCAGGGAAGTGCAGAGGAGAAAGCCAAGGATTAGTATTTCCAGGTGGTGGGAAGTGTCCAAGCTGTGGGGATTGATAGAGATGCCTTGCTACAGCCATTTGGTGAGGATCAACATGCATGCTCCTTGGAATGTTGATCCCTTCATTTACTGGACTTGACATACCCCACACAGATGAGGGCAAGGTAACAGGCCTAGGTGGACTCATAATTCCTGAGGGTACATTCTTGCTCCCAGCCCTACCTATGTTAGGGGTCCCTGTCACTCTAGTCTGCACTGAATGGCTTCTGGAAGCTGCCAAGTCTGCTGATCTTAATCCCTGAACATGAGAGTTCCTTGAATCGGTGACATTTACTATGGAAGGAGTCTTCATGCCTTCTAGAATTTTGCTAGATACTGTTGCTGGTGTGCCTGATCCTGAAGCATTAATAGGTGCCTCTGATGTATGAGATAATGTTTTCCGATGAATGCGATCTGCAGCACTGTGCCAAGCATTCTCCCACAAACTCCTACCACCATCTGATAGAGGAGCATCATTCTGAGATGCTGGGTGACAAAAAATTTAGGCAATAATAAGCTTTACTGTCAGGAGATATAGGAAGTATAAAAGAAATGACACTTTGCTTATATAAATGTCAACACACATGTAGAGAACATAAAAAAGGTGAAAGGAAAACAAACTTTATATATGCAAATGTCAATGAACATATTTAATGCTTAAGTAAAAGCAAACCTCCTCCAATATCAGCAAAAGCTGTTAGCATCAGTGCCTCTTCTGGTAGTGCACCTTGGCTGCCAAAAAAAACATCACACAATGCAGTTAAAATACAGATCCTCTTAGAGAACATGTTCAGAACAAAACTCAATAACCAATACAGATAGCTTACATGAGAGATCCATATACAAGAATCTGCGCACGTAATTGAACTTGCTGCGAATCTGTGAATGGTTGTTGAAACAACACCGATGTTGGTGCTACTGTTGCATTCAAATCTGGCAAAGTTGATGTCTGCATAGCACTAGAAGATGTAGATTGTGTGCTGTTGGCAATGGATGTGCTTGGAACTTGAACATCCACAGCTTTCTGGTAATGAATCGTAGACGTCTTCTCTAACTCCTTAGTGCCATTTTCTTCACCTATTTTATTGTCACTCTGCAAATGTTTAGCCTTAACTTGGCCTTCCTCAACAACTGAATCTGTAACAGTGATTGTAATATTCCTCCTAACATTATCATTTGCATTCTCCTGACGTGCTTCAGCTTGAACTTCTTCAGATTGACACACAGCAGATGCATTGTCCTTTACGGCAAATCCAATAAAAGCAAAAACAATTTCAGTACAAAGAAGAGGCACCCTTAAAAATTTAATGACAAGGACCCCACTCAAGCGACATAACTTTACACATTACAAAATTTACATATTACAAAATGCCTTGTTACGATCATATTGCAAACAACAAGATCCAAATCAAAGGACATTTATCTATATAAAATCATGCCTTCCTATCGATAAAATTTATAACCATAACAAGCATCTACCTTTCTCACTTCTATGGATTGAGTAGCTTGAAAAGTTTTCTGGCATTCAGCATTCTTGTGCACCTTATCAGAGGTACCAAAATCAGCTGGAGAAACAATTTCCCCTCCAGATGTAGCATCCTTTCTTCCAACATCAAATTTGAATGCATCATCTGTCTTATATACAGCCAATCCTTCTGGATCTTCACCTGCAGTCTCAAGCCTATCCACCTTATTGCCTCCAACCTTCGAATTAACAGACCATTTGCCTGAAGAAGCTAAGTCAATATTGTCTACAGAAGTTTTCCTATCTTCCTCTCTTGCAGGAGATTCATTATCTGGTTCCAGTGAAATCCCAACTTCTAAACTGACTTCCATAGCCTCATCCTTATCTTTTTCAAACTCCTCTGCTTCTTTCAAAGGAAAACCAGTTGTTTGAACATGCTGTTCATCTTTCTCTGCTTTCTCAAGATCTTCCCTTTCAGAAATGTCTGATGGAGAAACTTTATGAGTTTGATGACTGCTATCACCTGCAGAACAAAAACCAGACACTATTCAGATCACCTTGATTTATTCTTGAAATTTTACTGGTCTGTGGACAGCATTGCCAACAGATTGTCCTCCATCATTGCTGGAAACTAATAAAATCCTATGAAGTGCCTGTTATACATTCAACATCTGGGAGTCCCAACATTTTAGGGCACCAAGCTTCTATTCTTGAGAACAATTGCTCTAATTAGAATTTTGAAATAAATATCATTCAGATTTACTGTTCATTCCAATACATTGTAAGATATAAAAGTATGCACCAAACCCTCATGAATAGACATGTCACACGATACATACCAGCAAACCGAAGCATCCTAGCAGATAAAATTTCTGTTCACAATGGATATCATTCTACCTCTTTACAAAAAATAAAGAGATGCAAAAAACTAAATATGTCTCGTGCACATATAAATTCTATATCTTATATAAAAAGGATATTTGATATCCATCCCTTCATACCTACAAATCTCCATACAAGCCAGTCAACCCATTTTGTTCAATACCAATTTTAGTCAAAAACACAATACTAAACGACCAGAAGCAACCATGTTTTGCAACACATACCTGAGCAAGCCACAGCGGGCATGCTTTGCTGGTTATCAGAAAATAACGCCTCTTTGCCTCTGTCCTCTTGAGCTTTTGAATCATGTGTTGTGTTAACTTCTTTAACACCCACTGGTGAATGGCAAGCATCAGTCATCTGTACTGGCTCCTGAATTATGTCACTCATAACTTGCCCTGCAGGCAATATAGTTTCTTTAGTATCTTGAACAAGCACAGCTTCAGAATTATGTTTAACTGTTTCAACATCTGTAAGTGAAATTAGTGTCATCTCTTTCCCCCCAGTGGAATCAGTTTCCATAGTTGATACTACAGATTCTGTTGACGTATTTTTCTTTTCATTTTCTTGGTTTTGACCAGCCTCAAGAGAATTGACATCACATTCCTTCACAGTGTCATTCTGAGATGCACAGCAGTTGGCTTCTAATACCATCTCTGTGTTTTGATCAACTTGTGCTTTGAAACCATGTAACATGTTGACTTCTTTAACCCCCTTTTCAAACTCCTCCTTTTGATCAGCTTCCTCTATAGGATCATCCTCTACTTTAGAATCCATATCAGGTGTTTGTGATGGTTTCTTACATTTGCCAGTTGTGGCTTGCTCTGTTGGCAATGTTAATATTTTAGGCACTTGAACAGAGACAGCTCCAGCAATCGGCTTATCTCTCTCAATATCACTATGGAAAACAGGAGCTATAATTTTTCTTTTAGAGAAATCAATAACCTCGTCCATGGCTTCATTTTCCCTAACCATTATAATGGATTCTACTGATTTACTCTTGCATTCATTTTCATGGTTCTTACCAATATCAGAAGAAGAGATATGACATTGTTCAGGAGTCTTGGACTCTTGATTTCCAGATTCATGCATATTAATAGATTTTTTGTCCTCCAACAAGCATTTCTCTGCTGCATCTCCAGCAGAGCTACCTGTGCCATCATCCAAGAGTTCCTCTGCAGGAGTTGATAAAACCTTCTGATTTTGATCATCCTGGGATGAAACAGAGTTTGCAACAAGGCTTCTGATGACTAGTCTTGACTCCTTATGGTTATCCCCTTTAGGTGGAGTGATTACAGTTTCCCCAGTTTTCAGAGAATTACCTGTAGGTGTTTCCATTGAATCATCACTACCTGCAATCCCTTGCTCACCTTCATGCTTAATTGAAACCTCAGTCGCATGTTTCCCTCCACCATCCTCATTATCATTCTGCAATAACATACCTTGATTTCTTTGTACTTCTACTAATACAGTATTCTCTGGGGTAAAACCTAAAACATACTTCTGTGTTTGATCATGCATGCTTTCGACTTCCATTGGATCTGATATTTCTTCACTTTTCTGAAAAGATGGCTCATGAGATGATTTATCGTGAGCATGTTCCTCTGGCTTGCTATCACCTTCAAAAAAACCCGGCATAATTTGCCTTGTGGCCAATACATCATCCTTCACCACAGTATCTTTATCAATAACCTTCTCTTGCAAAAGACTAGAAGTTCCAAATGACTTCTCACTAGCATTTCCTTGTTCACCATCAAACTTGGAGTTCTCATTATTGGAAGCCAGTAAAATATCCTTATTTGGGGCCTCAATTACATGCTTCCCTCCATCATGATTTTCACCTTTCTCCAGTACAACATTCGTATGTGAAACACCTGCCATGTGCTTCTCTGTATCGTGCTGAGTACTGTCAGCCTTTGCTTGTTCTACTGTTGCTGGCATATCCACAACATCCTGTTCATTAGCTTTTTCAATTCCTTGTAATGGGTCTATTTGAACTATTGTTTCTTGCATATCCACAACATCCTGTTCGTTAGCTGTTTCAATTCCTTGTAATGGGCTTACCAGTGAAACACCTGCCACATGCTTCTCTGTATTGTACTGAGTACTGTCAACCTTCATTTGTTCTATTCTTTCTTCCATTTTCCCACCATCTTGTTCATTAGCTGTTTCAATTCCTTGTAATGGGGCTGCCAGTGGAACATTGGCCTGTAAACTATCTGTAGGACCCTTGATAGTTTTATCCAATAATGGTTTCTCAGATGAACTTGAGGTTTCTTGAACCTCTGATGATATGAAAGATTCTTGTGATTTCTGAATAGAACATCGAATGTTATTGCTTTCATTAGGTTCCACCAACAATATTGTCCCTCCTTGCAGATTGGCCTCCACGGTATGCTCCAGTGTAGCATTATTCTTTGTACTGTCGTTTCTGGTTTCATCAGGTACAGTTGACATCAGTCCTTGGTCCTCCGATGGTAGCTCATCTTGCATCGTAACCTCTATTGCATGCGTTCCTGCCTTCTCTACGTTACATTCAGCCAACACTGGGCTTGATGTCACCTGGAATTCTGTCTGTTCACAATTGGCATGTAATTGTTGTGTAGATGCTGTTATAGCTCTTTGCTGTCCACATTCTGTATGCAACATCTGGAATCTTTCACAGGTGTCCTCTTTGTTTGAAATATATCCCTCATCTTCAGGCCTGGATGCAGGGCTTGGCTCTAGAATATTATCTGAGGCAAGTTCTGAAGAAGTTGAATTCTTTTGATTGTGATATCTAGCCTCCATTGCTGAACTTTTCAAACCTCGCTGGTCTATATCAGCTGATTTTTCGGCCTGGGCATCTAAAACGGCCACAACGTTTGAAGGTAATGACTCTTGGGCCTTTGATTCCTCGACAAGTTTTCCTTCCTCCTCTCCAACAGAATTCAAAAGCATTTGAACAGACTCTGTAGATGTAGCCTCGGACCAAACATTAATGTGCCTTAAAATGGTGCAGGTTTCTGTTGTTGTTGAACTGAACTCTATATTCTGAGAAACAGCCTCAAGTCCAAGGACACCATTCTCCTCCCTGGAAAAGTGTGAACCCCAGGCTTCTTCCCTTTGGCTTTGAGCCTGAAGTAGAACACTTTCCTCAAGACTATCAAATCCCAACTGCACGTCTATATGCTCACCTATATCAAATCGTGGAAGCCCCTGCTGATGGCCCTGTGTGTTTGACTGAAAACCGTCCTTCTCTGCTAGTTGACAATCTTTGTCAGTAAAGTCGCCTTCATCATACTCCATGGGAAGATTCCTACAAACAAAAGAATGAACAGTTTAAAAATCTTATATTCTTTTACAAACTAAAGATGGTGGCAAATGGTAAAGCGATACATGTTATAAGATAACAGATTTTTCTCGTGACCATACACATGATGGTCAATTTTACAACCGTAAACACATTGTCTTTCTGCCAATTTATAATCTTTGCCAATAAACATCATCACATGAAAGTAATATCTCTACAAGCAAAAGAGTCACCAAATTATAACCCTTAGAAGAGTACGCCCATGACTTTCTACTAACCAGCATACCAAACCATAAAATCATGTTCCTGATGGGAAAGAGGACTACCATAAATGAGTTGATCTCTCAAAGTAGTATCATACCTAATTCTTATACCTACTATTAAACTGTTTCTCAACAGATCAAACAATGAAAAAACATTTCAATGTCATTATTCTCACCATGAAAGGCAGTAGTTTGCAGTGAATCCTTCCACCACAGGTATGCATTCTTCCTACTTTGACTTTTTGGGATAATTCTGCATAAAGGTAAAACCATAAGCAGGATTATCCCAAAAAAACAAAGCAGTAAATATGTTCTTTGAATAATAGTAAATGTAGTGCTGTAGTAGCACAAACTAACGACACAGTGGAAACGGAAAGAATTATAGTTCTCTCCTGAAAGCAACAAGAGTTGCATGCACATACATTCTTAATATATACATCCATTGACTGCATGAACGAGACAATAGGAACCGCAGGAAACATAAACATACAAATAATAAACAATGTAAACAAGCTGAACCACAGATCAGCGTCCATCTATGAATATGCTGGAAATTGAAACGACAAATGACAACCCCCCAGACCATTTATACTGTTTATGTAGGCCAAAATCTAAAACAACGAATGTCCTCTTACTTGATGCCGAACTATTCATCCTATGTTGCTTTGGCAAACTGATGATATGTTGAATGTCCAAGCAGTGCGAAAACTCCTATTTCAGAATAGGAAGAATTTGAAACAGGGTGTTAAACAGACAGGGCAGATCAGAGTTTGAATAGCTTAACAGGATTGGAGCTCAAAATAAATGGTACAGCTTAGAGCAACCAACATAGTCAATAGTAGTCTCTTATAGATCAGATGACAAGGTCCACACAAAATAAAAGCAGTTTCAAAAAGCTCCGTCTACCAGATATAAGTTAATGTCAACGCTGCGAGGTGAAATTTGTCAGTTGGTTATGGGATTAAATTTAGGCCCCAAGAAAAAATGCGAAACCCTATCACCGGTAGCAAAATAAAATAAAAAAACACCAGCAATGCCATTCACACTTTGCCATTTACACTAAAACAACTTTACCTGCTCTCAAGCTGCCAATCTGGTGAGATTTAACAGCGAACGCCTACGTCCCGTAATTTTAAAGCAAATTTCAGTAACATTTAACAGAACTGTCTTCCCCCGCACACACAGTAAACGAAATACAGTCTGAAATAACAAGCTGAAGCAACAGAGACTGCCTAAATCATATGGCTTCTAAATTCATACCAAAAATAAGGGGCCAGAAAAGGAATTGGGGTTCTGGGTCGCTTAGAAAAAATTACCTCCCTCCATCCGAAGCTAAAACTAAGCCTCTCCGACTCCCAAAATTGTTGTCTCGTGTAACGCGAGAGTTCATCTCCCGCAGAAGAAAACCAAGGGTTTCATCCCGCGAAACACAAAAGTACAAAACCCTCGCTTAAATACAAAGTGCACTAGAGATCTCCGTTTTTCACAAAACGGCTATCAACCGAACGGCCGAGAGACGCAGACTACAAAAACCCAAACGGCGCGGGCCAATTCGTTGAATCTCAGCGTTCTAATTAAAAGGTTTCTGCTGTGCAGAAGCCTCACGAAAATAACGCACGAATGAAAGGGGGTAAACGTCAAGACACAAATAAAACCTCGCCTCTAAATTATTTTCTTCCTTTTTCTCTCCCACTCTCTCCATTCAGATCAGACAAAAACAAATATCTTAATCAAAATAGGTAGAATCAATCCTTTTTTATTAAGTAAAATTAAGGAAACGATTGAAAATATAGTTTTCCTTCTAAATATTTTTGTACAATGGCTACTATGGACTTTCACAACCTAATATTCCCAATGTAATGATTTTTTTCATTATTTATTATTTTAACCTAAAACACCTTGCCACCCCTTTGAGCTCAACAAACATAGGAAAAACTACTTCCAGCTAAAAAAGCTAAGCTTGAGGCTTTGCCTTGCATCGAGGAAATTGATAGTGAGGGGAATGAAAAGGGAGCACGAAACTCTATTCCACGCAATCTAATAGGCTAGTAGGTAAGATAATGAAAAAAGGGAAGGAGACCACGGATACTAAAGATGACAATCTTGTGGAGGTCAAGGAGACTAAGGATGATGAGGACATGAGCTACTTTGAAAAGACTGTCAATGTGCACTCGAAGACTACCCTAAAATTGATGGATCTCATTGAAGATGCCCACTTGTCAGAGGATAAGCTCCCGACTGAGAAGACCCGTCCAACTAAGGTAGATCTTACCTGTGCAAAATACAATACCACTACTGTGGACCTAGATGCTTTAAAAGTGAAGGTGACGAACCTAGAGAAAAAGTTGGTGTATGTTTCCAAGTTGAATTCAAAAGTCATGCATAATTCGACTACCACTTTGTGCCTATTTTAGAAGAAGTTCCTTGGAGATGATACTAAAAATGAGAGCAACTATAAGGATCTTTTCAAATTCCTTACTAAAGATTGGGGCAAAGTGTTTGCCTAATCAGCTCGTGGCTGTCTTTTTTTATAGTTTTTGTTTAAGTATTTTATACTTGGATACTATTATAAACTTGTTTTACTATAGGGTTTCTATATGTTTTTGATAGTTTGTGGCTAGATTACTCGATGTTGTTAATGTGTTGTTAATGTTGCCTTTGAACTATTTGTAAAAGGGGACAACGGCCTTGTTTTGTTGATTTAATTATCAAAATAGTAGAAAAGGTGTAGCATTGAAAAGTGTATATCTTTATTTCGCATGGGTATTTGAATTATTTGGTCTTGGCATAAGCACCTCCTTTAATTAAAATTATCAAATTGTTTTTCAAAATTATAAATAATCTCTCATTGAATATTATTTAACTTTTATACTATTGATTTGTATTATTAATATGAATATGAGTTGTAGATTTGACCCTCTTGTTCAAATTTTGATTTTATTCCTAGGTTTGAGAGAAACATCTTTTAGTCCTTGCTATTTATCAATTCTCATACCAAAGCATTCAAATTGCGTGTTTGAGTCAAGTAAAAAAGGGTCACCCCTAGGTCATTTACATGGATTAATCATCAAGTAGATGAATCTTGGACCTACGATCACTAGGATAACCCCATTGCATCTATTTATAAGAATCTATCACTCCTTAGTCATTATTTAACTTTCCACATCAACTCTTGCATCACAACCTAGAAAAACCTGGCTCTTGCACTAGATCATTATAGTATTTGTCTCCTTGCTTTCCATTCACATCAAGTATTGAGTGTCAATCACCTAGCATCATCATAGTAAAATTATCATCACTTGCATTATTTCTTATTGACTTCCTACTCTTTTCAAAAACATTGATTTGGATCCAAAGATTTACTATAAGAGGAAAATCCTCGCTTAGCAAGCTCTCAAAGTTATTTCTCAACAAAATTTATTCATTGTGTCTCTAGGCATCCAAAGTGAAACTTTTTTTGCAATTATAGATGTTTGAAGAAATTAGCCTGGTCAAATTCACAACCAAATGTCATTTCCATGAGTTAGAGGATGAGTACACAAGCATAAGATCTTTTTGTAGGCATGAAAGTGACCTAAGTTTGCAAACAATTTCAAAAAAATTAGGTCAAGATCATCACAATCTTCTCATCTCAAGTTTGATATAAAATTTCAAGAAGTAATCATTAGTCACAACCAAACCCATCTCATCTTCATCCACATCAAGTTACATAATGACTTTATTTCTTCATTATATTTTTTATATATAATTAGATGCATGTAATATATCCCAACCCTTTATATCAGGTGAATTATATATCTATCAATTGTTTGCATTTATTTACCCTAGGTTATTTATCTTCTTTATATCTTTGATATTTAAATATGTTATTTTTAATAGTTAACCTTGTTTATTTAGTTAGGGTTTGGATCCACCCTCACTTATGCATCATTGATTTATATTAATAGAGATTTAAGCTCTCATTATTTGTTAATTCCTTTGACCCTTGCCCATCCACCGTCCTTTGTGCAATTTTGTTGTTAAATCTATATAATAGGTTCATTTTCTCCCTTACGAACCAGTTTTACTTCGTATGTCATTATTTTTAATGATGATCTCTCTTTTGTGGCGTGTAGTAGTAACTTAGCTACTACTACAACTCTCTAATCAACTGATACATCTATGGTATTGATTCATCTAATGTGGTACTTAGCAAGCACATTCCTTCTCTATCATGTGATGGTTTTTCTTTAATATCCATAGATACTCCACCACATGCCTATCTTGTTTATGTTTTCTTAAGGAACCTAGTGATGTAGATACACATGTATTACTTTGCACAAGGTCGCTAGTCCTTTTTATATTTTATATGCATGGTCTATGGGTGGTGTATTCAATGAGCATAATGTTATTTATTTATCTTCTTATGTGAGGTTGATGTGTGATTCTTTGGTTTATGATGCAATTTTTACAAAAATATTAATGATACTCTTTTGACCAAAATGATTTACACATTAAATCATTTTACAGTGTTCATAGACATGATGACTATACTTTGATGTGTGTATTTGGTAATGCATCAATTGATAGATTTAAACAATGGTTTGATTTATGTCATGCTTATTTTTGCATCATTCCATTCTTTGTCATGTGCTTTTACGAAACATTTTATTTGTGAATCAAAAACATGTATTTGTCATGATTATTTGTATTTGTCTTCCAAGCGTTGTTTTTTAAAGTATCTCATGGCTTTGTTTATGCATCATGTTGGTGTGCTGCTTTTTGATACCACGGTGGCTCTCCTTTGGATGCTTTTTATGCTTTTTTATATTATATATGTGAGTATGTGTGGAGTGCATTCCTATCACCTCCCTTACACCTAACTTTAACATGTGCAAGGAATAAAAATGCAAGGATCTCTTAGAGTATTTTTCTTGGTATATGTGAGGATAATGGGCCACTAATCCATGATATATCTTCATGCACTATTACATGTGATATGGATAGACACATGGATATGGGTTGTATTGAGCATGAGCTTTCGTGATAATTAAACTTTGCCATGATTGGATTGGACCACCTAGATAATTATATTGATGGTCATGATCAAATATTTGAAAATAAATCTCGTGCGAACAAGATGTTGTATAATCCTTTGAAACATGAAATGTTGTCCTACCTCTCACAAAGTGGATATTCACACTTTGTTTTATAAATTATGATGCTAGAGATGATCCATTGCTTCATTTATGATCCTTTCGAACTCCTTGATTCACTAATTGTCACGAGGACAAGTTTCTTATTCAATTATTTAGAATAATATCGAGTACTCATAAATTTGCATGTTTTTATTTGTTGGTGTAAATAATTATTCATCTTGGATATTATTACACCTTACTTAAGTTTACTTAGGTACATGCATTTCATAGTAGTTTGGGTATGAGACACTTGGGTGTTTGTGCCACATTGGGATAGTGTGTGCAAGAGAATTTCCACCTTTTATGGTGTGATCTTGTTGTTACACTTCACATTCAGTGGGTGATCCACCTCATGTGGAATATTATATTGTTTCTCCTACCTACCCACGCCTATTTTCTACCTACCCTTGTTTCTTATTGAGCCACATGTCATGTTTGTGTGCTCACATATCCATATAGCCTTGCCTATATAAGCAGGCTCATATTCATTGTATGTAACTGTTACTACTTATCAAGTTGCCATTAGTTTTATGTCAAAGTTATTCTATATACTCTAGTCGGTTACTACTACCGAAATATTCAGTCGGTATGCATAGTCTAGTCGGTTACAGAAGAAAGTAGTCTTAGAGCGTAGTATACACCGAGCTATCTACCGAGTATCATTCCATGTCTACCGAGCAGCAAAGATGACACACCGAGTTGATATACACCGAGTGAAACGTGTTACCAAATTCATTGAACCTGGACATACATATGAAAACATGTTACCAGATTCATTGAACCTGGACATACATATGAAAACGTGTTACAAGATCGAGGCACATAGAACCGTTATCACATTGGAAATTGCACTTGAAGATTGTGTATGATTTTGAGGTCATCTAACCAATGAAATATCTTGCATGGTTATTCATTCGATAAAACATGTTTGTAAGATCGAAACAATGAAAGGATCACCATCATAAGAGATCTATTTATACAACATGGATTAAGATCAGAAATACACATGTATCATGACAAAAAGGAAGACATAGAGATATATGAAGCAAGACATGTGAAAGCACTAAGTGTTATGACTGTTACAGAGACATAGAGGTCACCGAGAAGGATTTCAGAGAACAGTCAGAGAACAGAGTAAACAGAAGGGTTTACCGAGTTACTCTATGGGTTACCGAGGTATGCTATAAGCAAAGTAATCTATTCTAAGCACATAGAATCTGCTATAACATTCCAGATGTAAAGTTGCATATATTTGTAATGATTTTATTGTAATATTTTGAAGTTGTAAGAGAAACCTTTAACAGGGTAAAAGACTCTAATCAAGTCTATAAATTGTAAAGCCTCTAACCAGGTGCAGCATTTAGTTTAAGTGTTGTAAAATCCTTTAGCAAGGTAGATCTAACAGATCTTGTTACTCCTAACAGGGTAAGCTATCAGATATAGTTAAACATGTAGCTCTAACCGAGCACTCTTTATTATTGCAGTAGTGAAGTTGTGGGTGTCATCCCCACCGCAGTTTTTCTCTCTAACCAAGAGTTTATGCGTAACCAAAATATATGTGTTATGGAGTGAATCATGTATGATTGTTATCTATTTGTTTTAGCTTTATATTATGTTACTGCACTATTTGGTTTATGCATAATAGTAAAGTTATTATTGAAAAAAAAATTTGAAGTACTGATTCATCCCTCCCCTCTAAGTACATTAGCTTTCCATATTGGGCCTAACAGCAACGATTGATGATCTAGTTGATCGGTATTTTCTCTTGATATAATACAGTTTATTCCTATCATCTATTTTGTCTCTCTTATTTGTGCTTTCCATTTCCTCTTGATCTTGGCAAAATCTCACATGGTATCAGAGCTAGTCCATGTCTCACATGGTATTAGAGCCATTAGAGTGTCATTGGTTTGCTAATTGAGATAAATTGATGTTATTTGGTATTGTGTATTTTAAAACTTTCTATTGCAGGTTATTATTGAAGCTTGATGGGTCAAATCCGAGGTCACCATTGGATCGAGGAGGTCCAAGAAAGTCAGTTTTGTCTTTTGTTTCATCCAAATCGGACTTCGGAGGCCAAATCTAGAGGCATTTGAAGTTTGACGCTGCGGCGGAAATTTTCCAGAAATTATAATTTTGCAGGCATTTTTCAAATAGCGATATCTCACTCATTCGGACTCGTTTTTTCAAGCAATTTTTTTTGTTTTGGGGTAGAATTTCATGAGCTATATAGTGGTGTAGGGGTTTTCTGATTTTTGGATACAGGTTTTTCAGAAATCATGAAATTCCAATTTTTACAACTTTGGAGGCTTCGTTTGGGCTCATATGGACTCCTTTTCAGGTGTCGTTTTTTTTGAAAGTGTATATTTTTTCATCTACTTTCATAATCTGCCATCTATTTGCAGTGATTTTAAGTGGAAATTGTACTTTCAGTATTTGGCCATTTTTGGCTAATTTGGTACTTGCATTTTGCTTGGATCTCAGTTTAGATCACTAGCAGTATTTGTTGAAGTTTCTTAGATCTCATTTTGAGAAGTTGTAAATTGAAATCAGAAGTCCACTTTGCCTTGTTTTGCAAGTGGCCCATTGTATACGCACTAAATATAAAGTGCCAAAATCACCATTTTGGGGGGATTTCTTGATTGAGTATTTTAGAGGGGTGTCTTGTGTGATTGTGCCTCTCTCTATCTTGTGTTTTTTCATTTTGGTGCTATGGGTTCTCCTAAATTTTCACTTTTAACTCCTCATAATTATGCATCATGGAAGATTAAGGAATGGAGTAAACTAATGGAAAAAGGACTCATTCATTATGTAAATGAAACTATTATAGCACCACTTGATCCCAAGGCTGATCCTAATGCTCAAATTGAATGGCTTACTAAGAATGCTATGGCACTTGGAACTCTTAGAAAGTATGTATCAGATGACCTCATTTTTCACATTGATAAGTGTACTACAATTAACGAGGCTTGGGATATTTTTAAGAAACTGTATGGTCAAGTTGATGAGATTAAGGGCTACAAGCTTGATAGTGAACTCACAACTTTGGATCCCAAGGATTTTGATACAATCCAAGATTATGTCACAAAAGCAACTGAGCTAAGAGCAAAGCTAAAGGATTGTGGAATTGACAAAAAGGATGCTCAATTGGTTTATAACTTGTTGGACAAGCTTCCTTTAGAGTATGCAGCCTTTGTTTCTAGCTTTCACACCCATAAGTTAGCTCAAGGTTCCTCATACACTTCTCCCTCATTTGATTCATTCACGGAGATGTTGATACTTGAGCAATCTAAGTTGACCACGATGGGGATTTTCAAATCTTCAAAGTCACAAGCTTTGGTGGCTAACAAAGGGAATCAAAGTAATCAAGGAAAAAGCAAGAATCAAAAGCAACCTAAGTCTAAACCACAACAAGATGGAGCACAATCTTCCTCTCCACAACAAGGTGATTCACCATTCTCACCTAAGAGGAAATCATAGAAGGACAATCTTTTTTGTGGATATTGCAAGAAGTTAGGACATGATGAACATCATTGTTATAAGAAGGATATTGATGAATTGAAGAATCTTCTTGAGAAGAATAGAATCAACCTACCTTCTAGAATGTCTACATCGGCTTCTTCTTCCAAGGATAAAGGAAAGGATCACTCTTTTGGGACAGATAAAGGAAAGGGACAAGCTCTTTGTGCTACTACAAGTCATGATTCAGGGAGATGGCTTCTAGATTCAGGGGCTTCTCATCATATGGCATCTTCGTAGTCTATGTTTTCTACATTTGAGCCTTGCCACATGCCGCAAATTTTGATGAGAAATCATACATACATGGATGTGATTGGGAAAGGATATATTGCCATTGGGGATAACTCCTTCAATGATGTGTTGTGTGTACCCCATTTGACAAACAATCTTCTTTCCATCTATCAAATCACACATGGGGCAACTAGGAAAACTGTGGAGTTCACACCTGATTCAATTATCATTAGATACTTGGAGAGTGGAGCTATCATTGCGACTAGGGTGGTTGATCATTCATCTCGATTGTACTCTTTTTCAGATTTTGGTCCTATTGATGAGGTTGAATCTTCCTATGTTGATGATTTGGATTTAGAGGAGAACTTTGGGCATTTGAACTTGGGGATTCTCACATGTGACCCTGTTCTTAAGCCTTCCATTTCATCTCCTTCTCTTGATATCACACCATCTATTACACCTGATGATGCAGCTAGTGTGACAGTTTTGCCTTCTTGTGATTCAGTGCAGCAGGATATTTCATGTCTTCCAACTTCAGTTGATTGGGATGCCTACTTGACAGACATTGCAGGTTTGTTTGTGGACTCCTAAATTGCAAATTTGGGAGACACCATTCATGACATTCATCTTCTCTTTGATGAAGATGATCGTTCTTTGATTGTTGTGAGGGATAACTCTGACCCTCTTGTGCATTCTCTACATGATCAATCTTTAGAGGTTGACATGATTGTGGATACTTTTGTACAACACTTGGAGGAGGTCTCTTTATCTTTTGAGGAGACATATGAGTCTTTGGACATTGTTCTATATTCATCTCCACTAGATCTTAGAGTGCCTTTTTTAGCAGTGTGGCACAGTTTACCACCTTTGGAGGGGGTACCTTTCAGCATCAACATGGGGACACTTGAGCAGTTTTCAGAGATTCCTTTCATCATGAGTATTTTTGCTTCATCTTCCCTTCATGGTTGGGGAGACTTCATGGATACGCCTTTGGTTTTGTTTCTTCCTAAGGGGAGGAACGTGGTTCGATGTTTGTGGAGCAGCTTCTTCTTCATCTTCGATCTTCTATCATTGGTGCAGATTCCACATTGAGAAGGGGCTTCCTAGTCTCTCTTATTCTTCTCTCATATGGGGGGGGACTTTTTCCTCACATGGGGTTTTGTTCTTCACACGCTTCTATGAGAGTTCTTTGTATCTAGTTATCATCTCTCTTTTGGGGGAGGGTTGTTTCCCATTGGGTTCATCTCTCTTTTGGGGGAGTGCATTCCTATCACCCCCCTTACACCTAACTTTAACATGTGCAAGGAATAAAAATGCAAGGATCTCTTAGAGTGTTTTTCTTGGTATATGTGAGGATAATGGGCCACTAATCCATGATATATCTTCATGCACTATTACATGTGATATGGTTAGAAACATGGATATGGGTTGTATTGAGCATGAGCTTTCGTGATAATTAAACTTTACCATGAGTGGATTGGACCACCTAGATAATTATATTGATGGTCATGATCAAAGATTTGAAAATAAATCCCATGCGAACAAGATGTTGTATAATCCTTTGAAACATTAAATGTTGTCCTACCTCTCACAAAGTGGATATTCACACTTTGTTTTATAAATTATGATGCTAGAGATGATCCATTGCTTCATTTATGGTCCTTTCGAACTCCTCGATTCACTAATTGTCACGAGGACAAGTTTCTTATTCAATTATTTATAATAATATCGAGTACTCATAAATTTGCATGTTTTTATTTGTTGGTGTAAATAATTATTCATCTTGGATATTATTACACCTTACTTAAGTTTACTTAGGTACATGCATTTCATAGTAGTTTGGGTATGAGACACTTGGGTGTTTGTGCCACATTGGGATAGTGTGTGCAAGAGAATTTCCACCTTTTATGGTGTGGTCTTGTTGTTACACTCCACATTCAGTGGGTGATCCACCTCATGTGGAATATTATATTGTTTCTCCTACCTACCCACGCCTATTTCCTACCTACCCTTGTTTCTTATTGAGCCACATGTCATGTTTGTGTGCTCACATATCCATATAGCCTTGCCTATATAAGCAGGCTCATATTCATTGTATGTAACGATTGATGATCCAGTTGATTGGTATTTTCTCTTGATAGAATACAGTTTATTCCTATCATCTATTTTGTCTCTCTTATTTGTGCTTTCCATTGCCTCTTGATCTTGGCAAAATCTCACATGGTATCAGAGCTGGTCCATGTCTCACATTATTCATTGTTGCATGGTTCTATCACTTCTTTTGTGAATATTGCTAATGATTTCATGAATTTTTTATTGTAATATTAAGCCTAAGGCAACTATTGTTGATATTAAGCAATGGAAATAAGAACATGCACTAGTTAAAGATTGCACATTGAGATTGCAAGCATTGATTTCCAACATGGATTTCATAATAACGGGTAATATATTTCAGAGTATATTTAATTGATGGTTTACTTCCACTCATCGAAGGACAAGTATTTTGCAAGTGTTTCACTTATTTTCTAGAATTACGTTTTGATGTGTCCAAATGTGAGTGTGCTTTATTGAAAATTCCTCATTTTTTACCATCTAGCATCTCTTCCCAATCCAATGAAGTCATATTAATTTCATATTTAAAATGAGAGTGACTATGAGGAATCTTGCAACACCCCACTAAGGAACCCCATATGGCAACACAACTAACTAACTAACCTCGATAAGGCAAACATATTTATTTTTCTAAAGAGATACATTAACTAATGAAACTATAATAATGAATAACATAATGTTTAACATGAGAACAACTTATCTAAGCACGGGTGAAAACAACTTAAAATAATATAAAACTTATGTCCTCTAAGGTACCCTAACATCACCACAAGGCAACGCTAACACTTACCAAGGCATAAGAAGCAATTCTAAAGTAACCATTAAATCACATTATGCCTTAACATAAATAGACAAATCTTATCATAGAAATTATATCATATAAGATCTAACAACATGATTACTCCTAGGAACTAGGTTCTTTTTAAATCCCAAATCCAGATGTTCCTAAGACTACTTTCCACATTATCATATAACCATAGCAATCAAACTTAGATAAATGAAACCATGCTCATGAAATATCATTTTATGTATTACAACTAACATCTACTCACTAAGAACCTAATCATGTTAACAATATGGATGAATTGATTATGTGTTGCATTGATGTTTTATCATTGATGTCAACACTAGCTATTATGGTTGGTTACTAGCAGATAGGTTTTGGTTACCGGTAGAAGATCTAGTGTTACAGACAGAAGGGACTATCTGTTGGACACTTCTGGCATGTTTGGATCAATGGAGTATGTTTGGTTTAATGTGTTACATGTTTCTGGAGCATGTTTTGGTCAGTTGGTATTGACTTGGTGATCGGATGCTATCATACACTCTTGTAAACCCTTACTAGCATGGGTTTAAGGTTTAACTGACAGAGCTTTCACTGAGAAACCTTGACAGAATGCTAAGTGGTGTTGGTGTGGCTTCTAGATGGAATTCAAGATGCAGAAGGTGATCCCTGATCGTGCCTCAAATGATTGAAGACATTGCTTTGGCATGGTGGACCCATATTAGGTTTGGTACCTATCTAGGTTATGGACCGGTATCATATTAACGTGTTCTCTACATGTTATCGGGATGATTTATGGATTGGTTATTGTTGTTCTGTTCTTAAGCTGACATGGCATATCATTGTAATATGGATGTATGTAATGATCTTATTGTAATATCTTTTAGGTGGCGGACCTAATTGGTTAGGCCTTAGGATTTGTATAAATGATGTAAGATCTCATTGTAGATCAGGATATGGTATGGGAATAAAATAAAGGAGTTGTGGTCGTGGAATGCAATATCATATGCAAAGGAGATTTGGTCAATCATAGTTGATCGAATTGGGTTTAAGTAAGAGGTCAAAGGCCTCCGATATTGAGCTTAATTGAGACTGTAATCGGGCTTGGTAGATGTTATCTCTGTCAGTTAATTATTTTGGATTGTTGTCCATTTATCTTGAGGTGGTTATAACCTCTCTGTAGTCAGTGAGACTCTTTTGTAATGAGCAGTACGCTCTAGGCAGTGTGCCTTCCTGCATGTGCAAACCCCTCATTGTATCACATACTTTCTGCAGAAGTATCATCTGATTGTGGTAGGCTTCCCACCATGGTTTTTCCCTTTACCGGGTTTTCCATGTACAAATCATGGTATTATGTGGTATGGTTGCATTGTGTTAATTCTATATTTCATTCTTAAGTTTTATTGCTTACCGGTATTTGATTCTGCTATTCTGGTACTCAATGTTTATGTGCTCTAGTTAAAGGTTATTGTAGACACCTAAAAATGGTCAACGCTTGCGGAGTCATACTTTAACATTTGCGCATTGCCTCATTTTAGGTTTTTACGTCGTATTAACATTTCTCCTATGTTACGCATTTGGTTTTTATCATTTGCGAACATCGAGTCATTCTTCTACATTCTTCATTCGTCTCGCTCTCAAATTTGGTCTTGTCAACAACACTATCCAATCATGATTTTGATCGATTTTATCTTGTCGCATCAATATGCGTGCTAATTTGTCATCACTTTGGACATCGTCAATCCTAATTAGGGTTTTGTCCTTTTATCAATCTTGTCGATTTGCAATCGATTTGTTATTGATCGTTGTCCTCTTATCAATCTTATCGATTTGTCATCAATCTTTATCATTTTCAATCTTGTCGTTTTGCGATCGATTTGTCATCGGTCGTTGTCATGTTTGATCTTGCCATTTTGCGATCGATTTGTTATTGATCGTGGTCATTTTTAATCTTGTCGTTTTGCAATCTATTTTGTCATCGATCCTTGTCCTTTTGTCAAATTTGTCAATTTTACGATCATTTCGCTATCAATTGTTGTCTATCTCAATTGTGTCAATTTGGATCAATTTGTCATTGTTCCTCGTCAATTGGCGTATTTATCGATCAAATCATTTAATCAGAATCATGATCGATATCAATTATCTTCAATCAAGACCTAATTGTCATTCTCGCATTGCTAATTTATCTTCTAGGGTTTTGTGATTTAATCATTTAACCTTGTGTGTCATTTCTTCCTCTAGGATTAATAAATTATTTATTTATCCTAAGTCTTCTTGTCACAATTAAATGTTCATTTAATTGGCTAATTATTCCTCTTTGTGAATTAATTAATAAATGACAAATTATTAATTAATTTACCTAATTTCTAATTTTCATCAATTTATTAATTCCTAATTTTCCTAATTCCTCTTTTTCTAAATTTTTCTAATTTTCTAAATTCCTAATTTCAATTTCCTCCTATTTCTCTCCTAAATTCATGGGAATGACATAGAAATTTGTTATAATTTGTCATAATTGACAATTAATCAATTCTTGACATAGAAATTTGTCATAAATTGTCATAAAATTCTTGACATAAAATTTGTCATAAATTGTCATAAATCCTTGCATAGCAATTTGTCATAGACATGTCATAATTTTGCTATTCTTGATTTGAATTTCCATTCGAATCACTATCATGCTAATTTGTTCATTTCTCCAATTTATCTATAAATTGGATGATCTTCATCAATCAAAGCTAATTGGTAATCAGACTATCGAATTTCTAGTCAATCACATTTCTAGTACTCTTGATCAATAATCTTGTCTACTTGCTTTCAATTATGTGTGTGCACTTGTAGGTGAGATCCACAACCAAACCATTTGAAGAGGAAAGAAGAACAATGGAGCCGCATGAAGGAGCATTCAAATCATACCTTTGGTTTGCTTAATTTCTAGTTTTGAATGTTTTTATTTCATGTCTCTATTGAGTGTTGTTTAGGATAGATCATTACAATGAGCTTTTGTGATTGGGCTAATGAGTATGTTGATATTGTTTGTGATGATTTCCTATTTCCTATGCGTACAGTTATTAAGTGGTTTGATTGATATAATCTGTTAACAACTGATTCATGCCCCCCCTCTCAGTTGTTCATCGGTTATCCTAACAAATCATTCATAAATGATAGATGACACCAACACCATACTATCTAAACTCATAACACAATTGCATAATTGACATCATTACATTAAATTTACATTACATCTTCCTCACAAGAGAGTGATCTTATTACATAATGAGCATAAATGGAAATCTATTCTAGATACATGAATGAAACAACACATAAGAGAATACAACTTGCATCCCAATTCCAAAGCACTTGTAACCGAAGAAGACATAGTCCATCCATGACACTCACAAACCCATCACCAAAATTCCCAATGGAAGAAAGCATCAACCACCCGACCATGTGGAACCCTAAGGTCCACCCCTCGTGCTCCGGAGAATGACATGAGGCCCCACACACCAAACATACCACTAAGGATGACACTAACACAACCATGCAATGAACAAACAAATGCAAAAATCACAAGGACTAGAAAAAAAACATAACATTGACTACCAGAGGCTTTTGCACAACACTGCATAGGATAGGGTACCAGGCTACAACTAGGGAAGAGTGTCATCACATGACATCAACCTAAGTTATCCCGACAGTCCGATCCTCTCCAAACTCCAGATCTCAATGCCCATTTGACTGCACACGTGGAACCAAACAATCCTTCCATGGAGGAAAGGAAGTTGATTTGCCCTATAGGCCTTGCCAATCTCATCCTTAGTCTAAATGAGCACTCTAGGCCATGAGATCTCATCCTCTATCTATGTGAGCACACAAGGCATGAATGGGGCACCAAAAATTATCTCATTAGTGTGTGTGTTCTACCCACCCCTTAATTCATTTAATTTAATATTTATCACTTGATTAATCCAACTCTCAGTGAGATATCTTGGCAGCCATTTAGGGTCCCGACACCCACTTGAGAGCCACTCCCCCTAACTTGCACCCAGACACCACTAACATATATATATATATATATATATATATGTATGTATATATACACATATATATACATATATACATATATACATGTATATATACATATACATATATATATATATGTATATATACACATATATATATGTATACATGTATATATGTATATATATATATGTGTGTGTATATATGTATATATATATGTGTGTGTGTGTGTGTATATACATATATACATATATACATGTATATATACATGTATACATACATATATGTATGTATACATATATATATACATATATGTATGTATACATGTATACATACATATATGTATGTATACATATATATATACATATATGTATGTATATATATATATATACATATATGTATGTATATATATATATATATATGTATATATACATGTATATATACATATATGTATGTATACATATATATATACATACATAAATCAGATCATATAATTCACATCACATTGGTGTTGGAAATTGACACTCAATTGGTTGGTTTCACTATGTTGTCATTGATGGCAACATGGTATTGTGTTCTGGCTTCATGTTTTGGTTCTATGGTGTACTGGCAAGCACTTCACACCAACACTGGCAGGACAAAAGGATTTCTTTGGTCACCGACAATGCATACCGACATGGTTTAGTAAAAGATATCGGTATTGAAGGCCAACATATCTTGGATCTGGCATCGACAATTGATTTTAATGTTTATGCATTTATGTTATCTGATCGACATGTAATTTGATATTGTAAATATCTTTGTAAGCAGACATAAGGCATGTAAAGTTGTATAGGGTATATGGGACAGTTTGATAGATCATTTTTTATATAGAGATATAAGAGACATATGATAGGATATTATGGATATGTGAATGTAATATGATGCAAAATATATTAGAGAGATCATGCATGTGAGGAAATTCATGTAAGAGTTATTCCGGTAAAGGGTTTAGGATTTCAGACCGAAACAAATAGAGCTTAAACCAGAACTGTATACTGGCATAGAAGATGATATTTTAGTAGTTCACACTTATTTGAATTGTAGTTTGGAATTTTATGTAGTCAGTGAGGCTCCTTTTGTGATTGAGCAATGTGCTCTAGGTTGTAAGCCTTCTTGCAAGTGCAGGCCCCTCATATTTTGTAATATCTCTTCATATGGGCAGTGGATTGATATTGTGGGTCACAAATCCGACCGTGGTTTTTCCTCTTTGAGGGTTTCCATGCATAAATCTGTGTGTTATGGTTGTCATTTATGTGATTGGCTTATTTGTTGCTTTACTTCTTTCAATTTTGTATGTACCGGTATACCAGATGGTGTATGTATGTTTTAATAAGGCTAAAAATTATCATTCCAGTATAACATTGATTCGCCCCCCCCCCCCAACCCCCCTCAGTGTTATTGGTTTCCAACAATTGGTATCAGAGCCTTGTGCCTCAGAGGAAGTTTAACAGCTTGAGGAAGATCCTGAAACCAGAATCCATGGATATGGCTTTGGAGAAGCAACCTGAGATGACACTTGAAGATTATGATGATGAAAGCTACAAGATGAATTGAATTCTTGTTGGCAGTACATAAATTTCCATTCTAATACCGCCTTATTGAATCATGTCCCTAACTAGTCTTTTGGTCAGGTTGTGTGCCTTGTGCAATTCAGTCTTCGTTGTTTTCTTTAAGTTTCACTGTGTTGAACTTGAACCTTTATGGTTCAAGGTTCAAATGTAAGGAAGTTAAGTAGCGGAAACAACTTCCTACACTAACCTTGAGAGGAGGGTAATGCAAAACTTTTTCAGATCATTACAATAGTTACAGAAAATAGAAATAGATATAATAGCATTCATACCACAACACAATGATTTACGTGGGGAAAACCCTTTCGGGAGAAAAACCCCACCCTCCAAAAGCAGCTCAATATTTTATTCAGCAATCAAAAACAGATTACAAAATACTTGCAGAGCAAGCTCTTCGCAGGAGTAGCACTAATCAGAGATTCAGAGGCAACTCAATAGCCATAAGACTCTTACACACAACCTCTATCTCACACACCTCATAAATAGGAGATACAATACAAGAAACCATCAAACGGTATTACAAAACCATGGGCTAAAACCACCCAATAAGGTGTAGCCGACCTTATCTCCCTTCTATGACATGTTAAAGCACACATCAACACGTGTCGCTCCCTTTTACAGCTCATTTATGTATCCGATACAAATTATTTTTCCTATTTCAGGAGTACAAACTTCCGAAGGCCATAACTTGAGAACCGGGTGTCCGATTGACGAACCGTTTGAAGCGCCGGAAAGCTCGCGAAGTGCTCTATCACCTCGTAACCCGCTTTGCCAGTTACGGCCACTTTTCAGGGTGTTTCAGAGCCTCTAAAGTCCCCAAAATTAAGTTTAAACATTTTATTGCACCCTTCCAAGATGAAAACTTTAATATCTTCAAAACTAGCTGTAACCTTGCGACGCAACTTTACCGAAATGCTTATCTAACCAACCAGAAGCTTCAGGGAGAGTTTCGCACCATTTCGTGCTCAAATGAAAACTTACTATAAATAGTAACCTCACATAAATGCAAGGTTGAGACACCATTTTTCCCAACAAATCTCCCACTTGTCGAACACCTTGCATGAGCGGAAGGGAATGTCAACACAATGAATCAATTGCTAGGGGCCATAAGGCCCATAGACTCTGAACACCATCTGAACTTCTCTATGCTCACAGCCTTAGTTAAAGCATCTGCAACATTCATCAAAGTTTCCACCTTAACCAGCTTCATCCTACCATCTTCGACCATATCTCTAACAAAATGATACTGAACATCAATATGTTTGGTCCGGGCATGAAATGTCGGGTTCTTAGCTAGGCTAATTGCACTCTGACTGTCACAGTAAATTGTCACTGTACCTTGTTTTATTCCTATATCCGAACACAGTTTCTTAAGCCAAATGGCCTCTTTACAAGCATGAGTAGCTGCCATATACTCTGCTTCAGTAGTGGATAGAGCAACCACAGCCTGTCGCTTACTCATCCAACTAATTGCACCACCAAACAAAGTAAACACATAAGCACTGGTGGATCTTCTTCTATCAATATCACCTGCCCAATCTGAATCCACATAACCATGGATATCAAGGGAAGTCATGTCTCCAACTGAATTACCATGATAACACAAAGAATACTCTGAAGTACCCTTCAAATATCTGAAGACTCTTTTGACTGCATCCCAATGAACTCTACCAGGATTAGACATATATCTAGAAAGTACTCCCACTGCTTGGACAATGTCTGGTCTAGTACAGACCATAGCATACATCAAGCTTCCAACCGCACTCTGGTAAGGCACTCTGCTCATGTCTTCCATCTCCAATGGGGATGTAGGACAATCTGAAATGGATAGTTTCATTCCAACTGTAAAAGGAACACTCAATGGTCTACAATTCTGCATGTTGAACCTCTGTAACACTGAATTCACATACTTACTCTGGCCTAGCCATAGCTTTCTGTTCACCCTATCTCTTCTAATTTTCATCCCAAGAATGTGCTTTGCTGCACCAAGATCTTTCATTTCAAATTTAGCAGCGAGCTGAGACTTCAGTTCTGAAATCATACCTTTCCCTTTACCAATGAATAACATATCATCAACATACAATGCAATGAATAAGAAATGATCACCATAAGATTTATAATAAACACAGTGATCTGATTTAGAACGTTCAAATCCCAAACTCAACACATATGTATCAAATTTCTGGTACCACATCCTAGGACTTTGTTTGAGGCCATACAAAGATTTCTTCAATTTACAGACCAAATTACTTTTGCCTTTCACCACATAGTGCTCCGGCTGTGTCATATAAATATCTTCCTCCAAATCACCATGAAGGAAAGCAGTTTTCACATCCATTTGCTCAACCTCTAAATCATAAGCAGTAGCAATAGAAAGCAAAAATCTAATGGACATCATTTTTGCAACAGGAGAAAATATCTCACCGTAATCAACACCCTCAACCTGAGAGTAGCCTTTTGCAACCAACCTTGCTTTATACTTCTCAATGCTTCCATCTGAACCAATCTTTTTCTTGAACACCCATTTACAACCAACAGGTTTTCGTCCTTCAGGCAATGGTACAAGATCCCATGTATCATTCTTTTTCAAAGCTGCCATTTCTTCCTCCATAGCAATCTTCCAGGATTTTGCATCATTCATACCTAATGCCTCTTCTACAGATTTCGGTTCATCCACACTAGTATTCAAAGCAAAAATACATCTCCAATCATCAGGTGAATACCTTTCAGGTGGTTGTCTATGTCTTGTAGACCTTCGAACAAGTTGAGTTGGAGGTTCTTCCTCTTCTTCTGAAGATTCAGAGCTAGACGAGCTCTCCTCAAATTCTTGCCTATCTAGGAGTCTCGATTCAACTCTTTCAGGTGTAGAAGGAAGTTGAATCACATCTTCCTTTTTAGTCTGTTCTGGCTGCAGTGTAACAGAAGGAGACTTAATTTCTCTAAAAATAACACTTCTACTGTGAATTACCTTTTGTGCAACAAGGTCCCAAAGCTTGTATCCTTTCACACCATAACTATACCCGATGAAGATACATTTCACAGCCTTGTTCTCCAACTTTGTTCGCTTCTCTTTTGGCACATGTGCATATGCCTCACAACCAAAAACTCTAAGATGTCTCAATGAAGGCTTGTGACCTGACCATTCTTCCATAGGCGTTTTATCAATAAGAGCTGATGTAGGAGACCTGTTAATCAGGTAGCAAGCAGTGGCAACAGCTTCAGCCCAAAACTTTTGTTCGAGACCAGCACCACTCAACATACTCCTAGCCTTCTCCATCAGTGTCCTGTTCATTCTTTCTGCAACTCCATTCTGCTGTGGAGAATACGGAGTTGTCTTATGCCTGTTAATTCCACAGTCTTTACAGAATCTATCAAAATCATTAGAGCAAAACTCACCGCCATTATCAGTTCTCAAACATTTTATTTTCTTTCCAGTCTGCAACTCAACCATTGCTTTAAATTCTTTAAAACGACTAAAAACTTCAGATTTACTCTTTAGAAAATATACCCATGTCCTTCTACTAAAATTATCAATAAATGAAACATAATATGTGGATTTTCCAATCGAAGAGACATCTACTGGACCAAACACATCAGAATGGATAAGATCCAAAACACCATAAGTTTTATGAGAACTCGAGTAAAACTGAACGCGGTTTTGTTTTCCATAAATGCAATGCTCACAGAAATCAAAGTCAAGATTACAATCATTCAAACCTTCAACAAGATTTTTATTTTTCAAGGTCCTTAGACCCTTTTCTCCAATGTGGCCAAGTCTCTGATGCCATAACATAGTCTTCTCTGCAGGTAACTTTGCTTCAGACGAAAGAGCACCCTTAGGTACCCAAAAACCATTTCCATCTGCTGAAGGTGAAACCTTCAAATCTTCTAGTGAAGTATCCGCAAATTTGCTTTTTACAGAAGTGCTATTACATTCAACAGTGTATGCTTCAAGCTTATACAAAGTGCCAAACCTGACACCTCTAGCAACTACCATAGCACCCTTAATCATCTTACATCCTGCTTCAGAAAAGACTACCTGCACACCTGCATCTATTAGTTTGCTCACAGATAACAGGTTTCGTTTTAATCCAGGGATATGCAGCACACCATTAATCCTTTTTATTCTACCATCAGAAAACCTGATTCTAACTTTACCTCGACCAACAATGTCTAGTTGTGAATCATCACCCAAGTACACCTTACCTCCATTAAATCCTTCATATTCAGAAAACCAATCTCTATTGGAAGTCATATGAAAAGATGCACCTGAGTCAATTAGCCAGGCATCATTACTTGCATGAGTCGCCAAAGCCGCAATAAATGCATCGCCATCTTCCTTGTCGGACTCAGAATCGGAATCGAACTTTTTCTTTTTCTTCTTCTTTTCTTCTTTGCAGTCCTTACGGATGTGACCCGGTTTACCGCAATTCCAGCAAATGACTTTGGACTTTCCAAGAGATTTTGATCTCCCTTTGGATTTGGACTTGCCGCGCTTCTCATTCTTCTTGCCTTTCTCCTTAGGTCTTCCACGAACGGTTAGGGCTTCCTTTGAACTGATGGATACCTTCCTTCGCATCTCTTCACCGAGTAGGGCACCCACCACGTCTTCAGATTTCAAAACAACAGAAGTACTACCGATAGCCATAACAAGAGAATCCCACGAATCAGGCAAAGAACAAAGCAAGATCTGACATTTCTCCTCCTCATCCATCTTAACACCGACGGATACTAATTGAGCCACAATCATATTGAATGCTTCTAGGTGGTCTGCAATTCGTCCACCCTCTTCCATCTTCAAGGAATACAATTTCTTTCTTAAGAAAATTTGATTTAATAAAGATTTCACTTGATACATCTCACCAAGCTTAGTCCATAGCTTCTTTGCAGAGTTTTCTTCATGGACATTGATTAGAACAGAGTCTGCCAGGCACAGTCTGATTAGACCCTTGGCTTTTCGGTCCATAACATCATACTGAGCTGCTGCAGTAGGATCTGAGGGTCTTTGGACATTCGCATCAACAGCATCCCAAAGATCTCGATCTATTAGCAGATCTTCCATCTTCAGCTTCCACATCTCAAAATTACTTCCATTAAATTTCTCCACCTCTATTCTCCCTGACGAACTCGCCATCTGAAAATTCCTGCAACAAGATCAAAAAGTGTCTTCTACACAAGCTCCCACTCAAATCTGGATTAGTTCAAAAAACCCAACTGCCCACAATTGAAACCAAAGGTGATCAGGCTCTGATACCACTTGTAAGGAAGTTAAGTAGCGGAAACAACTTCCTACACTAACCTTGAGAGGAGGGTAATGCAAAACTTTTTCAGATCATTACAACAGTTACAGAAAATAGAAATAGATATAATAGCATTCATACCACAACACAATGATTTACGTGGGGAAAACCCTTTCGGGAGAAAAACCCCACCCTCCAAAAGCAGCTCAATATTTTATTCAGCAATCAAAAACAGATTACAAAATACTTGCAGAGCAAGCTCTTCGTAGGAGTAGCACTAATCAGAGATTCAGAGGCAACTCAATAGCCATAAGACTCTTACACACAACCTCTATCTCACACACCTCATAAATAGGAGATACAATACAAGAAACCATCAAACGGTATTACAAAACCATGGGCTAAAACCACCCAATAAGGTGTAGCCGACCTTATCTCCCTTCTATGACATGTTAAAGCACACATCAACACGTGTCGCTCCCTTTTACAGCTCATTTATGTATCCGATACAAATTATTTTTCCTATTTCAGGAGTACAAACTTCCGAAGGCCTTAACTTGAGAACCGGCTGTCCGATTGACGAACCGTTTGAAGCGCCGGAAAGCTCGCGAAGTGCTCTATCACCTCGTAACTAGCTTTGCCGGTTACGACCACTTTTCAGGGCGTTTAAGAGCCTCTAAAGTCCCCAAAATTAAGTTTAAACATTTTATTGCACCCCTCCAAGATGAAAACTTTAATATCTTCAAAACTAGCCGTGACCTTGCGACGCAACTTTACCGAAATGCTTATCTAACCAACCAGAAGCTTCAGAGAGAGTTTCGCACCATTTCGTGCTCAAATGAAAACTTACTATAAATAGTAACCTCACATAAATGCAAGGTTGAGACACCATTTTTCCCAACATCAAAGTTCAACGAGCGTCATGTTAAAGTTTTTTTTCCCGCGCGGATTTATAAGTCTTCTTTAGTATTTGTCGATGTTTAGCATTGGTTGAACCTTGAACTTGAACCTTTCTGGTTCAAGCTTCAAAGTTCAATATTGGTCATGTATATGTTTTTGTGTCGCTATTACTCTTCAAGGTTCAAAGTTCAATGTCTAATTTCTTGGAAATCATATGACTTTTCATGAGATGGCGGCGAAGATTTTGAGGAATGGCTAAACGATGACAAGAAAAGGGAATATTCTTTCTTAATGATTTAAAAGTTGTCATTAATAGCAAGTATAGCCTGGGAATCCGTGTTTTCAGATATAAAGTGACTTGTTATTAAATGCATGATCGTGTGCGATCATTTCAGAGCAATGTCCCACGAGTGAAGAGTAATGATGATAAATTATGGAAATCATGGGTAAGATTTTCTTGGCTATTTTAAATCGAGCAGTTGTTTTGTCGAAGATTGTCATTTGTGAAACATAAGTTTTAAGGAGAGTTTTGGAGTGAAAGGGAAATAGACTGTGACAGGGGTTTTGCAGATGACAGAGGAAGGTATGTTCAATAAATTTCCTAATTGCTATAGTTTTTAAAAGATCTGGGTATATTGTTTAGTTGCTTGTTTCTGTTTTACCTGTTTTCTGCTTTATTTGAATTGATTGGGGAAAGATTATGGGTTAAACATGAGGCCGAATTTGCCTAAATTAGCAAGCTCTTCTTTCCTTGTGAGTTCCTTACCAGAGCTAGCAGATACAACTCTAGCTCAATTAGATTTAGATGTTTTCTTAGAAAGAGTAAGGAACCCAGCTATTGATTCTATGCTAAAAGATATTGCACAAAGTGGTTTATTGGAAGCGGCGACATTTCCCCCAATTGCCCCTTGTTCCAAGTTGGTTTTAGAGTGCATGAATCAATATGACAAAGTTAACAGGTGCATTAGAAGAAATAATGGTGAGGTTTTGTTATCTATTGATAGAGAGACAACAATGGCGGCCATGGGTATCCCACATCGGGAACCTTATGAGGATTGGACTATTGGAAAGTCTTATGGGATTTATTCCGAGAAGAAGCAGTATTACAGAATCATTATTGCATGAAACTGGCTTTTGAAGTTTCAAAAGGGCATCTCAAGGTTGCCAAGGCCATTAACCTGAGAGCATTTGATTCCTGGAATCGGGGATTTGGTAATAATGTTGAACAAAATTAGGGGAAATTCACACTTCTTCTATTGGGAGGACTGGATGTATTTCTTCATCCAAGTCACTCTCGATAAAGACCAGTTCATTGATTGGGGCACCGTAATTGCAAAAAGGTTGCATGAGGGTTTGAGCAATTACCCTAGGATGTCAAATTTTTATATGTCTTCATATATGTTCTATATGTTAGCTTGTATGAGGGAGTGGCCTGGACTGTTCCATACAAAATGGGTTCAGGGTATAAAAATCTATGAATATCACCCCCATTTGACCCAAAAAGGACATGTTGACAATTACCTTCGCTGGAATGATATTTTTGCTGGGAGATTAACTTTTGAGTTACAAGGTAATTTGCAGAGGAGAATGTCGGTCGAAGTTGTTGAACTAATTAACATCTATGGTAGCTTCTTTGCTCAATTTAATCACTTCACTTATATAAGGGTAGGAGGTTTTAAAGGTGAACCCTTTAGGTTACCTAGATATGTTTCAGACTATTGCGTTTTGATTGAAGTTTCCAAGCAATCAGCCCATGTTGTAAAGGATTATGGTGAAGATTCTGGAACAAGTGGAATTTTTCCTATTGATTTAGGCCATTACTGTTGTAGCTCTATTTCTGATGCACTAAATCTTGAGTTGGAATTTAAGAGATTTCATTTGAAAACCTTTGTGAAGAGAGATAATTTTGACAACAAAGGTTTTATTGCTCATTATGTGAAAAAGATAATGCCTGATCAACATGTGCCACAGTTGGAAGATTACTGGGAAGACTGCTCAGATGAATTTGAAGTGAGAAAAAGAAATTGGTCCAGGTTAACTCTGAAGTAGATTCTTGATATGAAGTTGCAAATGGATACCTTCGGTGTGACCATTGATAATGGAGATGTATTGGATCCAGGAATCATGAAATGGGTACACAATGAACCCCTTCTAGAGGTTGATTGGAGTAGAAAGATGGAAGATAGTGTACAGGCACGCACCTTCAGTATAATTCGCATAATAGATAATTGGCTAAGGAGTTGCATATTTCATCCAGGAAAGGCAACTGGTTCAAGAAATAAGGGTAGAAAAAGGGAGATTGTGAGCAAAACCATTGTTTTAACTAACATTCTTGTTTCTATTGCAAGAAAGAAGCAAGTTAAGATTAAAGAGGAAAAACTTGACTACGAAGCTGCACATTCCATTGGTGGCTGAGTTACTAGGTCAAGATACAAGAAGAACTTTCAGCCACCTATCGCTCATCTCATTCTTGATTTGGACACCGAAGAAGTACATGGCAATATGACAACCCCTATTTCTGATGCTAACAAAGTTGTAACTGATGTTGATGCTGATGTCCAAGATTCACAGGGACTTGATGTTCTATCTAACACAGATAATGCTATGTTGCTGACTTCAGGAGGACCTCCGCCTATGCAATCCAAAGATTTGACTGTGGCTCCTAAATGGTTGAGTGATTCAATTACCAAGAAGAGGAATGTTGTGCCTATCTCTGTGTCAATGGAAGATGTCGCGAGTAACTGTCTAGGAAGGGCCACGAAGATTAAGCGGCTGAAAGTGGAAACCATGATTGGTTTTGATGAGAGCACAAAATATTGGACTGTAGATATTGCTAAGCCCACATCCGATAAAGATGTTGCCACCGCCTCAAAGGCTGATTATACTGTTGAACGAATTGATTTGGGGGTAGGAACTAGAGCGGTTGATGTGAAACATTTAGAGACTTCAACCAAAAGGATTATCTCACGCAGTTGGAAGGATGAAAAGGATAAAGTAGAGTTGAAACAAAGTTTAATGCAAATGGCCCAATACATCCATGCTCTACAGAATAGCCCGCTGCCATTGTCCCAAAGCTCTGCTCCCTTTAATTTAAAATCCCCTGATAATCAAAAGTTCTTGGGTGAAGTTCAAAGGAACAAGATGATCACAAAGATTTTCTCTGAGTGACTTATGTCGATTGTGCATCAAGGAACTAATTATATATCAGATTTAGTTCAAATCTTCAAATATGCCAATGATGTTACCAAAGAATTGGATGTTGACTTAATCAAATGGCAGAAAGAAAATACTAAATGGGCAGTGATTTCAAGGCAAATGCGCGATATTCAGCGCTATGGCTTAATGAATTTCCTTGTTGAAAGACAAGTGCCAGGATTAGATGAAGATATAATGTTCATATGCAAAGAAAGTATAGAGTGGCATAACTAGATCATTGAGTAAGGACGTAATGAATCTGTTAGTCTGTGAGGGGAACTAACAACCATGCAAAAGGATCTACGCTATATAGATGTTCAGTTGCTTAAAGAGGATGGCTAGACCCTGGAAGATACAACAGAAATGGTCAATCTTTTCAGCAGTCACATTAAACGGATTAAGGTGGAGAAGTCCTTAGCCATTGAATATTTTACAAAGATTGCTTAAGTGGAGTCTTGATTATTTGGACACTCATAGAGATAAAGTGTAGCTGGTGAAAAGGAAGAAGGAACTTTGGAAGCAAAGGGTAATTCATATCAGCCTGCCACATGTAGTGGTAATCATAGAATTCTCGAGGGTTCATCGGGAGTGGAGTGCAGCAAAAGTGGTTATGGTATACGCCCTGAATAGCAATCCGGGCAATTCGGTTGAAACTGAATCGACCGCATGACTAGCACTATTGGCAGTCGTATGCCAGCATGTCTAGCTTTCTTTCATTTTCTGTTATGTAGTTAGGACAATTTCTCATTAACTCATTTAGAGTTAATTTTACCTTTGGTTAAACTATTGGTCTGGTTACCTATTTATAAGCTTTGTAATGACTTTACACGGGTCCGCTAAGTTTTTGGAAAACTACCTCTTTTAATTTTGGTTGAATACTTTATTTATGTGTTAAAGTTGATGATCATTTATAAATGAAAATTGAATTATAGTTTATCTTTGGCTTCAAATCTGTGTGTTTGGTGTTTTAAATTTGATTTCTGTGAGAATCTATTTCAAGAAAGAATCTGTCATGGCTTTCTATATGTGCAAAAAATATCAGTGAAATTCATTTCAAGAAAGAATCTGTCATGGCTTTACACAAAGAATTATATATGAATCAATGCTTGTGTTCATTTGGTATTGATTGGTGAATGCAATTACCTTTTTGTACTTTCTAGTGAAAAGTATAATATTAATTGTATATAATTTGTAGCTGATTGAATATCTATTTGAGGGAGTTGTACCTTAATTCAAAGGTTAATCAATACAATGATTTTCCAACTATATGGTGAAATTTGTCTTTCATTTCTTGGGCTAAGAGTATAAAAGTTAAATAAATTGTGAGAGACAAATCTGTTTACCAATAGATTTTTCGACGATTCTGCTGGGGAGGAACCAGATAACTGGTTTTAAAAAAAATAGTCATCTTTATGGTGATACTTTGCTCTTTATAAATGGTGCTACCTCACAAAGGGTTCTTACCTATTTTACAACCGAATATAAATTGGGTGCAAGAAGAGCAAAGTAACATTATCTCTGAGTTGGATACTCTAGCTTGGAGACATAGAAGAAGTCGAGTTGAATACAATAGGATAAGTGCATTCCTCGAGGAAGTAGAAAGGCAAGCAGACCATCCTATGTTAGTTTTTGAGAGGGTGATTGTTCCTAGAGTTTCCTTTATTAGAATCCCTGATAATCAACCACAGAATCCTAGACGCTTATTACCCAGATTGCTTCTCACACTGGTTTCCTAGTTGCAAGACTGGAGTCAAGGAGATATACTAGGTCTCAAAGGAGGGAAGGGGTTTTTGATCCTGTCTTTGAAGAGTTACAAAACCTAAATTTTCAACCCACTTTCTCACCTCAAAGAAGGGCTAGAAGTAGACCTCCTTTCCAGTGCCATCATCACCTGTGTCCTTGGTCTGTCAAGCTTTGACCTTCCACGGTGTTGTCTTACCAAATATATTCAACCCGACCCCCTTCAATATTATACTTCCAATGGCAGCAAACAATCCTTGGGGGGCTGTTGTCGGCCTGTTGAACTTAGGTTTGAATCTTAACCCCTTACCAAAAGGTGCTAGGGATCATTTGCCAAAATTTAGTGGGGATGGAACGATCACTGTTGATGAACACCTGAATGCATTCAATGTGGCTTGTGGGATAATAGTTGTTCAACATGAGAACGTTGCTGTTAGGTTGTTTGTCTAGACACTGACTGAGGTAGCAGCCGATTGGTTTTATCATTTACCAAATAGTGTGATAACAACCTGGCAAGATCTAAAAACAAGATTTGAGGCAAGATTTAAAGTGGCTGAGGATGAACATTCCCTCTTGGCTCAATTAGCCTAGTTGAAAAAGGAAATTCCCGAATCTATGCGAGAATTTGTAGCAAGATTTGATAAGATCTTGCATAAGATTCCAGCTAATCAAAAGCCCTCAGATGACAACCTTAAGTGTTTCTTTATTAATTCTATGCCTTCTGAAATAGGTTTCCCGATCCGCAGACAAAGAGTCACAGATTTGAATGCTACTAAAACCCTTGCAGTTGAATTAGAAGATGATTTAATCATAGCAGGTAAATGGAAAAGGGAAGTACAGATACCTAGTGCTCAACCTTCAACTTCTTCTGATCTTGTCATCTAGTGGATAATGAATGATGTGATTGCCCTAAAAAGACAAGCTCCTAAAGCAAGAACTTCATATTCTCAACCGTATTGGGACATTCCTAGAAAATATCCCAATCAACAAGGAGGAAACAAAGGAAGACAATTACAATTACCTCCTATGCAATAAAGACTTGCTATTGAAGCACCACCTCCTAAGACAATCACATGTGTGTTTCATTTAACTGATGAACATGATGGTTTTTCATGCCCAGAGATGGTTCGTTTTTCTCAAATGATCAGTAAAGGAGAAACAATCTTAGAAGTTGACGAAGGAGGCTCCCAAAGTACACTTGGTGACTTTGAAATTCATTATATAGAATATGTCTTTGACTCAGAAAGGGGAGGAAACATGTTTGTGACTTTGGAAGATTCCTCATATGCAATTCTTACTAGAACTCAACAAAATTTGAAGTCTCAAGATGTTGTAATACTTGTCCATGGCTCTACAAAGGGTAAGGAAGTTCTGACTTGTCCTGGAAGTGTTTCAAAAGTTGTTCAAGAAGTTGCTTCTTCGAGTTCTGATTCATTTAATGGCTCCTTTGATATCATTGAATTTTGTAAATCATTTTGTGTTCAGATTACTCCGGTTGAGTATCTGAAGTTGAACCCTAAGGAGTTAGATAGACTAGTTGAATTTGTCAAGGGTAATGATACTCATACTTCAGCAAGTGAAACCCAAATGCCTGTGACTTGTAATTATTCAGCACAAGAAAATATCATCCCTGCTTTAGTAATCCTTGAAGTCTCATAAAAAACTGTTCCTCAACAAGTTGAATTGGTTGAACCTAGTCTTGAAGATAAGCCTGAACCTTTCTATGTGTCCTTGTTTATCAATGGGCATAAATTGAGTAATTATATAATAGACTCTGGAGCATCAGACAATGTCGTGCCCTCAGCAGTAGAAAAAGCTTTAGGTTTAACCTTAACAAAGACCTTTGGCAAATGTTATTCCATGGATTCCAAACAGGTACCTTTGTTAGGGCAAATTAAGGATGCCCAAGTGGCTTTAGTAGCACATCCTGATAAAAGAATCAAGTTGACAATTCTGGTGGCTGACATCCCTGCCAGTTATGGCATGTTATTGAGTCGTACCTTTTGCAAAGACATGGGGTGGAGAAATTAGAATGGATTGGTCTCAGACGATGATCACAGTTGGAAAATAGAGAGTTGTCCTGCATCCATAAACAAAAGCTAAATACATAGTCTTTCCTTTAGATGATCCGAAAGCTCAAATTTTGTATCAAGATATTGGTTTTGGAAATTATATGATATCAACCGGTTTTCAAAAGGTGGATAAGACCGTAGATTCAGGTATGTCTGATGAACTCTGGTCTATGCAATTTGACAAGAGTTGTTCATCTGCTAGTTCAAGGGCTGGGGTAGTATTAATACCTCCTGAAGGTAAAGTTATTCCTTATGCTTTCAAATTGGAGTTTCAAAACACTAATAATACGACTGTATATGAAGCTCTATTATTAGGTCTTGCTGAAAAGAAGAAATTACAGATCAAAATGTTGAAGGTTAAAGGTGATGCTAAACTTATTGTAAAGCAAGTGAGAGGTTTATTCGCTGTTAAAAATGAGAGACTGAGACATTATAGAAACCGTGTTTGGGACGAGATTGAAGCATTCGATGCTTTCTCAATTGAAGCAGTACCAAGGGAGTTCAACTCAAAGGCTGATTCTTTGGCAGTATCTACAGCTCTATTAGTTCCTCATCCCGATTTCACAACAGATACCTATAGGGTAGAACTGGTTTATAGACCAAGCGTTCTCAACAATTTTGAATCCTGACAGGTGTTCGAAAATGATAAATAGATTCAGAACTTTTTACGGTGTGCGAAGATTTTCACATCCTTGTTTTATGAAGGATCAGAAGTAAGTTGTAAAGAGTCTTCTCCAAATTCACCAGAGGAACTACATGATGGGGTATTACAGTTGAAAGGAAATAAAATCCCAAAAGGCTTGGTGTGTCTTGAACGTCTTTTTGATAGAAAGGATGGGTATGTTAAGAAAGGGGAGAAAGAGACTTCTGTAATTCAAAACTCTAGTGAGTATGAACGAATCAACATTGGTACTGAGGAGGATCCTAAATTTGTTAATTTGGGTAAATGCTATTTCGAAGAGGAGAAAAGGAGGTTCATCAACCTGTTGATTGAGTTCAAAGATGTTTTTGCATGGATCTACGATGATTTAAAGAATTTCATAGATGGTAATTTCCAACATCACGTTACTTTGAAACCTAGTGTCAATCCTTTCTGGCAAAAGTTGAGGAACTTTAATCCAAAGGTAGCAGAAGCAATCTTTCATGAGGTAGACAAGATGTTGAAGGCCCGAATTATTTATCCTTTACATCATTCTACTTGGATTGCTAATATCGTCCCTGTTCGGAAGAAAAATGGTGAAATATGAATCTGTGTTGATTTTAGAAACTTGAACCAAGCAAGCCTGAAGGATAATTATCCTCTGCCAGCAATGGATCATATTTTACAAAGTATTTCAGGATCAAAGATGATGTCCATGTTGGATGGCTTCTCTGGATATAACCAAATCAGTGTCTTGAAGCAAGATCAACATAAGACAACATTTATAACTCCCTGGGGCACCTTTGCATATAACAGGATGCCTTTCGGATTGATTAATGCAGGGGCAATGTTTCAGAGGGCGATGGATCTTTCCTTTGGGAATTTGAGGGATAAGATCATTGTAGTGTATTTAGATGATTTGATTGTGTTCTCTAGGAAGAGGAAACATCATCTGCGAGATTTGAGGAAAGTCCTGATGAGATGCTGAGACCATGGAGTATCATTAAATCCTAAAAAGTCTATTTTTGGCGTCACGGAAGCAAAAATTCTCAGACATATTGTTTCAAAGGAGGGAATAAAGGTGGATCTGGAGAGAGTACAAGCAATACAACAACTCAACCTTCCTTCCAACAGAAATGGAGTAAGGTCCTTCTTTGGACAGGTGAACTTTCTAAGACGTTTTATTCTTGATTTTGTCGAGACTACTAAATATATCGTAAATATGATGAGTGAGAAAGTAGTTTTTAAGTGGAATGAGGAAGCTAAAAGGGCTTTTGAAGAAATAAAAAGAGAAATTGCGCATGCACCTACTCTAGTTAACCCAAACTTTAGTAAAGATTTTATTATTTATTGTTATGCATCAGAGCATACTATGTCTAGAATTTTAGTGCAGAAAGGTGAAGATAATGAGGAAGTTCCAATCTACTTCATGAGCGTACCTCTGAAGAAGCACGAGTTAAAATACTCACAGACAGAAAAGCAAGCTTATGTAATAGTGAAAGTTGTGAAACAATTCAGGTACTATATACTTCATTCACATGCAATTGTCTTTGTTCTGAACTTTGTAGTGAAAAGTGTTTTAACTCAGCAGGATGTTGGTATCAATAATAGAGCATCTTGGGTCTCTAAGATTCAAGAGTTTAATTTAGACATTAAGCCCACTAAGCTGGTTAGAGGACAAGGCCTTTCTAAACTAATGGCGGAGAACAAGTTTGAAGAGGAGGGGAATCTTCCCTTAACTTTATTTGTTAGTCATCAGGATTCCTGGTTCACCGATGTTGCCTATTATCTTACTTATGGAGACTGTCCAGACTATCTTTCTCCTAGGGAGAAACAAAATTTGAAGTTGAAAGCTGCAAAGTATGTTACCTTTGATGATATACTGTACAAGAAGGGTTTGGATGGCACCTTTCTCAGGTGTGTAGATAAGCCGCATCAAGAGGCTTTACTGAAAACTTTTCATGATGAGGCGTGTGGTAGTCATTTCTCTTCTATGGTTACTACATATAAAATCTTGAGAAACTATTACTATTGGCTAGGAATGTTCAGAGATGTGTATGCTTGGGTGGCGAAGTGTGAAAAGTGCAAATTGTTTGCAGGTAAACCCCAGTTGGTTGCCTTGCCTTTAAGACCTGTAATGATTGAGGAACCCTTTAAACAATGGGGATTAGATTTCATTGGTCCTTTGAACCCAACTTCTAGCGCAGGACACACTCACATATTAATAGCAACAGATTATTTCACTAAATGGGTGGAAGTTATCCCTGTGAAAAAGACCACTTCAGAGGTTGTGTGTGCATTCCTTAAGGACAATATTCTTGTCAGGTTCGGGGTTCCTCAGAAAATAGTCACGGATAATGCATCAAATTTCTCTTCATCCAAATTAGTTTTATTTTTATATGATCATGGAATTTCTTTGGCACATGCTTCTGATTATTATCCATAGGGTAATGGCCAAGTAGAATCAAGTAACAAAAACTTGATTAACATCATGAGGAAGTTGGTTAGCGAAAATTTCAGAGACTGGCACAAGAAGTTGCATGAGGCACTGTGGGCATATCGAACCTCACCTAAGCGAGCTATAGGGATGTCTCCTTTCGAGTTGGTATATGGCATTGGTGCCCAAATCTCTCTTCCTCTAGAATTGGCGGCTTCCAAATTGCAGACTGTAGTAGAAGATGCATTCTTTCAGAGCTCTTTTGAGAAGAGAATTATGTACTTAACTAAGATTGAGGAAGAAAGGGAAAGACTGGTTGACAAGATTACATAACATCAGATGAGGGTGAAAAAGATTTTTGATCAGAAGGCAAGACCCAGGAAGTTCATGAAAGGTGATCTGGTATTATTATGGGATAAAGGGAGAGAGCCGAAAGGCGCTCACGACAAATTTGAGTCACTGTGGAAAGGACCTTACATAATTCATGAGGTAAAAGGTCCCAATTCTTTTAAACTTGCTTATCAGGATGGCTTCAAATTACCTCTGTCCTATAACGAGCAAGATTTAAAATTGTATCAATTGTAAGCAGGAGTCCCTTGTCAGTTTGTACATACAGTTTTTGTTGTGTTTAGCTTAGGTGTGTGAGTTTTGGTGTGATTCCGGCCTTACTTTTGAGTCATTTGCGAAACCAAAGATTCTAGGATTCATTGCTTGGGACTTTACAGTCCCAGTCCCCACACAGAGCCATTGTTGGTGGTACATGGGTATCCCACATCGAGAACCTTATGAGGATTGGACTATTGGAAAGTCTTATGGGATTTGTTCCAAGAAGAAGCAATATTACAGAACCATTATTGCACGAAATTGGATTTTGAAGTTTCAAAAGGGCGGCTCAAGGCTGCCAAGGCCATTAACCTGAGAGCATTTGATTCCTGGAATAAGGGATTTGGTAATAATGTTGAGCAGAATTAGGGGAAATTCACACTCCTTCTATTGGGAGGATTGGATGTATTTCTTCATTCAAGTCACTCTCGACAAAGACCGGTTCATTGACTGGGGCATCGTAATTGCAAAAAGGTTGCATGAGGGTTTGAGCAATTACCCTAGGATGTCAAATTTTTATATGTCTTCATATCTGTTCTATATGTTAGCTTGTGTGAGGGAGTGGCCTGGACTGTTCCATATAAAATGGGTTCAGGGTATAAAAATCTATGAGTATCACCCCCATTTGACCCAAAAAGGACATGTTGACAATTACCTTCACTGGAATGATATTTTTGCTGGGAGATTAACTTTTGAGTTACAAGATAATTTGCACAGGAGAATGTCGATTGAAGTTGTTGAACTAATTAACATTTATGGTAGCTTCTTTACTCAATTTAATCACTTCACTTATATAAGGCTAGGAGGTTTTAAACTATTGCATTTTGATTGAAGTTTCTAGACAATTAGCCCATGTTGTAAAGGATTATGGTGAAGATTTTGGCACAAGTGGAATTTTTCCTATTGATTTAGGCCATTACAGTTGCATGTCTGTTTCTGATGCATTGAATCTTGAGTTGAAATTTAAGAGATTTAATTTGAAAACCTTCGTGAAGAGAGATAATTTTGACAACAAAGGTTTTATTGCTCATTATCTGAAAAAGATAATGCCTGATCAACATGTGCCACAGTTGGAAGATTACTGGGAAGAATGCTCAGATGAATTTGAAGTGAGAAAAAGAAATTGGTCCAGGTTAACTCTGAAGCAGATTCTCGATATGAAGTTGCAAATGGATACCTTCGGTGTGACCATTGATAATGGAGATGTATTGGATCCAGAACTCGTGAAACGAGTACACAATGAACCCCTTCCAGAGGTTGATTGGAGTAGAAAGATGGAAGATAGTGTACAGGCACGCATCTTTAGTATATTTCACAGAATAGAGAATTGGCTAAGGAGTTGCAGATTTCATTCGGGAAAGGCAACCAATTCAAGAAATAAGGGTAGAAAAAGGGAGATTGTGAGAAAAACCATTGTTTTAACTAACATTCCTGTTTATGTTGCAGGAAAGAAGCAAGTTAAGATTAAAGAGGAAAAAATTGATTCTAAAGCTGCACATTCCATTGGTGGCCAAGTTACTAGGTCAAGATACAAGAAGAACTTTCAGCCACCTGCCACTCAGCTCATTCTTGATTTGGACGCTGAAGAAGTACATGGCAATATGACAACCCCTGTTTCTGATGCTAACAAAGTTGTAACTGATGTTGATGCTGATGTCCAAGATTCATAGGGACTTGATGTTTTGTCTAACACAGATAATGCTATGCTGCTGACTTCAGGAGGACCTCCGCCTATGCAATCCAAAGATCTAACTGTGGCTCCTAAATGGTTTAGTGATTCAATTACCAAGAAGAGGAATGTTGTGCCTATCTATGTGTCAATGGAAGATGTCATGAGTAAGTGTCTAGGAAGGGCCACGAAGCCTAAGCGACTGAAAGTGGAAACCATGATTGCTTTTGATGAGAGCACAAAACATTGGACTGCAGATATTGCTAAGCCCACATCCAATAAAGATGTTGCCACCACCTCAGAGGCTGATTATACTACTGAACGAATTGATTTGGGGGTAGGAACTAGAGTGGTTGATGTGAAACATTTAGAGACTTCAACCAAAAGGATTATCTCACACAGTTGGAAGGATGAAAAGGATAAAGCAGAGTTGAAACAAAGTTTAATGCAAATGGCCCAATACATCCATGCTCTGCAGAATAGCTCGCTGCCATTGTCCCAAAGCTCTGCTCCCTTTAATTTAAAATCCCCTGATAATCAAAAGTTCTTGGGTGAAGTTCAAAGGAATAAGATGATCGCAAAGATTTTCTCTGAGTGGCTTACGTCGACTGTGCATCAAGGAACTAATTATATATCAGATTCAGTTCAAATCTTCAAAGATGCCAATGATGTTACCAAAGAATTGGATGCTGACTTAATCGCATGGCAGAAAGAAAAGACTAAATGGGTAGTGATTTCAAGGCAAATGTGCGATATTCAACACTATGGCTTAATGAATTTCCTTGCTGAAAGACAAGTGCTAGGATTAGATGAAGATATAATGTTCATATGCAAAGGAAGTATAGAGTGGCATAACCAGATCATTGAGCAAGGACATAATGAATCTATCAGTCTACGAGGGGAACTAACAACCCTAAGAACAACCATGCAAAGGGATCCGCGCTATGTAGATGTTCAGTTGCTTAAAGAGGATGGCCAGACCCTAGAAGATACAACAGAAATGGTCAATCTTTTCAGCAGTTGCATTAAACAGATTAAGGTGGAGAAGTCCTTAGCCGTGGAAGATTTTACAAATATTGCTAAAGTGGAGTCGATGCTTACAGTATGTCTTGATCATTTGGACACTCATAGAGATAAAAGTGTACCTGGTGAAAAGGAAGAAGGAACTCTGGAAGCAAAGGGTAATTCATATCAGCCTGCCACATGTAGCGGTAATCCAAGAATTCTCAAGGGTTCATTGAGAGTGGAGTGCAACGAAAGTGGTTATGGTATCCACCCAGAATAGCAATCCGGGCAATCTGGCTGAAACTGAATCGACTGCATGACTAGCAATGTTGGCAGTCGTATGCCAGTGTGTCTAGCTTTCTTTCATTTTATGTTATGTAGTTAGGACAGTTTCTCATTAACTCATTTAGAATTAATTTTACCTTTGGTTAAACTATTGGTCTGGTGACCTATTTATAAGTTTTGTAATGACTTTACGTGGGTCCGCTAAGTTTTTGGAAAAACTATCTCTTTTAATTTTGGCTGAATACTTTATGTATGTGTTGGAAGTTGATGATCATTTATGAATGAAAATCGAATGACAGTTTCTCTTTGGCTTCAAATCTGTGTGTTTGGTGTTTGAAATTTGATTTCTGTGAGAATCTATTTCAAGAAAGAATCTGTCATGGCTTTCTATATGTGCAGAAAATATCAGTGAAATTCATTTTTAAAGATTTTCATTTTGTTTTAGCGTACATGTGAAATCTGTCGGCTTTACACAAAGAATTATATATGAATCAATGCTCGTGTTCATTTGGTATTGACTGGTGAATGCAATTACCTTTTTGTACTTTCTGGTGAAAAGTATAATATTGATTGTATGTAATTTAGAGCTGAATGAATATCTATTTGAGGGAGCTATACCTTAATTAAAAGGTTAATCCATACAATGATTTTCCAAATGTATGGTGAAATTTGTCTTTCATTTCCTGGGCTAAGAGTATAAAAGTTAAAAAAATTGTGAGAGACAAATTTGTTTACCAACAATTCTGCTAAGGAATTCATTCCTGTCCTACAAGAGATGCTATCATTTGTTTAAGCTAGGAGGAAGGAACTTTTGCAAAGTCAGGATGATGAAGAGAAAGATGCACTTAAGGAACAATGTCAAAAATTGAGTCAGGAGAACATGGTTATGAAAAATGAAATGCAAGTTATAACTATGAGGATGTATAAGGAGATTGAGGACAAAAAGAAGGAAGAAAATCTCACTGTATCCCTGAAGAACAAATTTGAAGAATTTGGTAGGTTGGTTCATGAAAATGATATGTTGAGAACTGATTTGGTACAATCCCAGAGTAATGAACAAGAGCCTGAGAGATGAATGATAATTCTAAGAGAAGATTTAACTACTGCAAGTGAGTACAAAGAAAAAATCAAGACCAAGTTAACACAACTTGATGAGTTATTGAAGAGACAAAGGCAGATTGGAGATTCTAGTGGACTTGGATTTGAGCAAGGACAGAGTTCCGGTACTACTAATGAAGATCAAAACCATAAGGCACCGGTAAGACAAATTAATGCTTATAAATTCAATGGTAGATGTTTTGTTTGCAATAGATTTGGTCACATGGATAGGCAATGTAGAAACAGAGCAAATCAAAACCTTGATTTTGCTCCCGGTAAATGCTCTAAATGCAATAAGTTTGGTCATTAGACAAAAAATTGGAGAATAAATGTTAAATGCTATGCATGTGAAAAATTTGGACATATGGCTAATCAGTGTTGGTCAAGCAATTTCACCGGTTTTAGCAAAGCAATTCAAAAGAACAATGTTACATGTTATGCATGTAATGAGGTTGGACATATTGCTAAGTTCTATAGAAGCAAAATCCACCGGTTAGTAATGGAGGATCAAATGAGAAAGGAAAAGAGAAGGTTAGTGAAATCCGGCAAGATCATACTCAGAGATGGGTTAGGAAGACTGAAGAACAATCATCAGATGGGAATGTCCCGATTACTTATCCAACATAAGAGGTTGCTCCTGCACCGATAGGGAGCTCATCCGGTAACAAAGGCAGATGCCTTAGGGGTAGGCAAAATTCATGAAGATGCAACATATGCCCCAGGAAGAGGTTCTGGAAGATGTTCCAGATATTGGAGATGATTATCTGACATGGATATGTTCTGAGTGAGATCCGGTATCTTTCACTGACAATCATTTATGTCAATGGAAGATTCGGGTTTTTGTCGAAGGTTAAAAGGTTGAATACACTTCATTGTTAATCACCTTGCATTCAGAGCAATTTCAAAGCAATTAAGAGTGACTAAGTGCGATCAAAGGCAATTCAGAGCAATTAGATTTCTTCTTGAGCGATCTCATCGACATCTAAAAGAATTTGTTGGAGGTTTCACTAAGAGCGATCAAAAGGTATTTATCTTTAACATGGAAGCAGGATCATCATCTATTCATGTTTTTGTTGCAAACCTGACTATAGTAGAGGTCAAGGACCGCCCTAGGCTAATTTTCAAGCGGTATCCACATGTGGCTACCCTAGAAGATTCAGGTGGAGCATTTTCTCGCGTTCTTGAGGGAGTTATCTATGTAGAGGATGTTAGGGCATATATTCACTGTTACATCAAGGACTTGGGAACTTTAGAAATTAAGGGCATGTATATGAGTGAGCTGATGGGAGAATCTAGAAAGATCAAACCAACATTCAAGCATATTGAAGACCTAGGGTTTACCAACATTTTGGATATTCTAGAATTTGAGGATGAGATAATCAAATACATTCTAAGCATAGTACATGGGGAATTTATATGGTTAAATAGACCTTACAAAATCACCAAGGAAGCCATTTAGGCAATCACTGGTTTACCATCAGTTGGGCAACATCCAGACAAGAAGGTTTCAAATGATTTTGTGATAAAGATCACCAACACAACATCTAACAAAAGATCCATGAAATTGAGCGCTATCACCAACACAAACATCAAATTTGGTAGCATGGTCATTGGGTATAAGTTAACTCAGTCAAATCGACTGAATTTTGTTTCTAGTTCATGCATTTTGGCTGCATACAAAATGATGAGAGAGAATGTGAAGTTAGACCTATGCGGTTGGATGCTAGACGAGTTGTTAATAAATCTAGGGAAGATTAAGGGTGAAAAGAAGGGTACATTCCGATATGGCAACTTGATAGTTTTCCTAATGTTATATTTCATGAATGATACACCCGGTACTGGTAAGAGGCAATGGGCATTTGACATCCCGGTAGGGAGACAATTGAAACAATCAATTGTTGTTTTAGGAAGCCAGAGAGATGATAAGGTATGGGGGTATTTTAAAGCATTCCAACAATATATGAGGTCTAGGGTATGGGTACCTGAGCATATTGTAGAAAAATATTTTATCGACATATGCTTTATGGTAAAGAAGGATGAGACACATGGAAGTAGTTAAGCCTCAAAATATTTGGATTGAAGAAATGGGCTATGAGGTGGATGCACAGATTATTGATTCCTATGCAAAAATGTTGATTGGTGCACCAATCGATGAGTTAGAGAAGCCTTGTGGTACCACACAATAGAAAACTCAAGAGGTTGAAACAGAGTTCAATCGGAAGAAAAGAGAAAAAGAGGAAGGAAAAGCAAGAAAATTTGTGCAGAAGGTCTCAAAGGACATCAAAGCACTAATTGATGTTGTCCTAGAGAAAGGCAGAAAGAGGAAGGATCCTAAAGTTCATATTGAGCTCGTTACTGCAGAATCAAAATCTGCAGATGACACACCGTTGGCATTTAGGAGGGTTGTTAGGAAGAAACCAGAGGAAACAAAGGCAAAAGCTAAGAAGCAATTGGTTAGGAAGGTTACAATCAAAATATCAGCACAAAAGCAAGCACCTAAAGCTACACCTACAACTGCATCCAGTACTGCAAAGAGGAAGAAGGATGACACTGATTTTGGTAAGGTTCCACCTAAAACTTGTGCAGAATTAGTAGATGAAATCACTAAAGATGGCATGTTGAAGAATGTTCAATTTTACTATGATCACCCAGAGAAGGATGAACAAAGAGAGGTAGAGGAAGCAATCCTATTATAATTGGATATTTATAAGAAAGCCTTAATGGAAATAGAAAATCAAATACTGGCTGAAATGTATAACATGTTAGATGCTAGAAGACTGTCAGCTATGCAAGAGGATAAACACATTAAAATTCAAGAGCTATTATATATCTGTGTTACTATTGCTCCTTATGAAATGGAAAAGACACCTGAGGTGGCAGACAATTTTTTTTTCAATAGCAAACATAGGATAACTAGTTTGATGCTAGGGAGAGTAAATAAAATAATAAAGGAGACTCAAAAAGCATGGATTAAATTTCTTGGAGAAAATAGGGGATTATTTACTTCACCAGAAACTAAGACAGACACTGTAGATACCTCGATTGAAGCAAAAGGAAAGGGGATAATGGGTACTTCACCCTCAATTTTGAAAAATATTAAGATACTATAAATTGAGCCCCCGGTAAATACAGATGTACAGAAAAAATAATGAGATACTGGTTAATACAGAGAGTGAACTAGTTAATATTGTACATGATACTAATATTGAGGATAATAGTCCTCTAGATACAAATGTACAGGTTGAGGTTATAGTTCCTACAAAGGCCGATAGTTACACAAACTACACCAAGTGGTGAAGCCACCAGTGCAAGTGAGGAGGTTATAAAGGATAAATCTGCAGAAGAGAAGGCAGGGGAATTCGACAAGGAACCGGTTGTTGGTCCATCATTATTGTCAATTGACACTTCACAGGTAGAAGAGAAAAACATCACATAAATGAGTCCCACTGAACTGATGATGATGGTTGCACAAAAACTAATGAAGGAGGGATCCATAGACAAAGGGATTATAGATCAATCAATCACTGTTTTACATAGACTAGTCCCAGAGTGTAAGATTGAAAATGAAGCGAGCCCATCTGGAAAGCTTAAGGTAATCACTGAGCATATTTTAAAGGACTCCCCAATACTTACAACAAATCTCAAATCGATAAGCACTAGAAAGGTTTACTCAAGCTAAGAGAGCTACATTTGATCAGGTAATTGGAACTAAGAAGAAAAAGATTGAGGAGAAGCTGATCCTAATAGAAAACTCTTTGAAACAATATATATATATAGGGTATGTTGTAACATTGAAATACTTATAGCTAATGTGGATAAAAAGATAAAAGAGATTTAGGAGAAAAATGCAAGTATAGCTAACTCTTTTGACGGATTGATTTCATTGACTACATCAATTGATGGTCAAATTTTGATTTTGGAGAACCAAATTTATGTCCTTGAGAAGGAAAGAGACAAAATAATTAGAAGAGCCAGAAGTTTGAGAGGCTTGGTGAGTCCCCGGTTGGATACACTCAATGTACACAAGAAATAATGCATGGATATGGTGGGAAAGCCCACACCGGTAGAGGTAAATTAAAAAGAGTCTTTTGCACATTTATTGAGTGGACTTGTATCTATTTCCGACACATTCAAAACCAGCTGGGATACTAATCTGGAGTTACTGGAGAAGGCTTATCCAGAAATTTTGAAATTTGTCAAGCTTCGGTAAGACATTTTTGGGGATATTCATTATACAATTCTTATTCTTTGACATTCCTTTTTGAATATTTGGATGGCATTAATGTCAAATGAGGAGTAGTATAGATGTGAAAAAGAATAAAAAGAGTTGTATACATTAGGGGGAGTTATGGAGTTTTTGTAGATATGGAGTATTTTGCATATTCAGCTCAGGGGGAGCAGGGCAGGATGAAACCGACAGATGAAACCTTGACCATTTTTCACATGAGTGTTGCCATCAATGCCAAATGGGGAGATTGTTGGCAATTGACACTCAATTGGTTGGTTTCACCATGTTGTCATTGATGGCAACATGGTATTATGTTTTGACTTCATGTTTTGGTTCTATGGTGTACCGACAGGCACTTCACACCGACAGGGATAGGACAAAAGGATTTCTTTGGTCACCAACAATGTAGGCCGACATGGTTTACTAAAGGTTATCAGTATTGAAGGCCGACATATCTTGGATCCGACATCGATAATTGATTTTATTGTTTATGCATTTGTGTTATCTGGCTGACATGTAATTTGATATTGTAAATATCTTTGTAAGCCGACATAAGGCATGTAAAGTTGTATAGGGTATATAGGATAGTTTGATAGATCATTTTTGATATAGAGATAAAAGAGACATATGATAGGAGATTATGGATATGTGGATGTAATATGATACAAAATATATCAGAGAGATCATGTATGTGAGGAAATTCATGTAAGGGTTATTCCGGTAAAAGGTTTAGGGTTTCAGACTGGAACAAATAGAGCTTAAACCGAAACTGTATACTAGCATAGAAGATGCTATCTTAGCAATTCACACTTATTCGGATTGTAGTCTGGAATTTTATGCAGTCAGTGAGGCTCCTTTTGTGATTGAGTAGTGTGCTCTAAGCTGTAAGCCTTTCTACAAGTGCAGGCCCTCATATTTAATAATATCTCTTCATATGCCCAGTGGATTGATATTGTGGGTCACAAATCCCACCGTGGTTTTTCCTCTTTGAGGTTTTCCACGTATAAATTTGTGTGTTATGGTTCTCATTTATGTGACTAGTGTTGAGACATGGACCAACTAGGACTCGAACCTAGGACATTCCATACACTGCTAGAGTGCTCTACCACTGAGCTACTGGCCCCTCTTGGACCAATCCATCGTCGATCCGGGTGTGGCTTATTTCCAACACCAACACCCCCCTTAAGCCACACCTCTCGTGCGCTTGGGGCTCCTAGCCTGGACCTGGCTTTGATAGCATGGACCAGCTAGGACTCAAACTTAGGACCTTCCATACACTTTTGGAGTGCTCTAACACTAAGATACTAGCCCCTATTGGACCAATCCATCATTGGTCCGGGTGTGGCTTATTTCCAACACCAACAATTGGCTTATTTGTTGCTTTAGATCTTTCACTTCTGTATGTATCCGTATACCGGTTGGTGTATGCATGTTTTAATAAGGCTAAAAATTATCATTTTGGTATAACACTGATTCACCCCCCCTCTCAGTGTTATTGGTTTCCAACAATTGGTTCTATATCAAAATCTGAACCATAATTCACTTTGTGAACCACCTAACATTCTCTTATCCAAATGTACTCAAGACACCCTCATGAATGCAGAATCAACAAACCATAATGAATGAATGCATATAAATGAAAGGAGATACATGAATCCATTTCAGAATAATCATATAGCCTCTATAAATTGCACGATGGAAGTCACAAACCCAATAACAAGCCTCTGGACTGACTCAGATTGACACGAGTCCCGCAAAATGAATCAGGAAGCCAAAATAGGGTTTCTCCACTAAAAACCTTGAAGTGGCACATTTACTACTTCTTTTTTAACTTTTATACATATTTTTAGCACATTTGAACATTCTTTTGGCACATTTACAACAACACATAGGACAAAAGCCTAGGGTTGACTTTGGGATAAAAAATTGACAATTAGACCAACCAAAAAGCAAAAAATGACAGAGACCCATTTGAGAGAGGTGAATCCCATTTCCATAAATGCCACTTTCTCACTCCCAAGATACATAATAAATATCCAAGAACCAAAACACCAAAAACAATCTGGAAAAACACATCAAAGGAAACACCTACTTCATCTATTTTACAAATTTCAAACCACAAACACATAATCTTTCCAAAATGAAATCAAGGCATTAAATACACAAAGAAAAAAATATTTTTAAAGCCATAACTCATTTAAAATCATAAAAATAAAATGGCTCAAGGATCCAACCTGGAGAATAGGAGAAAATGGACAAAGGAAAGATGAAGAACGACTCCTGCACACACAACTCCACATGAACAATGATTCCAATCAATCCAACAAGCTTTCTCAATCCTCAAACACTCAGAAACAATTTCCAATAAAATCCACTCCAAAATCTCACACAATCCTCTAAAAAATCCTCTAAACCCCACACAAACAAGGTTGCAATCCTTCTCACAAATTCCTCCAAAATCCACAAAATTTCCAGCAAATGATCAATCCCCCAAAACATATGATTTCTTGGAAAAATACCATTCCCAAAATGAGAGTTGGTGTTTGTACGGGAAACAACCATATTCTCAAACCAACCACGGCTAAGGATTAAAATCATATAAACCAAACTTATTAATGATAAACATGTATTATATCATCCCACTTAGAATATTTTATGCTTATAATTATTTATTGCCACCAAGAAAACAACATAATCAAATAATTCCTCCTAGAAAGTAGGAAGGAAAATATGGAACACAATTACATTAAATAATCAATTCCACTTACTCAAAATACACACATAAATAATACAATACAATATTATCATAACTTACACTTAATCTAATATAAATAATTATTAATAACAATTAACCTTATAACATAATAAATCTCAATTAAATTAAATTAATAAAATATGATAAAAAGAATAAAAAATAACTAAACACGTATCCATCCCCAAGACCACACATCTTGAAAGAAGATTAAGCCAATGATAATGCAAGCAAGACAAAAGGTCAAAACTTAAGACACAAATTAGAATTAGGTGTGGTAGGGCCTTATTATTGCCTTTGATCAACTACCATTGGGTAAGGAGGCACACTCAAACCTGTGGAACCAGGTGGAGTCAGTGCCTAGTACCTACACTCCTACACAACATCAAGGGATAAAACATGTGCATATATATGTATATTCATTAGATCAACATATCCAGGTGAAAGAGAATTATAATATCACATCCTTCTCATGATGGGTGATGTGATATCATCCCTTACACACTTCTAGACACTGGAACGTCATATTCATAGATAAAACATAATCAAACAACCATCATTCAATGAGATTATTAGAATTAGGGTTAGCACAAGATATAACATCATAAAACATAAACTATAAACCATATCATCTAAGAAATGTATATTCACAAGGTCCATTAGATAGTAAACCCTAACATCATCAAGTAACCCTAAATGTAAAATCATCATAAATACCATATTGTATACTCTGATGTGCAAAAGTATCTCAAACATGAAAGAACAAAGCATAAAAGAAGTACCAAAACATGAGAAGAGTCCATCAATATCTATCATAACCATCATAGAGTATGAATCATGTAGGAGCACTACATCCTCCCCCGCTACGATTCGACTTACTCCTGGAAGTCGCAAGGCTAAAATTAAAACATGATCACATTAGTCTTGAAATTTTATTTGAATGATACCAAAGTATACCTTTTCTTTAGGATAAATACAAGCAACATAACTAGTCTCCTCGTTATAGGATTCGTTAGTGGATAAAATCATCTAAGTCCAATCATTTTCTTATCTCAAAGTAAGATAGCAGCAACAAGAGTTATCCTTAACATTCTTCAATTTTTTAAATTTTAATGCACTACATAAGAGATAGAACAAGGTACATCACTTTTTATTGACTACAATAAGCATACTAATCTATTCATATACCAGATTAACGAGGTGACTAATATTAGCCACACCAGATTAATCACTTGATGACATACTACAACACACACAATTGCTCACATTGCACAATAAATAGCATGTAGGTATTTAGAATGCCCTTCATGATGCCATAAGACAATTAAATATTCATATAGACATCACCTCGTTACTTTTAAAAGACAAATATCATTACTTTTATGATAAACAAAATTTAATATCAGATTTCAATAATAATCACTCTTATCATCTATGATGATTTTCCTAACAAATCACTAACCAATCAATTTGCTTATTTAATCATGGAACTAATTACCACCACCTTACTTGTGATAGTTTCATTTTCACTTACATGCAATGTTACATTAATTCAAATATATATACCCTTATCAAACTCACCTTCTGTCAACACTTAAATATGATCGTTCAAAATAATGTTTTCTACAAATCAAGGAAAATTAACATGTTATAACATCATTCATCTCATGATTAATCCATTATACTAAAGTTCATTGAGCAAGCACATTCATTTTGAAATTCAAATAAGGTAAGGAGACAACACCATTTACTAACCCATTCATTTGATCAAACACAACATTTCATCAAAACCATGTAGATCTTTCACGAAGCTAAAGACTTTTATCTTTCCAAATCAAATAGGAAAATAAAGGAATGATTTCAAATTTCCTATACACACTTTACATGCAATGCACCAACTTTACCTTTCTTTACACTTATACTATAACATGATCTATTAATCTAATATTTACAAAAGATATTCTACTTAACTTATTCATTTTTAAACGGGGTCATAGATGTAATGCATTAATTTAGGCCTTCAATGCAAAATTTATTCTAACCAAACTTTTTCCTTTTATACATGCCAAATCGCATTCATCGATAAGCATTCAATACTTCTATTTGATATCAAATACATGCTTAAGAACATCCTTATGAATCTTATATCCAGATAAAGAGAAGAAGTAGAGAGTTGTCAATCAATCATTATATGCATATATACATGTACACACACACACACACATGTATATATATGTATATATGTGTGTATATATATATGTGTGTGTGTGTATGTATATATGTGTGTATATATGTATATATGTGTATGTATATATATATATATATATATATATATATATATATATATATATATATATATATATATATATATATATATACACACACACACACACATATTGTAGACACCTAAAATCGTCATGTTTAATTAAATAAATATTTTTATTTATTTAATTATCTAAGCCTAATTCTTTTATTAATTGAACAAATATTTATTTATTTAATTAATTCATTTATCCTCTTCTAGCCTTATTTCTCATTTAAATAAATACCTTTATTTATTTAAATTATCCTTTTCCTAAATTAAATAAATACTTTTATTTATTTAATTGATCCCACTTCTTCTATTAATTAAATAAATCTTTATTTATTTAATTAATTCATTAATCTTTTCTACCCATGACACATGTCATTTATCTCTTAATTCATACACTACCTACCCTCTCATTATTTTCTTATTTTCTCTACCTACCCTCTAATCATAGCCGACCATTTATCTTTTACACCTCTCAATCTTATCCCTCAATTTCTTAGGGTGTCTTTTATATAAGGAGATGCTTCCTTCATTATCAAAGCCCCCCGATGATTATTCGACTACACTACGCTTTCGAACTTTCATATGTGATCCTACTTGCAACCACATTTCTGTTCTTTGTTGAGCTCTTGTGCATATAAAATCTGAGAGCAAATATATTAAGCAAGATCAATGGAGATAGGAAGAATGGAGATCCAAACCCTATTGGACATGTGATGTTATAATCTTTGTGATTTCATTTGATTTGCATTGTCTTAGGTATTCTTCATATGTTATGGTAGATCTTTGTTGTTGTCAAGCTAGGGTTTTGTGGTTGAATTTGTTTAGTCTTTCAATATTGTTGTATCCATTTCAACCACATACATTTTGGCACGCCCGGTGGGACTCTTGTCCCTTTTGCATTTAACATCTTTTGTTGCAGATTTTGTGTTTTTAAGTTGCAGATCTAGCATTTACGACAACATTTTGATATTTTCGCGTATGCGTACATTCGAATCGCATTTTTAATTTTTTGTTGCGTCTGTGACATCTGGAATCGCGTTTGCGCCTTCGACATTTTTTTATTTTTTTTTGCAGATTCCAGGAAACGCGTCTGTGTTCCCTATTTGCGTTTGTGAGGCCTCCAAACGCGTCTATGTTCAGGAACCGCGTCTGTGTTCCGGAATTGCATCTGTGTCAGATTCAGCCGCGTTTATGCATTTATATAGCATTTGTGTTACTTATAACCGCGTCTGTGTTCAGCTGTTGCATTTTGACTTCTTTGATTCGGTTAATTTTTGGATTTTAGATCTGGTTTATATTAAGCTAACATCTTCAGATATAACGAAATTGGTGCAACTTGTTTTGAAAGCAAAATCATTTTGTTGAAGGCCCCTATTTCACAAAGTCTTTTGGATCTAAAAATTTACCTAACTTGTGTGCCTGCAGGAAGGGATGATCATTTAAAACAAATCCAAACTACTAACGAATCTTTGTTGCAGAATCTTAGCAAGAGTTTTTAATCTTTCATTGTGTGCCTTATTTTCATAGATTATCAAACACTTCAATTGGTGCACTAAAATTGAACTAGTGTCTTTTGTGTCTTGAGCAATAGGCTATTTTTGTTTAATCTTTAGAGGGTCTGTCTTCTTGTGTGGTCATTAGGACTACTAGTGAGGAGAGAACGACCCAAGTGGTAGCGAGGAAAACCCACCTCTTCCGAACCACTATAAACAACTGTATTCATGGTGAAAACTATGGATAACGTGTGCTGATTAGTTCATACCGACACTATGTCTCCCCATAAACCCGTTTGATCAAATTTATTTGATCATTTGTAGGGCGTAACCCCTACCGACTGGGAGCCTTCTGTATTTACAGAGCTGAAAGTGCCAAATGTATGGCCACACGAGCGAATGCCCTTACTAGCACCTTTTTGTTTTAGAAGCCAAAATCCTTCTAGTTGTTGGGGCAGGAGGTCGGACCTCTGGAGTGACCCACACACATACAGTTCTTAGTAGAGATACAAAGTTCGCCACGAGGAGTTTTCGTGGGGACTGATGCTTGGCTGCCCCGAGAAGTGAGTGCTGAGGGTGGAACCAATTGGGTCAAACATCTAAGTATCCGTTCTGAATAGCATAGCCTCATGTGGGAATCAACAATTATTGTCCTAGCCAACCATAAGAATTGTGCTTGTCTTATTTTGAACTATCAAACATTCAAGACCAAACATTAAATCATTGTGTCTTCAAGTGTATGCAAAACATTTTTACATCAAACAACACACTTTTCTTTGAGTCATTTTGAGTCTAAACACTTGCAAACATCGAGTCCTCATCAACACTGTGCCCTCTTGTCATGAAAAATAGTCAAAAATTCAGATTTGGTCACAACAAGTCACTTCACAAATTAGAAAAATTGCACAAAGTTTTCAGAAATGCGTCTGTGTCTGACAACACCACGTCTGTGTCATCTAACCATGTCTGTGAAGGGCAGAAATGCGTCTGTGTCTTTTGAACAATATTGCATTTACAAAATCTCAGAAACGTGTCTGTGAATGACAGAATCATGTTTGTGTCATTTAAGCGCGTCTGTGAAGTATACAGGCACGTCTGTGTTCAGAATTGAAAAACTTTTACAATCCAGCAAACAAGAACAATCAGTTTCAACATTCTTGAGCTTCCTAGGTTATCTCTTCAAGTTTTCATCTAGCATTCAACCTGTCTTTGGGTCTCACAAAGTCCATCATTGCTTTACACCTTACATTACATTCACATTTGTGTAAACTTGAGTCAAAAGGTCGCTTGTCCTCATCTTACTTTGTCAACACACTACATACAACAACATTTTTCTAAGTGGTCCCTCATCAAGGTCTATCACCTTTGGGTCTCATTTGGTCTTACTTAGAGTCAAGGACAACTTACCTCATCGAGAGAAACTATCATCTCTTTGGAAGCCACACCTACTCTACTACATACATACTCGGTCTTACACTTTGGACATTGCAAGTACACCTCAGATTCATTTACATTCCATCCAACTCTTGGTCTTCCATACTCTTTCCATTTTTCATCTAGTCTCACACATCTTGGTCAATACCTAGTTCATGGTTGAAACCCGTTCCCAAAAATCTAGGAGAGAAGCTAAAGAGGCTCAAGAGTCCGCAAACATGAGTTCCTATGAGTATGACAATGATATCTTTTTCAATTCTGATCATACTACATTACCTGACATGGATGCCTACAGAAACATTTCAAATGTTGAGAACATGGACACTACAAACAACAATGATACACACAATGATAATATGGACAACTTTTCCGTACATTCAGTAGAAGTGGAAGACTCCATTATGGATCCCCGTTTCAATCGATTGGTTGAGGAAATAATGAGGAGAGATAGACAATATTTCTTACAAGTGATGGCACAAAGTGGAGCCAAGATTCCTCATTATTTTGAAATGTCTCAAATAATGGAAAATCGACCTTTACAACAACCTCACCTCAACATGGATCAAAGGAGGCCTAATAGTGGAGGCAATAGAGGACCACATCTTGTGCCTGAATCACCATCATCTTTGTTTCAAAAACCAGAGGTCCCATACACACATGGACCCTCACAGGCCATTATGGAAGTCTTATGCAGAAAAATATACTCAATCACATACCAATGCTAAGGACCAACCACCAAAGCAATTGGATATTCAAAGGCATGTTCAAAATTTGGACACAAGGAAACCCCGCGTAAAATTTGGGGGCAACACACTAGAACAAACTCATGACATTCCTATAGAGTATGGTATACATGGGCAAAACAAATATTCCATTCCTCATCATGACTCTATACCAAGTGGTCCATATACGCAACATCATTATAGACCTCCTCCATATGAACATGTGTATGATCAATATCATCCATTTATGCAGCATGCTCCTCCTCCACCCAGTGGTTCAGGCATGGGGTATGGTCCAAGAAGTCGGTCTCCACCTAAGAATAATTTGGAACAACAAATCAAGGACTTACAAAAGAAAATGGAGGACATAAATACATTGAAGCCAACTTACACAATGAGAGACATATGTCCTTATCCATTTGACAAAAGCATTTCAATGCCTCCATTTCCTACACACTTTGTGACACCTAAGTTTGATAAGTACAGAGGAAAAGGGGATCCTAAGGCACACATAAGACAGTTTTTCACAACTTGCATTGAGGTAGCAACAAAAGAGACATATTTGATGAGATTATTCCCACAGAGCTTAGGTGATCAAGCTATGGAATGGTTCTCCCAGCTTCCACCTGGAATTAAGTCATGGGGTGACTTAGTTGAGGCATTTATCCAACATTTCTCGTACAACATAGAGATAGGTATATCAGTCACTACCTTGTGCAACACCAAGCAAAAGGATGGAGAATCTTTTTCATCATTTTTACAAAGATGGAGAAATCTAGCCAGCAGATGCTCTTGTGAAATTCCACAGAAACAAATGGTAGAAATGTTCACTCAGAATGTTAACAAAGACATTGGTTATGACTTGAGAAAAGCTTGTTTGTCCACCTTCAAGGATGTCATTGAGAAAGGATTAGCAATAGAGAGGGTCCTAATTGAGCAAGGAGTCATCAAAATATTCAAAGAAAAACAAAGAGGACTTTAAAGGAAAAGACAAGCCAAGATTTTGGAATAAAAACAAGAACACAGTCAATGATGGTGTTGTGGATGCCAATACAGTACGAACCCCCCAAAAAAAGGTTTCGGATCAAGCTCTACAAATAATCAGGTGAATACTCAAACAACTTCCAAGTCATGAAGGAAGTACACTCCATTGGGAGAACCACTTGAGTCTGTTTTCAAGAAGCTAGTGGCAAACAAAATAATAATGATTCCAGATCTGCCTCCATATGAGCCAAAGGTCAAACCAAATTGGTGGAATGATGATGAGTATTGTGAATTTCATAAGAGCAAAGGTCATAGGATAGGAAATTGTCACCGACTGAAGAACATCATACAAGACCTTATTGATAGAGGTGACATTGAGATTGAAGGACACTCATCCAATCAAGAACATGAGATGTTTAAGGAACCATTCCCAAAACATGACAAGGGAAAAGATAAAGCCACAGATGACCAAACCAACTATACTAGAGCATCTTATAACTATGATTCAACTATTAATCACATTTCAATGGATAATTATGTCTCTACCATTATCATCAAGGACAAAAAGACTGAGAATTCTACCCAAAGACCCAAGATTATCCTAAAAGGCATTGGATCTTCTTCCGGACCTACCTCTGAATGTAATGTTACAACTCGTCGAGGTAAATTCACTTTGCAAGGTGCTCCATCTAAAAACACTGCTTCCTCATCAACTAAGCCTGAGTATGACCTTGTAGAATAGTTGGGGAAGACACCCGTGCTTATCTCAATCCTTGAGCTCTTATGCATATCCCTCGCACATAAAGCTATTCTTGACAAAATCTTGAGAGACACTTTTGTCCCTACTGATCTGAACGTGGACCAATTTCAAGCCATGGTGGGATACCTTTCCATTCCACACTTCCTTACTTTCACAGAAGCCGATGATGCCTCCGTAAGTTAACCACATAATGCACCATTACACATTGAAGCCTTCATACACAAAAATCGAATAAAATGAGTCTTGATAGATGGAGGAGCAGGTCTAAACATTTGCACATTGAGCACTATTAAACAATTGGGATATTCAGATAAAGCCGTGAATTGTACAAAAAAAATTACCATCAAGGCATATGATGATGAAGAGCGTCCATCCAAAGGCACAGTCACCTTACCTCTCAGAGTTGGGCTAGTTACAAAGGATGTGGTTTGTCAAGTCCTAAACCTGGATCTCACATACAATGTATTACTAGGACGTCCTTGGATTCATGAAATGAGGGCAGTCCCATCTTCATATCACCAATGCATTAAGTTTCCTCACAATGGAGTTCAAATAACAGTTAATGGTGATCCTAATCCATTCATATACTGCAATAACTTGAGACCAAAAACTAAGACGATCATTCCAAGTAATAGGGAAGTTGTCCTTTCTTCTACATACATTGATCTTGAATCATTAAAAACTTCGACATCAAAAGAAGGTGAGTTTAAAGGGATATATCAGGACAAGGGCATGGGTGAATACACTTTGAACCAAACCATGTGCTTGCAACAAGTTATGATTTCACCAAAAGAATATGGAAGACCACATCCTAATAAGCAAGTATCTATCATTATACTCAAATGGGACCCTACTATCTTTCAAAGATGGGGTGAACTGGAAGAAGAAGACTTATACAAAATGCTTTACAAAGACCCTAAAAATGATACACAAGATCACATCAGCCTACCATGTGAAAAATATGGCAAAGGATTCAAGATCCTACAAAAATTTGGGTATGATGGCAAAAGTCCTCTTGGCTTGAGAAAGGAAGGCATCATTGAACCTTTACAACCAGAATTAACATTCAAAAAGGAACGCTCGAAAGGACTTGGTTTCATGTCTTCCAAGGAAAATATTCTAAAGATAGGAGAAGCATTACAAATCAAAGTTGCCAAAATTCAACAAGAGAATCGCTATTCCACAGACTCCAATGAATGGGAATGGGATTCAGACAAATCCTCCAATGACTATGAACTCACCGAGACATTCAGAGAACCATGTGAACCCATAGAAGAAGAGGAATTTTATAGAAAATTCAAAGTTGGTCAAGAAACAACCCCTGAGGATCCCACACAGTCCTTACCTCTAGGTTCTAGGTCGAAATCACATAGAATGAGGACACCTGTTCTGGAATGCGCTACTAGTAATGACATTTTGGATTCATTCATGATTGAGACAGATGAGGAGAGTGCCAACAATGACCTCGATAACTACCTCGACATACCTGAATATAACTGCATCTTCACCCTTAGCCCCGCTAACTTCGAAGATATCAAAGGCCTTCCCCTTGTTCACCACCAACTTATTGACTGGGACCATGAAGGACCTGCATAGTTTGACACATTCCAAAATGATGAAGCCTTTATTGACTATCTAGGCATATGAGATGATCTTCCCCTTGGGGACCATAAGGAAAGATACACTATAGAACTCAATAGCGTGGCATATTTTGGTGAGGGTGTTGGGCCTTCCAGTCACAAAAACATAAAAATAAAAACAAATCAAGGGTCTTATGGTGAAAATCACGTTGTGGCACTGTCTGATCCCAAAAAAGTAAAAAGAAAGGACGTATTTGAGGGTGAAAACCTCTTTGAGGCACCCGAGGATGGAAGGCTTGACATTCTCCCAGCATCATATGAAGAAAAATCATCTATGTTGGTAGAGGAGACCATCAAAACAAACATTGGTACAAAAGAAAGTCCACATAACATATTCCTGGCTCAATCCCTGACAAAGACAGAAAGATCAAAGTTCATAAGTTTCTTCACGAAGCGACAAATTAATTTTGCATGGTCATATGCTGATATGCCTGGATTGGATCCGGATTTGGTAATGCATCATTTCACAGTTAAATCGGGGGCAAAACTAGTGAAACATAAATTAAGAAAGATGCATCCACAAGTGGCATTATTAGTCAAAGCAGAGCTTGAAAAATTATTGGATGTCGGATTCATACGCCCAATTGATTATCCTGAATGGATCTCCAACTTAGTGCCTGTCAATAAACTAGATTGTAGCATCAGAATATGTACAGATTTCAGAGACATCAACAAAGCTTGTCCTAAGGATGACTTTCCATTACCAAATGTTGACTTGATCATAGATCTCACAGCAGGTCATGCAATGTTATCTTTGATGGATGGATTCTCTGGTTATAATCAAATAAAAATCACATCCGAGGATCAATACAAAACAACATTCACTTGTCCTTGGGGAACTTTCTGCTGGAATGTCATGCCCTTTGGGCTAAAAAATGTAGGCACTACGTATCAAAGAGCCATGACTACTATTTTTCATGATCTCATGCACGTTACTGTGGAAGATTATGTTGATGACCTCTTGGGAAAATCAATAGACAAAGATACACATTTGGACATACTTTCAGTCATTTTTGATCGATTAAAAAATATAAAGTAAGATTAAACCCCAAGAAATGTGTATTTGGAGTAACCTCCGGGAAGCTCCTGGGATTCATTGTCTCAAAAAGAGGAATCAAAGTCGATCCAACAAAAGTCAAGGCCATCATAGGGATGCAGCCACCAAGAAATATCAGTCAACTTTGATCTTTGCAAGGGAGACTCCAGTCCATACGAAGATTCATAGCACAACTTGCAGATAAATGTAATCCTTTTCAGCACTTGCTACATAAAAGCATCAAATTCAAATGGGATGATAATTGTCAACAGGCTTTCCAGATACTCAAAGATTATCTTTTGAATCTGCCAGTATTGATGCCACCAGTTCCAGATCAACCTCTACTACTATATATATCAACTACTTCAACAACACTGGGGGCACTCTTAGCACAACAGGTTGTTGAGGGCAAAGAAAAGGCAGTCTACTACATCAGTCGCACATTGGTGGGATATGAGCTAAACTACACACCAATTGAGTGTGCATGTCTCGCTGTGGTCTTTACTTTGCAAAAAATACGACATTACATGCTAACTCATAAAACTAAGTTGGTTGCAAGGATTGATCCATTGAAATACCTTCTCAATAAAGCAACGCTTACTGGGCGACTAGCCAAATGGGTGATGCTCTTGAGTGAGTTCGATATTGAGTATGTGGACAGAAAAGAAATAAAAGGACAAGCTATCGCAAATTAGTTAGCAGATGCTCCCATGATAGATGATGTTCCTCTAACTTTATAATTCCCAGATGAATCCATCTTGACAATATCACTCACAAAGCCTTGGCAGCTATACTTTGACGGCTCATACACACAGCATGGGGTAGGAGCTGACATCCTCTTCATAACTCCTCAAGGGGATTCCATACCAAAATCATATCGATTATCATTTCCCTGCACTAATAACATAGAAGAATACGAGGCATTAACAATTGGAATATGGATTGTAGTTCAGTGGAAGATCCAGGAACTTCATGTTTTTGGGGACTCTCAACTTGTAATTTGTCAAGCAACTAATGACTACCAAACAAAGGATTAGAAATTAATGCCTTACAAAAGAATGGTGGATGACCTGAAATGATATTTTACAAAGTTAGACTTTGAACAGATACCGAGAGAGAAGAATCAAGCCATAGATGCTATGGCTACAATCGCTTCACTAATCGATCTACCACAGAATGAGACCCGCTATGAGTTCTTGGTGGATAATCTTTTGGTTCCCTCGTATGAGATCACTCCTACTGAGATGATATGTGTCGTCGGTCCTGAGTCCTAGTTATATGGTCCCATTTTCACATACCTTCGTGACAATACCCTTTCTCCTGACCTATCCAATAACCAACATCGCACTTTCATTCGCCAATCTTCTCGATATGTTATTTTAGCCGATATCCTATACCGTCGAGGTCTAGATGACACTCTTCTTAGATGTTTATAAAGGGACGAAGCTCAGATTGCGTTACACGAAGTTCATGAAGGCATATGTGGTCCACATTCTAGTGGTCCTACCTTAGCCAAGAAACTCATCAGGACTGGATATTACTGGCCCAATATGGAAAAAGACTCATATCAGTTTGTCAAGAAATGTAAGCAGTGTCAAATTCATGGAGACCTCATTCATGCGCCAGCGCAAGAACTTCAACCAATTGGGACTCCTTGGCCCTTTTGTCAATGGGGACTCGATCTCATAGGCAAGATTCACCCTCCTTCCTCCAATGGTCATAAATTCATCATCACTGCCACAGAGTATTTCACAAAATGGATCGAAGCGGTGCCTCTTACACAAGTCACTGGAAAATAAATCACTACATTCATTCTCAACTATATCATTTGTCGATATGGTACTCCTGTTTCCATCATCACCGATAATGGGTGTCCCTTCAAAAATTAGGATGTTTGTGAACTCTGTGACCGCTTCCATATTACCCATCATTTTTCCACACCTTATTACCCCCAAGGTAACAGTCAAGCTGAGGCATCTAATAAAACAATCCTTAAAATCCTGAAAAAGACAATCGACGACGCTGGCTGCAATTGGCATAGCCAACTTAATCCTGCACTTTTGGCTTACCGCACAAGCATCCGCGCACCTACAAGAGCTACCCCTTTTTCACTTGTCTATGGCGTTGAAGCTATCTTGCCTATTGAGGTTGAGTTACCCTCTTTATGAGTCTCCTTGTAAAACATTATCAATGACGAAGACTACAGGGTCTCTCACTTACAAGAACTTGAACTATTGGATGAACGAAGACAATCTGCTTTTAATCATCTCAAGGCTTATCAACAACGAATAAGTCACAGCTACAATCATAAAGTCAAGCCTCACACATTTGAGGTAGGTGACTTGGTTCTCAGAGAAAATCCTAAAAATCAGCAAGACAGAGAGAAGGGCAAGTTTGAACCAAACTGGCTTGGTCCTTATATCATCACAACAACATATGGATCCGGTGCATATTAGCTCTCAACCATAGAGAGTGAACCTTTGGAGGATCCTATCAACAACATGCACCTTCGCAGGTTTTACACATAGATCTTCAGAGTATCAAATAATTAAAAAATACAAAAAAAATCAAAAAATTCAAAAATGCAAAAAAAATCAAAAAATTCAAAAATACAAAAAAAAAAAAAAAACATAAAAAGATAAAAAAATCATAAAAATAAAAAATCGTTACTTGGTGAAAACCTGGCAAATAGGTGCCTTGTAACACAAAAAAAAATTGAAAAAAAAAAACAGAAAAACATTTCGTCCAACGGTGAAAACCACTTCGGTGGTTCCCTGGGCAAGTACCATGGTGAAATCTGGGTCACCAGCGCCATGCATAGAGACATTGCTCCTCCCTCCTTCAAGATTCCATCTCATCCTTTCACTTTGCACACACTCACAACCTCTTCATCCATAATAAAACTTACCCATTCCCATCATGGCTTGTTATTGATCTACCTAAGATTGGTTAACCATTCATAATAATCCCTCCTTTTCACCCCTTTCCATCCATAATAAATCAGCTCCTATCCATGGCTAAGGCAAATCCTGCATCTAGTAATGGTTGTGGAACTAAGAACATCACATATTTTGAGGAGTACAATTTCTTCCAATTTTCTTCAGTCTATCCGTGCACAATCCACAATAAAGCAACACTTGCATCGCCAATCCACAATAAAGTTTCATCTTCTCCATAATAAAGTATCAGTTTCATGGATTCAGTCAGTTTTAGATGAGACATAGCAGCAACAATGGGCTTCAACAAATCAAATATTTCAACAGACTCAGACAATATTATGGTTCAGTGCTATCTATCCTTTTGTGAAAGTAAACATTGTGACCACAATCAAACAAACTTATACAAGTGACAAGAGACACTAAACTTGAGGACTACAGTGGATGTTGGTGTCGAGTCTTGGTTTTCTTTTGATTTTAATTTTGTGGTGACATGTCTTTTAGCTTTTCAAGGATGTCTCTAACTAGAGATTCTATCTCTAGGATGTCTTTGACTAAAAAGGCGAGGATGGGGTATCGTCACCTATTTTTCTTTGCTATCTGTAGATTGTCTCTTAGTAATGCTATGACTTGTCCAAGGATATGAGGACACTGAGAGTCTAGTATGAACTGGGGCATTCTTTGTTTGCAACTGTCTTATCTCCATGCAAATGGGTACAATGACTTTTTGGGTCAAACATATGCCTCGATTGTCATAACCTATTTTGCCATAATAAAGCTCAATGATGATAACGCACAAGAAGCTCTTTCACTTTCATATCTTATATCTTCTATCCCCCTTTCTTGTTTGACTTCCATCATCCTTCTTGAGTTCATGTAGCCTGCTATCACATGACTGAGTATAATGACACACCAAAAACATTTGCATTTCATGTAGTTGTTCCTGCATTACCACATATTAAGCATTTCATACATACATATAGATATCACAATTGCCTCACATCCTGCACACAACACATGTTAGCACATCTTACATTTTTATCATGTAAATAGTTATTTGCATCGTCATATTCATCTGCATTTCATACATTCACAATTGCATATGCATAACATTTAAAAACATAAAAGAACAAAAATATTGCAATTCATTATGTACATATTTGCATCCATATCAATTGAATCATAAGACATAGAAGCATTTCATCACATAGGTACACATGCATATAACTGCCACAAAGATGAATCATCTCATATATATATAATCATAAGTGTCATGATACAATGATGTCAAAATCATATGGCTACAATCACCCGAAGGTGTCTATATCATCATAAAAAATGGTACAAAAACTGATACATAAGGAGTCCTCTAGGCTAAGATGAACTCCCTCCTTCAGAGGCGCGGAGTTTGAGCCCTGGAAGGGCCCACTCCAGGATCATCTCTCCTGTCCCCTTTGTCTGGTGGTGGAGGACCCATAACCCCAGCGCTGGACGTTGGTCTCCTGTCCCTCCCTCCAGTGGTCGTTGTTGTCCGTGATGGTCTACGGAAGCTCCTAGCCCAATGCTCTGGTGGCACGACTCCATAGTATAGGTCTCTCCAGTAGCCTATCTCCTCCCTGGCTCGTAGAAAATAAGCATAACTAGCTTCTGTGTCCTCTGCCGCCTACCACCTTGCCCTCAGTGCTATCTCAGCCTCAGTATAACGCTGGATAACCTGATCTCTCTCCCGCTCCGTGTCCCTTAACTGTCTCCTGAGTCTGGCTATCTCCCTCTCCAGATCCTAGATCTCATCTGCCTATCCCTGGCAGATCTCCCTCAACTCCAGTAGCTCATCCTCCTCCTCTCCTACACATGACACATGTCATTCATCTCTTAATTCATACACTACCTACCCTCTCATTATTTTCTTATTTTCTCTACCTACCCTCTAATCATAGCCGACCATTTATCTTTTACACCTCTCAATCTTATCCCTCCATTTCTTAGGGTGTCTTTTATATAAGGAGATGCTTCCTTCATTATCAAAGCCCCCTCGATGATTATTCGACTACACTACGCTTTCGAACTTTCATATGCGATCCTACTTGCAACCATATTTCTGTACTTTGTTGAGCTCTTGTGCATATAAAATCTAAGAGCAAATATATCAAGCAAGGTCAATGGAGATAGGAAGAATGGAGATCCAAACCCTATTGGACATGTGATGGTATAATCCTTGTGATTTCATTTGATTTGCATTGTCTTAGGTAATCTTCATATGTTATGGTGGATCTTTGTTGTTATTAGGGTAGGGTTTTGTGGTTGAATCTATTTAGTCTTTCAATATTGTTGTATCCATTTTCACCACACACACACACATATATGCTTGATCACGCAAGGTCATGCAAGGATGATTAAACTTTCTAGACACATCATCTTAATTGTACAATGTAGTTACTCACCATGTACTTTGAAACATGTAAATCCAACCTTTCACAAGGTCTCCTAACATTACAAATGCAATTGGAAGTCTTAAATCCTTGTCGAAAGGTGAGATCTATACAAACAATGTTTTTCTTACATACATGATAATGTATATACACACTAAATAGTTCTAATCAGCACAAATACATAACATCCTTATAATTCATATCAAGATAGGAGAAGAAGAGGAGAGATAAGATATCATTAAACTACTATATATAGTTCTTCACATATGCATCATAATATATACTAAGTCAAATTCATATGTAGAATAGAAGCACATCATCTTACTATTCATAAATAGAGCAATGAATTATTCCAATGTAATAAGCTAGCCATAATAACATAGCATTAGTTAAGGGGATACATACAATTTCCTCTATAACATGGTCAATTATATACCTAAACCACCTTTAGCATTCGAGTAAGCACTAGAAATTACAAAGCAAACCAAGAGCACGTAGCATCATATAACAATTACTTGCATCGAGGAGGTAAGCACAAGAATTGAATGCACACGATGCATGCAATTATAATTTTTCAGAGAGAGAGAGAGAGAGAGAGAGAGAGAGGTAGAGAGAGAGAGAGAGAGAGAGAGAGAGAGAGAGAGAGAGAGAGAGAGAGAGAGAGAGAGAGAGAGAGAGAGAGAGAGAGAGAGAGAGAGAGAGAGAGTACATCTATAACTTTTCCCAAAAATAAATCTCGATGAGCAAGCACAAGACAAAAACACTCTATAACACACTGCACAAAACTAAGGGCACAACCTTAACTGGAGATCCTAGTGTTTGCAAAATGAGCTCTGATATTGGTTGTGACGCCCCACTAAGGAGCTCTAGAGGACAGCTCAACTAACTAACTAACCTTGAGAAGGCAAACATATTTTTTTCTTCTAAAGATATACGTTAACTCATGAAACTATAATAATTAATAAAATAATATTTAACATGAGAACAACTTATCTAAGCACAAGCGAAAACAACTTAAAACAATAACACTTACGTCCTCTAATGTCCCATGATGTTGCTACAAGGCAATACTAACACTTACTGATGCATAAGAAGCAATTCTAAACTAACCATTGCATCACATAATGCCTTAACATAAATAAATGAATCTCAACATAGAAATGATATCATATAATCTATCTAACAACATGATTACTCCTAAGAACTAGGTTTATTTTAAATCCCAAATCTAAATGTTCCTAAGATTACTTTTCACGTTATCATATAACCATAGCAAATCATCTTAGATAAATGAAACTATGCTCATGGAAATATTATTTTATGTATTACAACTAACATCTAAATACATAAAATCTGCTCACTAAAAACCTAATCATTCATAAAGGATAGACGGTACCAACACCGTACTATCTAAACTCATAAAACAATCACATAATTGACATCATTTTATTAAATTTACATTAAATCTTCCTCTCAAGAGAGTGATCTTATTACATAATGAACATAAATGGAAATCTATTCTAGATACACGAATGAAACAATACATAGGAGACTACAACTTGCATCCTGATTCCAAAGCACTTGTAATTAAAGAAGACATATTCTATCCATGAAGCTCACCAACCCATTACCAAAATTCCCAATGGAAGAAAGCATCAACCACTCAACTATGTGGAACACTGAGGTCAACCCCCCATGCTCTGGAGAATGACATAACGCCCCACAGATCAAACATACCACTAAGGCTAACAATAACACAACCGTGGAAATGCAATGAAAAAATGAATGCAACAATCACAAGGACTAGAACAAAACATAACACTGACTACCAAAGGCTTCTGCACAACACTGCATAGGATAGAGTACTAGGCTACAAATGAGGAATAGTGTCATCACATGGCATCAACATGAGTCATCCTGGCAGTTCGACCCTCTCCAAACTCTAAACCTCGGTGCCCATTTTACCACACACGTGCAATCGAACAATCCTTCCGTGGAGGCAAGGAAGTTGATTTGCCATGCAAGCCTTCCCAATCTCATCTCGAGTCTAAATGAGCACTCTAGGCCATGAGATCTCTGTTATCACTAAGGTTTGCATCCTAGCTAAGCCTAGACTCAACTGACATGTGACACATGGGGGTACTTTTAGGTTGTGGGCGCCCTATGATGAAAGCAGACCTCCAGAGAGAGCTGGTTCCCTTTGGAATTTTGTAAAACTACTTATTTTGACAAGGAAAAGTGTAAAAGGATGCTTTGAAAATGAGAAATCTATACTAACTTGAGGTGATGCACCAAGATATTTTGTTTTGTTTTAAAATGATGATTGGAGGATTACAAGATGGTTCAACTAAACTAACTGCATTTGCAACTCATTTACTCCTACAATGATCATAAACATTACATATGAAGGCCTTTTTTTCAGTTTCACGAAAGATGAAAATGATCCTACAATGAAACTTAATTGAAATGAAAATATTGATACTAAATATGCCCTGATCTATTTAAAGAATATTTGCCCAAGTATTTCATGTATGTGCAAAAATCAAAGGATCTAAAATTTATCACAATCAATCTCCAAAATGAACATATAGATACCATGAAAGGACAAATAAATGAGTGGGAGCAGCAAGAGTTTTTATCGATTTTAAGGAAAAGTCCATACAAAATATAGAAACAATTCTAATTTCAATACAAAAGTAGGTTACCAAATGCAACACAACTGATTACTTATAGTCAAAAAATTTGAATTTGAACTACTGCCTGTCTATGGCTCTTGATGACTGAGTTGAGATGATGTTGACTGCTCCTTCTTTTGCTCCAAATCAGATCCAACTATCCTTTAGTCACCACTTTTTGTTGATGGACGTATGGCCTTGGAAATCCCACAAAATCGGAGTCAAAACTAGAAGTTACTGGTTGTCTATGCTTCCAAAACTTCCCTTGGTTGATGAGTCACCCTTGGGGCCTTCAAATCAGGGGCAGGACTACTGTTATGGCCTCCAAATCTCCCTGAAATCATGGGATTTTCATCTTGAATGACCCCCCTTGACTCCTTTTTTGAATTTTGAGAATGCATTGATGGAAAGTTTTGAATTTGAAATTCAAATGTTTTTTTATTGATTCCTTTATTATGTATAAGTTATCCATGACTCTCAAATTCTTTTAGAAGAAGCTCTATTCATACTTTGCCTTGTTAAAACAAGACTCAACCGACTAAAGTTTTGGCTTTGAAGTGCTGCTTCATACATTTTGTGGTTGTCTTCTAACTTGTGACAATGAACTCTTTTATTCTTAGGTACATGTCTTTGCACAAGGGACTACTTTTGACCAATTCTGAAGGTTACTCCATTGGTGAATGTGACCAAAGCCTTGAATATCTCAATGTCAAAGTCTTTTTCTACTCCGAGTTATGCTTAGCATAGTCTACATGTGGACTGAGATCATGGTGCACTATTATGAGAATGTTCTTTTTTGAATTTGTCACTGCTTTTACTATCATTTACATCATGAAACCTTGTTTCTTCTTGTTCTTTGGTTTGGTGAAAATCATTGTTCCTTTATTCCATATTGCAGCTTGGTATGCCTTTATTTTCTATCTTCATGACTGTCTATCAACAATATGACTACACTTTGGGTGAAAGAAGGTGATTGATACCTGAATCTCTATCTATGATCATCCTCCATACACTCTTATTGTTGTTCACTATCTTTATAGCTATGTCTATGATAAAAGAAGTTGTGCATGATGCTACTATACATAGTGATTGTATTGACTGTCCTAGTTCATTCTTTTGGGCTGTCACAAGCTTAAGAATGTTGCTTTGTCTTTGAAGCTCCATACCTTATGGATGTTGCTCATGGTCTTGATCCTTGTGTTCTGGCTACAACCTTCTTGTTCCTTGTCTTCATTGTCAAAGGATCCTAATAATGTCTTGTATCACTAGGACTTTCTTTTCCACCATACCTCATTGTTTTTTTACATTCATGTTACAGGACCTTGCTCATTGTGTGTTGAGGATTGTATACCATCGACGTCTTTTAGCATTCAATCTAATATTTGCCCTATGAAGGAGACGGCGACTTTCCACCATGTTGTTGTGAGACATATTATTGTCTTCTTTTTTATAGTGATTGCTATTTGTTATTTGATTAATTCCCCTTCCCAATTAATTGAATTCACATCAATTTAATTAATTTCTCTATTCATCTACTAGTAAATAAATCTACATGATTTATTTATATAGTTCATTTCATATCCCCCTTTGATTAATTAATTCTAAATTAATTAATGTCCCCCATATAAATCAATTCTTCTAATCCCTAATTAAGATTAACAAAATCAAATTTGTTGAGATTAATTATCATTTTCCAATTATTTGAATTTCTAAATTCAAATGAGCACATGGCTCCTAACTTTTAACCACCTAACCTAACCATCCCCTAACCTAACCCATTCCACCTAACCCCGGGTTTAACTAGCCCTATCCTATCTTGCACATCCTAACCTCCTTATCCTAACCTCCTATGGTGTGGATATTCTCCCCTTGAGACACATGGCACTTTTTCCACATGTCTCCTCCCTTGGACACTTTCCCTCCCATGAGCAAGGCTCATTGACACTTGTCACCATAGAGATGACAAGTGTCCCTTCCTCCAACCTCTTCTCAAACTTCCTCAATCTTGGCCCTTGATATCTTCAAATTAGATCTGGACCGTCGATTCCTGCCACCTCAGCTTTGGCCTTGGAATTCCTATAAATATCCCCCATTTTGGAGCAATAAGGATCCCTTGCATTCATAGCTTTAGCATCATTACTATATGCAATTTTTATTTCAATCATCTAGTAATTAGCATTTTTGATTAATCATAGCATGTTAATCTAGTTTCTTAGATCATGCATTTCATATCATTTGCATAACCAATCATGATCAAGTAGGGCGCCAATTAATGTGATGCTAAAAATGTGGTATATAGAAAGGAATACACATATAATGAGACAATAAAACATAAATGAAAATCTTAATTGAAAACTAGATTAAAAATGCAAACCATAAGCTTTCCTTGAAATGTCCCATTTTCCTCTATTCTTGAGGACCTTGAAGGTGTTGGATTTATTGGCTCTCAGCAGAGCAATGACCTCCAAAGTGGAAACTCAAGAGTTGAGTAGCTACTTGATCATGATTGGTTATGCAAATGATATGAAATGCATGATCTAAGAAACTTGATTAACATGCTATGATTAATCCAATATGCTAATTACTAGATGATTGAAATGAAAATTGCCTATAGTAATGATGCTAAAGCTATGAATGCAAGGGATCCTTATTGCTCCAAAATGAGAGGTATTTATAGGAATTCCAAGGCCAAACGTGAGGTGGCAGGAATCAATGGTCCAAATCTGATTTGAAGATATCAAGGGCCAAGATTGAGGAAGTTGGAGAAGAGGTTGGAGGAAGGAACACTTGTCATCTCTGTGGTGACAAGTGTCAAGAAGCCTTGCTCATGAGAGGGCAAGTGTCCAAGGGAGGAGACATGTGGCAAAAGTTCCATGTGTCTCAAGGAGAAAATATCCACACCATGGGAGGTTAGGATAAGGAGGCTAGAATGTGCAAGATAGGATAGGGTTAGTTAAACCCAGGGTTAGGTGGAATGGGCTAGGCTAGGTGGTTAAAATTTAGGAGCCATGTGCTCATTTGAATTTAGAAATTCAAATAATTGGAAAATGATAATTAATCTCAACAAACTTGAGTTTTTTAATCTTAATTAGGGATTAGAAGAATTGACTTATATGGGGGGACATTAATTAATTTAGAATTGATTAATCATAGGGGGATATGAAATGAACTATATAAATAAATCATGTAGATTTATTTACTAGTAGATGAATAGAGAAATTAATTAAATTGCTTGCAAATTCAATTAATTGGGAAGGGGAATCAATCAAATAACTGTGTATTTAATTAACTACCTTCAGACCATTTTTAGGTGTATACACTATTATTTGGTGTTGCAAACTATCCTCAACTCATTTGGTCCTAGAAAAGTCTGTGGTAGTCATTTATCTTATATTTTTTACCATAATACTATCATTCATGACAAAGATAGCTTTCATGGTTATATGATATGTACTATATTTTACCTATACAAGTTAGTGGCAAGACTAAGAAAAAAGAAGACTCTTTCATGAGCTAATAACCCTACAGGCTTAAAATAAAACCTCAAGAAGACCATAACAATAACAAAACCCTTCCTATATACTTTTTCCTTTGATCTATTCTACCAAAACAGTCATGAAAGGAAAAATCCATAAGAGTTTACAGATAGTAATAATGCATGAGAACAATGATCACAAAGAGAACATGGTCCATTTACAAAGATGAAAAGCAAAAGGAAGAACACCTGTTTAAGCATTAGGATGCATGTGACTGTTGCACGGTAGATAAATTTCATCTTTAAAATATGCAACAATGTCTTCTTCTTTCTTGGAGTTCCATTCCACGTGCTCTTTGCCTCTACTGTTATGTCAAGTCTTCTTGGTGTTCTCATTAAAGAGCCATAACTTTTGTCTGAACATATATTCCCCTCAACTATTGCTCTCATTTGCCTGAAACTCATCATCTTTGGTAGCCATAACAAAGCTAAAATAAAACTAGGGCTTTCTTAGAGGTAACTGCAATCTAGTCCCCATAACCCGAGTTAACTATAAGTCTAAACTTTGATTCTTTTGCATTCAAGTCAAATGTAGGTTGGAGAAGCCTTCAAAAGTTCCCTCCAAAACTATGTATGGCTTCATAGACCTTACTCAATGTGGTTTGCAAGCATATTTCCTTTCAAAAAACTTTAAGGTCTTTACAAAACAAAAGGATTTTAGTAATACATGATTTTCATACAACATTCAAGACAATTTAATAAAATTTGTCAAAGTTGATCAAAATCTCCTAATAAGACCTGGACCTTATCACTAGGCAAATTTAACACAAAAAGAATAAAATTGGTAACAATCTCATCCTCTGTTTATGGAATCACATGAGGTATGAATGGGGCACCAATACTTATCTTATTAGTGTGTGTGTTCTACCCATCCCTTAATTCATTTAATTTAATGTTATCACTTGATTAATCCAACTCTCAATGAGATATCCTGGCAGCCACTTGAGAGCCACTCCCCTTAACTTGCACCTAGACACCACTAACCTATGGGTACAAAAAAAGAATCACAACAACCTCATTCACATATGAGATACATATAATGATTCATCACAATATATATCATAAATTAAAGCAAGACTTCCATAAGACCCCAATCGACAAAAGGGTTAAGTCCTCAATCCATTGATTCATAATCATCAAAGCATGGGATTGGGCCTATTCAATCACCAATCTAAATACAAGTATACACACATAAATCAAACCATATAATTTACATCACATTAGTTTTATATCAAAATATGAACCATAATTCACTTTATGAATCATATAACATTCTTTTTTTCCAAATGTACTCAAGACACTTTCATGAATGAAGAACCAACAAACCATAATGAATGAATGCATAGAATTTAAAGGAGAGAAATTAATCCATTTAAAAACAATAATTAATCCTCTAAAAATTAGATTACAAAGGTCACAAACCCAAGAACAAGCCTCCAGACTAACCCAGATTGACACGAGTACCAAAAACATAACCGAGAAGCCAAAATAGGGTTTCTACACTAAAACCCTTGAAGTGGCACATTTAAAACTTCTTTTGGTGCTTTAAAACATTATTTTATCATATTTTACCATTATTTTGTTGCATTTACTTTCTGTTTTAGGGCATTTACAACAAAAAGTAGGACAGAGGCCTAGGGTTGACTTTGGGCTCAAAATTTGACAATTAGACAAACTAAAAAGAAAAAATTGACAAAGACCCATTTGAGAGAGGTGAATAAAATTTCTAGAAATGCAAATTTATCACTCCCAATATACATAATAAATCACCAAGAGCCAAAACACCAAAAGTAGTCTGGAAAAATGCATAAAAGGAAACATCTACTTCATCTAACTTACAAATTTTTAACCACAAACACATAATCTTTCTAGAATGGAATCAAGGCACTAAATTAATAGATAAAAAAATATTTTCAAAGCTATAACTCATTTCAAAGAAAAAAATTAAACGGCTTAAGGATCCAACCTGAAGAATAGGAGAAAATGGACAAGGGAAAGATGAAGAACCACTCCTGCATGCACAGTCCCACATGAACAATGATTTTAATCAATCCAACAAGATTTATGAATCCTCAAACACTTAGCAACAATTTCTGGTAAATTACACTCCAAAATCTCACACAATCCTCTAAAAAATCCTCACCAAATTCCTCTAAAGCCCACACAAACAAGGTTGCAATCCTTCTCACAAATTCCTCTAAAATCCACAAAATTTCTGGCAAATGATCAACCCCCCAAAAAAAATGATTTCCTGGACAAATACCATTCCCAAAAATGGGGGTTGGTGTTTGTATGTCAAACAACCAAATTCCCAAATCAATCACAACTAAGGATTCAAATCATATAAACCAAACTCATTAATAATAAACATATATTATATCATCCCACTTAGAATATTTTATGCTTATAATTATTTATTGCCACCAAGAAAACAATAATTATTTATCAAATAATTCCTCCTAGAAAGTAGGAAGGAAAATATGGAAAAAAATTAAATTACATAATCAATCCCACTTACTCAAAATACACACATAAATAATACAATACAATATTATAATGACTTACATTTAATTTAATTTAAATAATATTTAATATGTCAATAAATAATTATTAATAATAATTAACCTTTTAACATAATAAGTCTTGATTGAATTGAATCAATAAAATAGGATAAAAGGGATAAAACACAACTAAACACATATCCATCCTCAAGACCACACATCTTAGAAGAAGATTGAGCCAATGATAGTGCAAGAAAGACAAAAGGTGAAAACCTAAGACAAGGATTAGGGTTAGGTGTGGTAGGGCCTTAGTATCACCTCTGATTAACTACCATTGGGTAAGGAGGCACACTCAAACTTGTGGAACCAAGTGGAGTTGGTGCCTAGTACCTGCACTCTTGCACAACATCATCAAGGGACAAAACATGTGCATGTATGTTCATCAGATCAACATATTTAGGTGAAAGAGAATTATAACATCACATCCTTTTGATGATGAGTGACGTGATATCATCCCTTACACACTTGCATACACTAAAACATCATAGTCATAGATATAACATAATCAAACAACCATCATTCAATGAGATTATTAGAATTAGGGTTATCACAAAATATAACATCATAAAACATAAACCATACCATCTAAGAAATGCATTATCACAAGGTTCATCAAATAGTAAACCCTAACATCATCAAGTAACCTAAATATAAAATCATAATCTTAAATACCATATTGTATCCTCTGATATGTGGAAGTATCTCAAACATGAAAGAACAAAGCATGAAACAAGAAGTATCAAAACATTAGAAGATTCCATCAATATCTATCATAACCATCATAGAGTATGAATCATGGAGGGGCACTACAAATCTATTAGTAACTATTGTGTGGATCGTCATGAACATACCAAACCAAAAATATTATGAGATTTCCCTAGATCTAAGGAGTATTGAAATGTTAAATTTTGAACACAAACTTATTCATTTGCCTCCTAACCGCTAATATACATAAACTTAAGTATTTTCATACTTATCATTGAATACGTGGTCATTTTATAATCAGGTGTATTGCATTAAACATAAACTTCAATATCTTATAAGCAGAGGCATATGCTTTACTTGAAGGCATTCTACTAGTAAAAAAATTGAACATCTCTTATATTCACATTGAAGGCAATTCAACTATTATTATTAACGCTTGCATAAAGAGAAATATTGACAATTAGCATATAAGATATTTACTTGAACAAGCATGGACACTTATTGATACATTTGCAAACTTTACCATATCACATGTGTATAGAGAAGGGAATCGGGTTGCAGATCATTTGGAAAATATGGGAAGTTCCAAGGTGGAACTTAATATGATGGGTTCGAATTATAATTTCTATTCTTATCCAATTCTCAAGGGAAATTTTTTGGAGGATATGGGTACAGGATAATATTTCATATAGCTATGCAGTGGTCTTTTTCATAATGATACAAATTGGTATGTGTGGTATTATAAGTGCAGGGTCCTGTGGTTGAACTATATCTGTATGATGTGAATGGATATTGATTTGAGAAGCGTGCTAGATTGCAAGTTGGATAAATGCATACGTGAGATAGATTGTGGACTACTATGTAAATGTGTACAACTGTCATGATGTTTTGGTTCAGACTTCACCTTGTTCAATATATTCCAGAAAGCATTTGATATTGGGGGATGATTTGTGGCACTTGGTATTCTAGACATTATAAGATATATTATATTTTTTGGCATATCAGAGATTTAAGTCTCTCAACCTTTCTATGTATTGTAGAGCAAGGATCAAAGTTTTTCTTACTGGTTCTTTTCTCTAGGAGCTCTTTGAATCAACTTTTGTAAAAGATATATATATATATATATATATATTAAGTGGCACAACCACCTTTTTTCAAAAAAAAAAAGTCTTCTAAACATGGTGATGATATGACTCGAGACTAATTATATAGAATTAAACTATAAAAAATGTTCAGTTGTCAGTAATGACAAGTATAATGATTTTGATCATACAAATATCAAATCAACATGATATATAAAGACAAGGATATGAAAAACTTGATGTTGTGGATTATATCAAAATATATTTTAAGCACATCATCCAAAATCTAAATATCCTACTCAAACATTTTATTTAGGTTATCATGCTTAAGCTTGTTTTCCATATGATCATATTGATGTGTTACAATTCAATAGTTAACTCTACTATTTCTATCTCCTAGTTTGAGTGCACCTTAAAGGACATACACAAAATCAAAGGGAATCTTATTATTAGTAAACAAATGGTTTTATATGTAATTTATAAGCTAACTTTATATCATGATTCCAATCATCATTCTTATAGTTCTTCTATCTTTTCCTTTTTAATTTAATGTAATAGTTTATATAGATTTGTATGTAGACCAAAATGGCAACAAAATGTAATGGCGAAAAGCACATGTCTTACTTGTTTTACAACCTTTCTTTCCTTGGGTGTTCTAAATATATGGTCCTACCACATGATTTTATTGATTTGGAACCTCCTTCAACCAATAATCCCAAATTATCTCTCTAAAAAACAATTTAGCATTTAATATATTATTCAACTTCTAGACTATTGGTTCATATTAATAGGTAAAACTTGTAGCATAGATTCATTCCTCTAGTTCAAAACCTATTTTTTCCCCCTAATCATGAGCCCCCTCCTTCAAATTAGTCTTTATTTATCGTTTCCCATCCCAAACCTTCCAAACTATGCATCTAAAGCAAGTATAAAGATGGTGACCCTTAGGCCATTCACATGGATTAATGGTCAAGGAAAATCATCTACAATCCATTCATTAACAAGAGACACCCACCTAATTTATTTATCACAAAAGATCCCTCATCAATAATTGGCTAACCCTCAACATTAGGGCTTGCATCAACACATGACAAAATCCAAGCTCTTGTGTTGGGTTATTCTAGTATCTACTGTATTGCATTGCTTTCTTCTAAAGTCTCAAGTGTAAATAACCTAGCATAATCGTAGCACATCACCATCACTTGAATTTTACTTGTCATATTTTAACTCTTTTCAAAATTGTTGATTCAAATCTAGGGGCTTTTCATAAGGAGAATATTCTTCCCTAACAAGTTTCCAAAGGTATGTTGATCTAGAAGCATCTCAACCTTACAAGTAATCTTATATCAACAAAAAATAATTTCTTTATATTTTTTTTGTTTTACAATTCTTAGTTTAATAGTATCCATTTACTTTGGTTTGCTACAATTAGATTTCCAAACATAATCATTAGCTTAAGCACTCATATTAGTTGATCAAAACAACTATGTAGAAATAAATATGAATTAGAGCTTAGCTTGATATTTTGTCTATGCCTAATCAAAGCATTTAAAGCATGTCCAGGTGTCCTTTTCATATTTTGTGTTTCATTATATAAGGTGGGTTGAAGATCAACTAAGGAGGTCTATGCGATGTGTATTGTAATTTAGAGCTTCGTGTCAACTTACTAGATTATGAAAGGCCTTATTGCTCCCATGGTGGTGCATGATTATGATCATATCATGTTTGGAACTACATTACTTCATCATTGGTGGGTGTAAACCTTCTACACTGGGGTTTCACTACAAAAGCATAAAAAATTCATTTTTGAAGAAGGATAAAAAGAGATCTAAGGACCAATTTATGTCTAATAGAAAAAATAAAATATATGATATCAACATGTAGCATCCTAAAATTGCAACCCTTGCAATTTTGACCGCATTTTAGGCCCTCACCTTTGCGACTGCATTCCCCTACTAAATTGGGATCCCTCTCTACATCATCATTTTAATTCTCCTCTTGTTTCAACCTTCATGTCACCTTGAGACCTTGTCCAAGCCCCAAAATAGGGTAGGATAGGGGTGTGGTGCCCCTCTCCCTCCTTGGAGAGGGGCATGACACCCTTGTCCTCCCTCTTAGAGCCCCAAAATGGGTCCATATGACTCTTGGACCTAATTTGCTTCTCGGGGACTTAAATTCTCCTATGTCGGCCTTCAGTGAGATGAAATTAATTCTCCTAGGCAAGTATAAAAGGGGATCTAATCCTCTCATTTGCATAAGCAGGAATTAGATAAGCAAGGATAAGCATCATCTAGTGTTCAAGTGTTCAAGTCTTCAAACATCTCCTTCTTCATGAGTCTTCTTCATTCATCCACTGGAGCAACATTACAATATTCATTTGCAAGCATGTGTGTGTATGTTAGGGTTTTGTCATGTTACATGCCATTTCATGCAACACTTGTGATTATATTCAAGAAGCAAAGCAATCATCATCAACAAATTGTAGATCTACAAGGTATACATTTCCATCATTTACATTTAAGTATTTGCAATTACTTTTTTTCAAGGTTGTTTCCTCAACTAGGGTTTGACTGAGGCAAACCCCTATCCACAACCCTTCTTTCCTTCTTTTTTGTGTATAGGTTGTGTTGGCATATGTGCAGAGTATGATGACATGATGATATTGTATGTTGTCTTTGATGTCAATATGCTGAAGAGTGAACCGGTATGTTGAAATGTGAACCGGTATATGGAATGTTTTCTATCAAGGTTTAATATGGTATGGCTACTGGTTGGTAGTCTTAGCTTCAGGGTTTCCGGTTGAAGTGTTTCAAGCCTGTGTGATTCAATTGATGACATTGTGTGATGAGTTAGCATTGTAATGGAGATCAGATGGTGTTGCCACGTTAGCCTTGTGCGCGTGAAGGATCTTGCATGAGGGAGATTGATCCTATCTACCTTAGGAATGTGTGAAGTCTCTGCAAATGGTGGAGAACACGTGATGGGTTATCGCCTCCAAGAAGAGATGAAGAACAAATGATGGAGAACATCTTGAGATATGTTCAAGACCATTGTATTCTATGCAAAGTGTTCAATGGTCAGGATTGAACATTAAATTACTCAACCTAAATGTTCAGGGTTTAGGGTTTATGCTACCGAACTATCTCTTTCCTATAAGGTCAATGTTGTGTGTGTATCTAAGTGCAGAGATACGCGATTCTTGCCAGACCAGATAAGAGAATTGATACCTGCAGAGTGTGTGTGTAGAAGGAAGGAACTAAAGTGGATCTGCATTGGCATTGAGTGCTATTACCAGATCATTGTAATACCTGTTGATCTCTAACCACTTCAACAGTTGGAAAATCCCCTAATAGGGTAGCCTTAACTGACTTGCTGTAAATCCTTTAACAGGGTGATTTAAAACCATTGAGTTCATAAAATCCTCTAACAGGGTAACCTTTAACAAGGTTTAACCCTTAACCAGGTATTCTAGCCATCCCTTAACCGGGTGATCCCTAGCAGGATCAGTTCCTAACAGAACCTGTTGTAACAGTCTTTAACCGAACTAGGCTCCTAACAGAGCGGACTTCTAAAGAGTTCAAGAACAACTTGTGGGTATTCATCCCCACCGTGGTTTTTCCCAGTTGAGTTTCCACGTGAAAAATATGTGTGTCATGTGTGATGCCTTTTCATGTGATGCTTTGTTGTTTTCTATCAAGTGGTGAATCATGTTGAACTAGCAAGTTATTAAATTTCTGATGGTAGATTACTTGTTTATGCATAAGGATAAAGTGGAAATGAGGGAGTAGGTTGTATGGAAAGCTAAGTGTTGTTGGTTTATGTCTTTCATAGTCTCATTGTGCTTAACCGGTAGTAATCTGTTGGCATATGTACAGAGCATGATGACATGTTAATACTGTATGTTGTAATTGATATCAATATGCTGAGTGAACCGGTATATTGAAGTTAAGTAACTGACAAAGAGAACCGGTATGATGTTGTGAACTGACATATGTGAAAAAGTGAAGCGGTATGCTTGTCCAAGTGAACCGGTATGTCGCAAAGAGAACAAGAAAACCAATATGATGTTGTTAATTGGTACTGGTATATCAGAATGAGAATCGGTATATGGAATGTTTTGTATCAAGGGTTCATATGGTATGACTACCAGTTGGTAGTCTCAGTCTTAGGGTTTTCGGTTGAATTGAGCATTGTAATGGAGGTCAGATTGTGTCACCATGTCAGCCTTGTGCGTGTGAAGGATCTTGCATGAAGGAGATTGATCCTATCTACCTCGAGAATGTGTGAAGTCTCTGCAAACGGTGGAGAATGCGTGATGGGTTATCACCTTGAAGAAGCGGTGAAGAATGAACGATGGAGAATGTCTTGAGATCTGTTCAAGACCGTTGTATTCAAATGCAAAGTGTTCAATGGTCAGGATTGAACCGACTAAATTTATCAACCTAAGTGTTTAGGGTTTAGGCTTTATGCTACCGACCTATCTGTTTCCTATAAGGTTGATGTGGTGTTTCATGTTGAGGTTGTTGGCAAAAGTTGTGTGTGTATCTATGTGCAAAGATACGTGATTCTTGCCAAACCAGTTGAGATGATTGATACCTGCATAGTGTGTGTGCAGAAGGAAGGAACTAAAGTGGATCTGCATTGACATTAAGTGCTATTACCAGATCATTGTGATACCTGTTGATCTCTAACCACTTCAACAGTTGGAAAATCCCTTAACAGAGTAGCTTTAACCAACTTGTTGTAAATCCTTTAACTGGGTGACTCAAAGCCATTGAGTTCATAAAATCCTCTAACAAGGTAACCTCTAATAGGGTTTAACCCTTAACTGGGTATTCTAGCCATCCCTTAATCGGGTGATCCCTAACAAGATCGGTTCCTAATAGAACCTGATGTAACAGTCTTTAATAGGACCTGGCTCCTAATAGAGTGGACTTCTATAGAGTTCAAAAACAACTTGTGGGTATTCATCCCCACTGTGGTTTTTCTCAGTTGGGTTTCCACATGAAAAAAATATGTGTGTCATGTGTGATGCCTCTTTCATGTGATGTTTTGTTATTTCTTGTTTAGTGGTCAATCATTGTATCTCTGATGATAGATTATCTATTTATGCATAAGGACAAAGTGGAAATGAGGGAGTAGGTTGTATGGAAAGCTAAGAAGATTGACCGGTTCATGTCTTTCACAGTTGCACTGTGTTTAACCGGTAGTAATCTGGTTCAGACTGGTGTTAGGGATTGCCAGTAGTTTACAGTCTGCAATCAAACTGGCTCAGGAAAAGTTTTTGTGCTTGTACTGATTCACCCCCCCTCTCAGTATCGGTTTGGTACTCACTGTTCATCATTGAGTTATCATAATCTGGTTTAGACCGGTGTTAGTGATTGCCAATCAAGTTCACTGTTTGTAGTTAAACCAATTTAGGAAAAGATTTTGTGTCTGTACTGATTCACCCCCCCTCTCAGTACCGGTTTGGTACTCATTGTTCATCATTGAGTTATTAATTGGTATCAGAGCATCCTCTAGGTCCTCTGTGTTGTAAGCTTAACCGCTTGAGGAAAAGATCCTATTCTAATGATGAAGAGGGAAGGTCCAAAGTTCAACAGAGATAACTTTAAAATATGGAAGGACAGAATGAAGATATACATCAGAAGCATGGGTGCTCAACACTGGAGCTATGTTGAGAATGCTTATGTTATTCCTACAGGTACTCTCATCGATGATCAAAAGAGAGAGATCCAGGAGAATGGGAAAGTCATGGAAGCCCTAATCAGCAGTTTATCTGACATTGAGTTTATTGATGTCCAGGATAAAGAGAATCCCAAAGAAGTATGGGATACTCTTGAGAATATCTATGGCGGTGATGAGCATGTGAAACAAGCTAAGGAAGAAAGACTTAGGGGAAAGTTTGAAGACATGCAGATGGTTGAAGGAGAGACCATTCAACAATATGGAATAAGAATCAAAACTATTGTTGGAAACATCAAGAGTGCAGGAGGCAAAATTGATGATTCCACTGTTGTTAGCAAAGTCTTGAGGTCCCTATTACCGGTCTATGCAATAAAGGTTGTTGCTATTCAGGAGTTGAGGTCAATAGACAAAACTAAGGTATCCCTAGACTCCATCATTGCAAAGTTGACAGCCTATGAGTTAAATAGTTTTGATGGCAGCATTCAGAAGACTGAATCAACTTTTGGAGCATCAGCTACACCATCTAGAAAAGGAAAAGAAGCAAGCACCAGTGGTGAACCAAGACAGAGCAGAGAAATGGATGATGAGGAGATCCTGATGGAATTTGAAGCTCTTCTTGCCAGAGGCTTCCTAAGGGAACCGGTAAATACAGAGGTAAGCTCCCTTTGAAATTCTTTTCTTGTAACCAGATAGGACACATTGCTGTAAACTGTCCTAATGGTGATAGCAAGGACAAACCGAAAAAGTTCAAGAAGTTCAAAGGAGGAAACTGAAGAAACTATCGTGTAGCAGTTGATGAAGGTGTCATAGATGAGGAATCAGAAGATGAAGAAAATGAAGATATTGTGTTTGTTGCAGTCAAGGAAGATGTGTTAGACAAGAAGGCTCTTGTCTCCCACTTTGATAATTCCAATGAGTGGATTATTGACAGTGGCTGTTCTCACCATATGATTGGTGACTGGAACAAGTTTCTATCTCTGTAAGAGTATGATGGTGGTGTGGTTCATTTTGGTAATGGTGCACCATGTATGGTCAAAGGCAGAGGGTTTATCTCTTTGAATGAAAAGAGCAGTGCTGACAATGTGTATTGGGTGGAAGGTCTCAAACACAACCTTTTGAGTGTTGCCCAATTGAATGATAGTGGACTCACTCTGGAATTGAAAAATGGAGTGTGCAAAATCAAAGGAAAGAATGGTGAATTGATGGCCATTGACATGCAGAACAAAGTAACCTATTTGAGATGAATGCAAATGTCAATACATGTTTTATGGCTAAGTTTGATGATAGCTGGATATGGCATAGGAGACTCTGCCATGTTAACTTTGATAACATTTTGAAGGCTAGTAAGATCAAGGTAGTTAGAGGATTGTCGATGCTGAGCAAACCGGAAAATCCTTTGTGTAGAGAGTGTTAACTAGGGAAAATGTCTTCCTCAACCTTCAAAGGTAAATCTTTCACTGCAGACAATCTACTTGATCTTGTGCATACTAATCTGTGTGGTCCTATGAAAACTAGGAGTGTGCAGGGAGATAGGCATTTTATGATTCTTATAGATGATTGCTCAAGAATGATGTGGGTCACATTCTTGAAGGACAAGTCTGAAGCCTTTGGAAAGTTCAAAGCTTTCAGAGCACTGGTAGAAAAGGAAAGCGGTAGAAGAATCAAATGCCTTAGATCTGATCAAGGAGGGGAATTCACTTCAGGAGAATTCAACAAATACTATGAAGAGAATGGCATCAAGAGGCAACTGTCTGCCCCTTGGACCCCATAGTAGAATGGCCTAGCAGAAAGGAACAACCAGACTGTGGTTGAAGCGGCTAGAACTATGTTGATCCAAGGAAAGGTTTCTCACACCTTTCAGAGAGAAGCGGTGAGCACTGCAGTCTACATAATGAACCAGATACTCATCAAGAAAGGTAAGGATAAGACTCCTTATGAGTACTGGACCGGTAAGTCACCAGTGGTAAGCTACTTTAGATTGTTTGGTAGCAAATGTTATATCAAGAGGAGTGAACATCAGAGCAAGTTCGATGCAAAATGTGATGAGGGAATATTCCTAGGATACTCCACCAAGAGTAAAGCTCTTAAATGTTTCAACAATAGGACTCGGAGAATTGTTGAAAGCATCAATGTTAGAGTTGATGAAAACTCTGAGAAACTTGAGGAAACCAATAGTGAGCATGTAGGAGATGAACTGGTAGTAACCTTCTGGGAACCGTTTGCAAATCTGCCCAGTACTAGTAATTGTGCTCCTACACTGGTAGATGCTGATGCTGATGAAGATGAGGATGATGAAGAAAAATAAGAGGAATCAATTTAAGAACATACCTAGGTATGTCAAACTCAATCATGATCCAAGGAAGATCATAGGAGACAAGGATGCATGAATTCTTACAAGAAAAAAGGTCAAAGAAAACTCATGTATGATCTCTGAATTTGAGCCTAAATCATTCAAAGAGGCACATAAAGATGAAGACTAGATCAAGGCAATGGAAGAGGAACTTGACCAGATAGAAAAGAATGGTACATGGTCTTTGGTACCCAGACCGAAGCATAAAAATGTCATTGGAACCAAATGGGTTTTCAGAAATAAGCTGAATGAGGATGGCACAGTGGTAAGGAACAAAGCTAGACTGGTGTGTAAAGGATATGCCCAAGAAGAAGGAGAAGATTATGGAGAAACCTTTGCTCCAGTAGCAAGATTGGAAGGAGTTCGTATGCTTCTTGCATATGCAGTTTTTAAAGGATTCAAGGTATATCAAATGGATGTAAAATCTACATTCCTAAATGGAATACTTGAAGAGGAGGTTTATATATAGAAACTAGATGGGTTTGACCTATTAGAAGACAGTGACATGGTGTGTAGGCTACATAAAGCCTTGTATGGACTAAAGTAGACACCTAGAGCATGGTATGAACGCTTGCACTCCCATCTTGTGAAGATTGGATTTGAAAGAACAAGTGAAGATAACAATATCTACTTGAACTTAGAAGGAGATCATATTCTGATCTGTGAAGTATTTGTTGATGACATAATCTTTGGTGGAGATGACAAGATGAGTCATGACTTTGCAGATGAGATGAAGAAGGAATTTGAGATGTCACTCATAGGGGAGATTAAGTTCTTCGTTGGACTGTAGATTCAGCAAATGAAAGATGGAATCTTTATCACTTATTCAAAGTATGTCAAAGAGGTGTTGAAGACCTTTGGCATGGAAGATAGCAAACCGGTTGGTACACCAATGATAACCGGTTGTAAACTATCAAAAGAGGATGACTCAACGTTGATAAATGAGAAGGAATACCGATCAATGATTGGTGAGTTGCATTATGTAGTGCATAGCAAACCAGACATTGCACATGCAGTGGGCATTACTGCTCAGTTCTAGAAAATCCCAAGAGAATCCCACTTGGTAGCAGTCAAGCAGATTCTTAGATACTTGAAGGGAACTATTGACTATGGATTATGGTATCCATACAGTAATGATTTAAACCTGAGGGTGTTTACAGATGCTGATTAGGCTGGTAATGTGGACGACCAGAATAGCACAACTAGTGGTGCATTCTTTCTCGGTGGTAGACTGGTCTCATGGATGAGTAAAAAGCAGAGTTCTATCTCTCAGTCTATAGTAGAAGCAGAGTATGTTGTAGCTTTTATGAACTGCACCCAGACTATTTGGATGAAGCATGTATTGAATGGCTTCAAAGTTCCTGTATATGAACTGGTAAGCATATTTTGTGACAATACAAGTGCAATTAACATCTCCAAGAATCCGGTTTTACATGCTAGAACCAAGCACTTTGAACTCAAGTATCATTTCATGAGGGAAAAGGTTAAGAACAAAGAGGTGGTATTGGAACATGTTTCCTATAAGGAGTAGTTAGCAAACATATTCACCAAGCCTCTATCGAAGGCTACATTTACCTATTTGAGAGGTGAATTAGGGGTGCTTCCCCTTCAAGAGGTAAACTAAAGGTTTGTGCTCCACATCAGTCAGATCTTACATTAATATATCTTTTCAAGATTGATGTGTTGAAGGATGCTACTCCTCAGGGGGAGTAGCATAGTGGAACAGGGAATCTCGTGCCTCCACTTTGACATTGTTGTCAAAGGGGGAGAAGATGTGAAGTGGAGAAGATATCTACAATATTAGGGAGAAGATGTGATGCAGAAAGAGAGATATCTTTGTATATTGCCATCAATGCCAAAGGGGGAGATTGTTGGCATATGTGCAAAGTATGATGACATGATGATATTGTATGTTTTTATTGATGTCAATATGCTGAAGAGTGAACCGGTATATTGAAGCTAAGAAACTGGCAAAGTGAACTGGTATGATGTTGTGAACTGATATATGTGAAAAGGTGAAGCGGTATGTTTGTCTAAGTGAACCATTATGTTGAAATGTGAACCGATATATGGAACATTTTCTATCAAGGTTTAATATGGTATGACTACTGGTTGGTAGTCTCAACTTCAAGGTTTTCTGTTGAAGTGTTTCAAGCCCGTGTGATTCAACTGATGACATCGTGTGATGAGTTAGCATTGTAATAGAGATCAGATCGTGTTGCCATGTCAGCCTTGTGCGCGTGAAGGATCTTGCATGAGGGAGATTGATCCTATCTACCTTGGGAATGTGTAAAGTCTCTACAAATGGTGGAGAACGCGTGATGGGTTATCGCCTCCAAGAAGTGGTGAAGAACAAATGATGGAGAACATCTTGAGATCTATTCAAGACCGTTGTATTCTATGCAAAGTGTTCAATGGTCAGGATTGAACTGATTAAATTGCTCAACCTAAATGTTTAGGGTTTAGGGTTTATGCTACTGACCTATTTGTTTCCTATAAGGTCGATGTTGTGTTTCATATTGAGGTTGTTGGCAAATGTTGTGTGTGTATCTAAGTGTAGAGATACGTGATTCTTGCCAGACCAGATAAGAGAATTTATACCTGCAGAGTGTGTATGCAGAAGGAAGGAACTAAAGCGGATCTGCATTGGCATTGAGTGCTATTACCAAATCATTGTAATACCTATTGATCTCTAACCACTTCAACACTTGGAAAATCCCCTAACAAGATAGCCTTAACTGGCTTGCTGTAAATCCTTTAACATGGTGACTCAAAACCATTGAGTTCATAAAATCTTCTAACAGGGTAACCTTTAACAGGGTTTAACCTTTAATCAGGTATTCTAGCCATCCCTTAACCAGGTGATCCCTAGCAGGATCAGTTCCTAACAGAACCTATTGTAACAGTCTTTAACCGGACTAGGCTCCTAACATAGTGAACTTCTAAAGAGTTCAAGAACAGCTTGTGGGTATTCATCCCCACTGTGTTTTTTCCCAATTGGGTTTCCACGTGAAAAATAACAAGTTATTAAATTTTTGATGGTAGATTACCTGTTTATGCATAAGGATAAAGTGGAAATGAGGGAGTAGGTTGTATGGAAAGCTAAGTGTTGTTGGTTTATGTCTTTCACAATCTCATTATGTTTAACCGGTAGTAATCTGGTTTAGACCGATGTTAGTGATTGCTAGTCAAGTTCACTGTTTGTAGTTAAACCGGTTCAAGAAAAGATTTTGTGTCTGTACTAATTCACCCCCCACTCTCAGTACCGGTTTGGTACTCACTATTCATCATTGAGTTATCAGGTTGCAGGGGCACAACTGTAATTATAGGTTTGGGCTTCATTTGCAGAGATAGATTAGCCCTTTTTGTTTTGCAGATTTTTCAGAGGACCATGTGCACTTTCAACACGGTCCTGATGACTTTTCTCCAAATTTGCAGGGTAGATCCATATTAGTCTAAATATCCTAGATCCAAAGTTACAACGCAATCCCAAACTGGTAGCTCCTCATTTCACCCATTTTATCTCTCTTTCTGCATAGTCAACAAGTCAACTCTTCTACTTACAAAAGAGGGTAAATTGCATTGCACCCTTGCAATTCACTTAGTATTCAAATCCTTACTCACTCTAGGGTTTGGATATAGTGAATTTAACCCCTTTTTTGAATGTAAAGTATCTCCCAAGTGAAAATCATCCTAGTGATTTCCTTTCTCTCTCTTAGGCGAGGAATCACTAGGGTTCAATTTTCCACTTTACATTTTGGTGAAACCGATGTCTTACACCATTAATTTTGATTTTTGTTTTCAGATGATCTGCGTGTATGCAATTTAAAATTCAAATTTTCATTTACAAGTTTGATTTTCTTGCAAATTTTAAAAATTTAGAGGTTAATTTCATTAAAACCCTAATTTTTTAATTTCAAAATTGAGCTTGTCAATTGTTTAATTTGGATTAATTATTTCAGATCTGAGCACATTTTCAATTTCATAATTCAAAATTTCATCTACAAGACAAATTTCACAATTAATTTCTAAAATTAAGTGGTTAACTTCAAAAACCCTAATTTTTTAAAAAAATAAAAATTAAGCTTGTGGGTTGTTTAAATTTTGAATTTCCCTCTTCAAATTTGGTTTCTAATTTCAATTTAAATTCAAAATTGCAATCTTAGATTAAATTTCAATCTCAAATTTACATTTAAAATTAAGTGGTTTATTAAAAAGACCCTATTTTTTAAATTTAAATTAATTTTGTGCATTTTCCAATTTTTCAATTTCCAAATTCCAATCTTAGATCTAATTTTAAATTTTAATTTTAAAATTAAGTGGTTAATTAAAAAGACCCTAATTTTTAAATTTAAATTAATTTTGTGCATTTCCTAATTTTTCAATTTCCAAATTTCAATCTTAGATCTATTTTCAAATTAAGTGGTAAATTAAAAAGACCCTAATTTTTAAATTTAAATTAATCTTGTACATTCTCCAATTTTGCATTTATTATTTTAATCTTAGATCTATTTCAAATTTAACTTTAAAATTAAGAGGTTCTTTCTACAAGACCCTAATTTTAAATTTAATTTTCTTGTGGACAATTTTAATTTCCAATTTTAAAATTAAGTGGTTAATCAAGATAGCCCTAATTTTTAAATTCAAATTAATTCTCAAATTTTACCATTACAATTTCCAATTTAAATTTTAAAATTAAGTGGTTAATCAAACAAACCCTAATTTTTAAATTTAAATTTAATTCTTTCAATTCAAAATTTCAACTATTTAAATTTTAAAATTAAGAGGTTATTTTCACAAGGCCCAAATTTTAAAAATTCAATCTCTTTTGGATAATTTTAAAATTTTAAATTAAGAGGTTATTTTTACATAATCCTAATTTTAAATTTCAAATTCCTAGGAGGTTGCATTATTGCTCTTTATTCTTTCAATCAATTTTGTTCATTTAATTGAGTAATCGTTTTTCCTATAATTTTGCATTATTCAATTATTTTGCAAGTTTCAAATTTCACAATTTTAAATTCAAATTTCACAAATTCAAATTTAAATTTCAAATTTCCAATTCAAAATCTATTTTCCCTCCTTTATTCAATTTTCTATGCATGTATGGGGTGAACATTATTATGGTTAAATGACATATGAGTTTCTTGTTTGATCATAAGTGCATATGGAGTTCATATCTTATTTTGCTAATTCAATTTCAAGTTACATTAAAGATGTTCATGATGTTCCCTTTCATGCATATGATGATAATTTAGTTCTCCCTTTCATTCATAGCTATGATTTACCCTCTTCCAAAATTGATCTCATTAACGAGGGCACATTGGTGCAAAAAGGGAATATGGACACATCTTTCAAAGATCTCCCTCCTAAAGATGAATCTTTGGAGAATTGTGTTCCTTCTTCTCCTAAAAAGTACCTCCCTCATAAGGATTATTTGGTGCAAGAGGATGATATTTTGGCTACTTATCCTAGGGATACCACACCTTCTTTTCATGACCTTCCCTCTAAAGATGAAGCATTAATTACATATGATAATCCTTTTCCTAATGAGTGTCTTGAACATAAAGATACCTTAGAGCAAGAGGATGATATTGTTTCTCATCATAATGCTCTTGTTACTACTTACTAAGTTGCCATCAATTTTATGTCCAAAGTCATTCTATATACTCTAGTCGGTTACTACTACCGAAATATTCAGTCGGTAAGCACAGAGCAGTCGGCTATAGAAGAAAGTAGTCACAGAGCCTAGTATACACCGAGCTGTCTACCGAGTATCACTAATGTGTTTACCGAGCAGCAAAAATGATATACCGAGTTAACACACACCGAGTGAAACATGTTACCAGATTCATTGAGCCTAGATACACATGGGAAACGTGTTACAAGATCGAGGAACAAAGAACCATTATCACATTGGAAATTGCACTTAAAGATTTTGTATGATCTTGAGGTCATCTATCCAATGAAATATCTTGTATGGTTATTCATTCGATAAATCATGTTTGTAAGATTGAAGCAATGAACCAGATCACTGACATAAGAGATCTATTTATACAACATGAATTGGGATCAGTCAAGGGATATATGAAGCAAGACATGTGTGATAGATAAGGAAACACTGAGTATTGTGACTGTCAGAGACACAGAGGTCACCGAGAAGGATTTCAGAGAACAGTCAAGGAACAGAGTAAACAAAAGGGTTTACCGAGTTACTTTATGGATTACCGAGGTATGCTATAAGCAAGGTAATCTCATTTTGAGCACATAGAATTTGCTATAACATTTCAGATGTGAAGTTGCAGATATTTGTAAAGACTTTATTGTAATATTTTGAGTTGTAAGAGAAACCTTTAACAGGGTAAAAGACTCTAACAAAGTCTATAAATTGTAAAGTCTTTAACCAGGTGCAACATTTAGAATAAGTGTTGTAAAATCCTTTAGCAAGGTAGATCTAACGATCTTGATACTCCTAATAGGGTAAGCTATCAGAAATAGTTGAACATGTAGCTCTAACCAAGCAACCTTTATTATTGCAGTGGTGAAGTTGTGGGTGCCATCCCCACCATAGTTTTTCTCTCTAACCAAGAGTTTCTGCATAAACAAAATATATGTGTTATGGAGTGAACCATGTATGATTATTATTTGTTTGTTTTAGCATTATATTATGTTACATCAGTTTTTGGTTTATGCATAATAGTAAAGTTATTGTTGAAGAAAGGATTTGAAGTACTGATTCACCCCTCCCCTCTCAATACATTAGCTTTCCATATTGGGCCTAACAACTCTCTCTCCAAAAAATCAAGAGCCTAACAAAAATCAAATCAATTCCATTCATGTTCCTAGGAAACCAAAAATTCTTCTTGATTATCATGATGTGCCTTACACATATACTAATGAGGTAGCTGATAAGAACATAAGTGAAGTATCATATTCTTTCTTAGTTCCTACAATCCTCTCTTCAATTCATTCAAATACACCATCTCCTACCAAAGAAGTTCCTAAGGAAGAACTCTTAGAGGATGATTGGGGGTCCTTAGATTTCACTCCTACCTTATCTAGAAAGTCTAAGATGCCTGAATTTCATATTCCAAAATTTTCTCTTAACACAAATCTTGAAATTGATTGGGACTCTTTAAGCTTCAATCCAATTCCCCCTAAGAGTGAACCCTCTTCTGAAAATACACATAGATGCAATGGACAAATGCTTGAATGTAAGCGACAAAGTCATGAGAAATCACACTTTCCTTTGTCCACATCTTCTTCTCCATTGTCTTGTAAAATCCACACCTTCTCATTCTAATTTTGAGTTACAACAATAAAATGTGTTGACCAATCTTCTAAATTCCAACTTAATATCTCCTCTTTGTCCTAAACGAAGAAGAAAACATAAACAACATTCTCAAAATTCTTCTTTTTGTAAATATCATCAAACCCATGGCCATTATACTTATGAGTGTCAAGCTTTGAAAACATAAATACAACATTACATTGATTTGGGCATGTTAAAAATAACATCTAACAATGAATATAATATTCATCATGATCTTTTAAAATAACATTCAAGTTTCTATTATGTTGCTCCTCACTATGTGACATAGTTAGCCTACCTATTGGGGGCTCCTTGTCATTCACGGTGGTATAGTTTCAGGTGCAATCATACTTAGTGAGAAACGTAATAGTCTATTTATTCTTGCATCTATGCTTGGGGGGTAAGAATGATCCTTTTCCTCTTTCTAAGGTTTCACTATTTTCTTTACGGAGTACATTATTCATAAACTTTATGTCCTTTCTTGCATGGAATTTTCCTTCATGTGAGCGCATGTTTGTTCCGTGAGTGGGATCTTCTCCTTGCTTGAAATGGTATGTCTATTATGAATAATTTCTATTTAATGAACCTTTATGAACCTTCTTCTTCTTTTTCTCTCTTTGTAAATTACCTCTTCTATTGTGTTATTCATAACTTGATGTCCTTTCTTGAATGGAGTTATCCTTCATGCAAGCGCATGTCTGTTTCTTGGTTAGGATGTATTCCTTGCTTGAAACAATACGCCTCTTATGATTAGTCTCTCTCTATAAGTTGTGTAATTCTTCTCATTGTCCTACACTTGGGGGGCAATGATCTCTCTCCCTCTCTCTTTCTTTAAGAATCCACTCTTTCCTATGTTGTGGATGGTGTGAGTTTTATTAGTTAATGTCATTCCTTGTGTGGAATTTTTGTTGTTCACTCAAGGGTTCTCTCTTATACAAGAGGTGTAAGTCCTTGACTACAACCTATTTCACACTCGGTAATGTAATTCACCCATCCCCATTGGGTTAAAAGTGAGTCATCCTTCATTAAGAATACCTTTCACCTAGCGATAGGAGGAAGGATTGAATTCTTGCTCTCTTTTGTGCTTCATTCTAGAAGATGTTATATTTGTCTAAGACAACTCCTCTTGGAGGTAGATGTCTTTTGAGCAAAGATATCTCCTCCTCCAAGGATCTCCTTTACACTTATAGAAAGATATCTCTTTTTCAACTATCTTATCCTTGCTTGAAGAGTATTCCCTCTCTTGCTTGGATCTATGGAATTTTTGCACGATGGATATCTTCTTGGTGTTGAAGGAAGGTATCCTTGTTGTACTTTCCTTAAGATATCAACATTAAACTATGTTGACATCTTAAGGGGGGGGCACCCAAACTGCTCCTTTTGTACTATATTTCTCTTGTGCATTGTTTCTCTTGTACAGTGGGTCATTCTTGGAACAAGAGGACAACCTCTTAGAGAAAGATGTCGTCACTTTTCTTTTGTATGGTGGGTCATTATTGGAACTAGAGCATAACCTCTTAGAGAAAGATATTGTCGCTTTTTCCTTTTACAGTGGGATATTCTCAGAACTAGAGCACAACCTCTTAGAGTGAGATATTGCCACTTTTCTTTTATACAGGGTTATTATTCTCAGAACCAGAGCATGGTCTCTTAGAGTGAGATGTCACGCCTTTCTTGATATTTGTACTATACATCTTATATAGGTTGTAGCATACTTGGGCATTGACTCCTATGAGGTTCTTAGAACCTCACTTGCACACACGTGCATGAGGTTGAGTGGAACTAATGACATTCTCACCTTCCTCCCTTACATGGATCACCTAGACAAACTCTAGGGGCTAGTTTTCCATGTCCTTTTTCTCCATGGATCACCTAATTCTAGGGGTGAGATGTCCATGGCTTCCTCTTGTTTGCCTTTCTTCTCATGGATCACCAAAGTGTGTATTCATGTCCTTTCTCTCCTTCCTCTCATGAACCCATAGTTTTTCTATTGATGGATCATGTATGATGTCAACTTTATGCTTTTATGTGATTATTGGTGTTTATGTGATGGCATTGGTCTTTGTGTGTCAATTATTTGTTTGAGGCATTTGTATCGAGGTCTCTTCGGCTAGTTGATGTGTGGTCTTGTATGTTTTGTCTTGGTCATATGTCTTTTGTGCTTTGTCTTGTTTTAGTTGGTCTCGTCCTTTTGTTTTGTGTGCTCTTGCATATGTTTGAGTGAGTCAAGATCCTAAGATTGGGGGCTTTGATCCTCAAGATTTGTGACGTCTTATACTCCTTGTGATCTTGCTCCGTATCTCTCATCTTCATCTCTCTCTTTCTTCTACTTTACCGACAGTATTGGCATAAGCCATACTCTTGCTAAAGTGAGGGCTAAATGTAGCGTCATAAAATTGCAACCCTTGCAATTTTGACCATATTTTAGGCCCTCACCTTTACGACTGCATTCCCCTACTAAATTGGGACCCCTCTCTGCATCATCATTGCAATTCTCCTCTTGTTTTAGCCTTCATGTCACCTTGAGACCTTGTCCAGGCCCCAAAATAGGGTAGGACAGGGGTGTGGCACCCCTCTCCCTCCTTGGACAGGGGTGTGGTGCCCCTGTCCTCCCTCTTAAGGTGGCCCCAAAATGGGTCCATTTGCCTCTTGGACCTAATTTTCTTCTCAAGGACTTAAAATCTCCTATGTCAGCCTTCAATGAGATGAAATTAATTCTCCTAGGTAAGTATAAAAGGGGATCTAGTCCTCTCATTTGCATAAACAGGAATTGGATAAGCAAGGATAAGAATCATCAAGTGTTCAAGAGTTCAAGTGTTCAAACATCTTCTTCTTCATGCGTGTTCTTCATTCATCCATTGGAGCAACATTACAACATTCATTTGCAAGCATGTGTGTGTGTTAGGGTTTTGTCATGTTACATGCCATTTCATGCAACACTTGTGATTACATTCAAGAAGCAAAGCAATCATCATTTACAAATTGCAGATCTACAAGGTATACATTTCCATCATTTACATTTAAGCATTTGTAATTACTTTCTTTCAAGGTTGATTCCTCAAATGGGGTTTCACTAAGGCAAACCCCTATTCACAACCCTTCTCCCTTCTTTTCTGTGTGTAGGTTGCAGGTATGCAACTATAATTATAGGTTTGGGCTTCATTTGCAGAGACAAAAAAACTCTTTTCATTTTGCGGATTTTTTAGAGGACTGTGCACTTTCAACATGATCTCGACGACTTTTCTCCAAATTTGCAGGGCAAATCCATATTAGTCTAAATATCTCAGATCTAAAGTTACATCACAATCCCGAACTAGTAGCTCCTCATTTCACCCATTTTATCTCTCTTTCCTGCATAGTCAACAAGTCAACTCTTCTACTTACAAAAGGGGGTAAATTGCATTGCACCCTTGCAATTCACTTAGTATTCAGATCTTTATTCACTCAAGGGTTTGGATCTAGTGAATTCAACCCCTCTTTTGAATGTAAAGTATCTCCCAAGTGAAAATCATCCTAGTGATTTCCTTTCTCTCTCCTAGGTGGGGAATCACTAGGGTTCAATTTTCCACTTTACACAACATTACCCTAAGGAAGTCAATGTGTGGAGTTGCACTAATGTAAGTTGTTAATTATATTGTAATCTAGGACTATGGTCTAACTTGATTTTAACCCCTAGCAGTAGAAATTATTGATGTATTTTAGATTATAAGATAATAATATATTAATTTCAGTGCATTACTGTAGACACCTTAGTTTGATTAATCTAGTTAATTGAATTTAGCTGTCCTTAACACTATTAAATTAAATATTTACATATTATTTAATTAATTAGTGCTTCCCCTCCCTTCTAGCTAATTAATTTCATTAATTATGCTATGGCCCCCTCTTAATTAATTACTTGACAACCATAAATCATTTATTAAATTTGATCCCTTCTTCTATTAAATAAATTATATTCATAATTTTATTATTTAATTCACCTTTTGTCCTTTTCATTCTTCTTCCATTATGGAATTAATTAATTAAATTAATTCCATTTCTCCATGTGCCTCCTAACTTTAACCCCCATCTAACCCTTCCTCTAAACCCAACCCACTACCTAACCTTGGTTTCTCAACCAACCTTATCCCTTCCAAACTCTCGTCACATGTGTGCACATTCCTAATTTCCTAAATATTAGGAAAAGAAACAAATTTTGGGTGGATACCTCCTAAAATTGACATGTATTTGTTTGCACTTGTCATTTCTCTCCATGACACTTGCCCTTCTCAAGGACACTTGTCAATCCTCCCATTGCCACTGGTCCTCTATTGATCCTCATGCACCTCCCTCTTCCCATCAAATCCTATTTAAACCTTCACTTTCCTTTGCAAATCATCCACTCTTTTGCATCCATACTATTACCATGTCAATTTGCATACTCACATGCAATCACTTTGCATCCAAGTTTGAGCTAAATTTGCATAACTCATCATCATGGAGCACATCTAGCACCCTTAGAAGCACAAGATTGAACACACATCAAATCCAACAAAATAAAGGAAATAGATTTTGGGTCTTTGTTGTTTTCATTAATTATGCTTCATTAATTTCCTTTTAGCATCCTATCTTGTGTGTTTAGTTAATTTGTGTTTACTTAGGTTGTTAGCTTGTTATTTCAATCTCTTTGGTTTTTCACACATTTTTACTCACACAATTACCATACATAATCATGTTGATAATTAAGTTTCATTATTCATTGACTATGCATGGGTGTGTTAAGACTACATGGTTATGTTGGAATCAAGGAACACTGAGTTGGGGGGGGTGGGTGGGTGAATCAGTGTTCTGCAATGTTTAACCTTATTAAGTTTACCTTTCAAGCACTTAATGCAAATCAACAAAAGAGAGATGAAAACACATAAAGTAAATATCCGCAACACCATAACACCAAGATTTTTATACGTGGAAAACTGGTCAAGGGAAAAACCACAGTGGGGATGAGACCCACAAGATGAGTATACTCAACTATAAAGTTTTAGAATGGAATTCACATGCATTTAGGCACACTATCTAGAGCTCACTTCTCAAAAACAAAAAGGGCTACCACCTCGAGAAGGCTCACTGCCTTACAAATGAGTTACAGATTATTAAAAAAGAATTTGAACTACTGAACAACATCTACAAATGCCTAGGTATAGTTCCGGTTAAGAACAATATCCACTGATTTCACACTCTATTTGATACTGCTCTGTTTCATTATTTTGTAATATTCTGAAGCACAAAACTATGAGTTACGCACGTGCAACTATGCATAATCAAGTATAAACAACTCTTGCATAACCACTGATACTCAAAATGATTATTGGTCTTATATATCCGCAACATGAAATTAGGTCTTCTACATGTCGGCTTTAAGAACACTATACAAATAATGAAATGTGTAAAGGTTGTCGACTGAATCCGATCTCCAATGCATATGCAGACCAAAAAGAATTGTCCAAACACTACCCAAATTTTAGCTAAACATCCTCGATCACAAAAACAATCACCAAAATTACTCCATCAATTCTGCACAATGATCAACTATCCAACTTGGTCATACCACACTGTTTAACCCAAAAACTTGTACACCGGATCTTATAACTCACATGACAATCATCATTGGAGGCTAAGATTTTGGAATAAGGTACTCCAGACATCTAACTATCTCCCTCTAGCTCCACAATACTAAATATTCAACAGAAATAAAATGCCAACCAAAATATTATACTTTGTCAAATACTCTGTTCTATCTCACTGGACTTAACCAAATCTTCATTCTAACTTTCAGTAGGATCAGATCACACACTGTGGATGGAATATCTGACTTGGGTTGCCAGCAATGACAACATCAAATGACCTAGCAGTGTCTCTTGCCAATAGGTTAGACAATCCTTTTTTGGACTCTCTGTCCATGATGGCATCAAATAGTATTGAAGTAGTCACTATTCTTACAAGATATTGAGGAAATCAAGAAATCTAATAATATCTTCCAATATTAAATTGTTCAGTGGAAGGTATCCAATTATTTAGTTAAATGAGGAGAGTGAAGGTATCTTCTAGCATTATAATATTAGATTAAAGTTAACTAATATGTTGAGGTTTTTGATTGAAGGAAGTGTGGTCAACATCACATCAATGAAAAAGAATTAAAAATCTCATTAGTGAATAAGAAATAATCAAATGGGTCATGATCTATAGATAATATGTTGATAGTGAGTCAATCTAGTAAGTAGTGGATAAATACAATCATGAAATGTGATTTAAAATATTTTTGTGGATATATTATTAATGTGTGAGATAATCTATAGAAAGTGAAATAATCCAATAAAAAATATATGGTATGAAAGGTGAGCAAATTGAGTGTCAAGGATTGAGGCAATCTACAAGAAGTGTTTTGTGATTTAATTCTTGCCATGAAATTAGAGGAACACATTGAAGACTTGGATTTATAGTCGCTAGTATGTAAAGATCCATACAAGAGAAAATAAAAATATAATAATTGATGAAGAAGAATGTAGTAGATAAATTGGATAATTTGTAGTGAAAACTAATAATAAGTTAACAAAGAAAGGTAAATACGAAACCGGTAAGGAATGGAGAGGAGAAGATAAATATCAAAGAAGGTGAAGTTAACATGTTATAGAAAGTAACTTTAAGGTGCAATGGTGTATTACAAGCCGCGATATGTGTAATAGAAGAGCCATCGTTAAGGAGTCAAAGACAAGTTATCATATAGACAACAAATGATAATTCAAAATGATGCCAGAAATAAGGAAAGTCAAAGTAATGCTAAAGTTGATAGTGTTTCTAGGTAAATGGAAATTTTTATTGGTGTGTGAAAGAAAGTCTTGGATGGTTTGGAAAGAGTTGAAAATGATGAAAGAAGAAGACATATATTTAGCTCAAATGAGGATGAAGAAGATAAAGCAAACTACAAAATAAATGTTATTGTAAGCATGCCATAAGAGGGTAAAGGATTAGACTACTATTATTATATGGAAGGAAATCTTTTGATAAATAAATACTTGAGAGGAATAATAAAGAGGATTAAAGATATAGATCAATTATAAAATAAATAAGAACGTGATTCTAGAAGTCATACAAAAGCTATAGAATAACAAAGACTAAGAATAAATCTAACATTTGTTTTGGGAAAATATGTGTTATGCACACCTTGCATAATGATTGCAATATAAAGTAAATATTTATTTGTTTTACAACTAGGGAATCTAGGGATACATGTATTGTTGGGAAGAAGGATACATTGAGAGGAGTTTAGTTGGAGAACAAGCTTATTGGATTGGATCCTACAAATATTTTAGTAGAATATAGGACTTCTTCACTAAAATCAAGTCTCTCAAATTGCAATTTTCATGGTAGGTTATTGAGAAACAAGATTATCGATAGCTTGGTATTGATTATTTAGTATTTGTTTTTACCTTATATGCCATGAGAGATGCTCTTGGTACTAGATTCACTATGCCTTCACTTGATGATTTTGATATAACACTCACCATGGGGTATAAAAATTTGGTACAAATGAGCTCATTTAAGTCTTCTAAATTGGAAGCTCTTATTGCAACACTAGACACCAAAGACTAAATACTTCAAATTGTCAAGCAAGAAATAGAAATGCAAGGATTCCAATAACAATGGTCAACTAAAGGAATTGCATTCACAAGATATCTTTGATTCTCCTTCCTCTTTTAAGGGGGACTTATCTAAGAAGGATCAACTAAAATGTGTGTATAGAAAAAAGTCAAGACATGACGAGCATCAATTTTATGCAAAGTAGATTAATAGGTTGAAGATCTTCTATAGATGAATCATATTCACTTACCTTCATCTAGTACATCCTCTTTTTTTTAGCACCCACATAATAAAGGATAGCCATCATGGGACACAAAGTAGTTAAGATAAAAGACCGTGTACTTTTTGCATCCACCAATCCTTAGTACAATTAACGATTTCTTAATTTGAGTGGCTCACATTATATGGATCCACCTCTAGGACTATTCTCATTATATGAGCCTTACACATTACCACATATGTTTGATGGGTAATAACACTTATATGAGTGTTAGTGGAGAAGGATCAATGATGTTGATGATTACACATTTGATGATGTACTTTATGTTCCTTCACTATCCTCTAATTTTGTTTCTATCTATCAAATTGCAAATTGTGGGGTGGGTTAGACATGTTGGCAACAAGGAAAAAAACTGAGAGAGAGGCAGAAAACTGAGAGAAGGGGGGGGGTGAATCAGTTCAAAAACTTTACTTAAATTTAACACAATTTAAGATCTGATAAATAACAATGAAAGCATAAATCAACACTACATCAATAACACACATAACACCAAGAATTACGTCTTGAACATCCACAACACGCTACAATCATCATGTCGGCCAAGAACATGAAGAACACCACCAAATCAAGAAAAACCATCAATAACACACACAATGATCAATGGATACCATTAGAACAAATAGGACATGATCTATAGACATCCACAAGCATCATGAATTACCACAAAATCAACCACACCAACACCATTTACTAGAATCTCCATCAACAATATATCAAACTTCAAGAACACTAACTGCAATGACTGACAAACTGGAAGATTCACTTGCGGACCTCCAAATCATGAACCATATGAATTGAGGACACACCTAAATGTCCCAAACACTCTACCAAACTCACAAATTGCAATACAGAGAAATGCAAAACAAAATCTAGAACACTGATTAACACTGAATAACTGAAAAACCAATCGCAATACCAGATCTCATAACTCGACCAATTCTTCATGCAAACCACTGAAATGAGATAAATCAACTAGAGATACTTATCTCAAAACCCTTTAATCCACAATAACTCATCTACAACACAATGACCAAACCAACTTACTTAATCTGACTACAACATTGCAACACACAAAGGAATATGTTGACATCAATGACAACACATCACTTAGCCAATCCAAACACACATTTCAACATTATCCCAACAGTCTCCAACAATCTCCCCCTTTGGAATTGATGGCAACCTATAATGAAAAATAGTCAATGACAAAGAAAGAACAACTCTCAACAATCTCCCCCTGAGATCAAGCATATGATATAACATATTTCACATGATTCTCTCCCCCCTTGACATCAATGCAAGAAACACATTTTCAAACCACAGATCACACAAAACTAAATATTTGAACCAAAACACTGACTACTCCCCCTGAGTAGCAACCACCACTCATCAATCTAGAGCACATGATAAGACTGTGAAATCCATCGAATTGATGCAAAATCCATGCATCTTAGTTCTTATCAAGAGGGGCAATCATCCCTAGCTTCTCTCTAAGATACTCAAAAGTATCCTTAGGCAAAGGCTTCATGAAGATATCTACAATTTGTTCCTTTGTATATACACACTCTAATATGACTTCCTTCTCATTCACATTTTCTCTCAAGAAATGAAACTTGATTGATATATGCTTAGTTTTTAATGTAACGCCAGATTCTTAGAAATCTTGATAGCAATTGAATTATCACAGTATATAACAATAGGTTTCATCATAAACAACTCTGGTATCCTTTAACATCTGCTTCATCCATACTACCTGAGTACAATTTCAATCAACAACAATATATTCATCCTTTGCAATAGATAAAGAAATAGCATTCTGCTTCTTACTCATCCAAGAAACCAATTTCTTTCCCAAGAAAAATGCACCACCACTAGTACTCTTTCAGTCATCAACATCACCTACCCAATCAGCATCTGTAAAAGTGCTCAAAGTAAAATCATCATATTTATGATACCATGAACCAAAATCAACAGTTCCTTTCAAATATCTAAAAATCCTTTTCACAACTACAACATGAGATTCCTTAGGATCAACTTGAAATCTAGAAACAAGACAAACAACATTCATAATATTTGGTCTAGTCTGAGTTAAACATAGAAATACACCAATCATAGATCTGTATCTAGTCTATTTTTCTTTAGGGGATTCACCATCCTTTGTCAACTTACATCCGATCACCATAGGAGTACCAACTGGTTTTGAATCTGTTGGTGCTCAAATCAATAGATTGGAAAATTCTGAGTATGCCTATCTCAATGATCAAATCTTCCAATTGATTTGGCCAAATAATAGAGTGAACCTTTCAAGGTTGCTAACTTCCTCACTTTAGGCTCTGCAGTACCTAGGCGGGTGTACTTAGTCACCAATTGATCTTCTTACTTTGTGCTTTTTATAGCAGATATGTGTATTGTATTTTCCACATATGTTGTTTTATCTCAAAGTGGCATATGTCCTTGGGATAAATTATCTTTCAATTGTCTAATTTCTCCTACTCTCTTGGTGATCTTCTTTAACTGATTATCTTTTCTCTAATTTGGTTCCTATTGTATAATTTATGACTATCCTTCCTTCTAACTTCTACTTATATCTCCTACTAACATAGAAATGAAACTGAAAAAGTACGGATAAATGATTTAAATTAAAACTTGTATGCAATGAGACCAGTGCCTTATTTCTTTTGGGAAATAGAGTCATTCACTTGCAAACCCTATGTATAACTCTAAAAGACAATTTTTAAATCCTCCCTTGGATGGATCTGTCAATTACCTAACCCTCAATGTTAAAATTAGATATCTTTAATTATAGTTAGTCTGATTGAATTTTACTCTCACAATTGACTAATTAGAATGGAATGCAAATAGCCATCTTTTGTCTCAGATGCACTCTATATTTTTCTAACTTGCAATTACAACATAAAATTTTCACACAATGATTTAAGATGACAACCACTTGCTTCAAATGGTTATAACAGAGAACTGATCTGAAGAGAAATTCACTACAACACAATAGAGAAGAAGGAACATTAAATGTATTTTTTTATTTCTATCTGATGATATTTTACAATTTAAAAAAAAATAAAAAATCTTACATTACAATTGATCCCTCCCCCCTTTTTTTTGAATCTCATTTTGTTTTAAATATAAATATAACATATTAGGGTCACATTCATCTATCATGTCTTTTGGTTTGGCACCTTTCTGCTTTATCGCTGTTGGAAACTATTTGTCTTTTTTCGTTATTTCGGCATAGGTTATACTGAAGTGTTGTCGCTGGTTTGATTTTGATCTTCAGGTTACCTATGCCGAACACATCTTGAATGGTTCTTATTGATATTGTTTCAACTATCGACATACCCAATAACCGTCTGCCTGATTTCACAAGTTATCCCGATGAAGATCTTCACCTTTGATTTTGCCTTTTGCTATAAGTTATTCTGATACAGGTACTCGGTAAAGAGTGCACTATTGGAGTAGCTATTTCGATGTCATTGCATATACTCATTTTTCAGGATAAGTTGTTTTATCAGATTATAGATAATCCATTATTCTGATTTCATTAGTTTTACCAATAGGGGTATCATTGTCCTTCATCGTCATAGGTCTTACCGATATTAGCTCCTCGGTCATAAGTGCATAATCGAGATAGTTCCCCTTATATCATTCTATTTACCCATCATCAGAATAGTTTTAGTGATAGGAATCTTGTTGACATGCTATCTCGACTTCATCAATTATTTCGACATGCTTGCATAATGCTCTTTTTGTATTTTCCTTCGTTGGGATGACATATCCCGAAATGTGTGTGTGTCGGGATAGCTTACTCTATCGGTATTGCAAAATATAGTTTGTCCACCTTTGATAGCTATTTTGATAGACATCCACATGCTTGGTTTGGCGTGGCTATACCGAAATAACGATATCGGGATAGTTAGTTCTATGAAAATCACATAGAATTGTTCTCGCCTTTAGTAGTTATTCTAATAGGTGCCTCAGACATCTTGTTCAGTATAACTATCCCGATGTCCATGTTCAACACTAATTATTGGATTAGGTTAGCTATCCCGATATCGGTATTGAACAATAATTTATCATATCAAAATAGCTATTCCAATACAAACATGAATGTCTGCTTAGTGAGGTTATCTTGTTGATCTTTTTTAGATCTGTCAGGAATTTTTTGCATATCATTAGGGCATAATGGAGACAATATGTGGGATTCTGTGTTAGGTAAAGAAAATTTTTGTAGCTTCAACATTTCATCCTTTTAAACACAAAATCTTGGTGATCATGTCGGGTGTTGTTATGAAGATTTAGGGTTCCAACAATGGCTCTGTCTGAGGATGAGGTGTTAAATAGAATACTTGCAAGAATCCAGGTCAATCTCTGGGAAAAGAAAACCAAGTAATATGCTATATACATTCTTTTGATGGTGGGGATGGGATATGTATATATGAAATGGTGAAATGAATCCTAATCTACTGTGCATGGATAAGAACTCCTTTTGTTATGAAAAGAAGTGCTTCAAGAATTGTCCATGCACTGACAATTTATGTTTCTCTCCTAATGTGCTCTATAAGAAATATGAATTTTCACCTCCTGTGCCTGTGACAATATATGGTCCAACCTGTAGACACTTAAATTAATTATTCTAAATAATTAATTTAATTGACTCGCATAATTAATTTATTAATTATGCCAAACCCTATTCTTCTCAATATTAATTAAATATAATTAATATTGTCTCTATAGTCTACTGATTGATTTATTCAATAAATCAATCTACCTTTGTTCTTCTAAAAATCACTAAAATCAATTCTCTCCAAATTCCTCCTTTCAATTAATTAATTAATCCAGGTGATTCCTACAAATCACCTTTTTCCTAATCCATCATTAACCTAATGAATTCTTCTAGAAACATCCTTAACCTCACTTGCCAATATTCCTCTAATTTTTTATTCCCTCCACTCATTCTCTCTCCTAGTCAAATTCTCCTACAAATCCCACTTTCCCTAATTTCACCTAATTACCCTCCTAATCCCCTCCTAATAAGTTTCTAGTGGCTAATCCTCATGATTAGCCACAAAGTCAACTTCTTGTCTCCTCACCGAACCACCTTTCTTAAATTTTCCTTTCCTAGGTGGATGTGAGATTTTCACATTCCTCTAGGCATCTCTTCCTCCAAAGAATTTTTTAATTCCTCTTTATTCCTCCAATCCCTATGATTATCCTTTTTGAGGAATTTTTAATTCCTCATCCCCATCTCCCAAAAAATATTTTATTCCTTTCTCTTCCCTAGGTACATTGGGAAGTCTTCCCAATGAACCTTGAGGAGTGTGGAGACAAGAAAGGCCTTTATGGCATAGCTCTTGGTCTCCACACTTGTCTTGTCATTCTCCATTGGTCCATGTGTGGGCTCACATGAAATATTGACCCTTCATCTTGGATCAATCCTAGCCCTCCATTTCTTCTCCTCTTCTCCTGTAAATTGAGGACTCCATTTCCTTATTACACATATTCAAATCACTCAAGTTTATGTTGTCAATTTGAATCTAAAATATTCACCAAGTATCAAAACTCTAGCCAAATTATCATCCACCCATCACTTAGCCAATTCAATCCATCCCGATCCATCATCCCTTAGCATTGTGAACAATTTTGGAGAGCCATCCACATTCAACACGAAAGCCAATCCAATCAAGTGAAGGAAGGGGTGCAACTTTGGCTTCATCAAAGGCTCAATCCGAAGGAGATGGAGAAGGAGAAGATTACAAAGGTATAATGGTTTTTTAAGTGTTTTTGTGTGTTCATTACATATTTTACTATATTTGACCATTGTATCTTCACTCCAAATCTTTCCCCCTCTTCATTTTGGCATGCCCAGTGGGACCCATGTCCCTAAATTTAACTTTTTTTGGGATTTTTTGTGAGCTTTTTGATCACAGGTATCGGAACAGCACGAGCGACTGCAAATCTGCGCGAGTGCTACGAGTTCAGTGCAAGCGACATGAGTTTTAGCACGTGTGCACGTGCTTTAGTGCGAGGGTTCAAAATTTAAATTTCTAACCCGCCTTTTTTTGTAGGACCTCAGAATAGTGCAAGTGCTTCTGAAACAACATGCCCGACATCGGGATTCCTCTACTTATTTTTTGATTAGTGTTTTTTTTAGATTCTCTATTTCATTCCTTAATTAGTAGTAAGAACACACTAAAAAGTAGAAAATTCAAAAAATCAAAATAAAAAATTAGTTAGTTTTATATAATCACCTTTTTCATTTTAGAGATATCGGTTCAGCATGAGCGCTTCGATATGATTCCCACATGTTTTCATATTTTCAATTTTTTTGGATTTTTGTTCTTTTCTTTGCTAACCTGTTTCAGAACGAGTGCACGCGTTTCAGCGCGACCAAAAGCAGAACAACGCGAGCACGAAGGTATATTCTGCATTTTTGAGTTTTTTTACATGGCTGTACTTTTTTGTTTCTTATTCTCTGCCCTACTTTAGCGCATACGTAGGCATTTCAGCGCCTGTGCAGGCGCTTTAGCGTAGGTGTCTGCACAACAACGCGAGCATTGTTTCTACAGACCTTTTTCTACTAATCAAATTTTGTGAGTTTTGGCAGGTTTTTTGATTAGTCCAAGACATTTCCCAAGACTACTAACAGTTTTTGTGCAGCTCGCCCGCCAAAGAATACATTGATCAAACTACTAATTATTTTGTTTTGTAGGTTGCCAAGGAGATACAAACAAATCTCGTGTCTTTATTTCTTATCTTAGGCACCTAGATTTAATTAGGAGGGTAAAAGATCTAAAGTGTTTGATCTTGTTTGGGAAAGTGTGAAAGTAGGAGAGTATGCTCTTGTCTATCTAGACAATAAAAAATCCAAACCTTTGGCACTTTTCTAGTTTGTTGTGTGTTTCCCTTTAGTGGGCCCGCCCTCCCGATTTTCTTAAGTATTGGTGAGAGGGGAATGACCCAAGTGAGTACAGCCAAACCTGGGCATTCTGACTCATTATAATAAATAGGCCTCTTGAAACGAAAGTTTCAGAGGATGAAGCTATTTGAGAGTTCACTTTCATATTGGACATTTTGTAGGGCCTTTAGGACTCAATCACGCTTGCGTGACTACATCTTGCTTGGTACTTTGTTTGGCTGTAAGCCTCAATCACGCTTGCACGACTATAAGGAGTACTCTTTGAATGAAAAATCCTTACTAAGAACCCTAGGATTAGAGGCCACTCGGTTCACCTCCGAAAGGTGGATAATCTTTGTTCAAGGGAGATAGTAACTCCCCCAAGAGACTTGTCATATCATGTTCCTATTAGTGTTTGGAGTTGGTTAATACGACATTGGGAATCCATTATGTGAGACCCAATGACCGTATTCTGATTAGCTATTGGGTGTGTACCCGAGTCAGCAAGAAAAGGTTTTCCTCCTCAACCAGTTCCTTAGAGTAGCTTGATATGCTTGATGTGCTTATTTGAATCAATGGCCAATGTGTTTGCTTTGTTTTCTTGCCAAGAGTGGAATTAATCAACATCCTAGTCATTACCACCAAAAAAAAATCAAGTCTAGTCCAAGTCATAATCCTTAATCATCTCCGTGTCATATTCAAGTCATGTGCAAGCCATGTCCTAGTCACACAAAATTGTTGAACCAATGTTAGTCAAAATCCAAGTCATAACAAAACTCAAGTCTTCAAACTACGCCGGAACTCCGTCCACCTCATGTTTCATAAGCCCAAGTTGTATAAGCATCCCAAGAAGTCAATCTGCCGAACAATCAAGAAGAAGAGGCTCACATAAGCACAACTTATTAGACGTCGGAAATTTTGGTATACCAATCGCAAACTCTTGCTTAAACATAGGACCTTTTTGCACCATTACCACGATTACATCCATGGTCATAGCAATGAGTTTGATGCTAGAAATGAATTAAGAGTCTGTGCCCTCCATCAAGGTTCAGGCTTGTCTTTCAACACCAACTATCATCAAAATCAAGGTGGTCGCATCCCTTCATACAACTTGCCATCCGAACCAATCACTTATTGAGTCGTGTCAATACCAAGAGTAGCCTAGTCATCAAGTTCCTTCTAATCATCACCATCACCTCTCTTTAATCTGTCACCATCAATCCTTCCTAAGGACTTAGTACATCAATTGATCGCCAATCAATCATCTTTAATCAAATCAATCCTCAATCATCAAATCAACCCTCAATCAAACATCTTCAATCAAATCATCATTTTAATCAAATTAACCCCACGTTAAGGTTTTATGCCTTGTGAAGTTTTATTTAGACCTCATCTCTAATCAATCAAGCATTTGGCTTTGTGCTTGAAGAAGAATCCTCTCCAAGTATATTTGCCCCATCCTTTGAGTCGATCAAGACACTTAACCCATGTCTTTGTTTTGCTTAGTATCATTAGTTAATCCTTAGTAGAAGCAAGACTTTGATCATTATCCTAAGGTCTAAATCTTACCCAACTTGGTTGTTACCTTTCTTGTGGTTTCATCAACATCCCCCCACCTAAAATCCTCATTTTCAGGACTAAGGTGCAATCTTAATCAAACCCATGTCTTAATCTAAGGACTTCATCAATCAATCATATCCAATTTCATCCAATCCAAATTAAATACCAAAAATCCAAGATCCTTGCCAAGTCCTTTCATCAAATCTCTTTTTCCTCTAATCAATCTTTCTAAAACTATTCTTGTATGGTCACAACTCATTCTCAAAAGAAAAAGATGGTCGATCAATAATATAGAATGCCGAACATTAGTGTCCTATTTCCAGATTCTACACAAGGTCCTATGCAAAGTGCACAACCCAACATCCAAAATCAGCCCCAAGAGGACCCTAATGTGGTTGATCAAGATGAACTCTCTCTGTAAGTGCAAACATTTTTAGAAGACTCCTACAATCAAGAAATAATGGAGAAATTTATTTATCATAATCATAGTGCTCTTCTAAAGGGTCTTATTGAAAATGGAGCCTGCCTTCCCCCCAATTTTGATAGATCCATTCTTGATCAACAAACACAAGGAGGCCTTGCTCCTACTCATATTGTCACACCTATTCTTCAATCTCAATCAGTTGCACCCCCGCCCATTATCCAAACCCAATCTATGACACCTGTGACATCTGTCCTTGTAATATCTATCCCCCCTTCTTCCTTCTTAACATACATGCCAATATCCAATCCAAACACATCTATTCTCCAACATTCTTCTATGCCATCTTATTCTACCCGACCATATATCTCCTTCTCACAATCCTCCATTTCTCTTAATAACACTGCTAATTTCATCCAAGCTTCACTTCCTCCTGTCACAACCAATCATCACTCAAGTCCCTGTAACATCAATCATCACATCCCACATCCCTGCTTCTTCATCATACTAGTATGTTAGTGGTGGTGGCCCATCTTCCATGACTCATCCGATTCTAGGGGAAAACACAATCCATCATGTCCAAAATCCACAACAAGACATTATAAAAGAAATCCAGGACATGAAAAACATCATCAAAAACATGAAGGAACAAACTAACAAGAGGAAACCTTAATCATTTGAGGAATTTTGTCCTTTTCCTTATGACTCATCTATATCAGTTGCACCATACCCACCAGGGTTTGAAATGCCTAAGTTCATGAAGTAGGAGGACAAAGGTGATCCCAGAGACCATGTTCATGAGTTTCACATCTTATGTCAAGAAGTCTCCTATAGCGACTTGTACCTCCAAAGGCTCTTCCCTAAGAGTCTCATGGGAGATGCTTTTGCATGGTTCTTGTCCTTACCTCGAGGTTCTATCACCTCCTTCTCAGACTTAGCAGAAAAGTTTATGGCTCACTATGCCTATAACATTGTTAATGATGTTTCCATGATGAACCTTTATAACACGAAACGAAGGCCTGGAGAAAATTTCACTAACTTCTTGCAAATATGGCGACATCTTATCAAAAAATTTTAGTGGGACATGCCAGAACAACATCAAATCAAACTATTTCAAAAGAATTTGGTGCATGAACTATCAAGACCCTTGACATCTCAATGTATAAAATATTTCCAAAAATTGACTGACAAGGGTCTAGCCCTTGAGCGTGTCTTGTTAGAGGAAGGGACCTTAAAGCATTATCAAAAATCAAGTCAAAATTCTTCCTCCTATCATAATGATAAACCAAAATTTTGGTCCAAAAACAAGAATGTAGTCAATGACGATGTGACTGATGCAAAATGAGTCCAAATTGTGGCCGCCCCTCCAAAGCCTGCCACCACAAATTGCCAATTCAACAATCAAAATAATCAAAATCAATCTCAAAAACCCCCTAACAATGTCTTAGTCTAGGGGCGACCACCTCGATCCAACAACAAGACTCCAAGAGACTTTACTCCTCTTGCTAAGCCCATTGAGGTTGAGTTTCAAAAGCTTGTCCAAGCAGGCATAGTGGTCTTCCCGATAACTCGCCTGTTTGACCCTAATCAACCCAAACCTAGGTGGTATAATGAGAATGGGTATTGTGAGTATCATCGTATCAATGGGCATGATACACAAAAGTGTATGAAGCTTAAAATCTACATACAAGATCTCATTGATAGAGGTGATATTGAGGTAGCAACTTCAAAACCTGGTAACAACAATGACAAACTCAAAATGTACTAGGAACCCTTCCCAAAATATGATAAAGGTAAAGGATCATCATCTAACACCGTGAACTATGATTATACCAACCACATAACAAGTTTTGACTCCTTAGTAGGTCGCATCGAGCCTGCAAATACTCATGTTAATATTATAACTATTCAAGGAGCTAACCATCCCCCACCCCAAAATAAACCCAGGATCACTATCCAAGGTGGTCCTACTCTATCCTAGCCAGAAATTTGACCTAATCCCTCTAAGATAGTCATTCAAGGCACCACACCTCCCTCTTCTCAGAATGACTATAATGTAACTACCCATCATGGGAGAGTAACTGTCCAAGGAGCCCCTCCCCGACCAAACCCTCCCCGACCAAACCCTCCCCCCATGCCTTCCACCTGCCGATATGACCTCCTTGACCATCTTGGAAAGACCCCCACACAGATCTCCATCCTATAACTTCTCAAAAATTCCCCTGTCCATAAGGATCTTTTGGAACAAGCCCTCCTCGAGTCTCGCATTCTCGATAATATCAATGCTGCACAATTCCAAGCTCTCATCGGAAATCTTTCCGCCCAACAACACCTTGTGTTCACTTTCAATGACACTCCTATACAAGAACACCATAATAAACCTCTACACATCGAAGCCATTATTCAGAAACACAAGGTTAAACATATCTTGATAGACAGTGGATCTAGACTCAATCTGTGCACATATAAATTAATAAAACAATTGGGGCTTTCTGAAGACTTGGTAGATACATCAGGAAGAATCATAGTAAAAGCTTGTGATGATGTAGAAAGGGTTTCTAAAGGAACGATCACTTTGCCTCTTCAAGTGGGCCCTATTACAATTGAGACCTCTTGCCAAGTCTTGGATCTTGACCTTCCCTACAATATTCTCCTTGGTTGCCCATGGATTCATTCCTTGCAAGTCGTTCCGTCTACCTACCACCAATGCCTCAAGTTCCCTTATAATGGTAGAGAGATCACTATCAGTGGTGATCCCCAACCTTTCTAGTAGTGCAAGCTCTTAGAAGGGAAGCATCTGTATCATTGCCTATTAAATAGATTCGCCCCCACTCCTCCATCTGACGCATCAAATGTTGCCTCCACCTCATCTCAAGTAGAACCCAAAGTTAAGATCCTAGACAACAGTTGTGGAGAATATAAACTCAAGGATGTCTTATTAATAGGCAATCTCCCTTTGTCTCCTAAATCATTTGGCAAGCCAAATAAATAAAAAAGGAGCAAAAACTTGTTATACAATGTAAAGATATCATATTCAAACAATGGGGCCCACTTGATGAAGAAAGTCTTGAGGTAGATGTTTCTTTGTGGCTATACTGAGAAGAAGATGAGGATCCAACAAAAATACCCTAGAAGATGTATCCAAAAGCATCATACATAGTGGAGAAGATGGGATATAAAGGACATGGCCTAGGGCTAGAGGAGAAGGGAATCAAAGCACCAATAAATCCCATCTCATATAAACATAATAGGGGCTTGGGTTATACTCCAGTGCCTAAAATCACTATCACTAGCACCCCTTCAAGTCCTACTTTGGGTGTTGAAGACTCTGATGAAGAGGAATTCCATGAAATGCCTTTTGAACACGAAGACAACATCTTCTTTGACACCCATGCCAACACCATTACCCCCATAATCCCATCCACTTCACATGAACTACAACTTGTCCACCCCGAGCTCATAGTTTGGGACCAATAAGACAAACCCACTTTAGGCATCTGCATTGATGATAACACTCTCATAACTCTCCCAGCTATGCGTAACTTGGAAGACTGCAACATAGTGCACAAGATTCAACTGCATGAAAAAGGATACTTTGGTAGTTAGATCAATGCCCTTAGTCGCAAAAAAGATAATAAGAAGAAAAATCATGATTCGTTTTGTTAAAACCTCTCTGAGGCACCTTTGGATGAAGAAAAATTAAAAACAAAGGGTGTATTCGAAAGTGAAAACCTGGAACAGGCAATCGAGGATGAGGGACTTGACCTCCCTACCATTGGTCCCCTTCAATAGGATAGGTCAAACTTATTAATAAAGGAAACATATACTATCAATATGGGCACCAAAGATACCCCAAAGAATGTGCTCATCGCCAAGTCCCTAACAAATCAAGAGAGATAGGACTTCATCAATTTCCTCACAGAGACAAAAATCAACTTTGCTTGGTCCTATGCTGATATGCCAGGCCTAGATCCTGACTTGGTGGTTCATAATCTTGCTATTTGTCCAAATACAAAACCAGTAAAGCAAAAGTTACGCAAGATATACCCACACATTGCACTTTTGGTTAAAGAAAAAATTCAAAAAATGTTGGATGCAGGATTCATCAAACCAATAGACTATCCCGAATGGGTATCCAACATTGTACCTGTCGGCAAACCTGTTGGGGGCATCCACATCTGTACTGATTTATGATATTTAAACAAATCTTGCCCTAAGGATGATTTCCTGCTCCCCAACATAGACATGTTTGTCGACCTCACAGTGGGACATGAGATGCTATCACTTATGGACAAATGTTTTGGATATAATCAGATCAAGATTGTAGAGGAAGATCAACACAAAACAACATTCACAACACCATGGGGCACCTTTTGTTACTAGGTCATGCCTTTTGGTCTCAAAAATGCTAGAGCTACATATCAATGTGCAATGACAACAATTTTCTATGACCTCTTGCACTGAATCATGGAGGACTACGTGGGCGATCTTCTAGGAAAATCAAAGACAAGACATGAGCACATCCCTATCTTAAGGGAGATCTTTGAAAGATTGGAAAAATAAACTGCACCTCAATCCTAAGAAGCGTGTCTTTGGTGTCACATCAGGAAAACTGCTAGGTTTCATTATTTCTCACAGAGGCATCAAGGTTGATCCTGCAAAGGTGAAAGCTATCATGGAAATGCCTCCCCCAAAAACCCTTAGACAACTACTCAACCTCCAAGGGAAACTGCAACCTATTAGGCACTTCATCTCACAGATTGCAGATAGATGCCATCCATTTGCACACCTATTGTGCAAAGACACAAAATTCAAATGGGACTGCCTGTGTGAAAAGGCTTTTGAAAAACTCAAAGAATACCTCGCATCACCTCTAGTTCTTATGCCTCCTACTCCTGGAAAGCCACTTCTTTTGTATATATCTTCTACTGCAGTGGCAATGGGGGCATTATTGGCACAAACATATGATAAGGGAAAGGAGCATGCTATATACTACATCAGTCGAACACTTGTAGGGTATGAGCTCAATTATACCCCCATTGAAAGAGCATGCTTAGCACTTGTCTTTAGTACAAAAAAACTCCGGCACTACATGTTGAACAACAAAACAAAATTGATTTCTAAGATTGACCCTCTCAAATACCTTTTGTCAAAAGCTGCCCTCATTGGCAGAATTGCTAAATGGGTCATCTTGTTAAGCGAGTTTGACATTGAGTATGTGGACAAAAAAGAAATCAAAGGACAGGTAATTTCAGACCAACCAGCTGATGCTCCACTTCTAGGTGACCATCTGATCCTTATAGAATTGTCAGATGAATTCATAATGATTGTCACCACATCCTCCACATGGTAGTTGTACTTTGATGGTTCTTGCACCCAAAATAGATCGGGGGCAGGAATACTGTTGATCACACCTTAAGGAGATTGCATCCCGAAATCATACAAGATAGCCTTTGCATGTACCAACAACATCGCAAGATATGAAGCACTTATTACTGGACTACGCTTGGCTATCCAATGGAAGATATTGGAATTACATGTTTATGGTTATTCCCAACTGGTCATTAAACAAGTCAATGACGAATATCAAACAAAAGATGACAATCTTCTTCCCTATCATAGAATCTGAAATGGTGTACATACTCGTTGGTCTCGAATCTCCCTGGTATCAAGAGACCTTAACTTACTTAAGAGACAACACCATTCCCACACACCTTGCCAAAACCAAACAACAAACCTTCATCCATCGATGTGCTCGTTACACTATCCTTGGAGACACCTTGTTCGAAAGGCATTTTGATGGTTCCCTCCTTAGATGTTTAGACAAACAAGAGGTTGAATGGGCACTACATGAAGTGCATGAAGGTATCTATGGGGCACACTCAAGTGGGTTCACTTTGGCTAAAAAGCTTTTGTGAACAGGATACTACTGGCCTACAATGGAAGTAGATGCATACAATTACATGAAGAAATGTATCCCTTTCTAGAAACATGGTGACAAGATCCATGCACCATCACAAGAATTGCATCCATTCATTACAACTTGTCCCTTCTCATAGTGGGGGCTCGACCTCATTGGGAAAATCCACCCTACATCCTCCAATGGCCACAAATTCATTATCACCACCACTGATTACTTCATTAAGTGGGTGGAGGTTGTCATGCTCTGTGAAGTGTACCTGTTCCTACAAACACAATGCACTCAATAAATCATTACAAGCAATGGTTAGTGAATTGAAACAATGAAATGTAAAACCATAGCTAATCGACTTATTGCCTCCTAGTAAATGTGAGTATGAAAAATGCTCTTAGATCTGATTATGCAAATTCCAGTGACTTGACTACACTTAGATGGAGGATTTAAATGATGAAGAAGCACGATCTAGCAAGAATAGCATGATTAATCTATATGATAAGAGAATTAAGCTAAAATTGAGCATGATAACATTGCTAAGAATGATAACCTAGAAGCTAGATGCCTAAAGCAACAATGCATAAGATGAAAATGAGATGGGACGCAAACATGATATGAATTTTGGTACCATTTGTGCTCCAAAATGAGGTCTACTTATAGAATTTCCCAAGGCTATGGGTGAGGTGGCAAGAATCAATGGTCAAGATTGATTAGAAGATACCAATGGTTAAATTGGAAGAAGTTGGCAAAGGGGTTGGATTAAAGGGAACATCTGTCATCTCTATGGTGACAAGTGTTAAGAGGCTTCTAGAAGAGATTGGATGAAAGGGAACATGGTGGTAGGTAGAATGGGTTAGGTTTAGGAATGGTTAGGTTTAGGAGTGGTAGAAGTTAGGAGAATTTGAATTTAGAAATTCAAATAATATAAAAAGGCTAATTAATCTCAGCAACTCATGAACTTGATTTGTTTTAATTAATTAAAGGATTTAGCAGAAATGATTTTGGATGGAGGGAATTAATTAATTAAAGGGGTGAAATGAACCTATTAAGTAAATCCTTAGATTTATTAATAAGTAGATGAAAGGGAAAATTTAATCAAATTGCTTAGTGAATTCAATTAAATTGGGGAGGGAGATTAATTAAATAATTGCTTATTCAATTAATTATCTTTAGACCATTTTTTAGGTGTATACATTTTTCCCCTCTTTGAAGTGAGGTGTGATGACGTGTCGATTTAAAGAATAATCTCATTTTGATGCTGACATTGGTTTGATAGGATGCCCTAGCTCTTGATTGCTAAATTGCTAAATTCCAGTATGATGATGCCCCCTTGGGAGATCAATTGAGATAATTAATCTTTGGAGTTTTTGTGAGATTGATATCCCAATAGATTTGATTTGATTTTTGCAACTGTGGTTTGATGAAAGTGCGAGTTCTTTGATTAGCTTGATTGCTTAGATTGGTAAGATTGATAAATCTTGATTGATTAGATTCAGTCTGGTTTTAGGAAGGATTCATCCTATATAAGACATGATTCAGAATCAGATCGTCTGGTTTCAGGAAGGATACATCTTGTATAAGACATAATTCAAAATCAGATCATCTAGTTTCAGGAAGGATACATCCTGTATAAGACATGATCATAATCGATTAGGTTTGATTGATTGATTTGATTTGATAAGGTTGATAGATAAAGAACTGACAATTTGTTGATATCAAGTTGTAGAAGTTTTTGGATATGCTGATCTTGATTCTATTGAGAGAGATAGCATAAGATTTTCGTTGGGTCGACAATATCTGAAGATCTATGAGTCATCATTCTGATTGTGTATACACTTGCGATGATATCTTGATGATTCATGTGATAGATTTAACCTTGGATAAAAGGAGCTTGTAGGATCCCATGCAAGAATGAAATGTAAGCTAAAATGCAATTGAAATGCAAACTACGACCGATCATTGGATTATTTTGCATTTTTGTCATCATTGAGCTTTTTGAAATGTGGGAAGTGAGTGCAAACATCGATGATATAATTAAACCATGATGACCTAAGTACTTCTTTCCTGGATTTTGATATGGCAAGTTAGCACAAGCATCGAGGTATAATTGAACCGAGATGACCCAAGTGTTGCTTGCGTAAAACAAGCAGTATTAATCATTTCAATACGCAAATCAGAAATGTCTTCAATGAGACTCCGATGATCATGTCTCGAGACAAATTTGCATATATTAATGATTAATTTTCAGACAGCAGACAAGAAAAATATCATGTTTCTTCCTTGTTCCTCGAGTCAAGGACATCCTGGAGTCACTCAGAAATCATGATTACGAAAATCAATATAGAGAAGTTGAACAATCATGTTAAAATCATTATCCAAAAAGATATTATCCACTAAAAAGTGTGTGATGTCCTTAGATTGATTTTGTGATAGCTTGGTAGTTGATATTTTGATCTCGTGTTCAATGTTAGATGTGTCTTAGTTTTTGCTTGATAATAGTTGTCTAACTGTTGTTCTACCTATTTGGTTTAGCTCAGAATGATCAAAGTTTTGCCCCTAGCTAGGTATAGGATTTGGCCCAAGCCTAGAAACAAAGTCATTATGATATACTCAATGATCCAAACCATGGTGAGAGAGTAGCTATGATGCTTGCGTATGTACAAAAACTTTATGATGGTTAGCGCTGATGGAAAATGCATGAATGTGGAAGAATGCATGAACTAATAGATGGAAGAGCTAGCGGACAGATAGCGCCTGTTTGCCAGGTTTTCACCATCTACTTTTATTGCACTTTTTCTGATATTTGATTTTTTTGGATTTTCTGCTTTTTCACTATTTTTTGATTTTTTTGATTTTTCACTGTTTTTGATTTTTTTGGTTTTTCACTTTTTTCACTTTTCTGATTTTTTCACTGTTTTGAATTTTTTTTGATTTTTCACTGTTTTTGATTTTTTTTTACTTTTTCACTGTTTTTAATTTTTTTTCTGCTTTTTACTATTTTTGATTTTTTCCTGCTTTTTCACTATTTTTGATTTTTTTTCAGATATAGAATTTCTTCAGATGCATGCTATTGATAGGTTCTTCAAGTTGGTTGCTGTCCTTTGTTGATAGCTGATATGCTCCTGATCCAAATACTCCTATGACCACAAATGGACCTAACCAGTTTGGTTCAAATTTTCTTTTCTTTTCTCGATCTGCTTGGTTGCGTGGATTTTCCTTTAGCACTAGTTCTCCCACTTGAAAGGTTCATGGTTTAACCCTGTGATTATAGCTCCAACACATTCTTTGCTGATATACCTTTAAATGATCAAAGACATTTTGTCTCTATTCATAGATCAGTTCTAACTCTTGTAGTCTAGATACTCGTTGTTCTTCATCTGGGATGAGACCTTTTAGTGATACACGTAGAGAGGGTATCTCTACTTCGATTGACAATATGGCTTTTGATCTATATACAAGAGAGAAAGGTGTGGCACCTGTCGGTGTGCGGATACTGGTGTGGTAAGCCCATAGAGCAGGGTTTAGTTGAATATGCCAATCTTTTCCAACATCGTTCACTGTCCTTTTGAGGATTTTCAGAATAGTTTTGTTAGATGCTTCTGCCTACCCATTTCCCTGTGGATAATATGGTGTCAAGAATTTGTGTTGGATTTTGAACTTCTCACATAGCTCTTGTACATCTTGATTTTTGAATGGTCGCCCATTATCAGTGATAATGGTCATTGGTATTCCATAGTGACAGATGATATAATTCAAGATAAATGTAACAATTTGTTTTCTTGTGATATTGATGAGAGGTACCGCCTCAATCCATTTTGTAAAATATTCTGTAGCTACAAGGATAAATTTGTGTCCATTAGATGAAGAAGGATTTATCTTTCCTACTAGATCAAGACCCCATTGATAAAAAGGCCAAGATGTTGATAAAGCATGAAGTTCTTGTGCTAGTGCATGTATCAAATTCCCATGGATTTGACATTGTTTGCATGTTCTTGCTATTTTAAAAGAATCTCGTTCCATGGTCAGCCAATAATAGCCCAAGCATATGAGTTTTTTTGAAAGGGTAAGACCACTTGAATGAGTGCTACAAATGCCATTATGGACTTCTTGTAAAGCCTTCTCAGATTCTTTTTGTTCAAGAAATAGTAAGAGAGTACCGTCTAGACTTCGTTTAAACAGGGTATCCGTGACGAGAGTAAAATGAGAGGATTGGCGAATAAAGTTTCTCTTTTGGTTTTTCGATAAGTCGGGAGGTAGGATGTTGTCTTTCAGATATGTGTAAGTTTGTCCATAGCGGGAGGAATCGTGTCCAATAAGTTGACAGATGGTTTGGGAATCAAGACAATGAAAGGCGGGATGAAACAACTCTTCAACCAGGAATTCATAACGCTGTTGATTTTGCTGTGTCTGCAATAGAGAAGCAAGTGTAGCCATGGCATCTACTGCTTTATTATCATTTCTTGGAATCTGTTCAAAAGTGATTTCAACAAAGTATTTCATGAAATCATCCACCATCTTTTTGTAAGGCATGAGTTTGTCATCTTTTGTTTGATAGTCATCATTGATTTGATTAATGACAAGCTGAGAGTCTCCAAAGACTTGAAGTTGTGTTATATTCCATTCTACAGCCATTTTGATACCTGTTACTGATGCTCTGCAAAATGCATAATGTTAGACTAAAACATGTGGTTGTATAACACACAAAAACACAAGAAACAAAGACAAATGTTAGTGTTAATCAACCAAAAATAAGTCTAAGTAGGCATATCAAGAGAGACATTAAAAACATGATAAAGTATTTAACTATGAAAGTAAACACAACAAGGCATCTCCAAATGCCTTCTACCATGCTCGTAACTCCTTCTCCCTTGTTCCTCTCCTCTCCAAGTTCCAAATTAGTGTAGCTCTCAATAGCTTTTTGCACTATGGATGCCTTATGAGGATTCAAGATTCAAGATGATTAATCTAAAATGTTATGCAAATGTGAACAAGAGCTAAAATGAGAGATTTATCTAATTAGCTAGTGTTGATTTTAAAACAAAAAAGTGAATATGATTGATTATCTAATGCTCTCTAAAAATGGCTATAATGTAAATGCATACAAGTTTTCAAGATCTGGAGTATGAAGAAATGGGCTCTATTTATAGGAAAAATGGAGCAATGGATGGTTGAGATTGAGTAATCTCAACAAGGGTTAGGATTGAATGATATTCAATCCATGTGAGGGCTTTCAACCCAATCCCAGAATGCCAAGTGTCAACATGAGATGAGTTGAGAGGAGAGGGAATAAACATTAAATGCTTGACATGACCTGAGAGTTAACTTGGGAGTTAAGGTCAAGGTTGGGTTGAGTGAATAAATTCATTATTCAAATAATAATGCTTTTATCCAATGGATAAACTTTTGTGCAAGAGTTCGAGGGATAACCATGGTCAAAGCAATAAATGCTTGAGGAGACACATGGGATACATGGGGGTTGAGTTTAGGGGTCAAAGTCCCTAACCATGGGTGCAAGTAGATTTAACCATAAATGGTCATGTAAGAGCCATTAGTGGTTTGGAAGACTTTAGAGGTTAAATTGTTGAACACATAAAGCAATTAATGCTTTTCAAAAGCTTTGAAGTCTTTGAGAAGTGACTCCAAGTTGCTTAGGAATGTGACAATAATTAGGGGATGGATTAGGCTAATTAGAAAGGGGTTAGAAGAATCTAGAAGGGGGTTAGGATTGCAAGTGGGTTTGGTGGGTGAGGGTTAATAGGATTTTTATTAAAATAAAATTCATTTATTTCAATAAATAGGTGCAAGTTGCATTTTTAGGAGAATGCAAGTGGGGGGATTTAATGATTTAAATAAATGTTTTATTTAATTTATTTAAAAGAGGAAAGGGGATTAAATGAAATAAATAGAATTTATTCATTAATTGATTGTGAATTTGGTTTAATGAATTAATTAAAATTAAATTGAATAATTTATTTAATTAATAGGAGAATGATTTTGAAGATGAATTAATTAAATATTAATTTAATTAACTGATGGCTAGTGGGTTTTTAATCAAATAAATAACAAATATTCATTTAATTAAAATAGACAGATTTATGTGACTACATTTGCCCCTTTTTGAGACGGTGCAGTTTTATCGCATTGTTTCAAAGAAAAAAAATAGGTGTGAAGAAATATGCCCCATAAAATGTTAATTTAATGGGTGGTATGCCCCCTCAAGAGATGGGCCGAAAAATTTCAAAAAATCGGGTGATCTCTCGAAAAAGAATGGAAATTGGTGGGGTGGTAGAAGAGAAAAATTTAGCAATACTGATGAAAAATAGAATAAATCGGAGATAAAATGGAGAAATGGGAGGCTCAAGAAGTTCACGGGGACTACGACGGTGAACGGGGGAAAATTAGGGTTACGACAAAGGGTATATATGGGGGAAAGGGGTGAAAACGGGCTCATTTGCATTCACACCCATAGTGAAATTTGAGCTATGATAATGACTTGTTGGAAGAGCAAGCAGCAGTCAGGATGTCGATTCTGATAGCAGATCACCGATTAGAGCGAGTCCGTCGATTCCAGCAGCCAGATGACTATGGACCATCGGTATGTGAATTTGAATTTTTGAGTTTTATGCATTTTTGATAGGTTTTTTGCTTAGTCCAAGTTGAGTCAACACAATAGTGCTAAAATGGTGTTTTGGCGCTATTGTCAACTAAATTAGCACTATTGTGCCGCTATAATGCTATTGCATAGTGGTTTTAGCACTTGTGTCAAGTCTAGCGCTATTGCATAGTCGATTTAGCGCTTTTGTTTGTTTAGCGCTATTGAATAGTTGATTGAGCGCTTTTGTTGTGAAGTGGTGCTATTATATAGTCAATGTAGCGCTATTGTTGGTTTAACGCTATTGCATAGTTGAGTTAGCGCTTTTGTAAGCATATTAGCGCTGTTGTGTTCAGAATAACGCTTTTGTTAGGAAATAGATGCCCCAGTGTGCTTGAACAAGAATCACTTGATGCCAATGATGGATGGATGGAGAGGTGAGGTGAGAGTTGTTTTGAACCAGAGCAGCTCTGATGAGACTTAGGTCATTAGGATAAATGCCTGTTGTAGTCTAGGTGTGCTATGATTGCTTACCTGTTGAGACTCGAAGATACTTGATCAAAGTATCTATTGATAGTCTAGGTTTAAACTTAAGAAAGTTTGGAATAAAACAACTGATGATGATGGTTGATGCACGTGTGTAGGAGGATCTTCGCATCTTACAGATGTGCAAGAGGCATCCTGCCACACAGGTGTTGCGTGATAGATTGATAGAGGCCAAGGTGGATTGTATTGCAGCGATAGACCTATACGATGTTATGTATATGCCCGTGATTTGGACAAATCAAAGTTTGATTACAACATTGGCAGAGTGATGGCATAGTGAGACATGTACGTTTCACTTGGCGCAGGGGGAGATGATAGTTACACTGGAGGATGTATGACGCATCTTGCACATTCCCATTCGTGGAGAGCTGGTGACGTATGACCGAGCGTGGGGGACAACAGCAGTGCAGAGATTCTTTGAGGAGGATGTCTTCATTGATGATGGGTCGATAGCCTGGGAGGATTTAGCAGCCTTGTACGAGCCATTACCATTAGTGTTATTAGGGATTGTTGGGGGAATGCTATGTCCAGATCGATGATCGCATGTACTTACCATTGGTTGGGGGCAGGTGATTGAGTAGATGATTACAGAGGGGACTCAGTTTGCATGGGGACCGTGCGCGCTATCACACTTATATCGAGATCTTCATGAGGTAGCATACCGAGGGGTGGGCTCATTGGGAGTGGGGATCACTTTGCTACATATTTGGGCGTGGGAGCACTTACCTGTTACCCGACCAATTAGTCTGAGATTTTGAGCAGTGGACCAACCATATGTATACATGTATGGAGGTATGATGAGTCATCCCCACCTAGGGAAGTTAGAGTGGTGGCGACGGGCACTGGATGACTTGGATATAGTGATTTGGAGGCCGTATATTGAGTGTGAGCCATGGGAGGATGATGCAGAGGCATTGCTATATGTGTTTATGACACGTTACCTCATCGGTAGGACAACCTACAATGTGGAGAGACATCTTCCTGGTAGAGTATTGTGATAGTTTGGGCAGTGACAAGGATTGCCTAGTGGATCAGGAGAGTATGCACGGGTGGTACGAGAGAGGTACGTATGGGGACTAGTGTTACCTTATGATTAGGCATTGGCAGAGTTCCGCATGCTACAGGTGAGACCATGGCATATGAGGCTGGGGGTGGTAGATGCAGGGGTGTTAGAGGAGTACACTCAGTACATTGCGGCACATCTGATTCCTCGGATATCAGATCCAGTAGAGCCAATTCTAGATTTTGAGGAGGATAGGGGATGGAGACGGAGGAGGAGAGGAGGTCACATAGGTGGATGAGGGAGAGGAGATGGTGATGGTGGGGATGGAGGAGGTGGTGATGGAGGAGGAGGAGGGGGTGAGGGTTTTGGAGGAGGTGGTGGATTCAGAGGTCGAGGTGGGATGGTGGACGTTTACAGCGGAGAGGGAGAGGTGGGCAGCCATTGTGGCTATCTCAAGGACCTTTGATGCAGGGAGGTATGAGACTAGGTGGTAGAGATGTAGGTGAGGGAGAGACACATATGGATACATGGGAGGGAGCCACTAGAGAGGCACTTATGGATATGGGGGAGGGAGCTACAGGTGGAGATCTGCGGGACCATATGATATTATATTTGAGGACGCGACTAGAGGATATGGAGGCAGAGGTGGCTGCTAGAGATGTGTAGTTGTTTGGACGTGAGTCAGAGTTGACTGTAGTGCTGCGGGAGAGAGATCAGGCCATGGAGAGATTTACAGAGTTGAAGGAGAGAGTACAGGTGGGAGCAGGAGTAGGAGCACAGGGTCCTACTAGAGATGCGATGAGGGAGATGCGGTGAGCACATGCTGAGATAGATTATTGGCGGGGGTTATATGAGCAGGTGGTGCCAGCTAGTCAGCGAGCACTTAGCTATTCCTAGATGCGATGGGTGAGATCAGAGCGGTCTCAGAGGATGCAGAGCAGTGGGGGTGTGATGGGTCCTCCATGGGGAGATAGATCAGGTGGTGCGGGGGCTAGTGGGGGAGCAGGTGGTGATGGTGGTGCAGCCTCTGATCAGAGTGGTATTTGAGAGAGCATTTTGTATGCATTTACATTATCATTTGAGACTGTATCTTGGATGGCTCTTGGTAGTCGATATTTTGGACTTCATTGTACTCTGATACATGTATGTTTTTGGCGATATGATATGATATATGAGGAGATCCCATATTTTGTGATGATATGCATGTTTGATATGTATGGATTTTATGCAGGATGATGATTTTATGATTTATGCTTAGATGGATAGTTTATATGTATGAGTTGATGAGATGATTCCTATATGCATGTTGTTATAATGACTTATTCCTACATGATGTCTATATGTATGTTGTATGATGTGATGCTAACATATGAATGTAGGTTGATGTGCATGATTTGTTGATGTCATGATTTATGTGTGTAATGCCATGATGATGATGTATATTTATGATGATATAGACAGGATCTGGTGCTTCATGTTGATACAATGATGAAATAATGAGATGCAAGGATGTTAATGTAATGTGTTGAATGAATGCTTTATTTATGTAAATGCATCTAGATGGTTTTTTTAGATGAATGTGATATGGATAAACAAATGTAAAGTACAAATGTTTATATGATGATTTCTAAATGAATGCATATGTTTAATGCATAAACGAATGTTAATACAAATGGTTTTTATATTATGATCTAAATGGCGAAAAATATGATGAAGTGAAATGATAATATAATGATAATACAACTCATGGGTAAATTAATAACTACACCTTAATGCAATTAAAAGGATAATGAATGCATTGTAATGAATCCTAAATGGTACTAAATGAATGCATATGTAATGGTTAATTATGGTAGTAAACGCAAATAAGGACAACTTTATCATATAAATGAATCTAAATGTCACGATTTGTGCAATGATGAAATGATACTATGATACTAATGTAAGTAAATGAGAATGAACTATATGTATAAAATTTAACTAAATGATATTAAATGCATGCTAATGAAGATTTTAAGATTTTAATAAACCTATATGTGAGTAAATGAAAATGAACTAGGCTTTATGCAAATGCAAATAAATGTAATGAAATGATGATGTGATTATGATAATGAGTGCAAGGTTGTTTTAACTTTTGCATGATGCACTGATAATGTATCAAAGTACTCTATCGTGATTGTACCCAAGACCAACTCAATTTTCATATAACTCCTCATATTAATCTTCTTCACACTTGCATACAAAACCATGCATATGAATAATGAATGATTAAATGGATGGGTGACATGCAACGTAATGCAATATAAACAGATGAGATGGAATGACAATCCATAGTGCTTTATTTTCATCATTGAGCATGATAATATTGAACTTGGATGAGGTAGTAGGAACCAAGGATGGAGCATTGTACCTGCAAACAAACAACATAAATAAATAAAGAATACAGGATATGGACCCTCGATAATGGTTCATGCTCATATGGTCGAGGTATACGTTGTAGTCAGCAAGCCATAGTGATCCATGACTGTATTTTGCATAAGACCACGTAGCTTAGTGAACTTACCACGTAGACACCACTAGTACATGTCCTAGAACTTCATTGGAATAATTCACAAAAGATACATAAACAATGCTTAGGAACCATCCTGACCACTCTAATCACTTGTGGATATCCCGAAGTAGCGTAGGAACCTGATATAAATAAATAACATATCAAATTGACCAAGTACTTGATAGCTTAACTAGAATTTTCTTGTCAAAGAAAATGTGATCTTGTCTTTGTTTTGGTAAGGAAGGATGCATCCTTGTTTAGATAGTTTGCGTGTTTAATGTTGATTGTTTGGTTGATGTGATAAGTGGTCATCGTTTGAGTATTTCAAAATATTTGTGTGGTATCTGCTTGGATTTGTATGTATAAAGCGTTTCCATGTTTTTGATTGATTTTTGATGTTTTCTAATATTTTTGGTACTTTGAGATGATTGTTTTGAATGTTTTTGGTATTTTGAGAGACAGTTTTGAAAGTTTTTGGTATTTTGAGAGACAATTTTGAATATTTTGGTATTTTGTGAGATAGTTTTGAATGAAGAAATTAATGAATCACAAGTAATGTAGAATCCACTTCCATCAATAGGTTAAGGGTATTGCCCCCAGTTTAGACATGACTATGAAAAAGCGGGACGCAAGACACATGAAATACAATCCTTGATTGCAGATCAATAACAAGCCATGATTTGGATGGATGGATGAATGGATGAAATGAATGTGATCGCAACAAGTCTGAAAGACAATGGAGCCATAGCCTTTACGAGTGGCACTTGTTTGCCAGGTTTTCACCCTCGCACTTACCCAAGGTGCCACTGGAGTGGTTGTTCACCGTTTGGATGCATGATTTTTTTTTACTATTTTGATTATTTTTTTGTTTTTCTTTAGGACATTTATCTGAATGTTTTTGGTGTTTTTCTGATATGTATGGGAGCCTGATGCTCTGTGCAGCTTATGTATAAAACTGTTTGAGGTGCATGTTGTTGATCGGATCTGCTAGCGGTTCTCCTTCTGAAGTAGCCAACTGATATGCGCCGGACCCAAATACAATAGTGATAACATATGGACCCAACTAGTTTGATTCAAACTTTCCCTAATGTTCTCAGTTGGGTTGGTTATGAGGATTTTCTCTTAGAACAAGATCACCTACCTCAAATGTGCGAGGTCTAACTCAATGATTATAGCTTCTGCTCATGCGTTGCTGATAGGCTTTGAGGTGATTGTATGCAGCTTGTCATTTCTCATCATGTAGCTCCAAGTCTTGAAGACGAGATACTCTGTATGCTTCATCATCTATGAGATTGTGCAAGGAAACCAGTAGAGATGGTATCTCAACCTCAAAAGGTAAGATAGCTTCTACACCATAGACCAATGAGTAGGGAGTTGTGCCTGTAGGGGTTTGAATGCTAGTTTGATATGCCCATAGTGCTGGATTTAATGGAACATACCAATCATGGCTGACATCATTGATTGTCTTCTTGAGGATTCTCAATATGTTTTTGTTCGATGCTTCAGCCTAACTATTTCCTTGTGGGTAATAGGGAGTGGAAAAGCGGTGTTGGATGTGAAACTTCTCACAGAGCTCACGGACATCCCGATTTTTGAAAGGAAGATCGTTATCTATGATGATGGATATGAGTACACCATACCGGTAGATGATTTAATTAAGGATGAATGAGGCGATCTTCTTGCCGGTGACTTGGGTAAGTGGAACAACTTCGATCCACTTTGTGAAATATTCGGTGGCAGTAATGATGAATTTGTGGCTGTTGGATGAAGATGGATGAATCTTACCCACAAGGTCAAGTCCCCATTGGAAAAAGGGCCATGGTGTTGTGATTGGTTGCAATTCTTGTGCAGGTGCATGTATCAAGTCTCCATGAACTTGGCATTTCTTGCATTTTATAACAAAGTAGTAGGAGTCTTTTTCCATAGATGACCAATAGCATCCAGTGCGCATGAGTTTCTTGGCTAGTGGCGGACCGCTTGCATGAGTTCAACAAGTTCCTTCATGTACCTCTTCCAAGGCCTTTGTTATCTCATCCTATTCCAGACATCGAAGGAGAGTACCATCAAGACTACGTCGGTATATGGTTTCAACAATAATGGTATATCGAGAGGTTTGGCGAATGAAGGTTTTACGTTGGTTATTTGATTGGTTAGGAGGAAGTGTGTGATCATGGAGGTAGGTGTAGAACTCACCGTACTAGGGGGATTTGGAACCAACAAGGTGACATATCATCTCAAATTTAGGGATATCATAAGCGGGAATGCAAAGCTGTTCTACCAAGAACTCATAGCATGTTGAATTCTGTGGAAGATCTAGGAGAGATGCAATGGTAGCCATAGCGTCAGAAGCTTGATTATGATCTCTGGGTATCTTCTCAAAGGTGATAATAGTGAATGATGCCTTTAAATTGTCCATCATTTGTTTGTATGACATGAGTTTGTCATCCTTGGTTTGGTATTCATCCGTGACTTGTCGGATGACCAATTGGGAGTCGCCATATATTTGTAACTCTTTCAATTTCCATTGTATGGCTAGTCTGAGTCCTGTGATCAAGGCTTCATACTCTGCTATGTTGTTTGTACATGGAAATGTAAGCCTATAAGACTTAGGGATGCTATCACCTTGAGGTGTGATAAACAGGATACCTGCCCCCAAGCCATGCCTAGTGTATGAACCATCAAAGTATAGTTTCCATGGTTGTGCCATTGTGATCATGAATATCTCTTCATCTGGATAATTGGAAATGAGAGGATGATCACCTATGAGGGGGGCATTGGCCAACTGATCTGCAATAACTTGACCCTTGATAGCCTTATGGTCCACATACTTGATGTCAAATTCACTTAGAATCATTACCCATTTGGCTAAGTGACCAGTCAATGCTGCTTTGCTGAGTAAGTACTTTAGTGGATTGATCTTGGCAATGAGTTGTACTTTATGTGTTAATAGGTAGTGCCTCAGTTTAGTGGTTGCTAAGATTACTGCTAAGCAATCTCATTCAATAGGTGTGTAATTGAGTTCATAGCCAACCAGTGTGCGAGAGATGTAGTAAACAACACACTCTTTCCCTTCTGCATTATGTTGTGCCAATAGTACGCCCAATGTTGTATTTGTTGCTAAAATATAGAGCAATAGAGGCTTACTTGGATCTAGTGGAATCAACAATGGTGTATTCATGAGATAGTCCTTAAGCACCTGGAATGCTTGCTAACATCTGGCATCCAATTGAAAGTGAATGTTCTTGTGTAATAGGTGTGTAAAGGGGTGACACTTATCTGCCAACTGTGCAATGAATCTTTGGATGGATTGTAGCCGCCCTTGTAATGTCCTTAGCTGATTGATGTTCCATGGAGGTGGCATGTCCATGATTGCTTTGACCTTTGTAGGATCGACCTCAATGCCTTTTCTCGAGACAATGTATCCTAGAAGTTTCCCTGAGGTTACTCCAAAGACACATTTCTTTGGGTTGAGGCGCACATGATATTGTTCCAGTTTGTCAAAGATTTTCTCTAATATTTCTAGATGGCCTTCTCTTGTTAGTGATTTTTCCAGTAAGTTATCAACATAATCTTCCATTATGGTATGCATCATGTCATAGAAGATGGTGGTCATTGCTCTTTGATAGGTCGCTCTTGCATTCTTTAGACCAAAAGGCATTACATTCCAACAGTATTTTTCCCATGGATATGTGAAGGCTATGTTATGTTGATCCTCTGGTGCGATCTTTATTTGATTGTACCCTGAAAAGCTATCCATGAGAGAAAGTATGGCATGTCCTACTGTTAGGTCCACTTTTATGTCGATGTTGGGTAGGGGGAAGTCATCTTTAGGACATGCCTTGTTTAGATCTTTGAAATTAGTGCAGATACAGATGCCCCCATTTGGTTTGCCGACAGGCACAATATTAGATATCCAATCTGCATAATCAATTGGTCTAATGAAACCAACATCCAGGAGTTTCTTAAGTTTGACTTTGACTAGTACTGCAGTCTGGGGATGCATCTTGTGAAGCTTTTGCTTGACAGGCTTAACTCCTTATGCTATTGTGAGGTGATGCATGACTAAATCCAGATCAAGACTAGGCATGTCTGCATATGACCATGCAAAGTTGATCTGGTGTTGTTTGAAGAATTCGACAAACTTAGGCTGTTCCTCTGGAGTTAAAAGAGATGCCAGATGTATGTGATGAGGAGTTTCAGGAGTCCCCACGTTGTATTCTTTGGTTTCCTCAATAAGGATTGTTGACCGTTCTTTCTATGTACTAGAGGGGAGAATGTCAAACCTTTCATCCTCAGGCGCCTCAGAGAGGTTTTCACTGTTGGATATACTCTTTATTTTTACTTTTGTGGGATCAAACAGTGCCACAGTGTGGTTTTCACTGAAAGATCCATGTTTTATTGTTATATTTTTGCAGTTGAATGGTTTGGCATCTGCCCCGAAGTATGCTGCACTATTAAGTTCAATGGAAAATCCAGCTTTGTGATCCCCACTTGGTATGTTATCCCATAGTTCCAAAAAGTCAGTGATTGCCTCACCGTTTTGGAAGTGGTCAAGGCATGGGGGATTATGTTGGTTCCATTTGATAAGTTCAGGATGGATAATGGGCATTACTTCATCGATTAGGTTAAGTTCGTTAGATGTATCAGTGAGGGTTAAGACATTATGGTGAAGGTCATTGATGGTACTCTCCCTGTCAAAATTAGGCGTAGGATGCGACGTAGGGTCTGTGGAAGATGTTTCCAATTCAAGAACCCAAGAGGTCTTTATCCGTGCTTCTCCATAAATAAGGATGTCTTTGCGAGGTGAGGTAGTGATGCGTCTTCCTCATCTAAAGTATTAAGCAGAATGGAATCAAATTCCCACTCATGTGAGTTAGTCTCTGAGTCGCTTTCCAGTATTCGATTACTATACCATACTGGGATATCCTTTGAGTTAAATACTGCAGGTGTGATTGGCTGATGTACCATTGTAGATGAAATGATTGGTGCTGCAAGAAGAATTATGGGAGTTAATGAATCTGATACAAGGAGTATTGGTAGTGTTGAATCTGCTGCTTTTGCTAGAATTGCCAGTGTTGTCGATACTGTTGGGAATTCTGATATAGTTGTCGCTGCTAAGGGTGCTATTGATGTTATTACTGCTGCTGGTTTGATTGGTGGGATGATTGGTGTTGTGGATGGTTTTGCTAGGATTTTTAGCCTCAATGGGGCAATTACTATGGTTTTTGATGCTGCTTTTATAATCAAAGGTGGCCTCTTTGTAGTAGGTTGATATAGAGGTTTGCTGGGTTTTCCTTTGAATCTGAGTTTAGGAAGGATCACCTTTTGAAAGCCTAAGCCTGTGTTATCTTTGGGATTTAATTCTGGTTGCAATGGTTCATGTCTTCCTTGCTTGAAAGGTCCCAAAGCACTTTGACCATCATAACCCATTCTTTGCATAATGAGAAGGCCCTTTCCATATTGATCTGTGGGAATCTTAGCTTGTGGGATTTCTGTGGCGATAGGACCTTTATAGATCCATTCTACTAAGTCCTTAGCTTTGGTCTCTTCCTCTTGACTCTTTCCATGGATGAATGGCATCAAAGTACATGCTGGCTTGATCAGTGGTTTTTGAAGTAGCCGTTGAGGTTTACCATGAGTTCTAGGAGAAGTGGGCATTTGTCCAACACAAAAGAGTTGGCTTAGATTGTACTCTCGAGGACCTTCCTCTATGATTTTCATCTTGAGCTTCTCTTGCTTGGGTATAGTGGTGTTTGAACTGGAAAGAGAAGCTGGACTTATGTATGATGTCGAGGAGATGGATTCTCTATTGTTGGGAACGATAATCTATGGTTGATGACTTATATTATGATAATATGCAAAGGGATTTGCATCTCCCAGGATTGTAATTTCCACACCATTATGAGGGAACTTGATACACTGATGGTAGGTGGATGGAATGGCTTGCATGGCGTGTATCCAAGGTCTTCCTAATAACAAATTATACGGTAGAGGAAGGCCCAAAACTTGACATATGATATGCTTCACCACTGGGCCCACTCGGATTGGTATCACAACTCCTTTGGATGAACGCTCTGCATCATCATAGGCTTTGATTGTTATCTTCTTATGAGGATCTACTGATTCAATTGCATATCCCAATGCTGTGACCAATTGTAGTATACAGATATTCAGGCCTACTCCATTGTCGATCAAGACTCGCTTGATCCTATGTTGATTGATAAACCCTTCAATGTGGAGTGAGGCATTATGAGGTTGCTGGAAGGATGTGTTGTCACTTTCAGAGAAAGTGAGACAAGGTGATGACCTTATATTTACAACCATGGCTTGGAACTGATCTGTATTTAGGTTTGCAGGGACTGACGCCTCTTGGAGAGCTTGATTCAAGATAGTTTTATGAGATGGGGATAGGCGCAATATCTCTAAGATAGAAATCAGTGTGGATGTTTTATCTAATTGGTCCACAAGGTTATACTGCTTTGGGATAGATGTGGTGCCTTGTGGAGCTTCTTTTATGGTGATCTTGCCGTGACATGTAACAATATTGCAAGTGGAGCTGGGATTTTTGATGGTAATAGTTACTGTGTATGGTGAAAATGGATAACAATAATAACAATATTGAAAGGCTAAATGAATTCAACCACAAAATCCTAGCCTAACAATCAACAAAGATCCACCATAACATATGAAGATTACCTAAGACAATGCAAATAACTCAAAATCACAAAGATTATACCATCACATGTCCAATAGGGTTTTGATCTCCATTCTTCCTATCTCCATTGATCTTGCTTGATGAATATTTGCTCTCAGATTTTTGTATGCACAAGAGCTCAACAAAGAACGGAATGTGGTTGCAAGTAGGATCGTAGTGTAGCCAAGTCTTCAAGATTAGTCATTAGTCGTTCGGGTCATTAGGGTTTGACAATGAAGGAGGCATCTTCTTAAATAGAAGACACAATAAGAAATGGAGGGTTAAGATTGAGAGGTGTAAAAAGAGAGGTCGGCTAGGATTAGAGGGTAGGTATAAGAAATACCAAAATAATGAAAGAGGTAGGTAGTGTATGAATTAAGAGATGAATGACATGTGTCATGTGTAGAAAAAACTAATGAATTAATTAAATAAATAAAGATTTATTTAATAAATAGAAGAAGTAGGATAATTAAATAAATAAAAATATTTATTTAATTTAGGAACAGGGATAATTTAAATAAATAAATGTATTTATTTAAATGAGAAATAAGGTTAGAAGAGGATAAATGAATTAATTAAATAAATAAAGATTTATTTAATTAATAGAAGAATTAAGCTTAGATAATTAAATAAATAATATTTATTTAATTAGACATGACAATTTTGGGTGTCTACATTTTGCCCCTCTTTGAGACAATGCGGCTTGTCGCGTTGTTTCAAAGAAGATAAGATGAACTGATACAGAATTGCCCTAGAATGGGAATAATATGCCCCCTCGAGAGATTGGATGAAAATGTCTGAAAAGATTGCAGACAATCTCTCGATAAGAAAGAAAGGCTAGAATGGATTGACCGGATAAAGTGACAAAGTCACAGGATGAGAAAGACTGACTCGGGAAATGAAGGCCAGGGCTAGGGTAGGCTATAAGATAGACCACGGGCAAAAGACATCCTCATTGTCATCCACACCCTTACGAGATCATAGTGCAGAGTGAGAAAAGAGCAGCAACAGTCAGCAGCGATGGCCTTCGTTCACAGATTCGATCGCGTTCGCTGATTTCAGAGGCCAGCAGAGGCAGGAGAGCCGGTAAGTACCATGAAACCTCCTCGTACTTTCATGCATTTCAATTTTTGTCATTAATGCTCAGTAGGTAGCAATAAATGCGCTTAGGAATAGGGTACATAAAAATGCAAAAATGCGCAACCGCGTCTGTGTCAGTGCCAGGCGCGTCTGTGTCCAACAGGCGCGTCTGTGTCGGTTCCAGGCGCGTCTATGCCTGGGACCGCGTTTGCGTTGATTGCGGGCGCGTTTAGGTATTGTAGAGGCGTTTGTGTCATGAAGTCGCGTTTAGGTTCCATAGGCGCGTTTGTGCATAATGTAAGCATGTTTGTGTTCAGAAAGCACGTCTGTGTCGCAGAAGCGCGTTTGTGCAGTCTAGAAGCGCGTTTATGAGTTTAAAGCGCATTTATGTGTCAAAATGCATGGTTTTGGTCTTCTAGGTCAAATCGGCAGTTTTGTGATGAACATACACTGTCGATTGGATAAGCTACTGAGAGGATACACTCAAACAGGTCCTCTAGGAAGACTAGGATAGATCAAGGCACTTTGTGATGAACAGGGAGTACCAGGATAGACAGCACTTTGTGATGAACAGGGAGTGCTAAATGTGAGTAACACTTTGTGATGAACAGGGAATGTCACACACGTAGTACTTTGTGATGAACAAGGAGCACTACTAGGATAGAAGCAACACTTTGTGATGAACAGTGAGTGTCACTGGAATAGATAACCATATGCATTTAGATAGCAAGTAGCATTGTGTGATAAACAGTGAATGCCACAATAACTGACATGATTGATTGTTTGACTGCAGGAGTATCTGCCTATGTTGGAGTCACGGGAGAGATTCCCGTCTACACAGAGACTGCGACCAGAGTTGTCATTTGAGGAGAGAGCAACTATTGAGGAGATGGGCCTCAGACATGTACTGTATGTGCCTGAGTTTCAGGCAAACATGGGTTTGCTGATTGCACTGGCGGAGAGATGGCACTCCGAGACTTGCACGTTTCACTTACCGATGGGGGAGATGACAGTGACCCTCGAGGATGTCTATAGGATTCTGCACATACCGATCGATGGAGAGATGATTCCATATGATCGAGATGGAGACAAGGAGGCGTTGAGACAGGTATTCCAGGATCCCGGGTTAGAGATGAGAGCAGGGGATGTGGCATGGGATACCATGACCGCGACAGGGTTAGCTTTGCCAGCTGTGATTGGAGGAGTTATCAGTGGTTTCCTGTGTCCGGATAGGGCGACACGGGGATTGGCAGTGGGTTGGGGAGGAGCACTGGAGATACTGGTGACTGAGCACACCAGATATGCATGGGGGCCATGTGTCTTGGCACATTTATACTATGAGCTGCATCAGTTCGTTTATCACGGATCAGTGGGACTGGGCTGTGGAGTGATACTCCTTCAGGTGTGGGCATATGAGCACCTTCCTATCACACGACCGATTCACTTCAGAGGTAGAGGGCATGGACGGAGCTTTGTACACCTCTATGATATGATTACGTCACAGCCTCGGATTGGCCGGCTAGAGCACTGGAGGCGTGTTATAGATGATATTGACACAGTCATCTGGAGGCCGTACCTGGGGTGCGAGGAGTGGGAGGACGACGCCTTGGAGCTGCCATATACATTCAGGAGCAGATATCTGATTGGGCGGACGCCCTACATTTTGGAGAGACAGCTGGTTGACAGGGTAGGCAGACAGTTCGGCCGGATCCAGAGGATGCCGCGAGGCTCGGGTATGTATGCCCGTATAGTCAGGGATCAGGCACAGTTTGGGCCATTGTTATCATATGATCAGGCCGTCACACAGCTGACAGAGATGATGCCATTACCCTGGGATATGTGGCCAGAGGTTGAGGATGCAGGCATGGATGCAGAGTACTCCGCGTATTGGGCAGAGCATCCGTTTCCGCGGTTGACAGATCTGAGAGAGCTGCTGGAGGGAGAGGTTGGAGGGGATGAGGATGATGATGGTGGAGGGGATGGAGGCCAAAGCCGACGGAGGCGGAGGGGAGTAGTGGGGGAGAGGAGGGTAGCAC